>NC_090923.1:468484221-469084221 GCF_040938575.1 Ambystoma mexicanum
TGTGTGTGTATTGTCAAAGGTGCAACAGTGATGCTACATGGATGCATGTGACAGCGGTATGTGGAAGCCTGATTGTCAGATGTGACATGGATGCCCGTCTGAACAGTGCGACACTTGGCAGAGGTGTAGACATGCATGCAAGTGTGGTGGTGTGTGTACATGTGTGGTGCACTTCCTGTGTTGCATGTGATGTATGGCTCCCCTTTGGCTGCTGATGCTGTTGTATGTGTAGGGATGGTGGTGGCAGTTGCGATATGGCTGTGGTATGGCTCATGTGTGCCAGTTGCAATGACATGTGTGTTGGGGATTGTGATGACATGTCTGAGGTTTGCCAATGCCACTCATGTGCAACTGTCATGCGTGTATGTGTCCATTGTACAGTGCCCTGATGCCTGTGTTTTGTTTCTCCCTGTCTGCAGCGTCAACTGATGAAGAGGGCGGAAAAGGTGCTGTGGAGCACAGCGGCGGGGATCCGACCGCCAGCCGGAGACGCAAGGCCCGGCTCCCCGCCCGTGTTGTCATCTCGTCGGGGAGTGAGGAGTCCGGTGCCGCGTCCCAGGCCGCAGCTGCCGGGGGGAGGTCCAAGAGGCGGAGGTTGCAGTTGGACTCCTCGGCAGCAGAAGGGGCAGCTGGGACCCCACAGGGCCCAACCAGGGGAAGATGGCACAGAGTCATCCAGGTTGGTGGGGGGTTTGGTGGAGGAGGGGCCGCGCAAGCACCAGAGACAGGGTCTGGAGGTGGGGATCCCACTGGTGCTAGTGGTGCAGTGCAGGACCAGGGACAGGAGGCAGCACAGGCGGCCGCGGAGGTGCCTGTGTGCAATCCTGTCCCCGATCCTGTCCCTGCATCATCTTGCACCAGCAGGGATGCCTACGTCCAGACCCGTTTTCAGGCAGGGGATGAGCTGACGTCAACTGGCCTTCCTCTGCCTGCGGACGTGGCCATCCAGGTCCGGGTTGAGCCTGTCCTGGCTGGTGTGGCGTTGCGTCAACGGGCCATGCGAGGTGACCTGCAGTCTTTTCATGGAGAGACTGCACGTCATCTCGAATGGCTCGTTGACCACGTCAGCCTGCTGGGGACAGGTCACCCAGGCCGGATTCCGCTGTCTAATGGGGCTTGCTCCGACCCCCTCCTCAACTGGACCCCCTACGCGCCAGTCGTCCTCTGTGCCATCTTCCCACCCATCAGTCACCTGGGTGCCCTGTGGAGCTGCCTCTGACAGTGCGGCCAGGCTGGTGGAGGAGGCATCCCTGCCACAGTCGGGAGTCGGACGTCCAGCAGGGGTGGCCACATCAACAGGTGCACCCCAGCCGGCGGAGGATTTGCAGGGCAGCAGGAGGCAGTGCACGGCCAGAGGCAGAGCAGCAGCAGCAGCAAGATGGTGGGAGCCATGAAGGCTCGGGGCCTTCGACATCGGAGGGGCAGGCATCGGCCGGAGGGCAGGAGGACCCAGGACAGAGAGTGTCTTCCGTGTGGCAGCGGTTGGGCCACGCCATAGGTGCGGAGCGGCGGCGGGGCGGAAGAGGCGCGGCTCACAATGGTCAGGGCGGAGAACTCCATGCGGAGGGCCCTGAGGCGGGCCGAGTGCCTCGAGGCAATCCGCAGGGGGTTGGAGGAGGGACCACGCGGTCGTCCCTGCGGACCCTCGGGGCCATGGAACTGGACCGCCTCCGGGACATCGAACAGGAGTTCGATGATGCCCTGGCCCGGAACACCACAGAGTGAGCCGCTGACTTGCCCGCCGCCTTTGTATATAGTTCTTTAGTTTTAGGTTTCCTTTCGTTCTTATTATTATTTGGAGTCGACGGACACTGCTCCACTTTTTGTATATAGTTGATATTTAGGTAGGTTTTTTAGGAGGTTTCCTTAGTTCAGTTGTGATGATGGACCCTTGTTATTTTTGTACATAGTTCTTTGTTGCATGGAGAGTTCTTACATTTCACTTTGGACATAATTTTTTGATTTGATTTTCTAGTTTTGTGTTTTTATGCGGCCATGCAGCTTATTTTTTCACATTTACATTGTAGTTAGTTTTCTTTCTTTGGCATTTGTATTTTTTTCAATACATTTTTATTTTCCATTGTTCACTGTGTGGTTTCATCTCATTGGTTTCATGCATGTCATGTTGTGTGTTTTCCCATTCTATTTGATAATATGTGTGTGACGGACATGGGTTCATTTGCTTCATGTACATTGGGGGTGTAACATGTGATTTCCATTTCCATGTGGGTGAATGGGTTACTTGGTAGGGCTTTTTGGCTGTGGAGGCTGACCATTACGCACATGATTGGGGATTGTGAGGACCTGGTGGGGGCTGCACATGGTGGCAGGGGGGTGGGGTGGCAGGGGGACATGAGTGGGGGCCTGGTGGAGGTTGAGCCTGCACTGCTGGGGGGTGGGGGTGGTGGGAGACATGAGTGGGGGCCTGGTGGAGGGTGACCCTGGTGGCTGGGGGGTGGGGGTGGTGGGAGACATGAGTGGTGGCCTGGTGGAGGCTGCCCCTGCACTGCTGGGGGGTGGGGGGTGGGAGACATGAGTGGGGGCCTGGTGGAGGCTGCCCCTGCACTGCTGGGGGGTGGGGGTGGTGGGAGACATGAGTGGGGGCCTGGTGGAGGGTGCCCCTGCACTGCTGGGGGGTGGGGGTGGTGGGAGACATGAGTGGGGGCCTGGTGGAGGGTGCCCCTGGTGGCGGGGGGGTGGGGGTGATAGGGGACATGAGTGGGGGCCTGGTGGAGGCTGCCCCTGCACTGCTGGGGGGTGGGGGTGGTGGGAGACATGAGTGGGGGCCTGGTGGAGGGTGACCCTGGTGGCTGGGGGGTGGGGGTGGTGGGAGACATGAGTGGGGGCCTGGTGGAGGCTGCCCCTGCACTGCTGGGGGGTGGGGGTGGTGGGAGACATGAGTGGGGGCCTGGTGGAGGGTGACCCTGGTGGCTGGGGGGTGGGGGTGGTGGGAGACATGAGTGGGGGCCTGGTGGAGGGTGACCCTGGTGGCTGGGGGGTGGGGGTGGTGGGTGACATGAGTGGGGGCCTGGTGGAGGCTGCCCCTGGTGGCTGGGGGGTGGGGGTGGTGGGTGACATGAGTGGGGGCCTGGTGGAGGCTGCCCCTGGTGGCTGGGGGGTGGGGGTGGTGGGAGACATGAGTTGGACATGGGTGGGGGCCTGCTGGCAGGTGCCCCACAGTGCTGGGGGGTGGGGGTGGTGGGGGACATGAGTTGGACATGGGTGGGGGCCTGCTGGCAGGTGCCCCACAGTGCTGGGGGGTGGGGGTGCAAGGGGACATGAGTTGGTGTTCATTAGTTCAAGGAGACATGTGCCTTTGCTGGGGGGCATGCCCATGGTGGGTGGGCTGTCTGCGGGACATGACCAGGGATGCATGGTAGTCCCCTGTGGTGTGGGCTGCCTGCAGGGGCCGTGGAGGGTGTACAGGGTACACCTGGGAGGACCCACACTGTCAAATCACATGTGGAACTTCCCGCGCACCCCTGAAATACACGCGCCCAGGCTATTCGCGTGTGGGACTTCCCGCGCACCCCTGAAATACACGCGCCCAGGCTATTCGCGTGTGGAACTTCCCGCGCACCCCTGATATACACGCGCCACCAGGCTATTCGCGTGTGGAACTTCCCGCGCACCCCTGAAATACACGCGCCCAGGCTATTCGCGTGTGGAACTTCCCGCGCACCCCTGAATTACACGCGCCCAGGCTATTCGCGTGTGCAACTTCCCGCGCTCCCCTGATATACACGCGCCACCAGGCTATTCGCGTGTGGAACTTCCCGCGCACCCCTGAAATACACGCGCCCAGGCTATTCGCGTGTGGAACTTCCCGCGCACCCCTGAAATACACGCACCCAGGCTATTCGCGTGTGGAACTTCCCGCGCACCCCTGAAATACACGCGCCCCCAGGCTATTCGCGTGTGGAACTTCCCGCGCACCCCTGAAATACACGCGCCCAGGCTATTCGCGTGTGGAACTTCCCGCGCACCCCTGAAATACACGCGCCCCCAGGCTATTCGCGTGTGGAACTTCCCGCGCACCCCTGAAATACACGCGCCCAGGCTATTCGCGTGTGGAACTTCCCGCGCACCCCTGAAATACACGCGCCCAGGCTATTCGCGTGTGGAACTTCCCGCGCACCCCTGAAATACACGCGCCCAGGCTATTCGCGTGTGGAACTTCACGCGCACCCCTGGAATACACGTAGCCCGCTCCCCCAGGCCCGATCGCGTGAGGAACTTCACGCGAACCCCTGAAATACACGTAGCACGCTCCCCCAGGCCCGATCGCGTGAGGAACTTCACGCGAACCCCTGTAATACACGTAGCCCGCTCCCCCAGACCCGATCGCGTGTGAAACTTCACGCGAACCCCTGAAATACACATAGCCCGCTCCCCCAGGCCCGATCGCGTGAATAACTTCACGCGAACCCCTGTGATGCACGTACCCTGCTGAAATCGCGTGTTAGACTTCCCGCGCACCCCGGTATACACGCACACGTATTTTTTGTCAGCGGGTGTCCGTGTTTGTGGGTACCCCTTTGCACGTCATTTTTCCTGGAGGGCCACAGTATGGGACATTCATCATGGCAGTATATAGGTGCTATTTGTTGGCGCACCTTTTGGCGCACATTTCTTACAGCCGCAGAGACGCTACCGCCTGCTTTCTTGTGGCGGTCGTGTTTGTGCCTGTGTGCTGGTTTGAGCGTGCGCTTTTTTGCCCTATTCTATTCCATAAATACGTGTTGTAGGCGAGCGTGTGGGCGTTCCGCGCACTTGTGCCCTGTACTTCCCCCGTGACGCCCACGTTTTGACAAGTTGTTCCCCATTCCGAGTGTTACGCCCGTGTTCCGCCTACTTTTGTTGCGTGCGCCTCGCTATGTGCGAATTTCGCTGTGCCCTGTGCGATTTTCGCTGTGACCTGGCGCACGCTGTTAGATGGCCTGTGCGCCAACGTGCGCCGCGCACTTTTTTATCGCACGTCCGCTGGTTTTCTCGCGCACGGCCTTCCATGAATCGACGTGCGCTGCTTTTCGTGCGATTTTCGCAATTGCACTGCGATTTTCGCTATTCCACTGCGATTCGCACGTTTTTGCCCACTTGCGCCGCGCTAATTATTCCATGAATCGGCCTCTAAGCCTGTTCCTAGAAAAACTTGGTTTGGGGAAAAACATGCTAGTAATTATGATACCGCTTTGAATTCTTATTACACTGATCCCTATATTCTGGTATCTGGAAACTATGCATCCTTTGAATTTTCTTTTGCCTGCTACCAATGCTCCTACTACGAGCAGCCCAGTACATGTGCTCCCTTACACTCTCCCCTCACAAGAAGTGAAACATCGAAAAGGTTATGATAATAATACATTGCTTCTGATTATGAATATGACCCATGCTATCTTGAATAGGTCCAACTGTTGGATCTGCTCCCATTTACCCCAGCATGGTGGAAAAGGAATGGGTTGGTATGTACGGCCTTTGCCACTTAATACTGCATGTTATGCATCATTGAGAGCGTTATTTTATGGAAAATGGAACAACAGTGATACTGGTCAGTTTGATGAAACAAATATAGATGAGCTTGAAAGGGTGGTATTGCAACCGGTGGGTTGTTCTATATTTGCAAGTGAAAGCAAAATAGACACGGTAACAATGCATCCAGTAGATAGACTCTCTAGGCCTTACAAATCCCTAATCACTTTTAACAAGGCTCCAGTAGGAAACAAAGATGCTGTGCACCCTCCTATACTATTAATCACAGTCCACGTTCTGTCCCATTTTGCTTACGGAAAAAGGGCTCCTATCCAGTAGGAACATTTACTAGATGCATGAATACTGCCGTTCTTGGACAAGAAGATAAACCATTATATATAGGAGGTCCTGTTTGTTTTGTATGTGGAGATCAGGCCTATCCATGGTTACCTAGAACTTGGGAAGGGCCCTGTTATTTAGGTATACTTTTTCCTGGTGTATTTCTTTCCAAAACTTTGGAAATATCAAAACTATCCAAATCTAGGCTGCGGCGAGATGATACCGCAGGACTAATTGCAGGCGACATAGCAAAGTCATTTATACCATTTTGGGGACAAGCAATACATTCATGGAATATGAGGAAACTGTCCAGGGTGTTAGAAAAAATGATAAATCGAACTACAGATATACTCCATAATATGACATTAGAAGAGAACCACAATATTAGGAATCCTCATGTTCTGTTGTTGTTGCATACACTGCCTGCCAATCCTTTGCTCCCAAATTACAAATGAATGTGTACACGCCATCAAAACAAACCCCCCTCACATATTAAATGAAGGTGCACACCACAAAAATGAAACAATCAAAGAAATCATGGCAATTAATATTTCTGATGACGATTATAGTAGTATGCATAGTTCAGAATTAGACACGTGGTCAGATGAAGATGAGATGTATAGATGATGCTCTTGGCTTATGGCCAAAAGGAGGGTTTGTTAGTCCAGAAACAACCCTATAGTATGTATAGTATGTATATTATATTGGCCGGAAACCAATCGCATCATGTGGCAAACATCACAAACACAGAATCGTCAATGTAACCAGAGGGCGTCCATTTTGTGAAAATATCCACCATTTGCTTTCTTCTTTTCTGTTGAAATGCTTTACAAAATGTATTCTATGTTTCAAGATCATGCACGGTGTGAGGCCACAGCTTGCTTGTTGAAAGACCAACCCAGACAGGAATGCCAAACGATACAGAAATACATTGTTTTGCTCCCTCATGAAGTCCTTGGAGGTGAGCAGAAACTGCATCTAATCAGCGGCCCAGGTGCCGGCCTGTCTTACAAATGCTGTAGCAATAGGCAGTTAAAACATGAATTATATTCTTTCCGCGGTACTCCTTCGTGGAGACTGGTATTTTCTGCCTCAGAACTGTCTGACCCTTGGTTCATGAATAGAAACAGATAGATAACGTGCTAAGGAATGTGTCTCTCTCACGAATATGATATCCTTGCTGAACTAAGAGCTTTATGTTCTCCATAACAAAATGCTGTCTCTGCAACTGTTGCTAGAATACATATATTTAGACTGAATAGAAACTTGTCATAATGTGTCATAATGGTCAATCACCGAACCCTATCCTAAAAGATACATTATGGGTGGTTTTAATTGCCTTCAAAGATTACATGTTATGTATATATATTGTTGCTTGAGCGTTGCTCGCTCTCTTGCATCTCACAAGGTCTTGGTACACACGTTGCGAGACGTTAGACCCCATACGGCCGACTGAGCATACTTTGAAATAAACCAGATTTCTTGGCAAATCGAACCTTGTGTCTGTCATGTCACTAGTACATGGTTATTGTGCCTTAGTTTCCAAATGCGGGGTCTTTATGGCCTAGCAACACGGTCCAGCTCATGCACTAACTGTGCTCTGGCTCTCTCTCCTGTGTCCTGTTGTGCACTTAATGCAAGTAAAAAGTTCCCAGTTGTAATACTCTGTTTCTTGACTTCAGCGGGTATTTTACTTTTTTTTCTCCCAGCTGGAGCGGTATGTTCCCCAGTTCCAGATTTGTCCAGTGCACATTGAGGCAGTGGTCTCTGTGGACAGGGCTCTACCAGTTTCTATGCACGATCCTCCCCTTTCTGATGTTCAGGACCTGTGGGTATTTCAGGATTGTTGCGGTTTCCTCCTTCGGGTCTCCGTTTTGATTGCATATGGGTGCTTTTTTTGCTATCACCTTAGCACCTGTGGTGCGGGGGGCGCATGTTGTGGTTGGGCACCCTCTTTTTTCCCCAGCTGGTGGGCCGCCGTACATCCCGGCTCTATTGTTCCTGGCACTGGGCCACTCCCTTCTCTCCCCCACTGGCCCAGGGCTTGTCTGTGCGTGCTTTACATGTGGGGCCTGTGTGGGAGGGTTATGTTGCTCCCCCGTATTCTACAGAGCAGGGATCACCTTCATGAGCTTGTGTGTGGTGGATGCCTTAACTGCTGGGTTCTCCTGCCTGTTCCGTTGCTATGGCAGTGTTTGTTTCCATAGGTATTTCTAGTCCCGTGTGTCGCCAGCTGCCCCCTCAGGTCTTCTTTTGTCCAGGACGCAATGCCACAAATGCGTGTCCCTCAGGTCCATTCGGGGTTTGCAATGTTTTCTACCTTTCTCCCGTCACCTTCCCGGCATTGTATTCCTCTCTGGTATGGGGTTCATGGGTATGGGTATGGCTGATTGGTCTGCTACTCATTGTGGTGTTGAGGAAGACGATTCAGGGTGGATGTGTGTTTGCGTTTGCCTCTTCTGTCCCCCTGCCCTGTTGGTTCGGGGGATATCTGTTTGACTGGCGGTTTGTGGGCTCCCTTAGCAGTTCCCCAGGCCCACCTCACCCCTGTATTCCTCTGACAACTTCCCTCACTGCCTGTAGTGTGCAGGGCTCTGGGGGGCATGGACGTACCTTGCTTTGCAGGAGGTGCACTCTGCTGCTGTCCCAAGCTCTGTTCTCTGCATTCCTTTATTGCTGCTTTCATATGGCATATGTGACGCGCTTACACACAAGTGTTTCAAGGCGCAACGAGACAAGGAAGGGGGAACAGAAGGAGGACAGAGACAATGATCTTACTAGGCCAACTGACATTGAGATCGCGCAAGTGCAGGGGAGGGGGGAGGGGAACAGTGCCAGGGGAAAGGGAAGTGGGCAGTACTGTACATGGGATCAAAACAATAACAAGAAGTGAGGCTGGCAGGTGGCAGGTGCAAGGGTGAGTGCAGACTGCAGGTGTCCAAAAGTGCAGGTAGAGGGACTATAGGGTTACAGATACAGACCCAAGTGCAAGAGTTGCCGGGAGGCAGTGCATTGTGCAAATGGGCGGGCAGGGACCTGAGCCCGAATCAGAGGGTAGCCAGGTGACCAGTGCAGTATTAGACAGGAAATCAGCAGGGTGAGGAAGAGAGAAGGCAGAAGCTAAGAGGAAGATCTTGAGGTACTTCCGAAACCATAGATGGTTTTCCTCAAATTTCAGGGAGACTGTACCAGAGGGAGGCCCCAGCTGAAGAAACAGTTTTACCACCATCTCATTGCTTGGAGAAGTGACTGATCCTGAGGGAGTCGGAGGTGGCGGAGCAAAGAGCTTGAGTAGGAAGGTGTTTGCAAAGAGAGAGTTGGAGGTATTGAGGACCCAGTCCCCAGGAGGCCTTGTGTACAATGCAGAGGGTCTTGAACTTAAGGGATTTCTTTCTACTTCTATACAGTGCTGCCTATCCCCTTGTAAGAGGAGATCCCACTTCACAACTCTATTCTACTTATGACATAATCTTTCACCCATCTGAGGAGTTCCCCTTCAATATCTCATTAAAATCTCATGCAATACTACACAATGCTGTCTTTATGCACAACTGAGGAGCTCCCTTCCACTTAATCTACTAGTCAAAATAATAATAAAATAAAGCAACAAAAACATCCACAATACTGCGTTATCATGCAATAGTACAATTACGCGATATAGGTTCTCCCAGTCCCCCCATTGCTGAGTCTCCCCTCTCAACTGCCTGTATCATCCGGATTTGCGGCCCGTCTAAGGGATCAGACAGAGCTTCGGGCACCTCGTCATCTGCTCACCTCCTCTCTTTGTGTGCACAAGAACTGGTCTCTGCAGGGCGACACCACATCCCCAGGATGTGTAGCGGGGAGCCCAACTCTTCAGGAGTACTGGAGATCTGGTTAGGGCATCCAAATATAAACATAGATAAAGTACTCCAAAATAATCCAAAATAGAGTGCACAAATTGTGAGAAAGAACAACTTTTTATTCTCAAAATATGGCCGGGAGAATCAGAAAGCTCAGTGGAATGGAAATGGGGACCATCTCGACATGCCCACTCAGGGCTACAATATTTAAAGCAAGAAACCACAAAATGAACATGCTCTACAAATGCAACATCAATTCTAAATCTTACATGCCCATTGGCTATTCGTCATTGAGCCCCTAAAGAAAACTATACATTATACAATATATTTGGAGGTTTCTCTCTCATTTTATTTATTTATTTATTTATTTATTGGATATTTGTAAGGTGCTTATACAGCAATAACCTATGTTTCAAAGCACCCATCAATATATCGCCCCTCGAACATGACATAATTTCATAGCACAAAATGAATCATTTTAATTGGTTGGCACTCTTCATGGTAATTGATAAAAAGCTCTTCCCTAATTGGACAGCGACACCTGAGACAGCTTGGGCTGCATCATCGCCCCAAGGTGAACCAATCATGTAGTGAGTGGCAATCAGTGAGGTCAACCAGTAGAACACCACAATCACTTCCCCATAACTGGGTCTTTTGGCCTCCCGTCCCCTGCACCTGCTCTCTCAGCAACTCTCATCTCGATGCATGCTGCCAACTCTGGACGCAACCTCCTAGTTATCTTCTCCCAATGAATAGCTGCATGAAAAAATGTGCCTGAGGTCCTGCTTCGGGAAATTAATTTCTTCTATTTATTAGTTTTACCAAGGCACTTTTACCACTGAACTGAGTGCCATGCTTTTGGTGCTCACATCATAGTTCCTCATTCTGGCAATATTGCTGTCTGGGCCTTCTCATGTATTGCACTGTGTACTTGACAACCATTATAAATTCATTTGTCTATCATTTGGGAAGGCACCTCCTGTCTTGAGTCTCATTTCAGGCCCCTGAGAACTTTCTCCCTCACAACAATTAGTGGAACACTGTTCTACATCCCTTTCTACTCTGACCTTGGCTACTTGGAACCTTCTGCCCAACAGCAGAAATACAATTGAATTAAATTACCACAGCTCAGAAATGCAGCATAGCACACTAAATAGCAAAGTGTGCAGCCTTTAGAAATTGCCTATCCTAACATGGCAGACCTCTTGCTCATTACAACAGCTAACACCTATACTTAATAAAGCTCCATCTACATATTCAAAAGAAATTCAAGGTACATAACCTTATCTAAAAATATAGGTGTGATGAAGAGAATAAAAGAAATACTCTGCTACACGTGTGTTTCATTATGCAGTAGAAAGCCTGAAAGCTCCCTAAAAGTGTGACAAAACTACATCTACCATAAATGCAATGTCACACCACAAAAGCACATGGTCACCACGTCACTACAATGGGCCTAGTACCTTGCTCAAAGAACATTCTTAACTTATACCTGTGCACACGTTGAGGACATTGGACTTTCATATTTACAACGCCACAGCCTATGTCACATACAAATTCGACCACATCTCTCCCTCCCTGTGAAAGCTTTGCTGGTTCTGCTTCCCTGCTGACGTGCAGTCTTTCCACGTGTGCTCTGTCATCACGTGCTGTGTGGGAAACACCCGTGCGGGTCACGTCACAGACGCGCCTACGCGCTGAGGGCCTTTGGTCCAATGGAATCGCGTATGCGTGCTGACGCGCTTACGCGCTAAGGGCCTTTCCTCGGTTTTCACGCTGACGTGCAGGATTTTCACGTGCCAATTCACTCCGTACCAAGCTGGCCACGCGTGAGCACACGGGAGACCACGCTCCTGCCCAGAAGGCCGAATTACTGCCCCCCAGAGCCCCGAGCACGCTCCCACCTGCTATCTGCTGCTGCCTGACTGCCTGCTGCCCACGTGCACTGCCATTTGCTGCCTGCACATCAGCCAGGGGTGCTGTTGCTGTGACCACCCCTGCTGGAACAGAAGACTCCCGACTGGAATTCCATCGCTCCACAGCCCAGCCCCAGGACCCAGTTGCCCACCCACTCCTGCCTCTGGGGTTGTCATGTCGGGGCTAACACCATCTGTGACCACTGACAACCCCCGGCCAGAGAGGCAGAGGGGCACCAGCTTCAGTGCCACCGAAGTTGGTGTCCTGGTGGAGCAAGTCCTGGGGCAGTATGATGCCCTCTTTGGAAGTTCCCGCGCCGACAAGGAAGGACGGACTCGGATCTGGACTGACATCGTGACTGCCATCAACGCGGAGGGGGTGGCAGTCCGGGACTTACAACATGTCAGGAAGCGCTGGGAGGACTTCAGGTCCAGGACCCTGAACAAGGCCCGGCGCCTCTTGAAGGCAGCGGATGCCACGGGGCGCCGGGGCCACTTGTCGGAAGAACAGATGGGGGTCCTGGAACGCATATCCCCAGCGCTCCACGTCCAGGTCCTAGAGAAGCAGAGCCGTCTGGAGTCGAGCGGTGAGTGTACATGCATCCTGGTTGTGAGCAGGGCGTGTGGTGATCATTCCCCATTGTGCCGGTTGCACATCTGTTTGTATGGGGTGGAGTATGGGTGGGGGTGTACAGGGCCGTGGGGCTGACACATGCGAGGGCTGTAATGTGTGAGACATGGATGGTGCTTGTGTGTGTGTGCTTGCATGGCAAATGCAGTTGTGCGTGCACACATGTTTGGATGAATGTGTATGTAAGTAGACATGTCCGTGATGTCAGGCATGTATGTTGTTTTCGGCTGCATGTATGAGCACTGTGTACATGTGCATGTGTGTGTATTTGTCAAAGGTGCAACAGTGATGCTACATGGATGCATGTGACAGCGGTATGTGGAAGCCTGATTGTCAGATGTGACATGGATGCCCGTCTGAACAGTGCGACACTTGGCAGAGGTGTAGACATGCATGCAAGTGTGGTGGTGTGTGTACATGTGTGGTGCACTTCCTGTGTTGCATGTGATGTATGGCTCCCCTTTGGCTGCTGATGCTGTTGTATGTGTAGGGATGGTGGTGGCAGTTGCGATATGGCTGTGGTATGGCTCATGTGTGCCAGTTGCAATGACATGTGTGTTGGGGATTGTGATGACATGTCTGAGGTTTGCCAATGCCACTCATGTGCAACTGTCATGCGTGTATGTGTCCATTGTACAGTGCCCTGATGCCTGTGTTTTGTTTCTCCCTGTCTGCAGCGTCAACTGATGAAGAGGGCGGAAAAGGTGCTGTGGAGCACAGCGGCGGGGATCCGACCGCCAGCCGGAGACGCAAGGCCCGGCTCCCCGCCCGTGTTGTCATCTCGTCGGGGAGTGAGGAGTCCGGTGCCGCGTCCCAGGCCGCAGCTGCCGGGGGGAGGTCCAAGAGGCGGAGGTTGCAGTTGGACTCCTCGGCAGCAGAAGGGGCAGCTGGGACCCCACAGGGCCCAACAGGGGAAGATGGCACAGAGTCATCCAGGTTGGTGGGGGGTTTGGTGGAGGAGGGGGCCGCGCAAGCACCAGAGACAGGGTCTGGAGGTGGGGATCCCACTGGTGCTAGTGGTGCAGTGCAGGACCAGGGACAGGAGGCAGCACAGGCGGCCGCGGAGGTGCCTGTGTGCAATCCTGTCCCCGATCCTGTCCCTGCATCATCTTGCACCAGCAGGGATGCCTACGTCCAGACCCGTTTTCAGGCAGGGGATGAGCTGACGTCAACTGGCCTTCCTCTGCCTGCGGACGTGGCCATCCAGGTCCGGGTTGAGCCTGTCCTGGCTGGTGTGGCGTTGCGTCAACGGGCCATGCGAGGTGACCTGCAGTCTTTTCATGGAGAGACTGCACGTCATCTCGAATGGCTCGTTGACCACGTCAGCCTGCTGGGACAGGTCACCCAGGCCGGATTCCGCTGTCTAATGGGGCTTGCTCCGACCCCCTCCTCAACTGGACCCCCTACGCGCCAGTCGTCCTCTGTGCCATCTTCCCACCCATCAGTAACCTGGGTGCCCTCTGGAGCTGCCTCTGACAGTGCGGCCAGGCTGGTGGAGGAGGCATCCCTGCCACAGTCGGGAGTCGGACGTCCAGCAGGGGTGGCCACATCAACAGGTGCACCCCAGCCGGCGGAGGATGTGCAGGCAGCAGGAGGCAGTGCACGGCCAGAGGCAGAGCAGCAGCAGCAGCAAGATGGTGGGAGCCATGAAGGCTCGGGGCCTTCGACATCGGAGGGGCAGGCATCGGCCGGAGGGCAGGAGGACCCAGGACAGAGAGTGTCTTCCGTGTGGCAGCGGTTGGGCCACGCCATAGGTGCGGAGCGGCGGCGGGCGGAAGAGGCGCGGCTCACAATGGTCAGGGCGGAGAACTCCATGCGGAGGGCCCTGAGGCGGGCCGAGTGCCTCGAGGCAATCCGCAGGGGGTTGGAGGAGGACACGGCGTCGTCCCTGCGGACCCTCGGGGCCATGGAACTGGACCGCCTCCGGGACATCGAACAGGAGTTCGATTATGCCCTGGCCCGGAACACCACAGAGTGAGCCGCTGGACTTGCCCGCCGCCTTTGTATATAGTTCTTTAGTTTTAGGTTTCCTTTCGTTCTTATTATTATTTGGAGTCGACGGACACTGCTCCACTTTTTGTATATAGTTGATATTTAGGTAGGTTTTTTAGGAGGTTTCCTTAGTTCAGTTGTGATGATGGACCCTTGTTATTTTTGTACATAGTTCTTTGTTGCATGGAGAGTTCTTACATTTCACTTTGGACATAATTTTTTTGATTTGATTTTCTAGTTTTGTGTTTTTATGCGGCCATGCAGCTTATTTTTTCACATTTACATTGTAGTTAGTTTTCTTTCTTTGGCATTTGTATTTTTTTCAATACATTTTTATTTTCCATTGTTCACTGTGTGGTTTCATCTCATTGGTTTCATGCATGTCATGTTGTGTGTTTTCCCATTCTATTTGATAATATGTGTGTGACGGACATGGGTTCATTTGCTTCATGTACATTGGGGGTGTAACATGTGATTTCCATTTCCATGTGGGTGAATGGGTTACTTGGTAGGGCTTTTTGGCTGTGGAGGCTGACCATTACGCACATGATTGGGGATTGTGAGGACCTGGTGGGGGCTGCACATGGTGGCAGGGGGGTGGGGGTGCAGGGGGACATGAGTGGGGGCCTGGTGGAGGTTGAGCCTGCACTGCTGGGGGGTGGGGGTGGTGGGAGACATGAGTGGGGGCCTGGTGGAGGGTGACCCTGGTGGCTGGGGGGTGGGGGTGGTGGGAGACATGAGTGGTGGCCTGGTGGAGGCTGCCCCTGCACTGCTGGGGGGTGGGGGTGGTGGGAGACATGAGTGGGGGCCTGGTGGAGGCTGCCCCTGCACTGCTGGGGGGTGGGGGTGGTGGGAGACATGAGTGGGGGCCTGGTGGAGGGTGCCCCTGCACTGCTGGGGGGTGGGGGTGGTGGGAGACATGAGTGGGGGCCTGGTGGAGGGTGCCCCTGGTGGCGGGGGGGTGGGGGTGATAGGGGACATGAGTGGGGGCCTGGTGGAGGCTGCCCCTGCACTGCTGGGGGGTGGGGGTGGTGGGAGACATGAGTGGGGGCCTGGTGGAGGGTGACCCTGGTGGCTGGGGGGTGGGGGTGGTGGGAGACATGAGTGGGGGCCTGGTGGAGGCTGCCCCTGCACTGCTGGGGGGTGGGGGTGGTGGGAGACATGAGTGGGGGCCTGGTGGAGGGTGACCCTGGTGGCTGGGGGGTGGGGGTGGTGGGAGACATGAGTGGGGGCCTGGTGGAGGGTGACCCTGGTGGCTGGGGGGTGGGGGTGGTGGGTGACATGAGTGGGGGCCTGGTGGAGGCTGCCCCTGGTGGCTGGGGGTGGTGGGTGACATGAGTGGGGGCCTGGTGGAGGCTGCCCCTGGTGGCTGGGGGGTGGGGGTGGTGGGAGACATGAGTTGGACATGGGTGGGGGCCTGCTGGCAGGTGCCCCACAGTGCTGGGGGGTGGGGGTGGTGGGGGACATGAGTTGGACATGGGTGGGGGCCTGCTGGCAGGTGCCCCACAGTGCTGGGGGGTGGGGGTGCAAGGGGACATGAGTTGGTGTTCATTAGTTCAAGGAGACATGTGCCTTTGCTGGGGGGCATGCCCATGGTGGGTGGGCTGTCTGCGGGACATGACCAGGGATGCATGGTAGTCCCCTGTGGTGTGGGCTGCCTGCAGGGGCCGTGGAGGGTGTACAGGGTACACCTGGGAGGACCCACACTGTCAAATCACATGTGGAACTTCCCGCGCACCCCTGAAATACACGCGCCCAGGCTATTCGCGTGTGGGACTTCCCGCGCACCCCTGAAATACACGCGCCCAGGCTATTCGCGTGTGGAACTTCCCGCGCACCCCTGATATACACGCGCCACCAGGCTATTCGCGTGTGGAACTTCCCGCGCACCCCTGAAATACACGCGCCCAGGCTATTCGCGTGTGGAACTTCCCGCGCACCCCTGAATTACACGCGCCCAGGCTATTCGCGTGTGCAACTTCCCGCGCTCCCCTGATATAC
This sequence comes from Ambystoma mexicanum, assembly GCF_040938575.1. Taxonomy (NCBI): domain Eukaryota; kingdom Metazoa; phylum Chordata; class Amphibia; order Caudata; family Ambystomatidae; genus Ambystoma; species Ambystoma mexicanum. The sequence continues at coordinate 468,500,412 of NC_090923.1, forward strand.
ACGCGCCACCAGGCTATTCGCGTGTGGAACTTCCCGCGCACCCCTGAAATACACGCGCCCAGGCTATTCGCGTGTGGAACTTCCCGCGCACCCCTGAAATACACGCACCCAGGCTATTCGCGTGTGGAACTTCCCGCGCACCCCTGAAATACACGCGCCCCCAGGCTATTCGCGTGTGGAACTTCCCGCGCACCCCTGAAATACACGCGCCCAGGCTATTCGCGTGTGGAACTTCCCGCGCACCCCTGAAATACACGCGCCCCCAGGCTATTCGCGTGTGGAACTTCCCGCGCACCCCTGAAATACACGCGCCCAGGCTATTCGCGTGTGGAACTTCCCGCGCACCCCTGAAATACACGCGCCCAGGCTATTCGCGTGTGGAACTTCCCGCGCACCCCTGAAATACACGCGCCCAGGCTATTCGCGTGTGGAACTTCACGCGCACCCCTGGAATACACGTAGCCCGCTCCCCCAGGCCCGATCGCGTGAGGAACTTCATGCGAACCCCTGAAATACACGTAGCACGCTCCCCCAGGCCCGATCGCGTGAGGAACTTCACGCGAACCCCTGTAATACACGTAGCCCGCTCCCCCAGACCCGATCGCGTGTGAAACTTCACGCGAACCCCTGAAATACACATAGCCCGCTCCCCCAGGCCCGATCGCGTGAATAACTTCACGCGAACCCCTGTGATGCACGTACCCTGCTGAAATCGCGTGTTAGACTTCCCGCGCACCCCGGTATACACGCACACGTATTTTTTGTCAGCGGGTGTCCGTGTTTGTGGGTACCCCTTTGCACGTCATTTTTCCTGGAGGGCCACAGTATGGGACATTCATCATGGCAGTATATAGGTGCTATTTGTTGGCGCACCTTTTGGCGCACATTTCTTACAGCCGCAGAGACGCTACCGCCTGCTTTCTTGTGGCGGTCGTGTTTGTGCCTGTGTGCTGGTTTGAGCGTGCGCTTTTTTGCCCTATTCTATTCCATGAATACGTGTTGTAGGCGAGCGTGTGGGCGTTCCGCGCACTTGTGCCCTGTACTTCCCCCGTGACGCCCACGTTTTGACAAGTTGTTCCCCATTCCGAGTGTTACGCCCGTGTTCCGCCTACTTTTGTTGCGTGCGCCTCGCTATGTGCGAATTTCGCTGTGCCCTGTGCGATTTTCGCTGTGACCTGGCGCACGCTGTTAGATGGCCTGTGCGCCAACGTGCGCCGCGCACTTTTTTATCGCACGTCCGCTGGTTTTCTCGCGCACGGCCTTCCATGAATCGACGTGCGCTGCTTTTCGTGCGATTTTCGCAATTGCACTGCGATTTTCGCTATTCCACTGCGATTCGCACGTTTTTGCCCACTTGCGCCGCGCTAATTATTCCATGAATCGGCCTCTAAGCCTGTTCCTAGAAAAACTTGGTTTGGGGAAAAACATGCTAGTAATTATGATACCGCTTTGAATTCTTATTACACTGATCCCTATATTCTGGTATCTGGAAACTATGCATCCTTTGAATTTTCTTTTGCCTGCTACCAATGCTCCTACTACGAGCAGCCCAGTACATGTGCTCCCTTACACTCTCCCCTCACAAGAAGTGAAACATCGAAAAGGTTATGATAATAATACATTGCTTCTGATTATGAATATGACCCATGCTATCTTGAATAGGTCCAACTGTTGGATCTGCTCCCATTTACCCCAGCATGGTGGAAAAGGAATGGGTTGGTATGTACGGCCTTTGCCACTTAATACTGCATGTTATGCATCATTGAGAGCGTTATTTTATGGAAAATGGAACAACAGTGATACTGGTCAGTTTGATGAAACAAATATAGATGAGCTTGAAAGGGTGGTATTGCAACCGGTGGGTTGTTCTATATTTGCAAGTGAAAGCAAAATAGACACGGTAACAATGCATCCAGTAGATAGACTCTCTAGGCCTTACAAATCCCTAATCACTTTTAACAAGGCTCCAGTAGGAAACAAAGATGCTGTGCACCCTCCTATACTATTAATCACAGTCCACGTTCTGTCCCATTTTGCTTACGGAAAAAGGGCTCCTATCCAGTAGGAACATTTACTAGATGCATGAATACTGCCGTTCTTGGACAAGAAGATAAACCATTATATATAGGAGGTCCTGTTTGCTTTGTATGTGGAGATCAGGCCTATCCATGGTTACCTAGAACTTGGGAAGGGCCCTGTTATTTAGGTATACTTTTTCCTGGTGTATTTCTTTCCAAAACTTTGGAAATATCAAAACTATCCAAATCTAGGCTGCGGCGAGATGATACCGCAGGACTAATTGCAGGCGACATAGCAAAGTCATTTATACCATTTTGGGGACAAGCAATACATTCATGGAATATGAGGAAACTGTCCAGGGTGTTAGAAAAAATGATAAATCGAACTACAGATATACTCCATAATATGACATTAGAAGAGAACCACAATATTAGGAATCCTCATGTTCTGTTGTTGTTGCATACACTGCCTGCCAATCCTTTGCTCCCAAATTACAAATGAATGTGTACACGCCATCAAAACAAACCCCCCTCACATATTAAATGAAGGTGCACACCACAAAAATGAAACAATCAAAGAAATCATGGCAATTAATATTTCTGATGACGATTATAGTAGTATGCATAGTTCAGAATTAGACACGTGGTCAGATGAAGATGAGATGTATAGATGATGCTCTTGGCTTATGGCCAAAAGGAGGGTTTGTTAGTCCAGAAACAACCCTATAGTATGTATAGTATGTATATTATATTGGCCGGAAACCAATCGCATCATGTGGCAAACATCACAAACACAGAATCGTCAATGTAACCAGAGGGCGTCCATTTTGTGAAAATATCCACCATTTGCTTTCTTCTTTTCTGTTGAAATGCTTTACAAAATGTATTCTATGTTTCAAGATCATGCACGGTGTGAGGCCACAGCTTGCTTGTTGAAAGACCAACCCAGACAGGAATGCCAAACGATACAGAAATACATTGTTTTGCTCCCTCATGAAGTCCTTGGAGGTGAGCAGAAACTGCATCTAATCAGCGGCCCAGGTGCCGGCCTGTCTTACAAATGCTGTAGCAATAGGCAGTTAAAACATGAATTATATTCTTTCCGCGGTACTCCTTCGTGGAGACTGGTATTTTCTGCCTCAGAACTGTCTGACCCTTGGTTCATGAATAGAAACAGATAGATAACGTGCTAAGGAATGTGTCTCTCTCACGAATATGATATCCTTGCTGAACTAAGAGCTTTATGTTCTCCATAACAAAATGCTGTCTCTGCAACTGTTGCTAGAATACATATATTTAGACTGAATAGAAACTTGTCATAATGTGTCATAATGGTCAATCACCGAACCCTATCCTAAAAGATACATTATGGGTGGTTTTAATTGCCTTCAAAGATTACATGTTATGTATATATATTGTTGCTTGAGCGTTGCTCGCTCTCTTGCATCTCACAAGGTCTTGGTACACACGTTGCGAGACGTTAGACCCCATACGGCCGACTGAGCATACTTTGAAATAAACCAGATTTCTTGGCAAATCGAACCTTGTGTCTGTCATGTCACTAGTACATGGTTATTGTGCCTTAGTTTCCAAATGCGGGGTCTTTATGGCCTAGCAACACGGTCCAGCTCATGCACTAACTGTGCTCTGGCTCTCTCTCCTGTGTCCTGTTGTGCACTTAATGCAAGTAAAAAGTTCCCAGTTGTAATACTCTGTTTCTTGACTTCAGCGGGTATTTTACTTTTTTTTCTCCCAGCTGGAGCGGTATGTTCCCCAGTTCCAGATTTGTCCAGTGCACATTGAGGCAGTGGTCTCTGTGGACAGGGCTCTACCAGTTTCTATGCACGATCCTCCCCTTTCTGATGTTCAGGACCTGTGGGTATTTCAGGATTGTTGCGGTTTCCTCCTTCGGGTCTCCGTTTTGATTGCATATGGGTGCTTTTTTTGCTATCACCTTAGCACCTGTGGTGCGGGGGGCGCATGTTGTGGTTGGGCACCCTCTTTTTTCCCCAGCTGGTGGGCCGCCGTACATCCCGGCTCTATTGTTCCTGGCACTGGGCCACTCCCTTCTCTCCCCCACTGGCCCAGGGCTTGTCTGTGCGTGCTTTACATGTGGGGCCTGTGTGGGAGGGTTATGTTGCTCCCCCGTATTCTACAGAGCAGGGATCACCTTCATGAGCTTGTGTGTGGTGGATGCCTTAACTGCTGGGTTCTCCTGCCTGTTCCGTTGCTATGGCAGTGTTTGTTTCCATAGGTATTTCTAGTCCCGTGTGTCGCCAGCTGCCCCCTCAGGTCTTCTTTTGTCCAGGACGCAATGCCACAAATGCGTGTCCCTCAGGTCCATTCGGGGTTTGCAATGTTTTCTACCTTTCTCCCGTCACCTTCCCGGCATTGTATTCCTCTCTGGTATGGGGTTCATGGGTATGGGTATGGCTGATTGGTCTGCTACTCATTGTGGTGTTGAGGAAGACGATTCAGGGTGGATGTGTGTTTGCGTTTGCCTCTTCTGTCCCCCTGCCCTGTTGGTTCGGGGGATATCTGTTTGACTGGCGGTTTGTGGGCTCCCTTAGCAGTTCCCCAGGCCCACCTCACCCCTGTATTCCTCTGACAACTTCCCTCACTGCCTGTAGTGTGCAGGGCTCTGGGGGGCATGGACGTACCTTGCTTTGCAGGAGGTGCACTCTGCTGCTGTCCCAAGCTCTGTTCTCTGCATTCCTTTATTGCTGCTTTCATATGGCATATGTGACGCGCTTACACACAAGTGTTTCAAGGCGCAACGAGACAAGGAAGGGGGAACAGAAGGAGGACAGAGACAATGATCTTACTAGGCCAACTGACATTGAGATCGCGCAAGTGCAGGGGAGGGGGGAGGGGAACAGTGCCAGGGGAAAGGGAAGTGGGCAGTACTGTACATGGGATCAAAACAATAACAAGAAGTGAGGCTGGCAGGTGGCAGGTGCAAGGGTGAGTGCAGACTGCAGGTGTCCAAAAGTGCAGGTAGAGGGACTATAGGGTTACAGATACAGACCCAAGTGCAAGAGTTGCCGGGAGGCAGTGCATTGTGCAAATGGGCGGGCAGGGACCTGAGCCCGAATCAGAGGGTAGCCAGGTGACCAGTGCAGTATTAGACAGGAAATCAGCAGGGTGAGGAAGAGAGAAGGCAGAAGCTAAGAGGAAGATCTTGAGGTACTTCCGAAACCATAGATGGTTTTCCTCAAATTTCAGGGAGACTGTACCAGAGGGAGGCCCCAGCTGAAGAAACAGTTTTACCACCATCTCATTGCTTGGAGAAGTGACTGATCCTGAGGGAGTCGGAGGTGGCGGAGCAAAGAGCTTGAGTAGGAAGGTGTTTGCAAAGAGAGAGTTGGAGGTATTGAGGACCCAGTCCCCAGGAGGCCTTGTGTACAATGCAGAGGGTCTTGAACTTAAGGGATTTCTTTCTACTTCTATACAGTGCTGCCTATCCCCTTGTAAGAGGAGATCCCACTTCACAACTCTATTCTACTTATGACATAATCTTTCACCCATCTGAGGAGTTCCCCTTCAATATCTCATTAAAATCTCATGCAATACTACACAATGCTGTCTTTATGCACAACTGAGGAGCTCCCTTCCACTTAATCTACTAGTCAAAATAATAATAAAATAAAGCAACAAAAACATCCACAATACTGCGTTATCATGCAATAGTACAATTACGCGATATAGGTTCTCCCAGTCCCCCCATTGCTGAGTCTCCCCTCTCAACTGCCTGTATCATCCGGATTTGCGGCCCGTCTAAGGGATCAGACAGAGCTTCGGGCACCTCGTCATCTGCTCACCTCCTCTCTTTGTGTGCACAAGAACTGGTCTCTGCAGGGCGACACCACATCCCCAGGATGTGTAGCGGGGAGCCCAACTCTTCAGGAGTACTGGAGATCTGGTTAGGGCATCCAAATATAAACATAGATAAAGTACTCCAAAATAATCCAAAATAGAGTGCACAAATTGTGAGAAAGAACAACTTTTTATTCTCAAAATATGGCCGGGAGAATCAGAAAGCTCAGTGGAATGGAAATGGGGACCATCTCGACATGCCCACTCAGGGCTACAATATTTAAAGCAAGAAACCACAAAATGAACATGCTCTACAAATGCAACATCAATTCTAAATCTTACATGCCCATTGGCTATTCGTCATTGAGCCCCTAAAGAAAACTATACATTATACAATATATTTGGAGGTTTCTCTCTCATTTTATTTATTTATTTATTTATTTATTGGATATTTGTAAGGTGCTTATACAGCAATAACCTATGTTTCAAAGCACCCATCAATATATCGCCCCTCGAACATGACATAATTTCATAGCACAAAATGAATCATTTTAATTGGTTGGCACTCTTCATGGTAATTGATAAAAAGCTCTTCCCTAATTGGACAGCGACACCTGAGACAGCTTGGGCTGCATCATCGCCCCAAGGTGAACCAATCATGTAGTGAGTGGCAATCAGTGAGGTCAACCAGTAGAACACCACAATCACTTCCCCATAACTGGGTCTTTTGGCCTCCCGTCCCCTGCACCTGCTCTCTCAGCAACTCTCATCTCGATGCATGCTGCCAACTCTGGACGCAACCTCCTAGTTATCTTCTCCCAATGAATAGCTGCATGAAAAAATGTGCCTGAGGTCCTGCTTCGGGAAATTAATTTCTTCTATTTATTAGTTTTACCAAGGCACTTTTACCACTGAACTGAGTGCCATGCTTTTGGTGCTCACATCATAGTTCCTCATTCTGGCAATATTGCTGTCTGGGCCTTCTCATGTATTGCACTGTGTACTTGACAACCATTATAAATTCATTTGTCTATCATTTGGGAAGGCACCTCCTGTCTTGAGTCTCATTTCAGGCCCCTGAGAACTTTCTCCCTCACAACAATTAGTGGAACACTGTTCTACATCCCTTTCTACTCTGACCATGGCTACTTGGAACCTTCTGCCCAACAGCAGAAATACAATTGAATTAAATTACCACAGCTCAGAAATGCAGCATAGCACACTAAATAGCAAAGTGTGCAGCCTTTAGAAATTGCCTATCCTAACATGGCAGACCTCTTGCTCATTACAACAGCTAACACCTATACTTAATAAAGCTCCATCTACATATTCAAAAGAAATTCAAGGTACATAACCTTATCTAAAAATATAGGTGTGATGAAGAGAATAAAAGAAATACTCTGCTACACGTGTGTTTCATTATGCAGTAGAAAGCCTGAAAGCTCCCTAAAAGTGTGACAAAACTACATCTACCATAAATGCAATGTCACACCACAAAAGCACATGGTCACCACGTCACTACAATGGGCCTAGTACCTTGCTCAAAGAACATTCTTAACTTATACCTGTGCACACGTTGAGGACATTGGACTTTCATATTTACAACGCCACAGCCTATGTCACATACAAATTCGACCACATCTCTCCCTCCCTGTGAAAGCTTTGCTGGTTCTGCTTCCCTGCTGACGTGCAGTCTTTCCACGTGTGCTCTGTCATCACGTGCTGTGTGGGAAACACCCGTGCGGGTCACGTCACAGACGCGCCTACGCGCTGAGGGCCTTTGGTCCAATGGAATCGCGTATGCGTGCTGACGCGCTTACGCGCTAAGGGCCTTTCCTCGGTTTTCACGCTGACGTGCAGGATTTTCACGTGCCAATTCACTCCGTACCAAGCTGGCCATGCGTGAGCACACGGGAGACCACGCTCCTGCCCAGAAGGCCGAATTACTGCCCCCCAGAGCCCCGAGCACGCTCCCACCTGCTATCTGCTGCTGCCTGACTGCCTGCTGCCCACGTGCACTGCCATTTGCTGCCTGCACATCAGCCAGGGGTGCTGTTGCTGTGACCACCCCTGCTGGAACAGAAGACTCCCGACTGGAATTCCATCGCTCCACAGCCCAGCCCCAGGACCCAGTTGCCCACCCACTCCTGCCTCTGGGGTTGTCATGTCGGGGCTAACACCATCTGTGACCACTGACAACCCCCGGCCAGAGAGGCAGAGGGGCACCAGCTTCAGTGCCACCGAAGTTGGTGTCCTGGTGGAGCAAGTCCTGGGGCAGTATGATGCCCTCTTTGGAAGTTCCCGCGCCGACAAGGAAGGACGGACTCGGATCTGGACTGACATCGTGACTGCCATCAACGCGGAGGGGGTGGCAGTCCGGGACTTACAACATGTCAGGAAGCGCTGGGAGGACTTCAGGTCCAGGACCCTGAACAAGGCCCGGCGCCTCTTGAAGGCAGCGGATGCCACGGGGCGCCGGGGCCACTTGTCGGAAGAACAGATGGGGGTCCTGGAACGCATATCCCCAGCGCTCCACGTCCAGGTCCTAGAGAAGCAGAGCCGTCTGGAGTCGAGCGGTGAGTGTACATGCATCCTGGTTGTGAGCAGGGCGTGTGGTGATCATTCCCCATTGTGCCGGTTGCACATCTGTTTGTATGGGGTGGAGTATGGGTGGGGGTGTACAGGGCCGTGGGGCTGACACATGCGAGGGCTGTAATGTGTGAGACATGGATGGTGCTTGTGTGTGTGTGCTTGCATGGCAAATGCAGTTGTGCGTGCACACATGTTTGGATGAATGTGTATGTAAGTAGACATGTCCGTGATGTCAGGCATGTATGTTGTTTTCGGCTGCATGTATGAGCACTGTGTACATGTGCATGTGTGTGTATTTGTCAAAGGTGCAACAGTGATGCTACATGGATGCATGTGACAGCGGTATGTGGAAGCCTGATTGTCAGATGTGACATGGATGCCCGTCTGAACAGTGCGACACTTGGCAGAGGTGTAGACATGCATGCAAGTGTGGTGGTGTGTGTACATGTGTGGTGCACTTCCTGTGTTGCATGTGATGTATGGCTCCCCTTTGGCTGCTGATGCTGTTGTATGTGTAGGGATGGTGGTGGCAGTTGCGATATGGCTGTGGTATGGCTCATGTGTGCCAGTTGCAATGACATGTGTGTTGGGGATTGTGATGACATGTCTGAGGTTTGCCAATGCCACTCATGTGCAACTGTCATGCGTGTATGTGTCCATTGTACAGTGCCCTGATGCCTGTGTTTTGTTTCTCCCTGTCTGCAGCGTCAACTGATGAAGAGGGCGGAAAAGGTGCTGTGGAGCACAGCGGCGGGGATCCGACCGCCAGCCGGAGACGCAAGGCCCGGCTCCCCGCCCGTGTTGTCATCTCGTCGGGGAGTGAGGAGTCCGGTGCCGCGTCCCAGGCCGCAGCTGCCGGGGGGAGGTCCAAGAGGCGGAGGTTGCAGTTGGACTCCTCGGCAGCAGAAGGGGCAGCTGGGACCCCACAGGGCCCAACAGGGGAAGATGGCACAGAGTCATCCAGGTTGGTGGGGGGTTTGGTGGAGGAGGGGGCCGCGCAAGCACCAGAGACAGGGTCTGGAGGTGGGGATCCCACTGGTGCTAGTGGTGCAGTGCAGGACCAGGGACAGGAGGCAGCACAGGCGGCCGCGGAGGTGCCTGTGTGCAATCCTGTCCCCGATCCTGTCCCTGCATCATCTTGCACCAGCAGGGATGCCTACGTCCAGACCCGTTTTCAGGCAGGGGATGAGCTGACGTCAACTGGCCTTCCTCTGCCTGCGGACGTGGCCATCCAGGTCCGGGTTGAGCCTGTCCTGGCTGGTGTGGCGTTGCGTCAACGGGCCATGCGAGGTGACCTGCAGTCTTTTCATGGAGAGACTGCACGTCATCTCGAATGGCTCGTTGACCACGTCAGCCTGCTGGGACAGGTCACCCAGGCCGGATTCCGCTGTCTAATGGGGCTTGCTCCGACCCCCTCCTCAACTGGACCCCCTACGCGCCAGTCGTCCTCTGTGCCATCTTCCCACCCATCAGTCACCTGGGTGCCCTGTGGAGCTGCCTCTGACAGTGCGGCCAGGCTGGTGGAGGAGGCATCCCTGCCACAGTCGGGAGTCGGACGTCCAGCAGGGGTGGCCACATCAACAGGTGCACCCCAGCCGGCGGAGGATGTGCAGGCAGCAGGAGGCAGTGCACGGCCAGAGGCAGAGCAGCAGCAGCAGCAAGATGGTGGGAGCCATGAAGGCTCGGGGCCTTCGACATCGGAGGGGCAGGCATCGGCCGGAGGGCAGGAGGACCCAGGACAGAGAGTGTCTTCCGTGTGGCAGCGGTTGGGCCACGCCATAGGTGCGGAGCGGCGGCGGGCGGAAGAGGCGCGGCTCACAATGGTCAGGGCGGAGAACTCCATGCGGAGGGCCCTGAGGCGGGCCGAGTGCCTCGAGGCAATCCGCAGGGGGTTGGAGGAGGACACGGCGTCGTCCCTGCGGACCCTCGGGGCCATGGAACTGGACCGCCTCCGGGACATCGAACAGGAGTTCGATGATGCCCTGGCCCGGAACACCACAGAGTGAGCCGCTGGACTTGCCCGCCGCCTTTGTATATAGTTCTTTAGTTTTAGGTTTCCTTTCGTTCTTATTATTATTTGGAGTCGACGGACACTGCTCCACTTTTTGTATATAGTTGATATTTAGGTAGGTTTTTTAGGAGGTTTCCTTAGTTCAGTTGTGATGATGGACCCTTGTTATTTTTGTACATAGTTCTTTGTTGCATGGAGAGTTCTTACATTTCACTTTGGACATAATTTTTTTGATTTGATTTTCTAGTTTTGTGTTTTTATGCGGCCATGCAGCTTATTTTTTCACATTTACATTGTAGTTAGTTTTCTTTCTTTGGCATTTGTATTTTTTTCAATACATTTTTATTTTCCATTGTTCACTGTGTGGTTTCATCTCATTGGTTTCATGCATGTCATGTTGTGTGTTTTCCCATTCTATTTGATAATATGTGTGTGACGGACATGGGTTCATTTGCTTCATGTACATTGGGGGTGTAACATGTGATTTCCATTTCCATGTGGGTGAATGGGTTACTTGGTAGGGCTTTTTGGCTGTGGAGGCTGACCATTACGCACATGATTGGGGATTGTGAGGACCTGGTGGGGGCTGCACATGGTGGCAGGGGGGTGGGGGTGCAGGGGGACATGAGTGGGGGCCTGGTGGAGGTTGAGCCTGCACTGCTGGGGGGTGGGGGTGGTGGGAGACATGAGTGGGGGCCTGGTGGAGGGTGACCCTGGTGGCTGGGGGGTGGGGGTGGTGGGAGACATGAGTGGTGGCCTGGTGGAGGCTGCCCCTGCACTGCTGGGGGGTGGGGGTGGTGGGAGACATGAGTGGGGGCCTGGTGGAGGCTGCCCCTGCACTGCTGGGGGGTGGGGGTGGTGGGAGACATGAGTGGGGGCCTGGTGGAGGGTGCCCCTGCACTGCTGGGGGGTGGGGGTGGTGGGAGACATGAGTGGGGGCCTGGTGGAGGGTGCCCCTGGTGGCGGGGGGGTGGGGGTGATAGGGGACATGAGTGGGGGCCTGGTGGAGGCTGCCCCTGCACTGCTGGGGGGTGGGGGTGGTGGGAGACATGAGTGGGGGCCTGGTGGAGGGTGACCCTGGTGGCTGGGGGGTGGGGGTGGTGGGAGACATGAGTGGGGGCCTGGTGGAGGCTGCCCCTGCACTGCTGGGGGGTGGGGGTGGTGGGAGACATGAGTGGGGGCCTGGTGGAGGGTGACCCTGGTGGCTGGGGGGTGGGGGTGGTGGGAGACATGAGTGGGGGCCTGGTGGAGGGTGACCCTGGTGGCTGGGGGGTGGGGGTGGTGGGTGACATGAGTGGGGGCCTGGTGGAGGCTGCCCCTGGTGGCTGGGGGGTGGGGGTGGTGGGTGACATGAGTGGGGGCCTGGTGGAGGCTGCCCCTGGTGGCTGGGGGGTGGGGGTGGTGGGAGACATGAGTTGGACATGGGTGGGGGCCTGCTGGCAGGTGCCCCACAGTGCTGGGGGGTGGGGGTGGTGGGGGACATGAGTTGGACATGGGTGGGGGCCTGCTGGCAGGTGCCCCACAGTGCTGGGGGGTGGGGGTGCAAGGGGACATGAGTTGGTGTTCATTAGTTCAAGGAGACATGTGCCTTTGCTGGGGGGCATGCCCATGGTGGGTGGGCTGTCTGCGGGACATGACCAGGGATGCATGGTAGTCCCCTGTGGTGTGGGCTGCCTGCAGGGGCCGTGGAGGGTGTACAGGGTACACCTGGGAGGACCCACACTGTCAAATCACATGTGGAACTTCCCGCGCACCCCTGAAATACACGCGCCCAGGCTATTCGCGTGTGGGACTTCCCGCGCACCCCTGAAATACACGCGCCCAGGCTATTCGCGTGTGGAACTTCCCGCGCACCCCTGATATACACGCGCCACCAGGCTATTCGCGTGTGGAACTTCCCGCGCACCCCTGAAATACACGCGCCCAGGCTATTCGCGTGTGGAACTTCCCGCGCACCCCTGAATTACACGCGCCCAGGCTATTCGCGTGTGCAACTTCCCGCGCTCCCCTGATATACACGCGCCACCAGGCTATTCGCGTGTGGAACTTCCCGCGCACCCCTGAAATACACGCGCCCAGGCTATTCGCGTGTGGAACTTCCCGCGCACCCCTGAAATACACGCACCCAGGCTATTCGCGTGTGGAACTTCCCGCGCACCCCTGAAATACACGCGCCCCCAGGCTATTCGCGTGTGGAACTTCCCGCGCACCCCTGAAATACACGCGCCCAGGCTATTCGCGTGTGGAACTTCCCGCGCACCCCTGAAATACACGCGCCCCCAGGCTATTCGCGTGTGGAACTTCCCGCGCACCCCTGAAATACACGCGCCCAGGCTATTCGCGTGTGGAACTTCCCGCGCACCCCTGAAATACACGCGCCCAGGCTATTCGCGTGTGGAACTTCCCGCGCACCCCTGAAATACACGCGCCCAGGCTATTCGCGTGTGGAACTTCACGCGCACCCCTGGAATACACGTAGCCCGCTCCCCCAGGCCCGATCGCGTGAGGAACTTCACGCGAACCCCTGAAATACACGTAGCACGCTCCCCCAGGCCCGATCGCGTGAGGAACTTCACGCGAACCCCTGTAATACACGTAGCCCGCTCCCCCAGACCCGATCGCGTGTGAAACTTCACGCGAACCCCTGAAATACACATAGCCCGCTCCCCCAGGCCCGATCGCGTGAATAACTTCACGCGAACCCCTGTGATGCACGTACCCTGCTGAAATCGCGTGTTAGACTTCCCGCGCACCCCGGTATACACGCACACGTATTTTTTGTCAGCGGGTGTCCGTGTTTGTGGGTACCCCTTTGCACGTCATTTTTCCTGGAGGGCCACAGTATGGGACATTCATCATGGCAGTATATAGGTGCTATTTGTTGGCGCACCTTTTGGCGCACATTTCTTACAGCCGCAGAGACGCTACCGCCTGCTTTCTTGTGGCGGTCGTGTTTGTGCCTGTGTGCTGGTTTGAGCGTGCGCTTTTTTGCCCTATTCTATTCCATGAATACGTGTTGTAGGCGAGCGTGTGGGCGTTCCGCGCACTTGTGCCCTGTACTTCCCCCGTGACGCCCACGTTTTGACAAGTTGTTCCCCATTCCGAGTGTTACGCCCGTGTTCCGCCTACTTTTGTTGCGTGCGCCTCGCTATGTGCGAATTTCGCTGTGCCCTGTGCGATTTTCGCTGTGACCTGGCGCACGCTGTTAGATGGCCTGTGCGCCAACGTGCGCCGCGCACTTTTTTATCGCACGTCCGCTGGTTTTCTCGCGCACGGCCTTCCATGAATCGACGTGCGCTGCTTTTCGTGCGATTTTCGCAATTGCACTGCGATTTTCGCTATTCCACTGCGATTCGCACGTTTTTGCCCACTTGCGCCGCGCTAATTATTCCATGAATCGGCCTCTAAGCCTGTTCCTAGAAAAACTTGGTTTGGGGAAAAACATGCTAGTAATTATGATACCGCTTTGAATTCTTATTACACTGATCCCTATATTCTGGTATCTGGAAACTATGCATCCTTTGAATTTTCTTTTGCCTGCTACCAATGCTCCTACTACGAGCAGCCCAGTACATGTGCTCCCTTACACTCTCCCCTCACAAGAAGTGAAACATCGAAAAGGTTATGATAATAATACATTGCTTCTGATTATGAATATGACCCATGCTATCTTGAATAGGTCCAACTGTTGGATCTGCTCCCATTTACCCCAGCATGGTGGAAAAGGAATGGGTTGGTATGTACGGCCTTTGCCACTTAATACTGCATGTTATGCATCATTGAGAGCGTTATTTTATGGAAAATGGAACAACAGTGATACTGGTCAGTTTGATGAAACAAATATAGATGAGCTTGAAAGGGTGGTATTGCAACCGGTGGGTTGTTCTATATTTGCAAGTGAAAGCAAAATAGACACGGTAACAATGCATCCAGTAGATAGACTCTCTAGGCCTTACAAATCCCTAATCACTTTTAACAAGGCTCCAGTAGGAAACAAAGATGCTGTGCACCCTCCTATACTATTAATCACAGTCCACGTTCTGTCCCATTTTGCTTACGGAAAAAGGGCTCCTATCCAGTAGGAACATTTACTAGATGCATGAATACTGCCGTTCTTGGACAAGAAGATAAACCATTATATATAGGAGGTCCTGTTTGTTTTGTATGTGGAGATCAGGCCTATCCATGGTTACCTAGAACTTGGGAAGGGCCCTGTTATTTAGGTATACTTTTTCCTGGTGTATTTCTTTCCAAAACTTTGGAAATATCAAAACTATCCAAATCTAGGCTGCGGCGAGATGATACCGCAGGACTAATTGCAGGCGACATAGCAAAGTCATTTATACCATTTTGGGGACAAGCAATACATTCATGGAATATGAGGAAACTGTCCAGGGTGTTAGAAAAAATGATAAATCGAACTACAGATATACTCCATAATATGACATTAGAAGAGAACCACAATATTAGGAATCCTCATGTTCTGTTGTTGTTGCATACACTGCCTGCCAATCCTTTGCTCCCAAATTACAAATGAATGTGTACACGCCATCAAAACAAACCCCCCTCACATATTAAATGAAGGTGCACACCACAAAAATGAAACAATCAAAGAAATCATGGCAATTAATATTTCTGATGACGATTATAGTAGTATGCATAGTTCAGAATTAGACACGTGGTCAGATGAAGATGAGATGTATAGATGATGCTCTTGGCTTATGGCCAAAAGGAGGGTTTGTTAGTCCAGAAACAACCCTATAGTATGTATAGTATGTATATTATATTGGCCGGAAACCAATCGCATCATGTGGCAAACATCACAAACACAGAATCGTCAATGTAACCAGAGGGCGTCCATTTTGTGAAAATATCCACCATTTGCTTTCTTCTTTTCTGTTGAAATGCTTTACAAAATGTATTCTATGTTTCAAGATCATGCACGGTGTGAGGCCACAGCTTGCTTGTTGAAAGACCAACCCAGACAGGAATGCCAAACGATACAGAAATACATTGTTTTGCTCCCTCATGAAGTCCTTGGAGGTGAGCAGAAACTGCATCTAATCAGCGGCCCAGGTGCCGGCCTGTCTTACAAATGCTGTAGCAATAGGCAGTTAAAACATGAATTATATTCTTTCCGCGGTACTCCTTCGTGGAGACTGGTATTTTCTGCCTCAGAACTGTCTGACCCTTGGTTCATGAATAGAAACAGATAGATAACGTGCTAAGGAATGTGTCTCTCTCACGAATATGATATCCTTGCTGAACTAAGAGCTTTATGTTCTCCATAACAAAATGCTGTCTCTGCAACTGTTGCTAGAATACATATATTTAGACTGAATAGAAACTTGTCATAATGTGTCATAATGGTCAATCACCGAACCCTATCCTAAAAGATACATTATGGGTGGTTTTAATTGCCTTCAAAGATTACATGTTATGTATATATATTGTTGCTTGAGCGTTGCTCGCTCTCTTGCATCTCACAAGGTCTTGGTACACACGTTGCGAGACGTTAGACCCCATACGGCCGACTGAGCATACTTTGAAATAAACCAGATTTCTTGGCAAATCGAACCTTGTGTCTGTCATGTCACTAGTACATGGTTATTGTGCCTTAGTTTCCAAATGCGGGGTCTTTATGGCCTAGCAACACGGTCCAGCTCATGCACTAACTGTGCTCTGGCTCTCTCTCCTGTGTCCTGTTGTGCACTTAATGCAAGTAAAAAGTTCCCAGTTGTAATACTCTGTTTCTTGACTTCAGCGGGTATTTTACTTTTTTTTCTCCCAGCTGGAGCGGTATGTTCCCCAGTTCCAGATTTGTCCAGTGCACATTGAGGCAGTGGTCTCTGTGGACAGGGCTCTACCAGTTTCTATGCACGATCCTCCCCTTTCTGATGTTCAGGACCTGTGGGTATTTCAGGATTGTTGCGGTTTCCTCCTTCGGGTCTCCGTTTTGATTGCATATGGGTGCTTTTTTTGCTATCACCTTAGCACCTGTGGTGCGGGGGGCGCATGTTGTGGTTGGGCACCCTCTTTTTTCCCCAGCTGGTGGGCCGCCGTACATCCCGGCTCTATTGTTCCTGGCACTGGGCCACTCCCTTCTCTCCCCCACTGGCCCAGGGCTTGTCTGTGCGTGCTTTACATGTGGGGCCTGTGTGGGAGGGTTATGTTGCTCCCCCGTATTCTACAGAGCAGGGATCACCTTCATGAGCTTGTGTGTGGTGGATGCCTTAACTGCTGGGTTCTCCTGCCTGTTCCGTTGCTATGGCAGTGTTTGTTTCCATAGGTATTTCTAGTCCCGTGTGTCGCCAGCTGCCCCCTCAGGTCTTCTTTTGTCCAGGACGCAATGCCACAAATGCGTGTCCCTCAGGTCCATTCGGGGTTTGCAATGTTTTCTACCTTTCTCCCGTCACCTTCCCGGCATTGTATTCCTCTCTGGTATGGGGTTCATGGGTATGGGTATGGCTGATTGGTCTGCTACTCATTGTGGTGTTGAGGAAGACGATTCAGGGTGGATGTGTGTTTGCGTTTGCCTCTTCTGTCCCCCTGCCCTGTTGGTTCGGGGGATATCTGTTTGACTGGCGGTTTGTGGGCTCCCTTAGCAGTTCCCCAGGCCCACCTCACCCCTGTATTCCTCTGACAACTTCCCTCACTGCCTGTAGTGTGCAGGGCTCTGGGGGGCATGGACGTACCTTGCTTTGCAGGAGGTGCACTCTGCTGCTGTCCCAAGCTCTGTTCTCTGCATTCCTTTATTGCTGCTTTCAGGCAGTCCATCCCAAGGCCTGCCGGGTCCTCTGCTTTGGTGGTTACTGGAGTTTGGTGAGTTACTACTTCAACGGCTCACAGTCAGTTGGCTTGGGATGGAGGTTCGCTGGGCTGCAGCTACAAGTACCAGCTGCCTTGCCAGATCATTCTCCTCTGGTTAAGGGTGCGCAGGTCTCACCCCGTTCCCGGCTCTTACCCAGCTGCGTCCTTGATGTGTTGCACGTATATGGTAACTGCAGGGTGGTCCGCAAGGGGAGTGCCTCTCCTTGATCAGGGCTGATCTCCTTTCCAGCTTCCCCCGCTGTGAGCCTGGCCTCCTCTCGTTCAGTGCAGGATATGTCGGCTGAACTTGGTTCTTAAGCTCCAGCAGCCGAAGGCCTTCCTGCCACGTTTCTTAGCTGCCTCAGCACCTCAGTGTTTTACCTCACACTACACGCTTCAACCTCCACTTTTTCCACACTCAAGGTTCAGGGGCTGTTTTCTCTGCATGGATGCACTCGGATTCCGAAGTCTTGGGCATAAATGCGCTTTATCATCTCTGTTTTTGCTGAAGGGGACGTGAGCTGCATTCCTAGGTGGCCATCATCTCCCGCGGCACCTGGCTGTCTCCTGTCCACTTTTTTCTAAAGGTGCCTGCACTCACAAATCAACCTCTACACTTCTCACTCACACAATTCTCATACCAAACAAACCACCCACATCTCAAAACAAATACCTTTAAATACACCTCTATAACGAATTCAACCAACAATATTTACAACAATTGATTCCTCTCGCCCCACACTCAGAGGGCCAGAGGGATATGATATGATATGGCATATGTGACGCGCTTACACACAAGTGTTTCAAGGCGCAACGAGACAAGGAAGGGGGAACAGAAGGAGGACAGAGACAATGATCTTACTAGGCCAACTGACATTGAGATCGCGCAAGTGCAGGGGAGGGGGGAGGGGAACAGTGCCAGGGGAAAGGGAAGTGGGCAGTACTGTACATGGGATCAAAACAATAACAAGAAGTGAGGCTGGCAGGTGGCAGGTGCAAGGGTGAGTGCAGACTGCAGGTGTCCAAAAGTGCAGGTAGAGGGACTATAGGGTTACAGATACAGACCCAAGTGCAAGAGTTGCCGGGAGGCAGTGCATTGTGCAAATGGGCGGGCAGGGACCTGAGCCCGAATCAGAGGGTAGCCAGGTGACCAGTGCAGTATTAGACAGGAAATCAGCAGGGTGAGGAAGAGAGAAGGCAGAAGCTAAGAGGAAGATCTTGAGGTACTTCCGAAACCATAGATGGTTTTCCTCAAATTTCAGGGAGACTGTACCAGAGGGAGGCCCCAGCTGAAGAAACAGTTTTACCACCATCTCATTGCTTGGAGAAGTGACTGATCCTGAGGGAGTCGGAGGTGGCGGAGCAAAGAGCTTGAGTAGGAAGGTGTTTGCAAAGAGAGAGTTGGAGGTATTGAGGACCCAGTCCCCAGGAGGCCTTGTGTACAATGCAGAGGGTCTTGAACTTAAGGGATTTCTTTCTACTTCTATACAGTGCTGCCTATCCCCTTGTAAGAGGAGATCCCACTTCACAACTCTATTCTACTTATGACATAATCTTTCACCCATCTGAGGAGTTCCCCTTCAATATCTCATTAAAATCTCATGCAATACTACACAATGCTGTCTTTATGCACAACTGAGGAGCTCCCTTCCACTTAATCTACTAGTCAAAATAATAATAAAATAAAGCAACAAAAACATCCACAATACTGCGTTATCATGCAATAGTACAATTACGCGATATAGGTTCTCCCAGTCCCCCCATTGCTGAGTCTCCCCTCTCAACTGCCTGTATCATCCGGATTTGCGGCCCGTCTAAGGGATCAGACAGAGCTTCGGGCACCTCGTCATCTGCTCACCTCCTCTCTTTGTGTGCACAAGAACTGGTCTCTGCAGGGCGACACCACATCCCCAGGATGTGTAGCGGGGAGCCCAACTCTTCAGGAGTACTGGAGATCTGGTTAGGGCATCCAAATATAAACATAGATAAAGTACTCCAAAATAATCCAAAATAGAGTGCACAAATTGTGAGAAAGAACAACTTTTTATTCTCAAAATATGGCCGGGAGAATCAGAAAGCTCAGTGGAATGGAAATGGGGACCATCTCGACATGCCCACTCAGGGCTACAATATTTAAAGCAAGAAACCACAAAATGAACATGCTCTACAAATGCAACATCAATTCTAAATCTTACATGCCCATTGGCTATTCGTCATTGAGCCCCTAAAGAAAACTATACATTATACAATATATTTGGAGGTTTCTCTCTCATTTTATTTATTTATTTATTTATTTATTGGATATTTGTAAGGTGCTTATACAGCAATAACCTATGTTTCAAAGCACCCATCAATATATCGCCCCTCGAACATGACATAATTTCATAGCACAAAATGAATCATTTTAATTGGTTGGCACTCTTCATGGTAATTGATAAAAAGCTCTTCCCTAATTGGACAGCGACACCTGAGACAGCTTGGGCTGCATCATCGCCCCAAGGTGAACCAATCATGTAGTGAGTGGCAATCAGTGAGGTCAACCAGTAGAACACCACAATCACTTCCCCATAACTGGGTCTTTTGGCCTCCCGTCCCCTGCACCTGCTCTCTCAGCAACTCTCATCTCGATGCATGCTGCCAACTCTGGACGCAACCTCCTAGTTATCTTCTCCCAATGAATAGCTGCATGAAAAAATGTGCCTGAGGTCCTGCTTCGGGAAATTAATTTCTTCTATTTATTAGTTTTACCAAGGCACTTTTACCACTGAACTGAGTGCCATGCTTTTGGTGCTCACATCATAGTTCCTCATTCTGGCAATATTGCTGTCTGGGCCTTCTCATGTATTGCACTGTGTACTTGACAACCATTATAAATTCATTTGTCTATCATTTGGGAAGGCACCTCCTGTCTTGAGTCTCATTTCAGGCCCCTGAGAACTTTCTCCCTCACAACAATTAGTGGAACACTGTTCTACATCCCTTTCTACTCTGACCTTGGCTACTTGGAACCTTCTGCCCAACAGCAGAAATACAATTGAATTAAATTACCACAGCTCAGAAATGCAGCATAGCACACTAAATAGCAAAGTGTGCAGCCTTTAGAAATTGCCTATCCTAACATGGCAGACCTCTTGCTCATTACAACAGCTAACACCTATACTTAATAAAGCTCCATCTACATATTCAAAAGAAATTCAAGGTACATAACCTTATCTAAAAATATAGGTGTGATGAAGAGAATAAAAGAAATACTCTGCTACACGTGTGTTTCATTATGCAGTAGAAAGCCTGAAAGCTCCCTAAAAGTGTGACAAAACTACATCTACCATAAATGCAATGTCACACCACAAAAGCACATGGTCACCACGTCACTACAATGGGCCTAGTACCTTGCTCAAAGAACATTCTTAACTTATACCTGTGCACACGTTGAGGACATTGGACTTTCATATTTACAACGCCACAGCCTATGTCACATACAAATTCGACCACATCTCTCCCTCCCTGTGAAAGCTTTGCTGGTTCTGCTTCCCTGCTGACGTGCAGTCTTTCCACGTGTGCTCTGTCATCACGTGCTGTGTGGGAAACACCCGTGCGGGTCACGTCACAGACGCGCCTACGCGCTGAGGGCCTTTGGTCCAATGGAATCGCGTATGCGTGCTGACGCGCTTACGCGCTAAGGGCCTTTCCTCGGTTTTCACGCTGACGTGCAGGATTTTCACGTGCCAATTCACTCCGTACCAAGCTGGCCACGCGTGAGCACACGGGAGACCACGCTCCTGCCCAGAAGGCCGAATTACTGCCCCCCAGAGCCCCGAGCACGCTCCCACCTGCTATCTGCTGCTGCCTGACTGCCTGCTGCCCACGTGCACTGCCATTTGCTGCCTGCACATCAGCCAGGGGTGCTGTTGCTGTGACCACCCCTGCTGGAACAGAAGACTCCCGACTGGAATTCCATCGCTCCACAGCCCAGCCCCAGGACCCAGTTGCCCACCCACTCCTGCCTCTGGGGTTGTCATGTCGGGGCTAACACCATCTGTGACCACTGACAACCCCCGGCCAGAGAGGCAGAGGGGCACCAGCTTCAGTGCCACCGAAGTTGGTGTCCTGGTGGAGCAAGTCCTGGGGCAGTATGATGCCCTCTTTGGAAGTTCCCGCGCCGACAAGGAAGGACGGACTCGGATCTGGACTGACATCGTGACTGCCATCAACGCGGAGGGGGTGGCAGTCCGGGACTTACAACATGTCAGGAAGCGCTGGGAGGACTTCAGGTCCAGGACCCTGAACAAGGCCCGGCGCCTCTTGAAGGCAGCGGATGCCACGGGGCGCCGGGGCCACTTGTCGGAAGAACAGATGGGGGTCCTGGAACGCATATCCCCAGCGCTCCACGTCCAGGTCCTAGAGAAGCAGAGCCGTCTGGAGTCGAGCGGTGAGTGTACATGCATCCTGGTTGTGAGCAGGGCGTGTGGTGATCATTCCCCATTGTGCCGGTTGCACATCTGTTTGTATGGGGTGGAGTATGGGTGGGGGTGTACAGGGCCGTGGGGCTGACACATGCGAGGGCTGTAATGTGTGAGACATGGATGGTGCTTGTGTGTGTGTGCTTGCATGGCAAATGCAGTTGTGCGTGCACACATGTTTGGATGAATGTGTATGTAAGTAGACATGTCCGTGATGTCAGGCATGTATGTTGTTTTCGGCTGCATGTATGAGCACTGTGTACATGTGCATGTGTGTGTATTTGTCAAAGGTGCAACAGTGATGCTACATGGATGCATGTGACAGCGGTATGTGGAAGCCTGATTGTCAGATGTGACATGGATGCCCGTCTGAACAGTGCGACACTTGGCAGAGGTGTAGACATGCATGCAAGTGTGGTGGTGTGTGTACATGTGTGGTGCACTTCCTGTGTTGCATGTGATGTATGGCTCCCCTTTGGCTGCTGATGCTGTTGTATGTGTAGGGATGGTGGTGGCAGTTGCGATATGGCTGTGGTATGGCTCATGTGTGCCAGTTGCAATGACATGTGTGTTGGGGATTGTGATGACATGTCTGAGGTTTGCCAATGCCACTCATGTGCAACTGTCATGCGTGTATGTGTCCATTGTACAGTGCCCTGATGCCTGTGTTTTGTTTCTCCCTGTCTGCAGCGTCAACTGATGAAGAGGGCGGAAAAGGTGCTGTGGAGCACAGCGGCGGGGATCCGACCGCCAGCCGGAGACGCAAGGCCCGGCTCCCCGCCCGTGTTGTCATCTCGTCGGGGAGTGAGGAGTCCGGTGCCGCGTCCCAGGCCGCAGCTGCCGGGGGGAGGTCCAAGAGGCGGAGGTTGCAGTTGGACTCCTCGGCAGCAGAAGGGGCAGCTGGGACCCCACAGGGCCCAACAGGGGAAGATGGCACAGAGTCATCCAGGTTGGTGGGGGGTTTGGTGGAGGAGGGGGCCGCGCAAGCACCAGAGACAGGGTCTGGAGGTGGGGATCCCACTGGTGCTAGTGGTGCAGTGCAGGACCAGGGACAGGAGGCAGCACAGGCGGCCGCGGAGGTGCCTGTGTGCAATCCTGTCCCCGATCCTGTCCCTGCATCATCTTGCACCAGCAGGGATGCCTACGTCCAGACCCGTTTTCAGGCAGGGGATGAGCTGACGTCAACTGGCCTTCCTCTGCCTGCGGACGTGGCCATCCAGGTCCGGGTTGAGCCTGTCCTGGCTGGTGTGGCGTTGCGTCAACGGGCCATGCGAGGTGACCTGCAGTCTTTTCATGGAGAGACTGCACGTCATCTCGAATGGCTCGTTGACCACGTCAGCCTGCTGGGACAGGTCACCCAGGCCGGATTCCGCTGTCTAATGGGGCTTGCTCCGACCCCCTCCTCAACTGGACCCCCTACGCGCCAGTCGTCCTCTGTGCCATCTTCCCACCCATCAGTCACCTGGGTGCCCTGTGGAGCTGCCTCTGACAGTGCGGCCAGGCTGGTGGAGGAGGCATCCCTGCCACAGTCGGGAGTCGGACGTCCAGCAGGGGTGGCCACATCAACAGGTGCACCCCAGCCGGCGGAGGATGTGCAGGCAGCAGGAGGCAGTGCACGGCCAGAGGCAGAGCAGCAGCAGCAGCAAGATGGTGGGAGCCATGAAGGCTCGGGGCCTTCGACATCGGAGGGGCAGGCATCGGCCGGAGGGCAGGAGGACCCAGGACAGAGAGTGTCTTCCGTGTGGCAGCGGTTGGGCCACGCCATAGGTGCGGAGCGGCGGCGGGCGGAAGAGGCGCGGCTCACAATGGTCAGGGCGGAGAACTCCATGCGGAGGGCCCTGAGGCGGGCCGAGTGCCTCGAGGCAATCCGCAGGGGGTTGGAGGAGGACACGGCGTCGTCCCTGCGGACCCTCGGGGCCATGGAACTGGACCGCCTCCGGGACATCGAACAGGAGTTCGATGATGCCCTGGCCCGGAACACCACAGAGTGAGCCGCTGGACTTGCCCGCCGCCTTTGTATATAGTTCTTTAGTTTTAGGTTTCCTTTCGTTCTTATTATTATTTGGAGTCGACGGACACTGCTCCACTTTTTGTATATAGTTGATATTTAGGTAGGTTTTTTAGGAGGTTTCCTTAGTTCAGTTGTGATGATGGACCCTTGTTATTTTTGTACATAGTTCTTTGTTGCATGGAGAGTTCTTACATTTCACTTTGGACATAATTTTTTTGATTTGATTTTCTAGTTTTGTGTTTTTATGCGGCCATGCAGCTTATTTTTTCACATTTACATTGTAGTTAGTTTTCTTTCTTTGGCATTTGTATTTTTTTCAATACATTTTTATTTTCCATTGTTCACTGTGTGGTTTCATCTCATTGGTTTCATGCATGTCATGTTGTGTGTTTTCCCATTCTATTTGATAATATGTGTGTGACGGACATGGGTTCATTTGCTTCATGTACATTGGGGGTGTAACATGTGATTTCCATTTCCATGTGGGTGAATGGGTTACTTGGTAGGGCTTTTTGGCTGTGGAGGCTGACCATTACGCACATGATTGGGGATTGTGAGGACCTGGTGGGGGCTGCACATGGTGGCAGGGGGGTGGGGGTGCAGGGGGACATGAGTGGGGGCCTGGTGGAGGTTGAGCCTGCACTGCTGGGGGGTGGGGGTGGTGGGAGACATGAGTGGGGGCCTGGTGGAGGGTGACCCTGGTGGCTGGGGGGTGGGGGTGGTGGGAGACATGAGTGGTGGCCTGGTGGAGGCTGCCCCTGCACTGCTGGGGGGTGGGGGTGGTGGGAGACATGAGTGGGGGCCTGGTGGAGGCTGCCCCTGCACTGCTGGGGGGTGGGGGTGGTGGGAGACATGAGTGGGGGCCTGGTGGAGGGTGCCCCTGCACTGCTGGGGGGTGGGGGTGGTGGGAGACATGAGTGGGGGCCTGGTGGAGGGTGCCCCTGGTGGCGGGGGGGTGGGGGTGATAGGGGACATGAGTGGGGGCCTGGTGGAGGCTGCCCCTGCACTGCTGGGGGGTGGGGGTGGTGGGAGACATGAGTGGGGGCCTGGTGGAGGGTGACCCTGGTGGCTGGGGGGTGGGGGTGGTGGGAGACATGAGTGGGGGCCTGGTGGAGGCTGCCCCTGCACTGCTGGGGGGTGGGGGTGGTGGGAGACATGAGTGGGGGCCTGGTGGAGGGTGACCCTGGTGGCTGGGGGGTGGGGGTGGTGGGAGACATGAGTGGGGGCCTGGTGGAGGGTGACCCTGGTGGCTGGGGGGTGGGGGTGGTGGGTGACATGAGTGGGGGCCTGGTGGAGGCTGCCCCTGGTGGCTGGGGGGTGGGGGTGGTGGGTGACATGAGTGGGGGCCTGGTGGAGGCTGCCCCTGGTGGCTGGGGGGTGGGGGTGGTGGGAGACATGAGTTGGACATGGGTGGGGGCCTGCTGGCAGGTGCCCCACAGTGCTGGGGGGTGGGGGTGGTGGGGGACATGAGTTGGACATGGGTGGGGGCCTGCTGGCAGGTGCCCCACAGTGCTGGGGGGTGGGGGTGCAAGGGGACATGAGTTGGTGTTCATTAGTTCAAGGAGACATGTGCCTTTGCTGGGGGGCATGCCCATGGTGGGTGGGCTGTCTGCGGGACATGACCAGGGATGCATGGTAGTCCCCTGTGGTGTGGGCTGCCTGCAGGGGCCGTGGAGGGTGTACAGGGTACACCTGGGAGGACCCACACTGTCAAATCACATGTGGAACTTCCCGCGCACCCCTGAAATACACGCGCCCAGGCTATTCGCGTGTGGGACTTCCCGCGCACCCCTGAAATACACGCGCCCAGGCTATTCGCGTGTGGAACTTCCCGCGCACCCCTGATATACACGCGCCACCAGGCTATTCGCGTGTGGAACTTCCCGCGCACCCCTGAAATACACGCGCCCAGGCTATTCGCGTGTGGAACTTCCCGCGCACCCCTGAATTACACGCGCCCAGGCTATTCGCGTGTGCAACTTCCCGCGCTCCCCTGATATACACGCGCCACCAGGCTATTCGCGTGTGGAACTTCCCGCGCACCCCTGAAATACACGCGCCCAGGCTATTCGCGTGTGGAACTTCCCGCGCACCCCTGAAATACACGCACCCAGGCTATTCGCGTGTGGAACTTCCCGCGCACCCCTGAAATACACGCGCCCCCAGGCTATTCGCGTGTGGAACTTCCCGCGCACCCCTGAAATACACGCGCCCAGGCTATTCGCGTGTGGAACTTCCCGCGCACCCCTGAAATACACGCGCCCCCAGGCTATTCGCGTGTGGAACTTCCCGCGCACCCCTGAAATACACGCGCCCAGGCTATTCGCGTGTGGAACTTCCCGCGCACCCCTGAAATACACGCGCCCAGGCTATTCGCGTGTGGAACTTCCCGCGCACCCCTGAAATACACGCGCCCAGGCTATTCGCGTGTGGAACTTCACGCGCACCCCTGGAATACACGTAGCCCGCTCCCCCAGGCCCGATCGCGTGAGGAACTTCACGCGAACCCCTGAAATACACGTAGCACGCTCCCCCAGGCCCGATCGCGTGAGGAACTTCACGCGAACCCCTGTAATACACGTAGCCCGCTCCCCCAGACCCGATCGCGTGTGAAACTTCACGCGAACCCCTGAAATACACATAGCCCGCTCCCCCAGGCCCGATCGCGTGAATAACTTCACGCGAACCCCTGTGATGCACGTACCCTGCTGAAATCGCGTGTTAGACTTCCCGCGCACCCCGGTATACACGCACACGTATTTTTTGTCAGCGGGTGTCCGTGTTTGTGGGTACCCCTTTGCACGTCATTTTTCCTGGAGGGCCACAGTATGGGACATTCATCATGGCAGTATATAGGTGCTATTTGTTGGCGCACCTTTTGGCGCACATTTCTTACAGCCGCAGAGACGCTACCGCCTGCTTTCTTGTGGCGGTCGTGTTTGTGCCTGTGTGCTGGTTTGAGCGTGCGCTTTTTTGCCCTATTCTATTCCATGAATACGTGTTGTAGGCGAGCGTGTGGGCGTTCCGCGCACTTGTGCCCTGTACTTCCCCCGTGACGCCCACGTTTTGACAAGTTGTTCCCCATTCCGAGTGTTACGCCCGTGTTCCGCCTACTTTTGTTGCGTGCGCCTCGCTATGTGCGAATTTCGCTGTGCCCTGTGCGATTTTCGCTGTGACCTGGCGCACGCTGTTAGATGGCCTGTGCGCCAACGTGCGCCGCGCACTTTTTTATCGCACGTCCGCTGGTTTTCTCGCGCACGGCCTTCCATGAATCGACGTGCGCTGCTTTTCGTGCGATTTTCGCAATTGCACTGCGATTTTCGCTATTCCACTGCGATTCGCACGTTTTTGCCCACTTGCGCCGCGCTAATTATTCCATGAATCGGCCTCTAAGCCTGTTCCTAGAAAAACTTGGTTTGGGGAAAAACATGCTAGTAATTATGATACCGCTTTGAATTCTTATTACACTGATCCCTATATTCTGGTATCTGGAAACTATGCATCCTTTGAATTTTCTTTTGCCTGCTACCAATGCTCCTACTACGAGCAGCCCAGTACATGTGCTCCCTTACACTCTCCCCTCACAAGAAGTGAAACATCGAAAAGGTTATGATAATAATACATTGCTTCTGATTATGAATATGACCCATGCTATCTTGAATAGGTCCAACTGTTGGATCTGCTCCCATTTACCCCAGCATGGTGGAAAAGGAATGGGTTGGTATGTACGGCCTTTGCCACTTAATACTGCATGTTATGCATCATTGAGAGCGTTATTTTATGGAAAATGGAACAACAGTGATACTGGTCAGTTTGATGAAACAAATATAGATGAGCTTGAAAGGGTGGTATTGCAACCGGTGGGTTGTTCTATATTTGCAAGTGAAAGCAAAATAGACACGGTAACAATGCATCCAGTAGATAGACTCTCTAGGCCTTACAAATCCCTAATCACTTTTAACAAGGCTCCAGTAGGAAACAAAGATGCTGTGCACCCTCCTATACTATTAATCACAGTCCACGTTCTGTCCCATTTTGCTTACGGAAAAAGGGCTCCTATCCAGTAGGAACATTTACTAGATGCATGAATACTGCCGTTCTTGGACAAGAAGATAAACCATTATATATAGGAGGTCCTGTTTGTTTTGTATGTGGAGATCAGGCCTATCCATGGTTACCTAGAACTTGGGAAGGGCCCTGTTATTTAGGTATACTTTTTCCTGGTGTATTTCTTTCCAAAACTTTGGAAATATCAAAACTATCCAAATCTAGGCTGCGGCGAGATGATACCGCAGGACTAATTGCAGGCGACATAGCAAAGTCATTTATACCATTTTGGGGACAAGCAATACATTCATGGAATATGAGGAAACTGTCCAGGGTGTTAGAAAAAATGATAAATCGAACTACAGATATACTCCATAATATGACATTAGAAGAGAACCACAATATTAGGAATCCTCATGTTCTGTTGTTGTTGCATACACTGCCTGCCAATCCTTTGCTCCCAAATTACAAATGAATGTGTACACGCCATCAAAACAAACCCCCCTCACATATTAAATGAAGGTGCACACCACAAAAATGAAACAATCAAAGAAATCATGGCAATTAATATTTCTGATGACGATTATAGTAGTATGCATAGTTCAGAATTAGACACGTGGTCAGATGAAGATGAGATGTATAGATGATGCTCTTGGCTTATGGCCAAAAGGAGGGTTTGTTAGTCCAGAAACAACCCTATAGTATGTATAGTATGTATATTATATTGGCCGGAAACCAATCGCATCATGTGGCAAACATCACAAACACAGAATCGTCAATGTAACCAGAGGGCGTCCATTTTGTGAAAATATCCACCATTTGCTTTCTTCTTTTCTGTTGAAATGCTTTACAAAATGTATTCTATGTTTCAAGATCATGCACGGTGTGAGGCCACAGCTTGCTTGTTGAAAGACCAACCCAGACAGGAATGCCAAACGATACAGAAATACATTGTTTTGCTCCCTCATGAAGTCCTTGGAGGTGAGCAGAAACTGCATCTAATCAGCGGCCCAGGTGCCGGCCTGTCTTACAAATGCTGTAGCAATAGGCAGTTAAAACATGAATTATATTCTTTCCGCGGTACTCCTTCGTGGAGACTGGTATTTTCTGCCTCAGAACTGTCTGACCCTTGGTTCATGAATAGAAACAGATAGATAACGTGCTAAGGAATGTGTCTCTCTCACGAATATGATATCCTTGCTGAACTAAGAGCTTTATGTTCTCCATAACAAAATGCTGTCTCTGCAACTGTTGCTAGAATACATATATTTAGACTGAATAGAAACTTGTCATAATGTGTCATAATGGTCAATCACCGAACCCTATCCTAAAAGATACATTATGGGTGGTTTTAATTGCCTTCAAAGATTACATGTTATGTATATATATTGTTGCTTGAGCGTTGCTCGCTCTCTTGCATCTCACAAGGTCTTGGTACACACGTTGCGAGACGTTAGACCCCATACGGCCGACTGAGCATACTTTGAAATAAACCAGATTTCTTGGCAAATCGAACCTTGTGTCTGTCATGTCACTAGTACATGGTTATTGTGCCTTAGTTTCCAAATGCGGGGTCTTTATGGCCTAGCAACACGGTCCAGCTCATGCACTAACTGTGCTCTGGCTCTCTCTCCTGTGTCCTGTTGTGCACTTAATGCAAGTAAAAAGTTCCCAGTTGTAATACTCTGTTTCTTGACTTCAGCGGGTATTTTACTTTTTTTTCTCCCAGCTGGAGCGGTATGTTCCCCAGTTCCAGATTTGTCCAGTGCACATTGAGGCAGTGGTCTCTGTGGACAGGGCTCTACCAGTTTCTATGCACGATCCTCCCCTTTCTGATGTTCAGGACCTGTGGGTATTTCAGGATTGTTGCGGTTTCCTCCTTCGGGTCTCCGTTTTGATTGCATATGGGTGCTTTTTTTGCTATCACCTTAGCACCTGTGGTGCGGGGGGCGCATGTTGTGGTTGGGCACCCTCTTTTTTCCCCAGCTGGTGGGCCGCCGTACATCCCGGCTCTATTGTTCCTGGCACTGGGCCACTCCCTTCTCTCCCCCACTGGCCCAGGGCTTGTCTGTGCGTGCTTTACATGTGGGGCCTGTGTGGGAGGGTTATGTTGCTCCCCCGTATTCTACAGAGCAGGGATCACCTTCATGAGCTTGTGTGTGGTGGATGCCTTAACTGCTGGGTTCTCCTGCCTGTTCCGTTGCTATGGCAGTGTTTGTTTCCATAGGTATTTCTAGTCCCGTGTGTCGCCAGCTGCCCCCTCAGGTCTTCTTTTGTCCAGGACGCAATGCCACAAATGCGTGTCCCTCAGGTCCATTCGGGGTTTGCAATGTTTTCTACCTTTCTCCCGTCACCTTCCCGGCATTGTATTCCTCTCTGGTATGGGGTTCATGGGTATGGGTATGGCTGATTGGTCTGCTACTCATTGTGGTGTTGAGGAAGACGATTCAGGGTGGATGTGTGTTTGCGTTTGCCTCTTCTGTCCCCCTGCCCTGTTGGTTCGGGGGATATCTGTTTGACTGGCGGTTTGTGGGCTCCCTTAGCAGTTCCCCAGGCCCACCTCACCCCTGTATTCCTCTGACAACTTCCCTCACTGCCTGTAGTGTGCAGGGCTCTGGGGGGCATGGACGTACCTTGCTTTGCAGGAGGTGCACTCTGCTGCTGTCCCAAGCTCTGTTCTCTGCATTCCTTTATTGCTGCTTTCAGGCAGTCCATCCCAAGGCCTGCCGGGTCCTCTGCTTTGGTGGTTACTGGAGTTTGGTGAGTTACTACTTCAACGGCTCACAGTCAGTTGGCTTGGGATGGAGGTTCGCTGGGCTGCAGCTACAAGTACCAGCTGCCTTGCCAGATCATTCTCCTCTGGTTAAGGGTGCGCAGGTCTCACCCCGTTCCCGGCTCTTACCCAGCTGCGTCCTTGATGTGTTGCACGTATATGGTAACTGCAGGGTGGTCCGCAAGGGGAGTGCCTCTCCTTGATCAGGGCTGATCTCCTTTCCAGCTTCCCCCGCTGTGAGCCTGGCCTCCTCTCGTTCAGTGCAGGATATGTCGGCTGAACTTGGTTCTTAAGCTCCAGCAGCCGAAGGCCTTCCTGCCACGTTTCTTAGCTGCCTCAGCACCTCAGTGTTTTACCTCACACTACACGCTTCAACCTCCACTTTTTCCACACTCAAGGTTCAGGGGCTGTTTTCTCTGCATGGATGCACTCGGATTCCGAAGTCTTGGGCATAAATGCGCTTTATCATCTCTGTTTTTGCTGAAGGGGACGTGAGCTGCATTCCTAGGTGGCCATCATCTCCCGCGGCACCTGGCTGTCTCCTGTCCACTTTTTTCTAAAGGTGCCTGCACTCACAAATCAACCTCTACACTTCTCACTCACACAATTCTCATACCAAACAAACCACCCACATCTCAAAACAAATACCTTTAAATACACCTCTATAACGAATTCAACCAACAATATTTACAACAATTGATTCCTCTCGCCCCACACTCAGAGGGCCAGAGGGATATGATATGATATGGCATATGTGACGCGCTTACACACAAGTGTTTCAAGGCGCAACGAGACAAGGAAGGGGGAACAGAAGGAGGACAGAGACAATGATCTTACTAGGCCAACTGACATTGAGATCGCGCAAGTGCAGGGGAGGGGGGAGGGGAACAGTGCCAGGGGAAAGGGAAGTGGGCAGTACTGTACATGGGATCAAAACAATAACAAGAAGTGAGGCTGGCAGGTGGCAGGTGCAAGGGTGAGTGCAGACTGCAGGTGTCCAAAAGTGCAGGTAGAGGGACTATAGGGTTACAGATACAGACCCAAGTGCAAGAGTTGCCGGGAGGCAGTGCATTGTGCAAATGGGCGGGCAGGGACCTGAGCCCGAATCAGAGGGTAGCCAGGTGACCAGTGCAGTATTAGACAGGAAATCAGCAGGGTGAGGAAGAGAGAAGGCAGAAGCTAAGAGGAAGATCTTGAGGTACTTCCGAAACCATAGATGGTTTTCCTCAAATTTCAGGGAGACTGTACCAGAGGGAGGCCCCAGCTGAAGAAACAGTTTTACCACCATCTCATTGCTTGGAGAAGTGACTGATCCTGAGGGAGTCGGAGGTGGCGGAGCAAAGAGCTTGAGTAGGAAGGTGTTTGCAAAGAGAGAGTTGGAGGTATTGAGGACCCAGTCCCCAGGAGGCCTTGTGTACAATGCAGAGGGTCTTGAACTTAAGGGATTTCTTTCTACTTCTATACAGTGCTGCCTATCCCCTTGTAAGAGGAGATCCCACTTCACAACTCTATTCTACTTATGACATAATCTTTCACCCATCTGAGGAGTTCCCCTTCAATATCTCATTAAAATCTCATGCAATACTACACAATGCTGTCTTTATGCACAACTGAGGAGCTCCCTTCCACTTAATCTACTAGTCAAAATAATAATAAAATAAAGCAACAAAAACATCCACAATACTGCGTTATCATGCAATAGTACAATTACGCGATATAGGTTCTCCCAGTCCCCCCATTGCTGAGTCTCCCCTCTCAACTGCCTGTATCATCCGGATTTGCGGCCCGTCTAAGGGATCAGACAGAGCTTCGGGCACCTCGTCATCTGCTCACCTCCTCTCTTTGTGTGCACAAGAACTGGTCTCTGCAGGGCGACACCACATCCCCAGGATGTGTAGCGGGGAGCCCAACTCTTCAGGAGTACTGGAGATCTGGTTAGGGCATCCAAATATAAACATAGATAAAGTACTCCAAAATAATCCAAAATAGAGTGCACAAATTGTGAGAAAGAACAACTTTTTATTCTCAAAATATGGCCGGGAGAATCAGAAAGCTCAGTGGAATGGAAATGGGGACCATCTCGACATGCCCACTCAGGGCTACAATATTTAAAGCAAGAAACCACAAAATGAACATGCTCTACAAATGCAACATCAATTCTAAATCTTACATGCCCATTGGCTATTCGTCATTGAGCCCCTAAAGAAAACTATACATTATACAATATATTTGGAGGTTTCTCTCTCATTTTATTTATTTATTTATTTATTTATTGGATATTTGTAAGGTGCTTATACAGCAATAACCTATGTTTCAAAGCACCCATCAATATATCGCCCCTCGAACATGACATAATTTCATAGCACAAAATGAATCATTTTAATTGGTTGGCACTCTTCATGGTAATTGATAAAAAGCTCTTCCCTAATTGGACAGCGACACCTGAGACAGCTTGGGCTGCATCATCGCCCCAAGGTGAACCAATCATGTAGTGAGTGGCAATCAGTGAGGTCAACCAGTAGAACACCACAATCACTTCCCCATAACTGGGTCTTTTGGCCTCCCGTCCCCTGCACCTGCTCTCTCAGCAACTCTCATCTCGATGCATGCTGCCAACTCTGGACGCAACCTCCTAGTTATCTTCTCCCAATGAATAGCTGCATGAAAAAATGTGCCTGAGGTCCTGCTTCGGGAAATTAATTTCTTCTATTTATTAGTTTTACCAAGGCACTTTTACCACTGAACTGAGTGCCATGCTTTTGGTGCTCACATCATAGTTCCTCATTCTGGCAATATTGCTGTCTGGGCCTTCTCATGTATTGCACTGTGTACTTGACAACCATTATAAATTCATTTGTCTATCATTTGGGAAGGCACCTCCTGTCTTGAGTCTCATTTCAGGCCCCTGAGAACTTTCTCCCTCACAACAATTAGTGGAACACTGTTCTACATCCCTTTCTACTCTGACCTTGGCTACTTGGAACCTTCTGCCCAACAGCAGAAATACAATTGAATTAAATTACCACAGCTCAGAAATGCAGCATAGCACACTAAATAGCAAAGTGTGCAGCCTTTAGAAATTGCCTATCCTAACATGGCAGACCTCTTGCTCATTACAACAGCTAACACCTATACTTAATAAAGCTCCATCTACATATTCAAAAGAAATTCAAGGTACATAACCTTATCTAAAAATATAGGTGTGATGAAGAGAATAAAAGAAATACTCTGCTACACGTGTGTTTCATTATGCAGTAGAAAGCCTGAAAGCTCCCTAAAAGTGTGACAAAACTACATCTACCATAAATGCAATGTCACACCACAAAAGCACATGGTCACCACGTCACTACAATGGGCCTAGTACCTTGCTCAAAGAACATTCTTAACTTATACCTGTGCACACGTTGAGGACATTGGACTTTCATATTTACAACGCCACAGCCTATGTCACATACAAATTCGACCACATCTCTCCCTCCCTGTGAAAGCTTTGCTGGTTCTGCTTCCCTGCTAGGATCTTTTTCAAAACTGCTTTCATCATCTACAAAGCAGTCTTGAACGGCACATCAACAAACCTGGCTATAAAACTCTGTATCTTTGGAGGCTCCCGCCCTTCCTGTAGTAACTCCGTTAAAAGGTTATAGTAAAAGTTAGCCTGCAAAGAGATGAGTCGCAAACAGCCCTTCTCCTGCCACGCCGACACTCTGGAACTCTATTCCACTGCAGGTTTGGAATGCGCCCACCATTCTCCAGTTTCACAAAACACTAAAAATGTGTCTCTTCTGTCAATACCCCTGCATGACTAAATTCATGTTTTTTCCATCCTTGCAGAAACAGTACTGCACTACTGTCTACAATGACATGCTCACCAATGGTTTTCACGCTCTAAAGTGCTCTGCTGCTCATGAGCCAGCTTTGACCTATAAACAATAACAATAAAAATAAAATAAAAATGAGATGTGGTGATAAAATAAACACTTTAACAAATCAATTAGCAGATCAAGTGATCCCAGAATGCACAACGTGTGTGACACAGGAATTCCAGTGCAATGGTCTGTTCTCCAGGAAATTATCTTGGCAAGCATGGGAGGTCACCGGAGAGAGCTTTACATAGAATACATACCAGAAATGTCTACAAAGTATCACATTACCCTACTGATATACTTCAGACAGACCTCAAGCAAACAGGTCTGCAAGAACAGTTTCTGTAAAGCCTGATTGATTATCATGCATATTGCGCAGTGATACAAAGCAAACACCTCATGCTCCGAAACATTGTTTAATACATACACGCCAAACACATTCTTGAAAAAAACAATTTTATGAATTACAATGCTGGTCCAGTGTTGTTTCTATGTCAACAATTGTGAATTTCAGAAACAATTCCATTAGTCGTGTTTTTCATTGAACAAAAAATGATCACCATTTTCAATGAATCTTTTCTCTCATTATGTGACCCAAAATGAAGCGCTGCCAACTAATCTTCTTCAGACCAATGCTTCTCAAGGTTCAATTTTTGGAAGGTTGCTACATTTAGAATCACATAACCTATCCTTTTTTAGATTACACTGCGGCACAATCTTGATATATTCTATATCAAAGGGTGTTTCATTGTTTAATATGCAACAGTCTTCTTGGAGAATATGTGTGGCCCAGAGCCAAAGTGCCTCCACCAAAAGTGTCTATATCAAAGGGTATCTTTCTGTGGTCAGCCTATATCCGTATATATCAAAGCGCATCTCATTGATTGGCAACCGGTCAGCTCTAGCAGCCAGAGATAGAAGCCTCCTGCATGCGTATCAGCTGGTCTCCTCCAGCCAAGCCCACAAGCCTTAACTCCTGCTTTGTCCACACTACTTACCTTCCCCTAATACCACTTTCCATCAAAAAATACACTTAAGTATGGGCCCTCTGCCTATTTATTATCCACGCAAAGTAGCACATGTTACCGTTCTGTTCCCACCATGGCTGGTGCCCCCAACCCACGCATACCAAAACCTTCCACCTTCCTGCCACCTGGAGCGGCACCAGCATCACCCCTTTATTCCTTACTCACCCCACAAACCCACCACTGCCCCCTCCCACGTCCTTTCTGCTGCCACTCCTCCCACTTCAAGCCACACTACCCCTGCAACAGTTTCAACCAACTGACACCAGGATACCCCACCCTAACCTCACTGTAAACCCTTTGTGTGCTATATCCACACCCGGCACTCCCATCACAGCACAGAGCAGCATTGCCCTTCTACCCATAGCCGCAACTACTCACAAAGCACCTGCTACTACTCATGACTTTGCTCACACTGCACCACTCAATAATACTGCCCACAGAGGGCCACCTGTTACTTTTCACAGCTCTGCTCATGCCATTGTACCAGGTAACATAAATGCTCTCAGTGCGCCTGCAACCTCTCTTGACTGTGTTCACATCACTCTGCCTATTACCATAACTGCTCTCAGAGAGCTGTCTACAACCTTTCACGGCTCTGCCCATGCCACTGTGCCAGACAAGAAAATTGCCCATAGAGTGCCTGTAGCCTCTCATAGCTCTGCCTACGACACCGTACCTGATAAAACTGCCATCAATAATCTCAACAGCAGCTTCTTCTGCACTACCTTTTGGCCTTGTCCAACCTACTTTCTGCCACCTGCACGACACTAGTCTCTAAACACTTGCACGCAGCATTTATGAAGTCAGCCGCCAGACACGGCCTTTATTCCCCCAAATTCGGCTAACTGCATGACTCCCTCACTCCACCTAGTGAAAAAAACACCCAGCCTCCCCAAACCCCACCAGCCCATCTCCCCCCTGAGCCAGAGTCCACCACATACTCAACTAACTGCCATGAACTACCTCAGAATGTACTGACCACCTTTGTTCACGCACTCAGACAACCCGTTACGATCCCACTGCTCTCACACTGACTACTCTATGGCATAACACTAACCTTAGTCACCGCAAACCAGTTCTATGCCTGAGCCAAAGCATCCCCACAAGCAGTAACACCCACAACTACTCTGCCCTACTCTGCCTACTCTGCCCAGCAGCACTACCACTCCCCTCTGCCCTACTCAGACTCCTCCCCTTGCTGTGTCCTATTCAATGCTTGATCTGTGGTAGCCCATGCACCAGACATCTTAGAGCTCATTGTCTCAGAAAGCCTCAACATTCTAAACTCTAAACATCACAGAAACATGGCTTAACCCATCTGCTGGACACTCCCTCGCCATCGCCATCCCTCCCACGTACGCAATACTAAGTTGTGACAGACACGTTATGGTGTCGGGGTTACCTTCAATTATAGGGACAACACCCCATTGCACCCACCACCACCACCGAACTTCCCCACTGCGACTCCATCTCAGCTAAACATACCTATTCACCCACCCTTGTTTTCATCTACCAACCACCAGGACCTAGTACAACATTTCGAAGTGACCTTACCCAACTCATCATCAACAAGCTTAAACCCTCAACCTAACTCATTATCATTGGCGACATAAACTTAGGCTTCAATGATACCGCAGATGCACTAGCACTTGCAAAATCCACTAGCACCCTAGTGGCTACATACTAGACTGGCCTCTGGACCATAACTGTAATGTCTCACCAATCAAAGCCCTTGGACTGACCACCACATAATTAATTCTCCATCCCTACACCAAATAAAAGGGCCAAAACAAGCACCACACTACCCCCCCGCTCGCCCCCAGCTCCTGCGACCTCACCAGCACACAATTGCTCTCTTCCTCCTCTCCATGACATCCATGCCCTTGTGAACCACTACAACTCGATATTAGAAAACACAGTTGACTCTCTAGCCTCCCTCAAAGCCTGTAAAGCTAGAAACACTAGTCACTACAACACGTGGTTTTCCACCGACCTTTGCCCAATCCGCACCAACAAGAGTGCAGTAGAAGCTGCCTGGCACAAAGACCGTACAACCACCAGTAACACCCAATTTGCCAGCTCCTTCCAGTACAAACATGATATTCACTCCACCAAAGGAATAGTGAATGCCTCCTCCAGCCCTATAGAGCTTGTCGCAATTCTCTTAGAGCTTGAAACTCCTGCTGCCTCACCCCTTACTCCATAGTGAAATACAACTTCTGGTGTATCAAAATCCAAGATTCCATCACTGGGAAAATCCTACAACTACAATCTAAAATCTGCAAAAATCTCACTAGCATAGCTGGCGCTCAACCTCTCAACCCCCAACCCCAGACACATATCCACATCCCCCCATTCCAGTTCTGCCTGTCCCCACTTCGGATGTAGTGGCCTTAATGAAAGGGCTCAAACCCTCCAGTTGCAAAGGTAATTCCTGTCCTGTGCCTGCCGCTGTCCTGCCCTCCTTGTGAAGGAATGTGCTGAACCCCTACTTCCCCTCATCACAGCCTTAGTCAATTATTCCTTTACCTCCTGCTCAGTACCTGCTGCCCTCAAGGAGTCATGGATCTTCCCTGTGGTCAAGAAGCCTACCCTTGACCCAGCCTCCCCACCAATCACTGGCCCCACACCACTGTCCCCTTTCTCTTGAAAATCATTGATAAAGCCTCCTATCTTCAAATCCAGGACTTCCTCGAATCACACTACATTCTATGCCCCGACAATCTGGCTCCTTCCCCAAATATGGAACTAAAACTGCCCTCCTGGACCTTACTTAAAAAACAACTTGATGACACCATGGATACGGGCAACTTTTCTTTCCACCTACTCCTTGACCTCTCAGCCGCGTTTGACCTTGTCAACCACCAAACCCTCTGCTACCACCTCACCTCTTCGAAACACTTCTCCTCCAATGCAGCCAACTTGATCTGTGCTTTTCTAGCTAATAGATCCTCCAGAGTCTTTGTCAGGGATGCTGCTGCCCCACCACTCTTATCTCCTGTGGTGTCCCACAAGGCTCCTGCATATCTCCCACCCTCTATAATGTCTACACCAAGTCCTTCTTCAACCACCTAGACTCTCTGGGTATCACCTACACTAACTATGCTGATAATATCCAAATACTCAATCCCCTCAATGCGAATAAGACACAGGGTACCACCAAAGTAAACAGCATATATAAAACCATCGAAATGTGGATGGCCTCACATATCCTCTGTCTGAACGATTAGAAAACCAAACTACTGCTCATGGTTCCACTGCCCGTATCGCCAAGCTCGACGTAGCCTTCAGCCACTTTAGTATGGGTGGTCACCTCTGCTAAAATACTGGGTGTTTATCTGGAGGCATCCCTCACCATAGCACACCATATAATCATATCGCCTCGAACTCGGCCTATGCCATGAAGTTCATCACTGCCTGCAAACCCCACCTCTCCACTGAAAATTGCCACACAAATGAAGGGGCCCTCGTCCTTTCCAAGCTAGACTATTGCAATGGTTTACTCTGAGGCACCTATGTGAAAAACGTGTCCAAACTACAAGTCCTGCAAAACAATGCTCGCCGTGCCACCTTAACCCTAAGCAAGCATCATCATATCTCGGAAGCAAGAAGAGCCTCCCACTGGCTCCCCATACAAGAATATATCTCTTTCAAAATTCTTACCATACCCACTGATGCCTCTCCAAAAATGCACTGCATACCTCACCCGGAAGATTCAAAGACACATCACCAGCAGACCCCTATGTTCCACCTACAACCACTGCCTGAGCACTCTGAGATTCAAATGCAAGATAGCTGGTGGCAAGATAGCTGGTGGCTTCAGCATCCCTGTCCGTTCTGCCACACTTTCGAACAGCCTCCCACTGACACTGCGGGTAGGGCTCTGCTTCCACCTCTTCTGCAAAAAGTTGAAAACGTATTTGTTCAATTAACCTTTCTTGCCTTCTGATCGACTAACATTGACTGCAACATCTTACACTTAAATACATTAATGGACCCCATTATGAGTTTGGCGGTTATGCTCCGATGCTACCGGCGGTTTGCCGCCAAACTCGTAACACTGTTCTGCCTCCTGATATTCCGGTGACACTGGGATAAGTCCCGGCAGTGCTAGATATGAGGCGACGGAAAGTGTGAGTACCCATTCCTGTGGAGTGCTATAGGACTCCACTGGAATGGGGACACAGAAGGACTGGCACCATTGCTAACAGTGCCAGTGCTTCTGTGACAACCATGCCTGCAGGTGCCGGTGCCCCCGGCAGATCAGACCTGCCGGTAGCAATGGCCCCTGCAGGCATAATTGTAGTCCGGCATTCCGGAAAGGGGGTCGGTACGCTACTATCCTTAATTCCAGACGAGCAGGATTATAATGAGGCCCATTGTATGTAAGAGTTTCTACTTTATGTAGAAATAAAATAAACTACATTGGTTAGTGAAATTGACTCTACTGGATTCCATTTAATTATTCAGGCTGTTGGGCAAGGAAGCTCGCCAGAATCCAATTTCAGCTGATCTCCCAGCAACATCAGCACTCATATTTCTAACAGGGTTTGAGTCTTTGACTGGTTTTCATATGATTCCTTATATTGGTATTTATTCAATTCAATACTGATAAATAGACAATTTATGCCGTGTATGCTGACTTACCCAGATTTAACTCATCATACATACTATCTGTCTAACAATTGATGCAGTATCAGCACTGGTGTATGCTATTTTGTAGGGCCTGCAAATTGTTAGGCACCCAAAACAGTGTAACTCCCCTCCCCCAACAATTTCAATAAACTAGTGGTTAGGCCACTCCGCTCAATAGCTGTCTCTAGGATTCATGGGCAGATTCATGTGCGCGAGCTTGAGGAAGAATTACTCACTATTCGCTTTAAGAATTATACATCTTTTCACAAATCTAAGGGTGGTCTTAGTGAGTGACTCAAAGATGGCAGGAGGTTTAGTCTTGAAAAATAGTTTAATTGAAACTTGAAGCACTGGTGGCCTCTCTACATTCAAATACTTTCAGCGACGTGGCTGAATAATTTGGAGATCCACTCAAAACAGGGCCCTGCAATTGAATGCAGGCTGCCCTCTTCTCAGGACTCTAGAATGTGCCCCATCAACCTGCACCAGCCTGGCAGCCCCTTCAGAGCAGTGGGATATGTTAAGTGTTCTCTATTTCAGCCCCCTTACGCTGGAAATAGAATTAACGCTTTCCTATTTCCAATGTGAGTGTTTCCGAGCATGCTAGAAACAGAAAAAAAATAATACTTTTTCAATTTCTAGCAATAGTGGGCCGGCTGCTAGTGAAAATAGAAAAAAACATAGCCTTAGAACGCTTACATGAGCATTTTCTATTTCTTGCTGGAGTGGGCTTTGAAAGCGTTTGTTCGTATTTGAAACTGAAGCAGGCATCTCCAACTATTCCCACAGAGAGGTTTTTAGCATGTGGGTGCGGGATGGTGGTATCAGGGGGCACAATGAAATGCATCCTCCCTGTTAAGCACGTGCATGAATATTCATGGGTCACTAGGCGGCCTGCATATTTGTTTGTTACTGTATTTCTTAACAGGTGACCCGAGTACTTTTGCAAAGGTCTAAAGAGGAGACTAATGTAATGAACTAAAATCACCTTTGGTCCTTGCCTTTTCTGGCCATAGGAATCTTTATCAGTTCATTAAAGCATGAACTTGTTTACTGTATAGGCAGAGTTTAACATCAACCGTAGAAAAGCTCTTGCCATCTCCCTGGTAGCAAGTTAACATTCATTTGCGGCATGAATAAAGATGCAGAGTGAGGGAGAACACGGTGCAATTAAAATACCAAACCCTAGACATCACAGTGGTTAAATGAAGCTTAATTCAAAAGCATTGTATTTCACTAGTCTTGAAAAGGCACCAGTATGGCACCAGTATGCTGCATAATGTTGTAGTGGATATGATATTGCACAATGAAATATGAACACATCATGAGGCGTTATTGGACAAAACACAGAATACAACAATTATTATAGTAATCATCATTGGCGCTCATATAAAGTGCTTCTGCTTATAAGTGCTAAGATAAGAGGTGCTATTATTACCCACTTTAATGGTACTCGATTTATTGACCTTGGAAAAATTAAGAACGGCTGCAGGATTTAAACTGCAAGTGCAGAGTGTCTTCAGGTCTGAGGCCTGTGCTTAACTTGTAAACTATCCATTCATCCATGATATCAAAAAAGCAAAGAATAAAGAGAAATTCAATCAACACTCTCAGTGCTGGCTGGAAATGGACAGCATTTACTGGGGGTACTCACCCCACCATTTGCGTGTGGGAGAGAGGGTCACAGGTGGGTGGGCGTATTGTCAGTGGTGTGAGTGGGACTGAGGGGGCAGAGCTAGGTGTCGAATAATGTGGGTGCCCCAAATATCAGATGCTGACTGCACATAACAAAAAGTGTATTTTGGGAACATAAAAATGACCACCAATTCATCAAACATGTTTGTAATATTAATTCAAATGTGCATTCCTTCTGAACATGCAATCCACACTTTGTATAGTGCTCATTTCATCTGTCACCATGACAGTAAAATGTGTTCAAAGCATGAGACATATATACATCTCTGTGCAGTTTCTTTTATTGAGTTTGGGCTGTCCTGATAGGCAAAAGAATACTTTCAAAGGCAGCTTGTATAGGCGTTGCATCAAGAGATTTGCTGCAGTCAGGAGCAGAGAGGTTCCTTACGTTTGGCGGGTTTGGGCCTCGGGTCTCTAAGGAACGTCACTCCGGCAAGACAATTTTTCCGGAGCACAGATACGTCTTGCTCGTACCCATTTCCTTCCCTGCTCAAAGTATCTCATTTTGTACACTAGCCACAAAACCCAGCATGAGTGCTAGCACCAGAAACAAAGCAGACACATATCAATGTGCAGTGATTGTGTGATGGCAAATGTTCTTGTCTTTCTGTGTACTTAGCTGCTCCAACTCAGATAAAAAGTTGACAAAGTTAATTAGGCTGTGACACCAGCACCGCCCTGGATAGTATTAATATCAAATAGTCACATCATAGCATATATTGGTGATAGCCTGATGCAATGCAGAGCAAAACATCTCTTTATATTTATTGTATTTATTAGAGATTTTATAAGGTGTCTGACCTGGATTTAACTCTTTCAGACTCACTTTTCTTCTAACAGTTGGTGCAGTATCAGCACTGGTGTAGATTGTTTTCCCGGTCCTGCACTGCCTTCTTTTTATACCACCGCCAATGAAAAAGGGAAGGTCGATCTTTAACAGGCTCTATGAACATTCAGGTCACTTAAGTGAAAGGGAGGGGGGCAGGGAGAAGAATAATGAATTAGACAAGCACATCCATACAATCAAAGTCCAACAGTTTAGTGGAAGCGAAAGGCTGGAAAAGGTTTTAGAAATGGCATACGGTGGGCAGATCAAGTACGAGAAGGGGTTCAGATAGTGTAGCACAGGAAAGAAGTGGAAGGAATGGAAGGTGAAGTGAGAAATTCACGAGATACAGTCATTACAACAAGGCTGCACCAACAATGGTCGAAAACAAAAATGTTCAAGTGGGCCAGACAGTCCAGATGGCCATAAATGCTCGAGCTTCTAGTGATGACACCACGATGGAGTACACAAAAACAATTGAACAAATCAAGTCAATACCAAGCAGCATGAGAAACACTTCCAACTTCTGATACCAAACAATCCAACAACTGGGATATTCAATATGGTCCAAAAGATCAACAAACCAGACAATTGAGGCCATTTGGTTATCTTTTGGGTTAATACATTACCATATGGCATACCTGGATATATTCAATTAATTCCAAAATATATAGTGATGTAGACAAAAAATGTGTGGAGGAAAAACACATTTCCGCAGGAAGATT
Organism: Ambystoma mexicanum; assembly: GCF_040938575.1. NCBI lineage: Eukaryota > Metazoa > Chordata > Amphibia > Caudata > Ambystomatidae > Ambystoma > Ambystoma mexicanum. The sequence goes on from NC_090923.1 coordinate 468,543,722, forward strand.
CAAGATGGAGACCACTGATTACACTGCAGGCCACATTGGAAATCTGCTGATTTTATTTCAGCATTCCACATGAAGATGGATTAACTCCCTTCTGGGGATCCCTGCAAAACACGACTAGAAGACAGACAGCCAAACAAGTCCATCACTGATCTCATGAGGTTCATACGCACAAAGCACTTTCTGCTGCAATGGGAGACACTTCCTTCAAAAGGCTGTCTTGGCTATAAGCGCAAAAATGGAACATCAGTATACAAACCTTTTCATGCCAGAACTTGAGCAATAGTTCTTACAACAATAACCCCAGAAGCAAGTAATTTATCTGCAATATATTTATCACATTGACAGAAGGAAAAGATGACTTTAAACCATTACATCAATCACTACATGGCTTCCATCACTGCATCAGGTTCTCAATGGAATACTCAAAGAAGAGAATGCACTTCCTGGATACCACTATTTCAGTTGTAGGGCATGGCCACCTAGAAAAACTGTTCATAAGAACCACATAGACAGGAATATATGCGTTCACAGGAAGCCACACAAAATAATGATATGCAGATAGGCCATCCAATACTAAAATGTATGTTCCAACAGGGAGGACAAGGGGCAATCAACTTGCCACACTGAAGTTTACTATCACCATTCATTTTGTGGTGGTACATTGCTGCCTCATCCTACCTGAAAGATGGTTAATGGCTCGAAGATGGCATGGTTTTGTCACAATGGAGGGGGGGAACAGCCAGGTCGTGAGGGCACTCCGAAAAGCAAGGCGCTCCTCAATGAATCTGATCCTAAGGGATATTGAGTTCCAGATTGAGGGGGCATACACAAATGCTGAATCTCAAAGGTTAGGTAAATTAAATGAATGGTGGTATGCAGAGTGATGAGGTCAGCAAGAGGTTTTCGGTAGGCTTGAAAAGCCATGGGGGATGGGGGCACATTGAGCCTTATGGGACTATGGGAATCCACAGAGTTGTGTGTTGGACTGCGAGCGAAAAGAAGGGACAGTGAATTCAGAAAAGCCTGTTAATTCCAAAACTGCTTACAGACTGAAACCTGAGAGCTGGACGCATCCTGGAAGTTGGAGAGAGAAAGGAACGAATAGTGGTGGTGTAACCATGAAGATGTCGTTTTGGATCGGCAGTGCCAGAAACTATGCTGATACCACTACGTGGTTGGGACCATGTAACGTCTCGGTATCTGAAACACTGGATGACCATCCTAAAGGAATATACAGAGTACAAAGCATTTACAGGATAAAGGAAGCCAGACAGGCAGAGAAGACCACTCCTGAATAGAGAGAAACCACTGTAACGCTATCCCTAAGAGTATCAGGTAAGAGGGAAAATGGGAGACCCGGGAGGAAGGCAGAGATCCGTTATGGGATTACACATACTCGTCCCATTCAAGATAACGAAATTAAAACTTGTCCCAGTCAAGATAATAAGGGTATAACCCTAAAGCGAGAGAAGTGGATGAGCATCGTTGTAGAAATACTCATACTTGTCAAACCCAAGCAAGCATAATCAAGAAAGAAAGCAAAGAAATAAGAGAAAAGCCTGAAGAGAAGGACAAACTGATATATATATATGTCCAAAGACAAATTCAACAGCAGGAAATAAGACTAATTCCTTGTAATAAAAGTACAGAAGAAAGGAACGAACAAATAGAAAACATTAACAAGGGAGAAGATATCAAACTAAGGTCAAAAGTATCTCTTTTTGAGAAGGATGATAAAGTGTTAAAAGAATTGTACAAACTGATCAAAGAAGTCACAAGATATTATTTGAAAATCTTCTATTGAATAAACATTTGCAAGAAGCACATCTCAGGAGAAGGGTGTCATTCTCCTGTCTTTAGTTGGTAAGGTAGAGATAGGGTCAGTTAGGCTTAGATTGGACTGTGGACAGATTCTTTTACTACATTCACTGATGGCTGACAAGCACCTTAGCTAGTTTGTCATGCAGGCAATACCCATAGAAGTTGGGAGAGAGTCATCCATCCTTTCCTTTAATACACACACACTTGAAATGTCTTATAAGAGTCCTCACCCAAAAACCTTTTAAAGGACTGTTTTTTTAACACACAATTAGAGGAAAGGACCATGCCCCTTGCACAAACCTAGAATCTACAAAGAGATCCTGTCACCTCGACACTTCTTCCCTTAGTATTACACAACTCTTAATTAGACACCATGATGACTGCTATACAAGATGAAGAAACCAGATTGCAACAGGTTGATATTACATCTAGTGAGCGTTAATATTCAAAACCTCACTCTGTTTTTCTTCAGAAAAAATATTACTTTATCACAACATATCATTTTAAAACCCTAAAATACATCATAACAACCTAAATAGATATGCAGTATTTAAAAAAAACAAAAAAATAAAAAAATAACAACAATACCTAATCACATATTACAAAAAAATCAACACCTCTGAAGAAGATAGAGGAAAACATTTTTTGGGAAGAAAAGAAAATATGTGAAAGGCGAAAAAGAAAGAAAAAGAAAAAGAGAAAGAAAGTATCAATCAATACAGGAAAGAAAAAAGAAACGAATTTATAAATACACCATAATCAAATTCTAAAGACACAATCCACATAACTAGCATATATGACAAGTGTATCTTTTTTATATCTAGTATTGAATCTGTTAATTCATTTGTAGGATTCCTTAATGTCACTTAGTTATTTAAAGCTTTTAATGCTCTATTTTCACTGTGTAGTCAATCCCACAGTATCAGGAGCCCTAAGAGTCCTCATCCTTCTTCTGACCCACCACACTGCTCAGAAGATTTAATGTTCTTGACCATCGACACAAGGTGAGATTGGCAAATTGGAATTAAAGGACAGAAGAATGCAGAATTATCCAGGCCATGCATACAGGGAGTGAAATATCTAGGCAAACCTGCGATTGCTTTTTTGATGGCTTCAATCTTCGCAATCAGGAAGGAGCAGGTGGGTATTCAAAGAATAGGAAGGGTGTTAAGAGGGAAGAACATTCTATTGGAGACCCAAGTTCTTTTCGTATCCAAAATAGCTGTAGAGCCATGATCATGAAGGAAAGATTTCTTCATTGAATGTACACCAGCAGCACACAATTGCTCTGCACATTCTTTTCAACATTGTAAATATATGAAATAAGATGCGAGAGAAGCGGCTGAAAGTATTCAGAGCGTATTCAGAGCGAACCCTGCAATGTAACCTGCTCCTCAGTGCGGCTTGACATGTACAGCTACCATGTTGTGGTGACGGCCGCTCTTCTAATGAGCCAGCGGAGCTGATGAGAGTAGAGGGCAAGTGAGCAATGACTTATATGGATCGACCAGGGGGCATGGAATGCATCGGGCTTGACCTTCGGATACCTAATTGAGCAGGTGCAGGTACCGTGTGTCCAAGCAGTGGCTTTCCAGGGTATATTGGGGTGGGCAGATCCGACAGCGCCATTGACGTGAGATGATTCCGGTCGCTGCAGAAGGTGGTCGTAACACAGGTGACATAGTGAAATAAACTGACCACACAGCCTATCTAGCAGCAGCACGTTGCAGGTTGCCTGTTTGTTATGAGCACGACTCTCCCGTGACTGGGCTTGTCTGTGAGTTTCAGCCTTGTCTACTATTTGAGCTTCTTAATTTAAGGCTTTATCATGCTTCTGCAGCTTTTATTGTTTTAGATTGATTCAGAATTTGCGTGGCATGTTCCTGGTGTCTGGTGGTCATAACTTTTGTTCATGAATTGAAATCTTTTTTTCTCCCCTTTGACTGGAGTTTCCAGTGGCTTGCGTTTCTTGTAATTCGCTCCTCCCTCTCCAGCCTGGGCTAATCCCCCTCCTAATTTTGCTTACACTAAAATGCTGGGCTGCCTGCCCCTTCGCTGCTTGTATAGCGAAACGCATTGCATTGGAAAAATGATGCCCTATGGACACACAGTCAGTGTCCATTACCTCCTTGGATGAGGTATGTGATCCTCCAAGCATTGAGGAGGGTGTTTGCCTTATATCGAAGGACATGGACATCCCTTCCAAATACACCAAGTGCGCTGCTCGCGCATGCCCTCAACGTACAGTGAAGTTGGGGGAGAACGTGAAAGGAAATCTGGTGAGCAAATAAATGACTGATAATTTTCCACCAATCAAAAACGGCACCACTTGTGACCTTGCTTGCGGGACTTGTAACAAGTAACTCTTGGAGGAGTTCTAAAAATCGTTGCCTGGGAACTAAAACAATAACAACTGTGGTAAATGCTCTTACCTATGCTCTTACCAATGTTACGGTGTACCAGCATGATGCCGCTCACTCTTCTTTACCTGATCCCACTTCCAGCTAGGGCCACAAACATGTATTAAAGTTGGCTCAGTGCCAATACCTGAGCTTCCATCATTGCCTTCAATTACAGAACATGCCGATGGGACAAGTCATCCCATTTGGGATAGCAAGATCCGATATTTATTCAGGACCTCGGCCCTTGTAACAGACCCTCATCCTGTAACATTACTGTGCTCTAACGGCCTCCCTTTGCCCTCCTCATCCAACCTTTCCAATTCCCCATAGGTTTTAAATGAAAGTGGGTCATCTGCGATTATGTTTAGCATCTTGGAGACGCTGCTAATGGAGCTTACAAATAAAACGGAGATAATCATAAGTAGACTTGAAACCCAGGGTAAACAACTAGCAAAGACTAAGACCATGGTGGACTTTGTTTCTTTTGATGGCCAGATGTCAGCTATGGCTGAACTATGTGGCCTTGTTACTTTCCATTCTCCCCCTATGTCTACGCCACCTTACTTAGAACAGCTGCCCTCAATCAACTCTTTGCCTTACCTAAACCCGGATCATAACCAGGATGTCTTGGTTGGAATTCTCACTGATCGCCTGCTGGAGTCGAACAGGCGAGGTCAATTGCGCAAACTCATCAAACATGTGCTTATGTACGAACCACTGGCAACTAAGAAGAAGCGCCTGAAATACGAGGGTGTAGCTGGTAAGGCCTGTGCAAACAAACCATTGTATACCATGTTTCAATCTAGTCAACCCATGTATCCAACTAAAGAAGTGACCAAGAGGCTTTTGCCTGTAACAAACTGCGAAAGGTACTCAGAGGAACCTGCCGGAATCCTACTGAATGAGTTGGATGGTGAACATCCCATGGGCTCTTCTCTGGGTTCCTCAACCACGGGTCGCCCGAACAGCAGTGCCCCAACAAAGCCTTCGACGAAGAAATCTACAATGACTCAGGCCAAAAATAACTATTGCAAAAGGCTGAGACATCGCAGTTATGAACTAGAGTGCACCCTCTGGCGATCCCTAGTGGGCTTTGCATTGACCAAAGGCTTTTGCCAGTTTTGGAGGACCATTGAGCTGTGACCCGCGATGTAATCAGCGTTTCAGATTTGGTATCGGTATGGCACATTACTACAACCTTGAGGAGGGTTGATATGGCTGTTCCATATTCGAACCCCCAATCAGATACATGGGTGTAATCTAAAGGCCCTGCTGATATTCTGAAGTTAATTGGGAGAAGTACATCATCCATAGCCCCGGGCCCGATGGTATTTGCAGCTCTCTGTTTAAATCTGATTACGCACTTTGGACAGTCGCCCATGACTGGCTTTTTTACTGGATCGGGCATGCCCAGATGATCCCTCCATCGTGGTGTGATAGCATTGTTTTACCTATTTGGAAAAAGGGTGTCCAACGTGACCCTAACAACTATCGCATGTTAGCGATGTTGGATGCCCCCTCTAATATCTTCTCTCACCTACTGCTTGATGAATTATGGAATTGGGCTGAAAGCACTAGACTTATTCCATTTAACCAGACTGGTTTCCAGAAAGGCTTGAGTACCACCACCAAATGCCTTTCCCTGTTAACTACTATCCAACAATCGTGGAGTATCTGCCGGAGGACATTCTATGTAACCTTTATTGACTACAGTGCTGCCTTCGATTCAGTAAATAGAACCAGGCTCTGGAACACATTCTCCAATTGGAATATCCACTCAGGGCTTCTCACTATTATAATTGCTCTCCATGACATGACTAGAGTGAAAGTCTGGCTTGACAAATCTGGAAGGACCACCTCTTGGATTCCTACCCATCAGGGACTCAAACAGGGGTGCATTCTTGCTTTACAATTTGTACTCTAATTCGATACAACCGAATCTGGGGAATAGACCCCTCTAATGGATGGGGTATGCGGACGATATAGTCCTGTTAGACCTCACCATGGCTCTGCTCTAGGCAACCTTAAACCAATTTAAGGAATTATCTGATGATAATTCCTTGGCAAATAACATCAACAAAACCAAGGTTATGGTTTTCACCCTGCCTTTTGGGAAGGTCCACTCTCTTAATTGGTGGTTGGATGGAAATAAATTTGAGGTGGTCAATGAATATAAATATCTAGGCGTCCTGTTCGATAATCAGCTATCAGGCACCCGACACATTGATCTCCTTCAACGGAAATGCTCTCAGTTCTTGGCTGAATTGGTTAAACTGACCCACAAAGGAGGGTCTATTCCCTAGGGATATTGGTCCCACTGTACACGGCAAAGATTCTTCTGAACCTCATGTATGGTGTAGAGTCCTGGGCCTTTGATAACATTCCTGCTGTCAGTCGGCTGGATTCCAAATTACTGAAAAAACAGTTTTGACTGCCTGCGCGAGCTCCAGTGGACTTGATCCTCCTCAAATTTAATTTGGCCCCATGCCAAGCAAGGTTCTGTCATGTCTCAACACTTACTGGAAATTGGCAAACGCCTTTCACGACTCTTTGAATTACTACAGCTGTGAGTGAGGACGGTTAAAGACAAGGTTCATGCCCAACAGCAATATGGCCAACATCGTTGCGATAGCGGGCTGATGGTGTTCCATTATACTGGGTTTTTCCCAGTGCCTGGACTACTATGGACACAAATTCATTATGAAATACATCATTTTCCAAAGCTATAATGACCAACAGATTGAAAAGCTAACTGGGATGAGTAACCCCATACTGTTCCTTGAATATATTCTATCGCGGGAGAGTTGCCGAAAATACATAAATCAATGTGTGGGTAACTTGCTGGTTTGGGATTATTTAAGGATCAAACGGAATGTGGTCAAATCTTTCAAAATAACTAGAGCCTGGTCTAACATCCCTCAATCCATGCGTTATTGTAGGTTTCAGGAGGTATTGGCACACTGCCGGGGCTCCCTGGTGGAGAAAAGCTGCAACACAGAATAGCATGAACTCCAGGATGGTTGTAGGTGATGTCCCCAGCCGTGGGCATCCGTTTCTCATGTGGCTGTACCGTCCCTAAGCACAGCGGCAGGGTCCCCTTCGCTCCCCATGGGCAAATTCTGTAACGCAGCCCAGCCAGCACTCCAGGATGGGTGGAGGTGATGTCCCTGGCCTTTGGCGACTGTCTCCCATGTGGTTTGACTGTCCCCAAGCCCAGCAGTGGTTCTAGGGAGCCCCAGCAGGCTTCCCGACCTTTCCCAGATGGAGAAGCTGTAATGGAGGCCAGCTAGAACTCTAGGAAAGTGGGGGGCAATGCCTCATGGCCAGCAGCGGCTGTCTCCCATGTGGTTTTAACATCCCCAAGCCCAGCAGCGGTTCCAGGGAGCCTCGGCAGGGTTCCCGTTTTTTCCCAGAGGGAGAAGCTGTAACGCAACCCAGCCAGAGCTCTGGGGTGGTAAGGGGTTATGGCCCTGGCCTTGGGCCGGCTGACTCCCATGTGGGTTGAACATCCCAAGCCCAGCGGTGGTTCCCGGGAGGTCCGGGACATTCCCCGTCCTTTCCCAGAGGGAGAACCTGTAACGCAGGCCAGCCAGAATACCAGGATGGTTGGGGATCACGTACCTGGCCTTGGGCCCCTGTCTCCCATGTGGGTTGACCATCTCCAAGTGCTGTATCAGTCCAAGGGAGCCCTGGCAGGATCCCCAGTCCTCCCCGGAGGTGACATCTGTAACACAGCACAGCCAGTGGTGCAGCTTGGGCTTGCGGACGGTCAACCCACATGGGAGACAGCCGCTCCCAGGGAAAAACCAATGTTACACTGACATGGGGACAATTTGTGGCCTGACCCTGCAATTGTGTACCAGCCAACCAAAATACCTCCCCACACGGTCCACTTCTGCCCACACCACCAACAATCCAGCAGCAGTCCCACCCACTCCACTGACAATGGGCCCTAACTGTAGAATAATAAAAAAACAGTACTCACATAAAGTTGCAGATGCTTGCGTAGAAAAAGCTGTAAAGAAACAAAAAACATTTGTTGCATATGGTCAAAACAAATCATAACTACTACTCTCTGATCAAGGCCCCCCTTTCAAGCCATCCCTGATGGTCTACTGACCCTCACTCCCCAATAAAAACACAATTGCCCCTTCCTTGGGGCAGGTCTGCCCCAGGGAGGGCTACATGAGAGTCCCCCTATCCATTTGGGGTGGGGGAGAGGGCCACCCCCCTTTTCAGTATATAAGTCACTGGTGGTTTAGGGTGCCCCCCACCCCCACCAACAACCTAGATTTTTTTTTGCCCCTACCCTAGAGGCAAATGACCACATTACTGTGCCCATCCTCCCCCAGGGTGGGCAAAACGTACTGCCCCATGCTTGGGGTGGCATGTACCAAGATTTCTGGTGGCCCCTCCACCCCAACCCAAATGGATGGGGGCATCTCATGTAGCCTTCCCTGGGGGCAGATAGTGGCAAAAATATGCCCCCAGGGAGGCCTACATGAGGTGCCCTCAATCCACTTAGGGTGGGGGGAGAGGGCTACCTCCCCCTTTCAATACACAAAAATCCTGGTGGTCTAGTGGCCCGCCCGGGCCCCCCACCCCCAACCAAATCTTACTTTTTTATTTTTTATTATTTGTTTCCTTTCCCCTAGGAGCAGATGATCACCCATCTGCCCCCAGGGGGGCCAATACGTGTGGCCCCATGCTTTGGGGGCCAGAGGAGAGAGGGCTGCTTACATAGTAAACAGCCCCCTCTCCACAGAATGTCACAAACAGCTCCCTGGTGGCATTACGCACGCTGATGTGAAAATGAAAGAAATCCAACCCCCGGGCCGTGAGGAGGAACCTCCCCCTCACATAGCCCGGGGATTGGATTTCAGTTTTGTGTGATCCCTGCTTTGCAGTGTTTTTGTATCTACCAATTCCACAAGTTTTTCATGGACGAATGTTTCCAATATGTTAAGGGAAATGTCAGTGAATGCAATGGGCTGGTAACAGGTCAGATATGTTCTTTGGCCTTCCATACACATACCAACAATAGAGGACTAAGTAGGAATATTTGTCTGTGTTTGAATTATGTATAGGTTCAAACTGTTTAATATTCCCGATGCACAACCCACCCTGCAATTTTGGGCAATAAATATTGTGAAGAAATAATTTAAAATAAAACGGTCTGCAGCTTTATACCTAGGAAATCACTACAATGTTATAGATACAAGAAAAATTGGTCAGTAGAATGAGTTTTGCCTGCCTACATGAATCTAACTACTGGTTTTCACACACACATTCATTTTCCTAATTAATTATATATATGTTCAGGGAAGAAACTTTAGCTGCAGGGGCATTAAGGTGAAAATGTAACACAACAAAACCCCTGAAATTTGCAAGACAATTTAGGAAAAGCCACCTTAACTTTGCACCCCGTTACACAGGATATGAACACAATGATGACATTGTGATCCCCGCCCTATAATGTATGACTGGGTCTGCAGTAGCAGTCCTGTAGTTATGGTTAAGATGCTCAACTAATTGAAAGAGCACCTTTTGAGCAGCTCTAATTTTGACCCCACTGGACGAATCCTCACCAAATTCTGCAAAGAATGTATATGACCACCTCGAAATTATTTTGTGAAGTTTGGTGCCATATTGTCCAGGGTGGGCAAAGTTGTAGGTTTGGGGGGTCCCAAAATGTGTGGAAATCCTCATTGACACAATGGAAAAAGAATTTTGCTTGTGCCTACAGCCCAAACCGCTGGATGGATTTTCACCAAATTTGCATCAGTAACAGCGGCTTGGTCCCAAAAGTGTGCTTTTATAAATTTAGCGTAAATACGTCCAATAGTTTTTTTTAAAAATGGCCCAAAATAGGTAAAAAAATATTAGTGATATCTGGGTCTGGTCTGTGTACCCATTTCTTGATTCAGAGTCCATGGACGCCTCTGGACCAATCAGTGAGTAGGGTCAAGTCTGCTGACACCCTACATGCCCGCTGATTAGTTGCTGGAAAATGTGAGCTGCGACAGATTTGAAAAAAAATGGTCGCCATATTGGATCTGTGGACATCCGACGCAACCGCGGACACCACAGTGAGTAAAAAGTCTGGAAAACACATTTGGAGTTTTTTGATGGTCAAAAGAGGGCCTGGAAAGGGTTGGGGATTGGAAAGAAGTTGATATGGAGCTGTTTTTATAGATGAAAAAAAGGTTTGCAAGTGCTGCAGAGTCCGCAGACATAGTCACTGACCGTTTACAGTGCAGTGAGGAAAACACATCTGGAGTTATTTGTAGCCAAAAGAGGAGCTGGGGAGTATGAGGAAGTGGAAAAAAGTAATATGGAGCCATTTTTGTAGGGAGTAAAAGTGGTGCAGGTTTAATTCTATTTTGGTGGGTGTGGCCAGTATAGGTAGGAGAGCTGCCTTGTGCTATTTTTTCTGTGGACAAAATAGTAGTCCGCAGATCCCCACGTGCCATCTGGGTCCTTTAAGGATGCCAGGCATGAAAAAGGGATTAGAGTGACCGTGGACATTCGTGGATGCCTGCGGACATGGGGGGATAAGCCAATCAGGTTCTGTGGTTGTGGTGTACAGGAATAGATGGTAGCAGGTGTTTTCTTTGTTGGGTGCAGTGAAGATGTCTGTAGCTATGGCTATGAAGAAGCAGGGTGTGTGGATGGTGGGAGATTCGTGGATGCATTCATTAAAGGGTTACACTGAATCTGTGGCATCTCTGCTGCTATTGGGTTGGAAGAAGTGGAAGTTCAGTGGAATGCAGTTTGTGGGTTAAACTGGGCGACCTTATTGCCATTCTGTACAAGTATGGCTCATTTTAAATGTCCAGATATTATTGGTGTGCATTGTGGAGGCAACAGTTTGGGTTATATAAATCCAGAATCTTTCAGCTTGCCATGAAGAATATGTTGAGAAGCCTAATGGAACGGTTTCCAGCCGCAAAGATAATTTCTTCACAAATCAATCCAAGGCAAATACGAAGATGTTCACATTTATTTTCTCCACAAATGGAAGAAGCTGGGCACCTTGTCAATAAAGGTGCATGTGCTTTTCTATATGGTTTAGGGATGGGATATTTTGAGAATGAAAATGTGAAGTTGGACGGTGTAAAAGGGAACCTGTGTAGTGCAAACTAAAGCATTTCTAGGTGTAGGAGATAAAAATGGTAAGAAAAGTTAAAGCTACCATTGTAAAATAAATGCATTCAATTGAGTTTACAATCCCCACCCCCTTCAATTGGTCATGCCATCTGCGGACAACACAGTAGTGTGCAAATAATATATGTTCAATCTGAGTATTCTAAGGATGCTAGGCATGAAAATGGGACTACTGGTTTTGTGGTTGTGGTGCACAGGAAGACTGGACAGCAAGAGTTATCTGTTGTGTACAGTGATGATGGCTATGGCTTTGAGGGAGCAGAGTGTCTGGTTAGTGGGTGATTCTCGGGTCCATTGGGTTAAGGTGTACTGTGAGCAGTGTGGATTATCTGGGAATTTTGGATTTCAAGTATTTGAAGTTTCTTGGTTTGGAATTTGAGGAATAAAGTGGGTGGAATTGCTCCCGTTTGTGAGAGTATGGTTACTTTGAAGCATCCGGACATCATTGTAGTTCACTGTGGTGGCAATAGTTTGGGCTATGTAATTGGAATTGTATTACAGTTTGTAATGAAGTATACATGTTCATAGTTGATAGAACTGTTTCTACATTTGAAAATTGTTTTCTCTCGGATAGCTGAAAGACAAATGTGGAAGTGTTCAAATTTATTTTATCCACACATTGAGAAAGCAAGGCACGATGTAAACAAGGCTAAATGTGCTTTTTTTCAGGATGTTGCAATTACATCGTTTCAGAGTGAAAATATCAAGTTTCATATTGTCAACATTTTTTGAAGAGATGGAGTGCATTTGACTAAAGTTGTCAATTAGATTTGTCTTGACAATGTTCAAAATGCATTGAAACAGTTTCTGTGAACATATAAAATATGGATTGAAGTATTTTTTAGTACTTGGAGTAAACAAAAAGGAAAAACAGAAAAAAATGAGTAGCAATTTTTGTGAAAGTTAGAAAAAATAATGAAGTTTAGTACAACATTTGTTACTTAAGTATATAAAACAAAATAATTCAAAAAGATATATGTCAGAAAGTCAACAAAAAGCTTATTTTAATAGCCACCATTTTTGAATGAAGAACAAGTTAATTGATTTTTATTCCCCTGTGCTGCACCTGGAATATTTCAGGTGTCCACGCACTATGATAGTCTCTTGGACCTTACAGGCTGAAAAAGGTCCTATGATCTTTTTGTTCTATTTTTTAACTTTGAAAAGTGGTGCCAAAAGGAACCTTTTTTTGTCTTTCTGGCTTTTATGTTTTTTTAATTTTGTTTTTTTTCATCAGAGAGGTGAGGAGGTCAAGTGGGGGAGGGAAGGGAAGGTAGGGAGGGAAGGGGTAGCAACAACAGATACGGAGGGGCAGGTGGACAGAGGAGATGCTAGGCGGGACTTAAATATAAGGTAGGTGGCAGTGTTGCTTGACTGCATGTTGCTTGACTGCGACTTTGAAAGCACTTTGAAACTGCTCCCCCTGAAGAGTGGTGTGTCGCAGTAAACACAGAGAATTGTGACCCTAGAATGGCAATGATTGACAGCCTCCTATAAGCCTGCGAGGGAGCTGGCAGATCCTCTGCTGCACAGGAGTCCCTTGTGTGGTGGCAGAAGTGGTTGAGGAAGATGGGGTAGAGGAAGTAAACTGCTTCTCTGTGACAAAGGAACAAACTTTATCAGAGCTTCTGAGCTGTTGGATTTGGAATGGCGATGCATGGAGGTGGTGCCGAAGGAGTGTTGCCCAGGTTGTAGGTGAGTAAGTAGGACCCCGCACTGAATGCATTTCTCCTGGGCAGCATGAGCTTTTTGGTACTCCCCCAATGGTGGTAAAAAACCACCACACCCATAACAATCTCTGGGCACTGGAGGTAGGCACATCCTCTACCCACTCTTCCTGTTCTTCGTTATTCTTGTCCACATCACTGTGCCTGTTGCCCAGTCCAGGCCTTCCACTTGGTGGTGGTAGTAGTGGCCCCTGGGAAGGAGGGATGGCCATGAGAGATGCCATTTTTAAACTTCTGGATGTCTGTTGGAAGTAGCTCTCCTGGAAGATTCTGTCTGCTGGTGTGCCAGATTATGAATAACTAAAAGTAGTTGATGGGTCCCTTTAGAGGGACTTACGCGGACTACCGAGCTGAAAGTAGGCCTTGAAAAGTTGTAAAAAGTTGACAGATCAAGTAAGAATGGGACTAGGAGCTATGGAGGGGTAAACTTTGAAATTAAAATATTGCTGATTGGTTGAAAATGCAGTTTCAAACTGTCCGCCGTGATGGATACTGTCTGCAGACACTCCGGCACGCTGCAAGGGCGCAGTTACATGATGACGTCTGGGGATGTGTGTGGCAGCAGGTGTTCGTGGACCACGTTGTGTGGGAGACACTGGGTGCATGCACATGAATGTCTGGAAACGGGTGTTCTGTCGGTGGAATAATTAAAAGTGCGTTACGTGAGACTGGACCTATGTGGATACAGCAAAATGTGTGCAGAGACTCTATTTTGGAAATGGACCCCCGAATAGCCGAGTAGCCCGCAGTCTATTCATTGGGGTTTAAAGAAAAAAAGGAATGTATCACAGAATAAGATAGAAGATATTTGTAGTGTGAAGAATAAATGTATTTTTCAAAGTAATGGAGTATCAGAATGAAAAACATAAATGTGAGAATTTGGAATTCATATAAAGTGATGATCGGGTGAGGGAGAGATGTTTATATAATGAATGGTAATAATATTATTGATTAGGTTGCTGAACTTATAGAAAGAGCACTTTTTGGGCAACTTATAACTTTGGCCCCGTTCGGCGAATGGTCACCAAACTTTGTAGAGAGGCGCATGCTCATTGGATGTTTGAAAATGTGAGGTGCATCATAATATTCTTAACGGTGGTCATATTGGTTCGGCGGATCATGACCTTTGTGCACCAACAGTGCGGAAGGAAAAGGAGTCTGGAATATATATTGGGGTTATTCTGTGGATGAAAGAGGGCCTGGAAAGGGTGGGAGAGTGGAAACATATAGAGAGAGGTATAGAGCTCTTTTTATAGGTGAAAAAAAGTTCTGTAGGTGCTGGGTGTGTTCCATGAATTCTTCTGTTCGTGAACATCATTGAGATGGGAGGCGAGTATTGTTATTTCACAGTGTATTGTACATATTTGTTATATGGTTTAATTCTATTTGGTGGTTGCAGCCAGTAGCTAGATTCTTGGGTGCATGACCGTAGGCTTTGCTCCCAAGAATCTGACCACTGGCCACATGCACTATAGTAATATGTGTATAGTTGGTATAGGTACTACAAGTGGAGTATATTGTATTTGTAATATAGTGGAATTATATAATTGAAGTGTATATGGAATTTATGATTGTAGTACAAGTGAGGATAGTGTTTTTCATTCTTTGTTTCGCCTTTCACAGTCAACCATTTTATCCTTATTAAACGGCTCCATGATACCTTTGGTATTACGGACTGGGCACTGGACTGGCTGACCTTCGCAGCTGCAACTGGGCTGTTTCTCCTCCACCACCTCACACTCTACTTGCAATGTTTCCCAGGGCTATAGGTTGGACTACTGCAACAGTCTCTTCCTCAACCTACCCCTTTGTTCCCTACACCCCCTTCACCTAATCCAGAATAGGGCTGCAAGACTTATTCTTGACATCAAACCCATGAATCGTATCTCTGCAGTCCTAAAATCTCTATATTGGCTCCTGGTGGCCTCAAGGATGAAATTGAAGACCTTGTGCATTATCCAGAAGGCTTTTTGGGGACTGGGACCACGCTATTTACAACTTTGTCTCCCTAAATACTCCCCTGCTAGAGCCCTCCGCTCCAGTAACTTAAATTCTCTGGTTGTTAAACGCTTGTTGAAACAGAGAGCGAGAGGCAGGTTTCTCTGGTCAGCTGGTGTCTCTATTGGGAACAGGCTCCCTGTCCCTCTTAGACTTGAGCCAGACTTCCTAAATTCATAAACTTCTCAAAACTTTGCTTTTCTCTTCCTCTTTCCCTCTCTCCCTTCCCTATAAACTCATGCTACTGCCATGGAAACTGGTGGCCTGGTCCCTCATAAACCTGACAGGTTGCAGTCCCTATACCTAGTCAACATCAGAATCCCACCCTTTCTTCAGCACAGTGCTTGCGGACCCACCGCCTGGTGGCTGTGCACCCCACTCTTGGGACTGCTCTGCCCCAGGACTTAGGCAGTGGCCTCTGACTTTGGTACTGCTTGGCATTTCCTTCCCAGGCTCCCCTCAGCACTCCAGTTATAGCAGAACTGTGTACAATATTGTTATATAGGTAAGGAACAGGTAGATGGAAAATAATTCTAGAGTATTGTTAAGTGGTTGTTGGCATGTGGAGGTTTTATATGTTGATATGGGTTACATGTAGATCTTTTGGACGTGATTGCTGGATGGATGTGTGAGTGTTTAAAAGCAGGCAATGAGGGAGTTTTAGAAACATACAAATAAAAATGGTCAAAGGGGTGTCCTGTGTGATTGTGCGCAAGTGTCATTATGGTCTTTAAATAATGCCTGGCCTGGAAATGGGAATGCGGAGAGCGCGGATAGTTATGAAGGTGCATGGTTTATGGTCCTTATTGTATGCTAGAGAAAAGTATTTGTGACAGAAAAGTGTTTGTCCTTTTTTTTTTTTCTCTACTATAAAATTGTCAATTTTTTCATTAGCATAGTACAAAATGGTAATGGAAATGTTGGAGAATCTTATTGAGTCTAACTCAGTCATTCAAAAATGTAAAGTAGTATGGAATCTATAAGATTTTTTTGTTCTATTTTTTAACTGTGAGGTGGCTTCAAAAAGAAAGAGAACCTTTTTTTGTGTTTTTTGATTTTGTATTTTTTTTTTTCGTGAGAGGCGAGGGAGAATTGTCCCAGGGGTTGGTGTGGCGGTGCATGGTAGTGGTCCCGTATTGCCCAGGTTGTCCTTGAATTAGTACAATGTTGCACTCAATGCATTTCACCTTGGTAGCCTTAGCCTTCGGTACACACCAAACAGTGGTAAAGAACCACAACACCCATGATTCTCTCTGGGTGCTGGAGCTAGATGTTTCCTCTCTCATCTTCTTGGTCCTCTTGATTCTTTTCTGCATCATTGCGCTTTTTCCGTAGTCCAGGCCCTCCAGCTGGTGGTGGTGGCTCCTGGGGAGGAGGGATGGCCATGGCTGATGCCATTTTGTAAGTTAAATAGCAGTTGGGCCAATATTCTTCCAAGCATTTGCTCTTTCCTGAATTGCAGATGGAAAATCAGTAAGAATAGGTGTAGGAACTGTGCAAGGGTACATTTTCAGCTTGAAACTTCCTAGATCAGCTGAAAATGCAGTATCAAACTGTTCACAAAGCGCTGACCCATTCTCAATCACATCATCACGCATGTCCGCAATGACGTCCGAGGTTTGTGCACAAAAAATGTTGCAAATTTTGCTAGAAGGGGAGGAATAGCTCAGTTCTGAGTTGAAACTTTCTAGACTGGCCGAAAATGCTGCTATATTGGTGGTAAGTATATTATTAGGAAGTTGTAGAAAATCAGAGTGCACTGGTAAAAACCCATAAAATTGAGTGAACATTTTTTGAAAAAGGGACGTTATGGTTAAGTTGCACTAATAAAAGCCTATGAAATTCAATGAAAAAACTTTAAGGGGATGCTATGGTTACAAGTAAAACCAAAAACCCCCATAAATATGCCAGTTATGGTAAGCTAAGCAACCATAACTCGCGCAACCACCGTGCACTGCTAACACTAACATCCAGGACATCAAAGATGACATCACACATGTCATTGATCACAACACTGATGACATCACATATCTGGGATTCTTCTTTTTGTTGACTGACATATTTAGGCTAGACGGTTTTGTTTACTGACAGTCAAAATATGAACATTGAAAAGGTACTATATATGTACACGTCAGCCTTCTTGTATGTTCTTAAAGTACTTTCCTTAGGGTTTGGTCTCAGCTCATGGTGCACACATATTGATCAATAAGCAGGCTCCAAGCACACAATTCATTTATATTCATGATGATGAACTTTAATGCTATTAATATTTTCTGATGATGCTGTTTCTTTCTTGCTTACTTTACTTTCCCTGTATGTGCCTCTGATTTGTGTGCATTGTCGGTCTTCATATGTATTGTTTGTACTAAAACAATTATGTAGTAAGTTTTGAATTATTACTAATTATTCCATGCTTAACATTACTAAAATCTCTGCTCATTATTTTAGTAGCCAAAATTGCCAAAAAAAACTTACTGTACTTCTACGGTGCATGCTGCACCCAATACCTATGCACCAGGCTCTTCAAACTGTCGACCAAAATGGAATGGTCGACCATGTCGAAGGACGCCGAAAGATCTAAAAGCATCAGCATTGCAGGTTGCCCTTTTTCTAAAATACTGGACAGGGTGGTTTTAAGGTCCAGAAGGGTTGTTTCCGTCCTGTTCCGTGCTCTAAATCTGGATTTATAAGTGCCTAGGATGTTATTTAATCATCCAAGCAGGCCTCTTTGTCCAAGATCTTGAGCAGGAATGTGACATTGGTTATTGGATGATAGTTCTTGGCTAAAGATGGGTCAAGAGTACTCTTCTTCAGAGAGGGGTTACCCACACTTCCTTGAGTGAAGATGGAACCAAACTCTCATTGAAAGATAGGTTAGCCATCCTAGTAATGCATGCAATCAGGAAAGCAAGGGATTCTCTAAACATATTTGCAGGACAGATGTCGCCTTGCAAAATGTAGGTTTTAGATTATTATCTATCTCAAAAATTCTGCTTCAGAGCATTGTTTGAAATTAAACTCAGATGTTAAAGAGCTGATGTTGGGGCCTCTGACCAAGATCCCTCTTGCAATTAAATGCTAGAGCAGAGTTGCATTGTCCGGAAAGTATTTTGATGGCCAAGAATTTTATTGGAGAATTCCTCCTGAATCATTTGACACCAAGCAGAATCCCGCTTGATATTATGAGTGCCTGTATTTTTGCCCTCGATTTGGAACTTTGAACAGTTCACTGTATCTCAATTTTGCATTGCTGATTCTCGTATTATAGTATTTTGATTTTTCCTCAATAGTAACATTCTTATAGTTCTTCACAGCAATTTCATAGTTGGAGAGAGCCGTTGGCGTTGGATTTTTCTGCCATTCTCTCTCCAATGTTCTTTTCAGTTATCTAGATTCGAGAACTTTATATAACCAATTGTTTTTAGATTCTCAGGTTTGATGATTTTAGTTTTTTATGGGGCTGCACCTCAATTACAAATGAGATAGCCAAGATGAATGACAAAAGCTGTAACATTTTCAAAAGATTCAGGAGTGTACAATTTAGGCTGAAGAAGTGAGAGGAATTTAGATGAGAAACATTCCTAAAATTACAGCATTTCTTTAGGATTCTTGGCAACTTATCCAAACGGATAGGTGCATCAGGAAGGCACAATATGAAATTCACCATAAAGTGATCTGGCCATGGACAAATCATACAGACTGGGTTTAACATATTTAACCGACACGCAAGAACTGTGAGAAAACTGAAGGTCTCTCACCAGCTTGTCCCCGGGGATCTGTCATCCAGGTTGCCAGGAAACAGTCATCGCTTTTGGATCCAGCTCCCCGGGGTGGACTAGGGCGGGAGGATCACCTGGATGAGGGGTGGAAGTGGGACACAGAGGGTGAGATGCAGTATCCCCTTTCCAATAACACCTTTTCCCCATCCTACCAGGTAGGATACCTAGGAACTCAACCCTGTCCCCTTTCCCTGACACAAAACTTTTTCACAGACAGCTCACTGTGAGCAACAATGGAATAACACCAGAGCCATATACCTGACATGTCCCAACACAAAGGTCAGGCAGAGGTGAGGCAATTGCTGATAATTACACACACCTGACTTGCATCACGCCTCCCCACATAGATAAAAGGCGGAGCACGAAAGCACACTCTGAGCAAGGCTAAACACCTGAGGAAGCAGTAGTTCCGAGATGGCAGTTTAATATGAGGAGAAAGACGGCGAGACCAGAAATTGTTGCAAGAAGGGAATTGTCCTTTGCCTTTTCATAGGAAGAAACCAGTTACTTTCATGAGTCCTCGAGGATAAGAAACATAAGACCCGGAATTAAAGCTGAAGGAGGTGCATTGTGTGTCAAAGGTACCCGAGGCTTTCCCGCATCGTTGACTGAGGCAAGGAGGAGGGATTGCCACTGTGGTACTGTCCTCGGCTCTGACAACAAAGCTGCTCCAGTAAAGTCAGCACAGCCGGTGAGGAGGGAAGACTGATAGCAGACCGGTCTGTGTTAGAACCAAGGTTGCAAGCAGCAACATTGTATGAAGAAATCTGCAAAGAACAGAGTTTAAGGCATATGTGATGAGCGATGAAAATTATAATTGAATATCCAAGGAGTGAGTGAACCCTTGGAAACCAAAGTGGATGCCATATACAGAGTGGTCCGGCACAACATCATGCTCTTTCGAAAGGTCTCTTTTAGGTATCCAACTGAGATTGTAAAATTGTAAACTGTGAAATCGAAGTGGTTCTGCAATTGATCAAGCCAAACCCTGTGCACATTCAAAAGTCTTCGATAGCAAATGAGAAATGTAATTGGTCTGAGACCGGCTAAGGGAGACTAATTGTGAAAAGGAGATCTAAGCCTGACTGAGGGCGATCAGGGGTGAACCGTGAGTCAGCCGAGAAAAGAATGTGGCACAAAAGGGGATCTGAGCCAGGCTGAGGGGGATCCAGGGTGAGGAGTGAATCGCCCGACTATAATACTTGGAAAGGAACTTTTTCATTTGTTTAATACATCAGGCCCTCTGGATCAAGAGACTTTTTGATAACTTAAGAGACTTGGGCATAGAAGGCCCTGATGCTTATAATAGAACTCTGTCCTTCCTCATGCCGAAGAAGCCCAAGAGTGTGCTATGCTCAAGTGAACTGCTGTGTCGCGTGCTTATCATTTTGTGAACACTTCTTTCTTTTTCATGAACATTATCCCACACTATTTGTAATTTAGCAGTAAGGATTGGCAATAAGTTTTTTAGTATTGGGTCTTTTATTTTGACAAGACTCCACTATTATTATTTGATGGTCGTAGCTTGCTCCCATCTTAGATTTAGGTTTAGATAGGTGTTTATCACACCTGTGATAATGTTCAATAAACACCCTTGAACTGTGGTCACTTGTGTCTGTCTTACTTTGATACCATGCCTTCCTTACAGAACCCAGTCAATAGTATGACCGTCCCTGTGTGTTGGTTCCTGTTACGCTCACCTGACTCCCACAGGGGCGTCGATTTGAACTGGACAGATGTGGTCTCCACCAATGTGACGCGTAGTGCCGAGATGACGGACTGGACTGGCCCACCTTGCTTCGTTTGCTTGGCCCGTAGGAATATTCTTCTGCAAATGGAGAAAGGGAATTAACCACCCGTGGAGTTGAGCGTTAACCCCCCCCACTCCCGCTGTTCTCCCCACTGATCACCTTTGAAGTCCCCTCTTATAGTCTCACCTGATGGTTTGGAAAGATGAGCTCTCCATCTTGCATTGAGCGCAGGGGCGCGTAGATAACCAGTTGCTTCACTGGCTCGAAGGAATTGGTGAGTTCCAGAACAATATTAACTCTGAGATTCCCGGCAAGACGCCGTAAGTATGTAGTTCATAAGAGTTCAAATGTCTGACTTTCAATCTTGTCCGATTCCTTGCAGGTTGCAGCTTGACCCTAGCGAAGAGTTCCTCGTGGCAACCGGTAATATTCAGGTAAGGATTTGTATTATCCAACACATTTCGATAAAATAATGTCAATATGTAACCTGTTGCTTTCAGGCGCTGAGAGAAAGTATGAAGTCTCAGGATATAATGCCTCCTGCGGTAAAATCAGGTAAGTCTATTGTGGTGAGGAGGTTTCCCCTTGTTTGTCCCTTTGTTTCACCTTGCTGTCCTTTTGTTTCCCCTTAGGGGCCAGGGTTCGGCGAAGAAGCAGTGGAAGCTGCGCCGACCCGTGAAGTGGAATAGTACCCCCGGTGGTAAAATCAGGTAAGTCTATGGGGGTAACTAATATTGCCTCTGTGTATTCCCTTGGCTCACCTTGCTGTTCTTGTCTTCCCCTTAGGTGCCTGAGTGTGGCGGGAACATGCAGGAGGATGCGGTGGAATGTGAATATGCTGCGAAGGCTGGTGAGTTCAGCGCGGCGCTGCAGCAGGCGAGGCGACGCGCATAAAATAACTTCTTTCTTCCAGCTCGAAGGCGCGATGGATCGGGAATTCAGTTAAGGATCAAAGGTATTGCTCTTGTTCTAGCCTTTTCTCCTTCTTTCTCCCTTTTTCTAGGAGCTCCAGACTCGAGGCGGGCGTGGCAGAAGACTGGATGCAGACTTGTAGGCAGGGTGAGCGTTATGCTGCTGGATGCAGAATAACGCGAAGCGTGTGCTGCTCTTCGGGCGTGGTTTAAATAGCCTCCAAAGTAGTCCCAGGTAAGTATTCCTCCCAAGCCCCACCCAAGTAAAAAATAGTCCATAGGTAAAGTAGTCCCTTCCAAGCCTCTTTTGGCTTGGAGCTCTTGCAGCATGGTCTGCATCAGGTAAGTTTGCAGCATGGTCTGCATCAGGTAAGTTTTAATCTATGAGCCTGGCGCCTATGGCGCCAGGACTGACTCTCCATATGAGCCTGGCCATAGACATGCCAGGACTGCACCCAAATAGCCCCTAGCAGGGGCTTGCTTGGGATAACTTGATGCCTGCTTCTGGGGTTGCTGGACTTGGTCTGGGTCCCCGGGGTAGGCATCATGACAGCACTCCCCCCCAACGCCCCTCCTAAAGCCGTTCTTCCCTGTGGTTTCAGTTTGTCTGGGAAATTTCGGTGGAATTATTTCACCAATCGGGGTGCATGAACATGGTCACTAGGTTCCCATGACCATTCCTGTGGTCCGTAACCTTTCCAGTCGACTAAATAAAAAAGTTTTGACTTTATCAGCTTGGAGTCCAGGATGTTCTGAACTTCAAATTCGGGTTCCCCGTCTACAAGGATGGGGTCTGGTGGCTTGGTTAGTCTTGTCCCTGGTTGCACTGGCTTCAAAAGTGATACATGAAAGACGGGGTGAATTCGCATATTAGCAGGTAATGTCAGTCTAGAAAAATGGATACCTCTCATGTTTGACGGCAAACATATGTTGGTGGCCGTGAGCCAACCGTCTCATGCACGATATGACAGACATATAGATTTCTGAGTTTGCCAATGAACAACCATTTTGATGTAACAAGGATCGCCATTTTGTTTTCTAACTATTGCTCATTGCTTTCTGTTCTTATTGCTTCGCAGCACATTTTCTGCTTACACTGCTCGACTGTAAAACATTGTTGTCTGAACGTGAAAGCACAAGGCCGCAGGGCCGCGAGGATAACAAGGGTTCGTTGAAACACAACGTAGGCAGCGCCAGGAAGGAACGCCCGGCTCCCACCCGAATGTAGCCTTGAAGCAGAGCTGCAGGGCATTTAATCATTTCGCAGCTGCCAGCCAGTCTCATTATATGGTAGAATATGTTAGAATAAAACAGCTAAAGACTTGAATTATGCTCTTCTTACGCCCCCCCTTTACTGAGCCCTGTAGAGCGTGTCGGCTCCCAGGACACGAATAGCACCTCATAGAAAGCAAGGTCTGGAATGTGACTCTTCCCCCGTATGTAGCTCGCTTCCAAGAACAGAAGCACTGCATTCTGTTCAACAACTGAAAGATGCCTCCGCACTTGCAAATTGCATATTGTTACTAGAATAGATATTTGAAGGTGTCATAATTGTCAAAAGTGTCCATCATCACACCGAGTTCAACGAAACCCAATAAAGGGGGGTGTTAAACATGTCATAGCTGATTGTATGATATGCATTTTGCATATATGTAACTGATGTACGTAATTCACTCTCTTGCGTCCCTCGAGGTCTAGAGATACACGTCGCGGGACGTGAGACCGAGTTGGCCAACTGAGACTATTTGCTTTGCAATAAACCCTAGCTTTGGGAATACAACCGCGTGTCTGGCATATCTATCGTGTGTGGTGACTTGCCTTGTTTCCATATACGTAAGGGACCCCTAGGGGCCCCTTTCAAGATGGCGCCCGAATAGGGACCCTCCCCCACTTGTTCCATCGCATACGTTGTAATTGAGTAAAGGCGGAGAACTGCGAGGACGGGACGATCGAACCGGGATCAAGAGATGTTCGGGGCGCCCTGTAGAAGTGATGAGAGATTCCTTTGCAGATCTGCACACATCTGATCCCTGATTGACGTGCCTGGCTAGAGAACAAGGAGGCGAGGGTCCCGAAATGAGGCGGAAGCCAAGAAACGCAGACACAACGTCATTGGTTGCGTCAGTATACAGACGACTTGTGTCCGAAAGGACAAATTGATTTATCAGGTGAGTCATTCCCCGATTCAAATTGATCCTGATATTGGATGAGAGTTGACTTTGCAAAATCAAACGCCCTAGGTAAGGTTGATTAACTAGGGGGAAGGTTGAAACATGCCTGGGGTATTGTCCACCCTAGCAGGGTTTTTACGCTGTGGTAGACAATCTTTGGAAAATGGACAAATTGCACCACCTGGGGGAACGCTGGCATATCAGATGTATGTGAAGTATGGAATGGGTGCAATAATATTCTGTGAGACTTGGCATAGGCAAACCACAAAGCAACAAGACCAGATAACTTGGAAACGGTGTTGATAAGAAAGAAAGCGCGTCCTGCAGCATTTGATATTGTTAAGGACTGAAGAAGGGAAGCAATGCTCCGATTTAGAAGTAGAGCGAAGCATGCACGCAGGCATAAATCGAAAGGTGAAGTAGCGGAAGAAAAGGAAGAGGAGGAGTGGACTGAGAGACTAAGGAGGTCAGGTCGACGTGACCAGTTGAATATAGAAAAAATATACCCACAACGAGAATTGCACATAGCAGATGAATTGATAGAAAACATATTGACCCATACAAAACAAGGCCCAAGATCAGAAGCGAAGCCAAACACGTCAGTAACTAGTGCCCAAACCCTGCCCGGAGCTCAAACTCTCCCTCCTGTAGCTCAAGCCCTCCCACAGCCACAGACCGCGCATGTAACACTTCCTATTAGCCAACCAGGCCCACAGCAGTCACTCCCTGTTCCCATTGTCCCATCAGCACCTCCCGCCTTAGATACAGACTCGGTACCATCCGTCCCTCCCGGGGTTGAAGTTGAAACCACGGGGGCGAGAGGCGGGACTGAACAAAGTAGATGCACGAGGGTAACTCGCAGTGCGATCAGCAAAGAAAGGAAGGTGGAATTGCAGCAACAGGCAGAAATGTATATAGACGGGAATGATGGGACGGCAGCAGGTAGTGCTGGAATGCATGGGTGAATATTTGGTGGAGAGATGGAAACAGTTAATTGGGAAATTACCACTGCAGCGATTGTTAGATTTGAATGCATTAGCACGCTGTAGGGAGAGGGATGAAGAAGTGAGAGAACATGTATATGGACTTTTTGAACTTAAAGATGAATTAGATAATGATTATGCCAAAATGTTTACTGCACCTGGGTACAGGGGTAAGGATATCGGGAGACATAGGAAGGAAACTGTAGAGCCGTATATACAACGATGACATTCAATGTCGTCAGTACAGAGGGGCGACAAGTTGAAAGTATGTATACGAGAAGCGTTTAGATGGATGTCGGATCCCAGTATCCCCACAATGGAGATACATGATATATTTGATGAATATTCCATGCCCATGAAAAGAAAAGCACTGCAGTCGATGGCTGAACATTTACTAGACAAAGATATAAAAAATGATAAGGCCAGCCCACCCGAAATAATGGCAGTATATAAGAGAGCACTAGAGCGAGGGACAGGAGAAACAGCCCTATCGCTTGATCTGAGAATATTGTTACACATGAGAGAAGGGGGAGGAACAGTAAGTGGGGCATTTCCTATGCGAGAGATCCCACCTGCCTTTGTGCCCAAAGTAGAGGTTCCCGCAGCGGGCAACGTAGCGGCACAGGTAACACCAGCCCATTATACCGCCCAATATGTGCATGTCCCCTTTTCCAGACAGGAGATGAACAACATAAAGCAGATGATTCCCGATATAAGAATCCTGCAGGGTTTTACAAGGAAGTAGAGTCCTGCCTGCATTCATCTGTGCTTACCATGGGTGACATAGACCTAATATTCCCAGTGATCCTGCCAACAGACATATGGAAGCAAATAAGAAAGGTGGATGACATAATGACCTTTGGCGCCACATGGGCGGACTTGATAATAGAAGACAGGAATAAAGCGGTTGGAGGAACACCGGGACCGAACCTGGTAGCATTACCAGCACGCATAGTACAGAAATTAAAAGAAATTGTCCCAGAGAAAAGAATTCAATAGGACAAATTGACTGCATGTGTACAAGGCAAGGATGAGTTAGCTACAGAATATTTTAACAGGTTTGAAGAAGTATTTGCAGACTTCAGTGGTCAGGATGTGAACTCGGAAGTGGGAAAGAGGTTATTTGTTGACAAATATGTGAGGGGGTTAAAACTTCCAATCCAGAACCTAACAATGACATCAGAGAGTGCATGGCAAGCAAAAACGCTGGGCGAAGTATTACACATGGCCCAATATTATGAGAACAGAGTGACTGCGGAGAAAGAAAAAGAGGAGAAGGATAGGGGAAATCTGAACACACGGGTACTACTGCAGCAAGTAGTAGGACATAATAGAGGGAGAAGGAATGCACAAGGAAGGCGTAATTCGAATATGCATGGGGGACCAGTGGGACCAAATCAGTGTGCGTATTGTAAGGAGGAAGGACACTGGCGAGCGCAATGTCCACATCTGCAGAATAGAAATGGGACTGGTCAGAGGAGACAGCACCGAGGGCACCAAGGAGCGAATGGACCAAATAGGAATAGTATGTAGCAGCACCACAATAATGGAGGTAATCAAAACCAAGCCCAAAACCAAAGTGCCCCTAACCAGAGTCAGGGACAGTAAAACCAACAGTATGGAAACCAGAGTGGGGGAAATAGAGGGAAGAGTGGGAACGTTTTTGATACACAGCCAAACACGTATTACAGTAATAGTAATGATTACACATCGGACGATGTGTTATTTCCCCAATAGGACAGCCCAGGACAGGGGTCGGAACCAGTGTCTATTCCCGTGAATCAGAGAGAACCCTACGTAGAAATGAGAGTCGGGAAAGAGGAGCACTGCTTTCTTGTAGATACAGGAGCGCAAAATTGTTCAATAGACCATCACTTGGTTCCGGATATACCACTGTCAGGGCAAAAGAATGTTTCCGTAGGGTTCGCAGGTACACCAGTCATAAACCCAGTGTCCCAATCAGTCCCAGTTACTATAGGACCATTCACTGAACATTGTCCTTTCCTTTTAACAGAAAATTATGGGGAGAACCTGTTGGGATTAAATTTGTTGAAAAAATTAGGTTCCGTTATACATTGCACAGCAGACGGGGTGTTCCTAACGATTTGGCCACAAGATGCCCCTGTGTCAGAATTCATGTCTGAAACTTTACCAGGAGAACTAAGTAAAGTGCCAACCTGTATATGGGCAATGCATGACAACGATGTAGGATGCTTGAAAATAGAGCCAGTAAAGATCATTTTGAAAGAGGGTGTTACACTACCACAAATTCCCCAATACAGAATTTCGGCTGAAGGTGAAAAAGGATTGAAGAGTATTGTTACAGATTTGGTGAAATTAGGGGTGATTGAAGAAATTACAGGCAGGTCATGCAACAGCCCGATTTTTCCAGTTTATAAAAAAGGAGGCAATGAAGTACCATACCATTTCATAATTGATTTGCGCACGCTAAACAAGGTAGTAGATCCACAAATTCCTTTTATTGCCAGATGTCACTACAATATTGACAATGATACCTGTTTCAGCAGAATACTTTAGTGTAGTTGATCTAAAAAATGCGTTCTTTAACATTCCGGTGGACAAGGACAGCAGATATTTGTTTGTGTTCACATTAGGGGACGATCATTTACATTCACGCGGATTCCGCAAGGTTACACGGAAAGTCCGAGTATTTACAGTAGAGCATTGAAAGAGCAGCTAGACATGCTAGAATTACCAGTGGGTTGCGTACTCTTGCAATACATAGACGATCTATTATTAGCTGCTGACACAGAGGAGATTTGTAAAGAAAGCACTGTATTACTACTGTCACACCTAGCGGCACATGGCCATAAAGCTAGTTTGAAGAAGTTTCAATATAATCGAAAGGAGGTAGCTTATTTGGGCTACCTACTTTAGAAAGAGGGGAGAAGGCTAACGCCAGAACGAATAGAAAGTATTTCTTGTATGCCTATTCCAAAGACACAGAAAGGAGTCAGAGCCATAATAGGCATGGCTTCATTTTGCCGACAATGGATCGGTAATTTTGCGTTAATTGTGAAACCGATGGTGAATTTGACTAGAAAGGATGCGGTTATGCCTTTACAGTGGAATGAGGAATGTCAGAGAGCATTTGAACAATTGAAAACTGCATTATGTTCTGCTCCAGTTTTGGGCACATCGAATTATGAAAAGGTTTTTAGACTGTTTGTGTGTGAAAGTGAAGGATGTGCATTGGCAGTTTTGACACAACAAGGTGGAAGAAATAGGCCATGCAGCTATTTTTCTTCTGCGCTGGACCCTGTAGCGCGCGCACTACCACGATGTTTGCGATCTGTCGCGGCGGCTGCTGCGTCAGTGAAACAAACGGAAGGGATGGTATTGGGGCATACTTTAATTCTGATGGTGCCACATGCCATAGACGTTATAATAAATAGAACACAGACGCAACACCTCACCTCTGCTAGATTGACAAGATATGATATTATCTTGTTCGTGCCCCATATCCAAATTATGTGGTGTGGCTCTTTGAATCCTGCAGAATTAATTCCACTACCCATAAAAGAAATTGGTGAGAATAAATCACCCCCCGATGATTGCTTAATGGTCACTGAGGAAGAAACCAAGGGGAGAGTTGATTTAAGTGATACACCACAGAAAGAGCCAGATGGAGAGTTATTTTGTGACGGCTCTTGTTTTAAATTACCTGATGGCACGACAACTGCCGCGTACGCTATCACTACCCTAGAGAGCGTTGTAGAAAGCAAAAGAATCCCCTACAACTCGGCACAAGCCGCAGAGATAATAGCATTGACCAGAGCCTGTGAGATTTCTGAAAATTTGAA
The DNA here is from genome assembly GCF_040938575.1 of Ambystoma mexicanum. Taxonomy (NCBI): domain Eukaryota; kingdom Metazoa; phylum Chordata; class Amphibia; order Caudata; family Ambystomatidae; genus Ambystoma; species Ambystoma mexicanum. The sequence continues at coordinate 468,572,256 of NC_090923.1, forward strand.
TGTGAATATATATACTGATAGTCAGTATGCTTTTGGGGTGGTTCATAACTTTGGTCGACTATGGGCTGAGAGAGGGTTTTTGACATCACATGGCGCCAGAATTCAACATGGCCCTTTGATTGTACGATTGCTGTCTGCACTCACGTTTCCAAAACACCTAGCAATAGTGAAATGTGAGGCACACAAAAAGATAACATGCAAAGTCGGAGAGGGAAACGCGTTTGCAGATAGAATTGCTAAAGAAACTGCCACTGATTTAAATACTAAAATGATGATGGTTCAGACTGAGGAAGTACCCTGTATGATAGAAAATGGAGTTGCCACTGTCAAAGAAATGCAGGCCGAAGCCACGGCCGATGAAATACAAGAGTGGGCAAAGGGCTCTGCTGAGTTAGATCTGGAGGGTTGTTGGGTGGACAAGGGAACTAGAAACTGAATGTTGCCAAATTCGTATGTGACTGCAATGGTCACAATGGCCCACAGCCCTACTCACATCTGTGCGAAAAAGATAATACAGCACCTATCCACAGTATGGCAGAATGTAAACATAAAGAAGAATGCAGAGAGGTTTGTGCAGAACTGTATCACGTGTTTACAGCACAATGTAGGAAAGGGAACAGTGACTCCGGTAGGCAGTTTTGGCCCACCCTCTATGCCTTTTGAGGTAATCCATTTTGATTTCATAGAGTTGGAGGAATGCCAAAATTTGAAATATGTCTTAGTGGTGATCTGTGCATTCAGCAAGTGGGTGGAGGCATATCCCTTAAAAGACTGCACAGCAATGAGCACGGCAAAAGTAATGCTTAAAGAATATTTTTCCCGTTTTGGCTTGCCCCGTGTCCTATGGTCAGATAATGGCCCACATTTTGTGGGCGCAGTGGTGTTACAGATATGTGCGGGTCTTCAGATTGATAAGAGATTCCATAGTTCAAGGCATCCGAGTTCGGCCGGTCTTGTGGAGAGGCACAACGGGATTCTCAAGTCAAAAATAAGCAAGATATGTGCAGGAAGCAAGTTGAGTTGGGTGGATGCATTTCCAATAGCGCTATTATGCATGCGTACGTCTGTAAAACTGGGCTCTCCCCGTACGAAATCGTAATGGGGAGGCCTGCAAATGTTTGGTGCCCACCTCAGCCAAAACGACTTAGAGAGGTAGAACATCCTGTGCTTAGTACTTATTGTGGCCTTTTAATGCAGAAATTGCGTTTTATTCATCAGCAGGTGCAGGAGGCTTTACCCGTGAGATACACCGGTCCGGGGCACGCGCTGGAGCCAGGAGACTGGGTGCTGCTTAAAAATTTTGAAAGAAAGTCATCGTTAGCACCCAGGTGGCGTGGCCCCTATCAAGTACTCTTGTCAACGCAGACGCCGATACGGGTGGGTGGATGGATGGACGTCGTGGATCCATGCCACCCATGCCAAAAAGATTCCAACTTCACTGAAAGACTTGCCTGACCCAGACGACTGGAAAGAGACAGCGGTCCCAGAAACGAAAGAAACTGTTGCCAGTAAGCCACCACCAATTCTGCCCGAGCGAGAAGTGAAACTCTAAACAAAGCCTGAGACGATTGCCAAAAAGGGGGAAGGGCAAAGAGTGCCCCAACGTTGCCCAGCAGAATCTACATCACTATTGGCCGACACAAAATCTGCCTTGCAAATACCGGCAGACACAAAACGTGTACCCTTTTGGCGCCCACCAGCACTTGCCAGCACGCCAAAGACCGAATCTGCATCACTGGCGCGGCGCACACCAGCACCTGCAGTAGCGCCACAGGCTGACTTTAAGCCTGAATCTGGAAGTGCACCAGCACGGATCACACAATACCAGGAGTGAGGCGATACAATTTGCGTCCTCGAAAGACAAAGTGATCCATAGTTCTTTGGTGTTTATGTCAACCTCTGGTTCTGCTCATGGACAGAGAAGGAACTAGAGGTGTAGAGGAGAGAAGCGTGAGAACTGTGCAGGTCGGACAATTCAAGACTTGCGGCTCCTCGGTGCGATCATAAAAAGTACATGTGTCTGAAACCAGAGCGGACCAGCTGGGCGCACATGGTACTAAGGCAATAGATAACTGATCAAAAGTCCTCTGAGCAGTGTGAGAAAGGACAAGTAATCTTGCCTAAAAACAAGTAAGCAAATCCAGGCTATAAAGGACTGGCAGAACTGAACTGTGACAATTCCGTTGAACGTATTGACATCAGAGCAAGTGCAACGAAGAGAGATATCCACGATGAACTCTAATAAGGAAGAAGAAGGACGATGAGAAACATGTTGGGACCGGTTTCAGCCTCCTCCTGCACCACTGCTGAGAATGATTTAATTGTAAAAACTGTAAGCTTAAGAAAAACGTATGGTAAAAAGAATTGTATGCTGGCACTGACAATAATTATGTGCTTTATGAGTGTGGTAGCACCAATAACGACAGCCCTAATATGGTATGTGGAATCGATACACCCATTGGGAATGTTTTTACCAATAGTTAATATATCCACTACTGAAAGCCCGGTTCAGGTGATTACTTATACCTTGTCCCCAATGGAAGAAAGACACAGGAAAGGGTTTGGGAACAACACGTTGTTATTGATCATGAATATGACACATGCAATTCTAAAGAAAACACCCTACTGGAGAAGGAGGCTGGGGAATAGAGTCCTGGTTTTGGGGAATATTGCGTTCTTGGGGATGGAAGTTGATCTCGATATTAGTAGTGGTGCTTGAAATATTCATAACGTGCTGTTGTTGCATACAGTGCCTACCGATAGTTTGCACTGAGGTAACTGAGGGATGTACTAAGGGATGTATGCATATGATGACAAAAAGAAAACAAACTCATGGTCGGGCTGACCAAGACACAAATGACATGAAGACAGTAAAAGAATTGATGGCTATAGATATTAATGAAGATCATGATGCTTACAATAGCATGCACAATTCAGACATAAGTACTTTATCGTCATCAGAGGAGGATACAATGAATGGATGAGACGTTTGGCATACGGCCAAAGGAGGGTTTGTCAGTCTAGAAAAATGGATACCTCTCATGTTTGACGGCAAACGTATGTTGGTGGCCGTGGGCCAACCGTCTCATGCACGATATGACAGACATATAGGTTTCCGAGTTTGCCAATGAATGACCATTTTGATGTAACAAGGATCGCCATTTTGTTTTCTAACCATTGCTCATTGCTTTCTGTTCTTATTGCTTCGCAGCACATTTTCTGCTTACACTGCTCGACTGTAAAACATTGTTGTCTGAACGTGAAAGGACAAGGCCACAGGGCCGAGAGGATAACAAGGGTTCGTTGAAACACAACATAGGCAGCGCCAGGAAGGAATGCCCGGCTCCCTCCCGAATGTAGCCTTGAAGCAGAGCTGCAGGGCATTTAATCATTTCGCAGCTGCCAGCCAGTCTCGTTATATGGTAGAATATGTTAGAATAAAACAGCTAAAGGCTTGAATTATGCTCTTCTTGCGGCCCCCCCGTTACTGAGCCCTGTAGAGCATGTCGGCTCCCAGGACACGAATAGCACCTCATAGATAGCAAGGTCTGGAATGTGACTCTTCCCCCGTATGTAGCTCATTTCCAAGAACAGAAGCACTGCGTTCTGTTCAACAACTGAAAGATGCCTCCGCACTTGCAAATTGCATATGGTTACTAGAATAGATATTTGAAGGTGTCATAATTGTCGAAAGTGTCCATCATCACACCGAGTTCAAAGAAACCCAATAAAGGGGGGTGTTACAAATTTCATAGCTGATTGTATGATATGCATTTTGTATATATGTAACTGATGTACGTAATTCACTCTTTGGAGTCCCTCGCGGTATAGAGATACACGTCGCGGGGCGTGAGACCGAATTGGCCAACTGAGACTATTTGCTTTGCAATAAACCCTAGCTTTGGGAATACAACCTCGTGTTTGGCGTATCTATCGTGTGTGGTGACTTGCCTTGTTTCCATATACGTAAGGGACCCCTAGGGGCCCCTTTCAGTAAGTCCAACTTGACAGCCACCAGGTTGATAATGGCCTTAATAGAGTAAGGTCCCAAATATCTGGGGTTAAAGGTCCGTGTTCCCTTTAGAGGTATTTGTTTTGTGGCTAACCATACTTGGTCCCCTATCTGGTATTGTAGGGTATCACTTCTATGCCGATCAGCATCTTTCTTGTATTTTTCTTTCGCCTGTTTTAAATGTGCAGTTGCTTCCTTAAAGGCTTGTGTAATCGTAGCATGCAGATGGTTCACTGCGTGCATTTCTATCTGTTGGGGTGATTCAAGGTCTGAGGTTCGAGGATGGTGCCCATATAAGGTATAAAAGGGGCTTTGTCCAGTTCCAGAGTGTACTGAATTATTGTATGCATATTCTGCGATCCAAAGAATGTCTTTCCAATCACTCTCAGTCTGATGTAACATACAACGCAGGTATTGTTCGACAGTCAGGTTGGTCCTCTCCGTTTGACCATCGGTTTGGGGTTGGTGACTGGTTGATAACCTCACATCGATTTGTGCCAATTGACAGCATTTTTTCCAAAAATGTGAAATGAATTGACTGCCCCGGTCAGAGACCAATACGGACCGAAATCCGTCTATGCAAACAATGTTTTCGAGGAACTCCTTGGCCAGGATTGAAGCTGAATGTAATCCCTTTAAAGGAATAAAGTGGGCCATCTTGGAAAAAAGATCCACAATAACTAGAATGGTGTTAAATCCATTGCATGGGGGTAGATCAGTAATAAAGTCTAACGATAAGGTGTGCCATGGTGTAGGCGGAATGTCTAAAGGTTGTAAGAGTCCAGCTGGTTTTTTTCTTTTGACTTTTGTTTTGGGCGCAAATGCCACAAGACATCACAAATGATTTAATATCCTTTCGCCAGGTGGGCCACCAGAATTGTCTTTTGATTTTAGCTTCAGTTTTTGCAATACCTGGGTGCCTCTCCATTAAGGTATCATGATAACGGGAAATGACTAGCTCTTGTAGTTCCTTGTGTGGCAGAAATAGCCGCCCTTGGTAATAAGGCAGGTCATTGGTGACAGAGTAGTTCGGGTCTTTCTTTACCCAGTTCTGGAGGGCTGTAGGATCAAAGAGTTGCTGGATCTTTACCTGAATGTCCTCTAGTGTCTGTAGACTAGTCATGCCAAGAATCCTTTGTTCGGAAATTATAGGTACTGGTTCTGGGTTCACTTCTGCCTCTCCCAACCCTATTCGGGATAAGGCGTCTGCTTTACCATTCTTAGAACCTGGTCGATAGGTTATCACGAAATCGAACTCGGAAAAGAACAATGCCCATCAGAGTTAGCGTGACGATTGGGCCTTGGCTGTCTTTAAATACTGTAAGGTCCGGTGATCGGTGATCACAGTAATGGTATGCCTGGCACCGAGAAGATAGTGCCGCCAAGCCTTGAAGGCGGATTTAATGGCTAATAACTCCTTGTCGGTAACCGCATAGTTTAACTCGGGTGCCGAGAACTTTCTGGACCAAAATGCTACTGGGTGAAGCTGGCCAGTTTCAGGGTCCTTTTGAGACAGGACAGCTCCCATGGCTAGACTGGATGCATCAGTTTCCACTATGTATGGAAGTTCAGGGCGCGGGTGCTTTAATACAGGTGCAGACGTGAATTTCGCTTTCAGCTCTTGGAAGGCATTTTCAGCTTCTTCAGTCCACATAAAGCGTTTATTTTTTCGCAAGAGTGCTGTGATGGGATGTACAACATGTGTAAAATCCGGGATGAATCTGCAGTAGAAATTGCCAAAGCTGAGCATGCTTTGCACTCCTTTAACTGAACTTGGTGATGGCCACTTAAGGATTGCGTCCACCTTTTGTGAGTCCATTCGGACTCCTCTTGGGGTCAGGATAAACCCAAGGAATTCAACTTCTGCGGCATGAAAAACGCATTTTTCCAGTTTTGTATATAGTTTGTGCAGGCGCAATTTCTCAAGGACTGCTCGGACGTGCTTCACATGGTCAGATTCTGAAGAGGAGTATACTAGAATATCATCGATATATACGACAACACAATGTCAATGAGTTCACGAAGGACATCGTTCATGAAGTATTGAAAGGCTGCTGGTGCATTGCACAACCCGAAAGGCATCACCTGGTATTAGAATAACCCATACTTGCGAAAAGCAGTCTTCCATTCGTCGCCCTCTTTTACACGTACCAGATGGTATGCCCCCCGGAGATCTAACTTAGTGTAAATGCAAGCGTCCTTCACTTGATCTAGTAGCTCAGGGATCAGAGGCAATGGATATCGGTTCTTAACAGTTATCTGGTTCAATGCGCGGTAGTCTATGCACGTTCTGAGGTCACCTTCCTTTTTGGGCACGAAGAACAAAGCTGAAGATGCAGGGGACTTGGATGGGCGAATGAAGCCATTGGCAAGGTACTGGTCTAAGTATTGTCGTCGGTGAAGGTTCTCAGGTTCCGTAAGGGCATAGATCCTGCTACAAGGGGGTCGATCTCACCAGGTATGAGATCGATTTGACAATCGTATGATCTGTCAGGTGGTAAGGTGTTTGCCTGTTCTTTTTGGAAGACATCCTGGAATTCTTGGTATTCTGGAGGTAGTTGCATGACTGCTGTGGTTACTGTGGCCAGGCCTGCGTTCAGATTTTTCTTTGGGTAACAGGTTTGTGCACAATCCGGGAAGGTTATTCTCTTCTCTCGCCAATTAATACAAGGATTATGTGTTTCCAACCAAGCTATCCCCAGTATTATTTGGAACTGTGGGGCTTTGATTGGATCAAAACAATAGTCTCTCAATGCCCATCCTGACCCAATAGTGTCATCTCCGCGGTGGAATGAGTTACAGGCCCAGAGGCAATTTCAGTTCCATCGACTGTGGTGATGACATCTGAGGTGGTTTTTCGGCAGAGAGGTAGATTCATCCTGGAAGCCAATTCGTAGTCCACATAGTCTCCTATGGCCCCGCTATCAATGTATGCCCTTACTGCGTGCATACGCGATGGCTGCCTTGGATCTACGAGGACCATTGGTATGATGAAATGCGAGGTCTGAGTATCCTTCTTCAAGCTCGGCAAGCGGACCTCTTGTCGGGCGTGGTCGTTTCCCGAGTCTGACTCCATATGGCTTTTATCAGCAGCTCCTACCACCTTCTTGGGTGGTTTTACAGGGCAATCCCATAGAAAACGCCCAGAGGTTCCACAATATAGACACAATTGCATTTGCCGTCTCCTTTCTCTTTCCTTCTGGGTTAAGGGTCCTTTAACCCCTCCGATTTGCATGGGTTCTGAAGCATCTGAAGCATCTGCTCCTTTGGGGTTAGAGTGGGTTTTGACCAACAATTTTCAGCTTCTTCAGTCCACATAAAGCATTTATTTTTTCGCAAGAGTGCTGTGATGGGATGTACAACATGTGTAAAATCCGGGATGAATCTGCAGTAGAAATTGCCAAAGCTGAGCATGCTTTGCACTCCTTTAACTGAACTTGGTGATGGCCACTTAAGGATTGCGTCCACCTTTTGTGAGTCCATTCGGACTCCTCTTGGGGTCAGGATAAACCCAAGGAATTCAACTTCTGCGGCATGAAAAACGCATTTTTCCAGTTTTGCATATAGTTTGTGCTGGCGCAATTTCTCAAGGACTGCTCGGACGTGCTTCACATGGTCAGATTCTGAAGAGGAGTATACTAGAATATCATCGATATATACGACAACACAATGTCAATGAGTTCACGAAGGACATCGTTCATGAAGTATTGAAAGGCTGCTGGTGCATTGCACAACCCGAAAGGCATCACCTGGTATTAGAATAACCCATACTTGCGAAAAGCAGTCTTCCATTCGTCGCCCTCTTTTACACGTACCAGATGGTATGCCCCCCGGAGATCTAGCTTAGTGTAAATGCAAGCGTCCTTCACTTGATCTAGTAGCTCAGGGATCAGAGGCAATGGATATCGGTTCTTAACAGTTATCTGGTTCAATGCGCGGTAGTCTATGCACGTTCTGAGGTCACCTTCCTTTTTGGGCACGAAGAACAAAGCTGAAGATGCAGGGGACTTGGATGGGCGAATGAAGCCATTGGCAAGGTACTGGTCTAAGTATTGTCGTCGGTGAAGGTTCTCAGGTTCCGTAAGGGCATAGATCCTGCTACAAGGGGGTCGATCTCACCAGGTATGAGATCGATTTGACAATCGTATGATCTGTCAGGTGGTAAGGTGTTTGCCTGTTCTTTTTGGAAGACATCCTGGAATTCTTGGTATTCTGGAGGTAGTTGCATGACTGCTGTGGTTACTGTGGCCAGGCCTGCGTTCAGATTTTTCTTTGGGTAACAGGTTTGTGCACAATCCGGGAAGGTTATTCTCTTCTCTCGCCAATCAATACAAGGATTATGTGTTTCCAACCAAGCTATCCCCAGTATTATTTGGAACTGTGGGGCTTTGATTGGATCAAAACAATAGTCTCTCAATGCCCATCCTGACCCAATAGTGTCATCTCCGCGGTGGAATGAGTTACAGGCCCAGAGGCAATTTCAGTTCCATCGACTGTGGTGATGACATCTGAGGTGGTTTTTCGGCAGAGAGGTAGATTCATCCTGGAAGCCAATTCGTAGTCCACATAGTCTCCTATGGCCCCGCTATCAATGTATGCCCTTACTGCGTGCATACGCGATGGCTGCCTTGGATCTACGAGGACCATTGGTATGATGAAATGCAAGGTCTGAGTATCCTTCTTCAAGCTCGGCAAGCGGACCTCTTGTCGGGCGTGGTCGTTTCCCGAGTCTGACTCCATATGGCTTTTATCAGCAGCTCCTACCACCTTCTTGGGTGGTTTTACAGGGCAATCCCATAGAAAACGCCCAGAGGTTCCACAATAAAGACACAATTGCATTTGCCGTCTCCTTTCTCTTTCCTTCTGGGTTAAGGGTCCTTTAACCCCTCCGATTTGCATGGGTTCTGAAGCATCTGAAGCATCTGCTCCTTTGGGGTTAGAGTGGGTTTTGACCAACACCCGATTCTCAAACTTGGCTCGATCAGCCTTTCTGTTCTGAAGTCTGTGATCTAACTGGACCACTAAGTCTATATATTGAGCGCAGTCCTGAGGTGGGTTCACGACTTGAGCCAAGACATCCTTGAGTTCTCCTCGAAGCCCTCGATGAAATAACGTTATTCGTTTTACCTCAGGCCATCCAGTTTCCACTGTCAACCTATTAAAGGTCGCGATGTAGGATAGAAGGTACTGGTAACCCTGTCGTAGGGACAAAAGTTTGTTATCCTGGTCCTGTCCTTGGGAGTGCCAGGCAAATAGTCTTTCCATGCTCATTTCAAAGCCCCGAAAATCCCGAAGAATTGGGTCATCCTGAGTAACTAGTGGAATTGACCAATCAGCTGCATTGCCGCTGAGATATGACAATACAAAGGCTACCTTGGCTTGATCATTTGGGAAGGCTCCAGGTCTGCATAAAAAGTTCAAGCAGCATTGGTTCATAAACACAGTGAACCTTTTGGGATCTCCGGCAAAGCGTTCGGGCGGAGCTAATGGAATATTTCCTGGTAGGTTTATTTGCACAGGGTTACTCGATAACACAGGAGCTGGATTTCCCCCGGAACCTGGTAGGGGTGCTTGTCCAGCCTGGCTTTGCAGTAGTTGCCTAGCAAAGTCATCAGTTCGCTCCTTTGACAAAATCAGTTCTCTCCTAAGAGCATTGGTTTCTTGACAGGCGGAATGCACTTCAGCCCTCAGTTCCCCTAGTAATTGGGCCAATTGATCAGTTTCTGAGGTATCCATAACGCCCGGGTGGGAATTTGTGGGTTGGCTTCGCATTCTGTTTCGCTCACCTGGCTCCCACAGGGGCGTCGATCTGAACTGGACAGCTGTGGTCTCCACCAATGTGACGCGTAGTGCCGAGATGACAGACTGGACTGGCCCACCTAGCTTCGTTTGCTTGGCCCGTAGGAATATTCTTCTGCAAATGGAGAAAGGGAATTAACCACCCGTGGAGTTGAGCGTTAACCCCCCCCTACTCCCGCTGTTCTCCCCACTGATCACCTTTGACGTCCCCTCTTATAGTCTCACCTGATGGTTTGGAAAGATCAGCTCTCCATCTTGCATTGAGCGCAGGGGCGCGTAGATAACCAGTTGCTTCACTGGCTCGAAGGAATTGGTGGGTTCCAGAACAATATTGACTCTGAGATTCCCTGCAAGACGCCGTAAGTATGTAGTTCGTAAGAGTTCAAATGTCTGACTTTCACTCTTGTCCGATTCCTTGCAGGTTGCAGCTTGACCCTAGCGAAGAGTTCCTCGTGGTAACCAGTAATATTCAGGTTAGGATTTGTATTATCCAACACAGTTCGATAAAATAATGTCAATATGTAACCTGTTGCTTTCTCCCTTATTCAGGCGCTGAGAGAAAGTATGAAGTCTCAGGGAATAATGCCTCTGGCGGTAAAATCAGGTAAGTCTATTGTGGTGAGGAGGTTTCCCCTTGTTTGTCCCTCTGTTTCACCTTGCTGTCCTTTTGTTTGTTTGTTTGTTTGTTTATTTGGTATAGCGCAGAACCAAACCCGAAGGGGTAGCTGGGCGCAAACAGTACAAGATTGCTTAAGAACTTAGTTACAGGAGAAATACACGTTATGCAGTTCGCAATTAAATCAAGAAAAGTGCAGTTTATACAGTTCACATTAGATCAACGATAAGTATAGTAAGAAAGCAAAGGGAGAAGAAGAATAAAAGAAAAGGAGAAAAAATTAGAAAAAAAGAAAAATGCGGAACTACGGTTCAGTCTAGTCTTTTGTTTCCCCTTAGGGGCCGGGGTTCGGCGAAGAAGCAGTGGAAGCTGCGCCGACCCGTGAAGTGGAATAGTACCCCCGGTGGTAAAATCAGGTAAGTCTATGGGGGGTAACTAATATTGCCTCTGTGTATTCCCTTGGCTCACCTTGCTGTTCTTGTCTTCCCCTTAGGTGCCGGAGTGCGGCAGGAACATGCAGGAGGATGCGGTGGAATGTGAAGATGCTGCGAAGGCCGGTGAGTTCAGCGCGGCGCTGCAGCAGGCAAGGCGACGCAAATAAAATAACTTCTTTCTTCCAGCTCGAAGGCGCGATGGATCGGGAATTCAGGTGAGGATCAAAGGTATTGCTCTTGTTCTAACCTTTTCTCCTTCTTTCTCCCTTTTTCTAGGAGCTCCAGACTTGAGGCAGAAGACAGGATGCAGACTTGTAGGCACGGTGAGCGTTACGCTGCTGGATGCAGAATAACGTGAAGCATGTGCTGCTCTTCGGGCGTGGTTTAAATAGCCTCCAAAGTAGTCCCAGCTAAGTATTCCTCCCCAGCCCCACCCGAGTAAAAAATAGTCCCTAGGTAAAGTAGTCCCTTCCAAGCCTCTTTTGGCTTGGAGCTCTTGCAGCATGGTCTGCATCAGGTAAGTTTGCAGCATGGTCTGCATCAGGTAAGTTTTAATCTATGAGCCTGGGCTGACTCTCCATATGAGCCTGGCGCCATAGACACCAGGGCTGCACCCAAATAGCCCCTAGCAGGGGTTGTTGGGCTTGCTTGGGATAACTTGATGCCTGCTTCCGGGGTTGCTGGACTTGGTCTGGGTCCCCGGGGGTAGGCATCATGGCAGTTCCTTGATCCATTGGGTGTATCCAATAGTATCCAATGCTGTAAGTAGTGAATTAGCCTCTGGAGTAGTAGGGCAAATCCCAGCTCCTCCAAACTAATTTCACAAACCACCTGAAAGAACTCACCACACACTCCACAACTCTCCTGCACAAATGACTAAACATAACCCTCTACCCTCACCAAAACAGTCACAACTCCAAATGTTCTATCACATAAGAGACAGAACAATTTTATTTAAAAAGTATTCCTACTGCTTTATTCCCTATTAATCAAATACACGTCCCTATAAAGAGTCTGTCAGTCCCTCAGGTGGTTTTCCCTCTCCCTGGGTAGCGCTGTGCTCAACGCCTATCAAGGGTGAGGGATAGAAAGACAACTTGCCCTAACTCTCTCACTACTTTCACTATGCTAAAAAAGTGCGCATTGGCTGGGAGTCGACTTTTTTACTTTATTAACGTCGCTTCCAGACAGTGGGCCTCATTACAACGTAGGTGGTAGAGGGATAACGGCGCCGGTAGAGCTGCTGGCGCCATTATCCCTCTACCGCCTCATTACGAGGTCTGCTCGCAGGTCCCACTAAGGAAGTCTGGCCAGACCAGGCGTCCTCAGCGGGACCCGCTAGCAAACCAGGATGCTAACAACGGGCCCGTCATTCACGGGCTCGCTGTTAATATCCTCCCCATTCCCATTGAGCCCTATGGGTGCTCGAATGGGAATGGGGATGTACCGGGTCCGGGTCCCTGGAAAGGAAATGACCGTGCCATCCAAGGTCGTTACCCGGTTTCGGGGTAGCCATGCCGCTAAAAGCGGCATGGCTACCTCGAAACGCGTAATGAGGCCCAGTGTGTCTTAATATTCTAAAACCTTTTTCAAGGGAATAGTTTGCTATTACATTCTATTCCACAAGCTACAGTATGTGATGTAATTTGTCCATGCAAATAGCTACACCAATAAAGAGTATGTTTGTATATGAATTAGCACCGAGCTCACACTCAATGTTTGTGTGGGTCCCGGGACTGGGGCCAAAAGGCCCAAATCCGTTATGTGTCAACTGGTTTCAGCTGCGTTTTCAACCTTTCTGCTGTCTTCAGGACAGAGAACTATATTGGTTATTAAAATGACAAAGACACATTTCATATATGTTGTCTGTTCCACATTTTTCACCGTGGGAAAGGGTACAAGAGGGGACACTTTCAGTGTCGAGACATGTGTGGTCTGTATGTTTTAGAGTTTATACTTTTCGGTACAAAAGTACCACCTGCAGAGTTAGATAAGCATTTCCATATTTGTATTTATATCGTGTAACATGCTATAAAAAAGGAGATTGCACACTGCGTAACTCTTGGTACACGTTATAATAATATACTACATCCCCCATCCCCCCGGGGAGACACGTGACGCGATTACGCAAATACGTAAATAAACTATCCAAGATGGCAAACGGAAACTAAGACCGTGAAAGGGAGATGCGTTTGAATCACGGCAGTAAGGTAAGCGCATACCGATTTCATCGTGGCTTAATTCAATTTTGCTTTACAAAACTAAAACGGAGGCGCTCTGATGATAACATATGTGTAGCGAGGTAAACACATACAAATTTCAATGAATTTCATAAATTTTTATTATAAAACAAATATGGAGACACCAAGACACTAACACAAGTGTAGCAGTGCTCGCCCCTCCGGAAAACAACATACCAGTTTCGAGCGCCATGTATATTGTCCTCTGTCCCAAAGAACAGAACGTATCGTTATAATAGAGAATCCTGAAAGATACATAGGATTTCCTATTAACCCTAGCCATTGAAAAACTGTGGCAGACTTTAAAACGTGGGACACAGGGCAATGCACTTATATAATGTGATCACTCTCCACAGATACACGTGATCTTCCACAGCTTGGATAACGGGAACACTGAATTGGATAACATCATGCCTGATAATATGCACAAATGATTGTGAGTGCCCCATTCACAAGTATTAAGGTAAGACCACCTAGACAGAGATTGTCAGTAGTCTTGAAATTATGAGACTACATAGGTAAAATGTTCTCTATTCACAGAGTTACAGCCACAATGCCTATTGACATCGACAAGATGCTATATCAAACTGTTGTTAAACTAGAAGTTCAGCAAAAAACAAAGAAAAGGTAATTGGCCTACTATGAATGGTTACACCAGTAATTGCCATATGGATTAGCCAAATTAGTAATTCAAAGTCTGTGATCTACAGATACCGCAAGAAATGAATCTCCATGCTTGTGCCTACCAGTAAATGAAGACAGGTAAGAACTTTCACAGAAGTTCTTGAATACCTGTAATAATGTACCAAAAAGTATAAACTCTAAGACATACAGACCACACGTGTCTCAACACTGAAAGTGTCCCCTCTTGTATTCCTTCGCCTTTCCCATAGGGAGGTGAAAGGAGAACACCAAGTCTGGCACATATTTGCTGAGAGCCTCTCCCAAAAGAAAAATATGGAACAGACGACATATATGAAATTTATCTTTGTCTTTTTAATAACCAATAGAGTTCTCTGTCCTGAAGAAAGTGGAAAGGTTGCAAATGCTGCTGAAACTGGTTGACACATAACGGATCTGGGCCTGTTGGCCCCAGTCCCGAGACCCACACAAATATTGAGTGTGAGCTCGGTGCTAATTCATATACAAACATACTCTTTATTGGCATAGCTATTTGTATGTACAAATTACATCACACGCTGTAGCTTGTGGAATAGAATGTAATAGCAAATTATTCCCTTGAAAATCGTTTTAGAATATTAAGACACAATGGGCCTCGTTAGGAGGCGGGTAGAATGAGATTAACGGCGCTGGTAATGGTGCCGGTGCCGTTAATCCAATTCCGCCCTATTATGAGGGTCCCGCGAGGGGACCAGGGAGCTAACAACGGGCCCGTTATTAACGGGTCCGTTGTTAGATCCCTCCCCATTCCCATTGAGCCCTATGGGGGCTTGAATGGGAATGGGGAAGGACCGGGCCCGGGTTCCATGAAGGAGGAAATACTAGGCCCTCTAAAGTCGGAATGGCCTGGTATTTCCCCATTCAGGGAACCCAGACCCGGACACGATTTTGGAGTCAGCCATGCCCTTATTAAGGGCATCGCTACCTCCAAAGTCGTAATGAGGCCCACTGTCTGGAAGCAACGTTAATAAAGTAAAAAAGTCGACTCACAGCCAATGCGCACTTTTTCAGCATAGTGAAAGTAGTGAGAGAGTTAAGGCAAGTTGTCTTTCTATCCCTCACCCTTGATAGGTGTTGCTCACGGCGCTACCCAGGGACAGGGAAAACCAACTGAGGGACTGACAGACTCTTTATAGGGACGTGTATTTGATTAATAGGGAATAAAGCAGTAGGAATTTAATAAAATTGTTCTGTCTCTTATGTGATACAACAACCCGGGGAAGGACAGCACATAGTCACCCCTTGACTCCTATAGTAGTATACAACTCCAAATGTATCACAACACCTTTTCTCTTCCATCTCCTCCCCTAACAACCTTCTGTTTCCCTCCAAATGGCAGCAGGGCATGGTATGAATCCCAATAACATAACATAATGGGTTTGGATCTTCCATTTCTTTTCATTTTTCCTCATTTTGGCTCATTTAATCTTCGCTCTCACAACAACCAATTAATGGTATACACCTTGACTTTTACCTTTTTCAATTTTAAATGTGCAATCCAAAGCATAACCAGGTACCTAATTCATAATCTTGTTGATTGTTGTACTTTAGAAATATAATATTTACTATGTATAAACTCTTCTGATATTGCATAAGCGGCATGGCAGTGTTACAGTTTTGAATGTCCAGTTCTTGAAAACAGGCTAATCTAGTCGGCGTTGGCCAACACTGCTTTTACTCAATTGTGTGTTACTGTTTAAACCTCACCTTGCATTTTGGATGTGACTTGTTGTAAGAATCGGAATGAATAAATCTTCAGTCCCCATACCCCATGGTTCTTTTTAGCTTCAATACCTTGTCTTCAGCTGTTTGTCAACAAAGCGATGAGGCGTGTATATATTAAATTTGGGTGAGGGTAGTACATGGAAGTTCAAAGGCATCCCTGACCTCACAACCCAGTAGCATAAGGTGTCTCCCTTCCACACATAATAATACACTGTTGAACATTTGGACTAAAATCACACACATCACTAAACCAAGAGAGTAACTTACTGTTTTAAATAAATCAGCATTTTGCAACAGCGTAAGTTTGCAACAGTTTTTGCGACTGGAATGTTGAGATGTTAATTGGGTAAACATTTTCTTATTGTAAAATTGAACCAAGCTAAATTAACAAATGTAAAAAAAATTAAAAATAAATTGGGTAAAGCACATTTTCTACAGGAATCAGATACATATTGAAGCCAGTAAATGCATATTTTTTCTGAGTGCAGATCATATTATGTTTTCGCAGAATAGAAAGCTCAAGTAATGATGACGTGTCATACCACTAGATTCATATTCTATCTTACTTTCTGAGTTCTTTGTGCAATGGAAAAATCTGAAAATACAACAAAGCCTGTTTAGATCAGGAGAGATTACAAATACCAGCTAATATATAATTGCAGATCTGTTAACATAGCAGTGCAGATGTATGTACTCATAGTTTGAATTGTGGTGATATGATATGATAAGTCATTTATAAAGCACCTGTGCACAAGTGTTGCTAGGCACAAAAAGACAAGCGAGGTAAAACAAAAAAAATCAATCTTACTATCCTTTGTGTCACTCAGATCGTGCAAGTGCAAAATGCAAAGTGCAGGAGGGGAGGGAGAAAGGGGAAGTGCCAGGGAGAGGGAAAGGTGACGTGCAATCAGGGCAGCATTGCTCTGAGTAAGTTCAGCCAGGGCAGCGCGGCTCTGGGTAAGTGCAAAGAGGCAGGGGACTATAGGGTTACAGTTACAGCCCCTAAGTGCCTCGTGGGCCCAGAAGCAGAGCAGGAGCGACTGGTCATGGAGGAACCTGGTACTCAGTGAGACTCTGAGGGTAGCCAGACCACAAGTCAGTGCAGCAGACAGGTAAGTCAACAGGGGAAGAGAGAGAGAGAAAGCAGAGGTGAAAAGGAAGGTCTTGAGCTACTTCTGGAATTTCAGGTGGTCTGGCTCAAGTCTTTTGTTTTGCTGAAGTCATTCTGAGTGGGACGGGTATGCTCAGATGCGGGTCCTGTGCCTGCTGGGCCTAGATACCCAAGCTACTCCTCACTGATGAGGCACAACAAGGCTGAAATATGTTTGGGGATGCGTGTGGCCTCGTGCAGAAAGGATGTGACTTCCCCCCTGCTGCCCCCCCCACCCGAGGAGATGTTATTGCCCATCTCTGAGTGATCCAGTGGGATCAGGGTCTGTTTATCTTCTTGACCTTTGTAGAAATGACTGGATCTTTTGAAGTGCTGCCCGCAGGGGGTGCTGGGCCTGCGCCCTTTCAGCTAGTCATTACATGGATCCTCTTCAATGCACCCCAGTTTGGGAGCTGCCCTAATAGTGTATTGTGAGCGCATCGGTTGTTGTGTTTTCTGTTTTAAACTGCGTTCCTGTGTAAGTGTACACAGATAATGTGTGTAGCCAAACCGTCATGCTTGGTAGCCCTCACTGCAAAACCTTCTCTGGCAATGCCACTGCCTCATACTTTAATATACATTTTGGCCATTTATATTGCAGTCCTTTATGTTTCTCTGAGTGCTTTAGGAAGGTCTTATTAACCAAATCGAGCAGTTAAGGAAGATTAAAAGTCCTTGACGGCATGTTCCCTGCAACAGGGGCATTAACCCGCTGGTCTACATTAGCAGCTACTGATGGCTTTTCCACACACGTTGTACTTGGATGTAGTGGGTGGTGCACTGTTGGGAATCCCCACCAGCAAGGAGGTGGGAGCGGGGTTAACTGTAAATTATCATCCCCCCCATATCCCGTGTGAGGGTTGGCGGGTCCCACTTTCTGGTGAAACCGCAGGTTGAGCACGGGCACTGGTTTTGCTGGGGTGTTTAGTCTCACAGGACACTACATTAAAGAAGGGGCCTGTAGACAGTGGCTTTCCAGATGTTGAGGCCTGTGGTTCCCATGAGTCCTCATCATCAGTTCTGAGCAATCTCCGTACATAACTGTGTTTAGTGCAAATCATCTGTCAGTGTGTGTCTTACGGTACAGATATTGCAGTTGTGTTTATAAATGTGTCATGCGTGCATTATTTTGCATTTTGGGATGCATCGTTTTCTTTTCAGGATGTTTAAAGCAAAGCTACAATGATGTTATTTTAGCATAACATGTCAATAAGGATGTACAGGTTGTCACGTTGCTACAATTGTGTATGTGGCAATGAACTTTAGGAAGCATTATGATAGAGCTTGAAATTGAAAAGTAAATGTTTGTATCATGCAACGTTTGTAAGGTGTGACGCAAGTGCTTCAATTCAACTGTTGGTTAACATCCCTGCCTCACTGTTTAGCCATATTGCGATCTTGAGAATATGATTTCTCACCCTGAATTAACTGCAAACCTGAGAGTGCTTGTAGGTGATTACATACTAACTACAGGAAAAACACACTGACATTGGGACACATTTAAAGTTTTCAGTGACCCAATGGGGTACCCTGGTGTATTAGGTCACAGCAGTGGCATCAAGGTTAAACGGTGTTCGGACATAGGTAAATGGCCAGTCAGGTCATTTCTGTGAAGTTTGGCGAGGTTTCATCAAGAGGGGGCAAAGTTATATGGGGTGCCAAAATGTGTGGTTTTTCCCATAGACGCAATGGAAAAAAAATGTGTTCACGCCTACAGCCCAAACAGCTGGATGGATTTTCACCAAATGTGCGTCAGGAGCGGCAGCTTGGTCCCGAAAGGGTGCTTTTGTAAATTTGGTTTAAATCCGTCCAGTAATTTTTTTTAAAACAACCAAAAAGTAGGTAAAAATAGATCTGTGCGGGTTCGGTTTCCGTACTTAACTTCCCTGTTCTTTCCGCGGACGGGCCCCCGATCTTCCATCAGACATACCGGCTGATTGGATTGGGAAAAGCATGAGGAGCATCATATTTTGGAACGATGGAAAAGTTTTACATCAAACTAAAATATCAACAAAAAAAAAAAATAGGTACATTTATAGGAGCATTGTGTACATTGTTTTTGTATAAGTAAGGGAAATGCAGATGCAAAAGATTTGTAGAAGATTATTAAGTGGCATATGGTGTTTGGATGCTTAGTGTGGTGATAGGGTTATATGTGCAGTTTTTGTAAGTGATTGGTGGATGGTTGTGTGACTGAAAGCAGGCATTGAGGGAGTGTTACAAATATAAACTTATAAAGAGTAGAAGGGCTGCACTGTGCAATGGTGTGCATCTGCCATTCAGGTCTTTTGATGATCCATGGCCTGGAAAGGGGACTGTGGAGACCGTGGATAGTTATAAAGGTTCATTGATTATGGTCCTTATCATATGCTCGATAAAAGTATTTGGGTGAGAAAATTGTTTTTGTCCTTTCATATTTGTGTTTAGTATACAATAGTCCATTAACATCCTGGGCGGGGGAGCCAGCCAATAAGTTGGCTAGGAACGTGGACCTGAACCGCCGGTACAAGCCTGCGTTCCAAGCCGCCTAATTGGCGGCTCTTCCCACTGACATCAATGACATTTGTGATGTGATCGTGATCTTTCATGTCCTGTGTGTTAGTCTTAGCAGTGCATGGTGGTGGCACGCGTTATGGTTGCTTAGCTTACCATAACTGGTGAATTTCAGGGTTTTTCAGTTTTATTTGTAACCATAACGTCCCTTTGACCAGGGGTGTTGCTAGGTCTGGAAAAGATCCGGGGCCAAGCTAATGTTGGGCATGTCGGGACTCGGGGCTACCTAGCCTTTCGGATCTAGCCCCTGACCTTCTATACGGGGATACAACCAAAAGACCCAGGGCTATAGCCCCCTCAGCCCCCCATCAATGCCTCTGCCTTTAACAAAGTTTTTTCATTGATATTCATGTTTTTTTAGTGCATCATAACCATAATGTCCCTTTAACAAAGCTTTTTTCAGTGAATATATATATATATATATATATATATATATATATATATATATATGTCAAAATGTGTTTGCTTGTTTGTGGCGGAATATATGGTGAAGCGTTGTTCCTTATACAATTCCACACCGTTTCACCAAACTGCACCAGATTTTGCATAGTTAACTGTTAGGACACTCTGGACATTACTGTCTACATGATATTTGGGCACCCCACCCCTTTCCCTGGATTTCAGCACCTTCACACATGTGATGGTTGCCTGAAATCAGTGAAATATCAATGTGGTCGTAGAAGGACCGGTCCTGACATGAACAAAACGCGAGGTCCAGGACCTATGATGCACGGTTTCCAAGATATTTACACTGCAATACACCACAACATACTGCAGCATGCCATTGTGAGGCGACAGGTGGGGAGAGCATGGAAGGTCCCAGTATGCTGTAGCACACCAGCTCTCATCTCCCCTCAACGTCTGCTCTGGGGTATGGCAGCCAATCACACGCCCCCCTTCTCAGTGCAGTTTACTTCAGGGTGCTTAGCACATCAAGTGATAAGCAGATTAGAACAGTGACGTACAGGATCACATTGTTATCATGTCTGTCTACACAACCCGTTTGAAGAATGGGTACTTCTGCTAGTAAATAATATAATTAAAATAATCAAAAAACTTGGTTGAATTGAAAGTGTGGTGGCCGGTGCATCAGAATCCCCTGTGTCAAGTGTTCGGGAGTGCATAATTGCGACGACAATCCAAACAGCTTGTTCATGGGTAACAGGTGGTGCTTGGATTACCCGTTAGTTGACTATTAGATGGACTGACCCTTTTTATGGCATGTGGGTGACCATTTTTACGTCAGGTATGTGTTGTAAATGGTGTGATGGGGGTTTAGAGTAAACACAGCTCAGATGGTTTAGCACTCCACCTGGGGGTTATGACTGCATCGCTGGCGGGGGAAGGCTGCTACACCAGAGGAAGGAGGACAGCGGGACTCTAGCGCAATCGCTGAGTGATCTTGTTGCTAATGCTTCCAGGGATTTTCTGGTCTCAGATGGTATTGCAGAGTCTGTGGAGAGGTGCAGGGTCCAATGCAGAGATGGACAAATCAAGAAAAAGAGTGGACAAAAGTATGGAAGATATTTTGCAATTGGAAGGACTAGGTTTCATCAGGCACAGGATGTTGTGCAAGAAGCACCAGGTAAATTTTACTAGCGCTCGTGTTCACCAGTCGGACAAAGGGCACAATTATTTCCTCTTGGATGTTTTTGTGGCCTTTAAAAGGGCAGGATGTGCGTAGAGTGCTATGTTCAGTATATGTGCTGAAGTAGTTGGGGGCATTGTGGGTTATGGGGTGCCACACCAAAAGTGTGACAGAGTTACAGGGGCGTTACTAGCCAAGAAGGAGACATGCTGCAGATGCTGCAGTGAGCATTAACCACTGGCTGCACAAGTCAGGATGGGGTTCGATGAGCACTGACACACTTGGGGACAGTTGGGATTCTTCAACAACTGACTGCAGTGGCCCGGGGTTATTCGCTCCATACAAAGATATGGGAGTCTACTGGCCTGGCAGTATAACAACCAGAGGCGGGTGTACCCATTACAAATGAGACCGGAAGTGTCTGTGTCACTCGGAAGGATGCAAAAACCAAAATGAATGCTTGGAACGGTTGTGGAACCGGGAATGGCGAAGGGCCACCCCAGGAGGGGTTTGTAGGCCAGGTACACGTGTGGCCTGGATAAGGCTAGGACAGACCATTAGGTTGACTCCAACAAAGGGATCATATTTCTTCCAATGTAAGAATTGTGTTTGTGCAAATTAGTTAGGTTGTAAAGCATGAGATGAATGTTGGGGGTTTTGGGGGCCTCAGCAGGGGGTAGCCCCACTATGCAGGTGCACCACTTCACAGCACTGAATCTGTAGGCACTCTCGGGAATGCAGATGTTTTCTTCACTTGGTGTTTAACATGAGGCAGAGAAGCCGAGGAACCCTCTTTGAGATTTGGATGAACATTGTAGATCTGGGAGTGATCTTGGGGATATCCTACTTTATCTGCCTTTCCTGGTTAGGCCCCCTTAATTAAGAAGGGATCACCTACAAAACACTTTCTGGGTGTAGATGGGTATGCCTGCCATGACCCGGTGCTAAACATCAAAGGATTGTAGCTGAGAAGCTAACATTACCATTGCAATTTGCGACATCCAGATTCTCAGTGCAAGGTTATATTTTTTTGAATGGTGGTTTTGCGATGCAGAGCCTGCGAATTGGAACTCAGCACACTTTGGGGGGCTCAGTATGAGTCAAAAAGGTGTTTGTATTGAATCTGTGCAGACTGATAGGTTTACAGCATGAACTGCGTGCTTTATTTTTTCTGTATTTTACTATCCTTTCCCAACCCTCATGTTCAACAGTGCATACAATGTGTGGTGCAGAAAGTGGCAACTCGCTTTCATCCGTCTCTGCATTATATTGCAAAGGCGGTGAGAAGGTGGGCATTCCGGGTGGGCCCAGGCGGAACATCGTTGCCCTTCATTGAATGGAAGCACTTGCGCTTGCCGTCCCTATATACAATACTCTTTTGAAAACATGTTTTGCCTCCACCTATTGGAGGAAAAAAATCAGGAAAATATATAAGAAAAAGAAATGTTACCTAAAAATATGAACTGCATGTGTAGTCCTATGAAATGCCACCTGGAGGAAATCCCCATGTGCCATATCGTGGGGAGGGTCCTGGGGTGGTAAAAAGCAGCCAGTATTTGCAAATGCCACCTGTTTTTCTGTTACCGCCACACACATGTGGACGGCCTTGTGTCTGTAACATATTTTGGATTCATTTTGAAGTTGCCCTTCTGTTTCTAAAGCGGCACTCATACATGCCACGAACCGTAATAGGAAGTTGTTGTTTCTTCACATCGAGTAGCTGTTGATAATTATTCTAAAATAGAACTTGCGTTGAGAATGAAAGGACGTTACGCAATGCTTTCACCTGGGGCGGCAACTGGATCCTTATTTAATGCCATTTGTAACAGATCGAAATTAGACGTTTATAAAAATTTGTTTTGAGAAATCTTCAAAAGGCAAAGTTCATTATTTGGCTTTTCTGAACATGTCGACGCGTGTTTAATTGAACCACTTGTTATGGGCATATTATTTTTAAAGTAATTAATGATAGCTTGTTGTAAAATGCTGAAGAGCTGCTCGGTAAACAGCCTGTTTACTCGCAGTTCGCCTTTGGGGAGCCCGCAGCTGTTGCCTTCCTCCTCCCCTCAGACAGTTTCTGTAAACTGTGGTTTGCAGAAAAAGAGAAAGAAAGAGCAAGCGAGCCCCCTCCACCGCTTACACAGGAACGATGGTAGTGTTTATGCCACAACATGCACCTGTGTACCACTACTGGTTGTTTTTAAGAGATGTCCCCAAGCATTTATTCTCTCCAAAAATAAGAATTAAGATATAACTGAATTTTGAACGTAGAGGTTCTCGGGCAGAATGTACATGCCTTTCAAAGACACACGCACGCACATGCGCGCGCGCGTACACATACACTCTCTCTCAGGCTGCTAGAATCTAACTGGAATGCATAGGCAGTTTAATATGTAAATAGGAAAAGATGATGGCTTTATCCTTTTTGATGGTACCCAGGGCAATAATATTGTCTTTTAAATCACCGTGAAAACAGATTGTACAAAGCACAATTAATGTTTCAACACTTTCAGTATTTTCACTGAAATATTTTTTATGTTTTAATTTATTATACTACTTGCTGAGTTTTGACTATGGCATAGGGACATATTTGCAGCTTAATCAGGGGAAACAGCTTTATCGTCATTAAACCCACGCTGATAAATAGTGTTTGTCCAAGGCGTTTAGGCTGACTTCCATACAGAAATGCACGTTCCAAGGTGGATCGTCCCTATGCGGATTCACTGGCCGGATACAAGTATTGTACTTGATGTTTTACGGAACAGGCGTAAGACAAAATAATTTAATGATATGCAATGAACAGCTCTATCTAGAATCGCAGCACTTAACAGCAGTTTCCTCGTCCCCATTAATAGGGCATGGAGACACTTTAATAGTATCTGTCGAGTCACTTTAGTGTAGTTTAATGTTTGTTTTTGCTGTTAGCTTCAAAGGTTGTGAGGTACATGGTGTATGCCAGTGGAGGGGAGGAAGGGTGTAAAACTATTCAACCTCCCATAACAGCTTCTAGGCTCTTAGTAAACTATATGTTTTGTGTATTACACTGAAAGGTCTGAGCTAAGCTAAACACATGCAGAATTGAAGCTTGTTCAACAGAGACAATCCCAGGAATAATGCTGAACTTTTCTTCCATCTGGGTGATGATGCGCTTACCCTTCCGCTCTGGTGCACGTAATGGGAGTGCGCACCCGTAATGCCTCCTGTATGTATTTCCAAGTCACAAGGTTTCTGAAGTCTCCTTTTCGCAGGGAGCATGGGTGAGATATAAGAATCGGGCAGAGGCATAAAGATTGTCCTCGTCCCAGCCCTTGTTAAATAAGGAATATTCAAGCCTGGGCTTTGATGGTCAAGCAATTTAAACTACATATGTCAGTCAATACAGTAACAGTATTTCACTGGACCTCGCATGTGTGGGCATTACATATGTCTATGTTGTCTGGAAGAACACTCTCTCCAAATCTAAGAAAGTTGCTGTCCCACAGTTCCAGTTGGACGTGGAACACCAATGTGTGAGGAATTGTCCTTTTGCAGGCCTGTAAATGGCTGGTAAGGGACCCTGGAGAAATCTGCCCAGGACCTTTGCAATAGCCAATGTGGATGGACACTGCACAAAGTGGTGTATAGGGATGCCTGTAAGCAAGGTAGGCTTCAGATGTATTGAACCTGTTATGTTTGTTGAGAAGCACAAAAGAAGCTGACCTTTACCGTTCCTTGCTGTCAAATCTCACATGAAGTCTAAAC
This sequence comes from Ambystoma mexicanum, assembly GCF_040938575.1. Classification (NCBI taxonomy): domain Eukaryota; kingdom Metazoa; phylum Chordata; class Amphibia; order Caudata; family Ambystomatidae; genus Ambystoma; species Ambystoma mexicanum. Next base: position 468,596,795 of record NC_090923.1, read on the forward strand.
CAAAAGGCTGTCTTAATTTTTTTCACATGGCAAAGATATAGTTAGAGCAGATGGATAACCTCCCCATATCAGAGGAAGGATGTAAAGACCTTGGATGTAAGGGGGGATCAGTCACGAGTGTGACATGCTGTGATGAACCACTAGAAATGGTTCTACCAGGGATAATGTTTTAATGAAGAGAATTGAAAATCTCAGCATCACAGGCTCGAAATATGACAACTAAGTTACCCATATACTGATGAGATATCCCAAGAGAGCAGCGTGGACTTAGGAGGAGGACCGGCCAGGGTGAAGCTATAGAAGTGATATCTGTCTGTTCCTTGTCAAATTCCCAGGAAGGACCTGGGACATGAAAGGGCATAACTTCAAGTGGGTCACCGACAACAGGACAAACAGTAACCGCAAGACCATCCAAATATCCTGGTGAAAGTTGCTAACAATGCAGGCCTGGAGCCATCAATGAACATCTGATGCTGACAGGGATGTTCCAAACTCCTAGAGTCAAGCTGAATTGTGTCCCTATATGTCATACCCTGATCTGTCCCAACAGTTGAAGAAAACTCTACAGGTTCATAAACTCATGAATCCTCCAGTTGAGTTGTTCAGCAGTGCAAGTACTGTCATTTGCCAGTTGCCAAAGTAAATGGATTCTACAATGGGCTCCTCATAGAAAAGTTGCCACCAGAAGGGCTAGCATATTGGTAATACCAAATGGCAGCCAGAAAGGAGATGGCAATGGCAAGACCTTGAGCTGCTAGCTTTTTTTTTCTCAACACAGACAAGATAATTTTCTGACATTCCCTGGTGAATGGTTATTTGTAGATAGGTGTTCACCCCATGTCCTTGCTAACGAAGACCTATTTTAATCTAAGGACTACATACACCATATTGTCCCCAAATTGAAATGGATTCCATTCATGCAGCAACTGAGGTACGTAAGATCTTGCACCAGACCTCACCTACCAAATGATCTTGCATCATAAAGGAATTGACTATGCAACTGTAGTATCTGAAGAACATTCTGATGGGCACCGGATTGGACCAGATAACATGGAATGGAGGGAGAGAATGGAGAGGGCAGTGAGCGTGAAGAGAAGACGGTTGGGGATGGTGAGTGATCCAGGAGTTACTGGTTGGGTTTATAATTATAAGGGACTTGAGAGGGAAAAAAAGGCTCTTAAGCTCACCTTGTGTTGGGTCTGTTACTATAATGGTGGCGATGAGATCCCACCGGTGCTGTCTTACTTCTACCTCGCTCGACTGCAGACTTCTTGACAGATTACGCTCACTACTGGGACCAAAGGCACCCGCACAATTACCTCAACCGCAAATTGCTCCCCAATCAGGAAAGAGGGTAATTGGCTAGAGGCAAGCATAATATTAAGGACGCAAAGGGAACATGCAGGAACGATGGTGCGTCGTGCAAGCTCATTGCTTCCAGGCCACATTTGTGGAAAGCCCCAACCAGTGTGGGACAGTATCACGCCATTGCAAAGCAACGCTTTTCTGTGTGCACCCCAAACGCGTGCTGGCCCATGCTGGCTCACGCAGCTCATGGAATACACACTGCGCTGGCCAGGCGATAAACAAAGCCCTAGTGCTCTAAATCATCAAACAGTAATACAGTAAACCGCAAAGAAAAAACGGGAGTAAGAATTTTTTTTCAAAAGAGAAAGAAGAGAAGGCAATAAAGATAATGTAGCAATTACTAAACAAAATAAGGGTTGCCAAGAGGAAGGAAGCAACATTAAAGAAAATAACAGAATTAAAGGGATCCAGTGAAAGAAGTGACGATACTCTAGTTGCTTTTAAAGTGCTGCAAAATATGACACCCCCTATCACCTTTCTGATGTACCTTAGGGAACTAACTGTTCAATGGAAAAGGTGAAGTAATCCTTTGAGCATTACGCTGCTGCAGTATGTGGTGTGAATTATGGCATAGAAAGAAAAAAACACCTTTGATGCATTGTTTGGGTACAGCCGGACAAGATACATTTGATGACCTCCCACACCTGTCAACGAAAGAATCAGAAAATCTGAAGAAGTATGAGAAATGTATTGTAAAGATGGACAGACACTATGAGACCAAAAGCAGTTTAATATTGGAGGGATACACATTTGGAAAGGGGACAAAAATGGAGGAGGAGATGGGAGAGCAATTGATAACAGCCGTTAAGGGCCTCGTTGGAACATGCAATGTAGTCCATGAAACAGATGATAGACTCGGTGATCAGTTTATTCTAAAATGCAGAGACAGAAACATAAGCGAACAGTTAGGGTCTAAAATGTCCCCTTCTTTAGATGAAGGCCCCCATATAGCGAAACAATTCGTACACACTAACAGATGTGTTGAAACTCTAGATAATACATCTTTACAACAACTGTCATTAGAAGAGAAAGGGATCAAAGCTACAGAAACGAATTCTGTGATACTGAGGACACCAGCTAGAGTGGATGGTGCAAGCAGGAACTACCAAAGGTCGGCCAGTGCACCCAATGTGCAAAGAAACGTGTGAGGAGGAATGCAGGATCAAAGGAGATGCACCAGATGCAATGCCTTAGACCATTTTGTAAGTTATCCAACCTGCCAGCCCTTGAAGAAGATGCAACAAGTGCAAGAGAAAGGGACACTTAACCAGATGTTGTAGGGCTCAACCATCAATCTAGTCAAAGATATAAATGAGTACTCTAAAGCTGTATTTGCCATAGGTGATGAGGATGAAGACCTTGATGGCCCGAGAGACAAAGTGAAGATAAATGGGAAGACTGTAGAGATGATGATAGATTCAGGTGACAAGTACACCCTCCTAACGAGAAATGTTTTTGGCCCTCATTACAGGTTTGCCGGTATTCCACCGGTAATTCTGGTGGGATACTGGCAAAACTTCCTTACCTTTTCTGCCACCCAATATTCTGGTATCACAGGGATATTATGGGCGGTGGAGATGTCAATATGTTCCAATTCCATGGGATTGTCCGAATTACCGGCACAGCAGTAGCAGTGCCGGTTATTCTGGCATTTATTTGCCAGTAGAGTCCTGAACTCCCAGCAGGTCAGGCCTGCTGGTAGATCACTCCTCCCACAGGCAAACTTGTGTTACCCCGGTCCAGAAAAAATGCCGGTCGTAATTACCACCATTTTCCCTGGCATTTTCTGTGGACCGGGGAACTTGTAATGAGCACCTTTTTTTTTTTCCAGAGATGAGAACCTTATGGAGGTGTACATTAAGCTAGTCACTTATGGTGGTGCAAAGATAGGAATAGTTGGATTGTTCCAGGACAACTTTGAATTGAAGGGTAGGAAAGCAACTGGCAAAGTTTACTTTACTCAGAAGGGCACTAGACCACTGTTGAGCTGGCTGGAACAGAACAGACTCGAGATTAAGATTAATTCCAATGCCTGTGGTCAGTGATGTAAAGTGATGACAAAGACTGCAGAGGAGTGTTCAGAAAAGAAAAAGAGGAGGCCTGAAATGGTTCTGCACCCTGATTCAAAACCAGATGTACACAAGGTTAGGAGCATCCCTCTTGCAATAAGAGAGAGAGTGAAGGAGGAATTTAGCAATGGGTTGAAGCAGCAGAATATGTTTCACTTTTAGTTGTAGTGGTGAATATGAATGGCAAGCTAAGACTCTGCATAGACCTCAGGCCTTCAATAGATGTGTAATACCCGATCGTCACCCATTTCTGGAATACTGCTGAGACTTGGTCTACTTTAGGAGTTGCATGTGTGTTCTCAACTTTGGACCGCACTCTGGGTTACCATGAAATAATTTATACAAAACAATGAGCATGCTTTTACAGCATGAGTCCTCTTTTTTTTAAATAGGGGCTTGGTGGTAAAGGACTAGATACAGAGAGAAACAAAGAGAGGGTACCAACAAGCTACCTTTCGATATCCTCACCGGAGGTAACACAACTGGGTCTCACACCAAAACCATGTATACACAAACCATCAATCTTTTAGCAAATATAAAGAGATGGGTGGCTAAATTTTAACAAAAATATCTCATATATTTATTATATTTTGTAATAAAACAGACCATTTGGTCACATCTGCAAAACTCATTATACATAAAAAACACAAACAAAAGAGACAATTGATCTGCAATTTGGATCTTGTGTTCATTCACATAATGCTTTATAACAAAAAATTGTGATGTTAGTAACACATGAGTGACTTTGAATTAGCCTGTTTGTATTTTGCTAAACAATCCCCATTATCCTTGTGTCGACGTGCATAAATCCGTTTCCAGTCTTAATTTTTACTCCCATACCGACTTGTCACTATTTTTGTATTGGTTGGTCGTGTATGTAAGGCTTTCTTCAGGACACAGTATTCAAGAGTACAGAATGTCACACAATCAAATGTGCAATGTCTCGAGGTATCTATAAAAAACAGAGGAAAACTATATCAGTATATAGCTAATCTCAAACAACACAAAAGGAGAGCCTGTCATTAATTTTTATACATGCATTAGTGGTAGAGAACCTATGTTTCACCTCTATATCTCTTTAGGTGGGTATCCTTGGGTCAAAAAACACACATACTGCATTAGTGTTAGCTACTTAGTGCAAACAAAAACAAGTCATTTTACTCTTCATTTCACATTAGAGTTATTCTATTTATTATAGCTAGCATTGTTCAGCCTGTCTTTCAAAGACATAGAAAGAGCCATTAGGTTCGGCATACCTATTTACACTCCTTTTTCGCGAACTATTGAGTTGCGACTTCAAAGACGCCAGACCTTCAATGGGCCGTTGTGCTTTCTCAGTAATTAATTTGACTAAAAAGAGAGAGAGAAAAGACACAAAACGGTCTTTACAAAAAGGGCTGTAAGGAGTCTGTACTTTAAATCTACCACCTAGCAGCAAAACAAGTTTCAACATATTCAAACCTACCATAACTGGTTAAGTTTGTTGGTCTCTGCGCTGCCGCAGCAACATATCTCATACGATCTGGGATCCAGGTTGAATGGTCGCCCGACCCTAGTATATCGAAATAGAGAAAGAGAAAAACACGTTCACGGCCGTGATTACTAATCCGAGTCTGTTTTTAGAAAAGCGGATCCTCAATTAATCCTGCAAGTGTTTCCGAATTACCTTGTAATCTTAGTGGTGGTCTGCAGCTTGTTTCAGCCGCGGCGTCGCTTTAGTTCAGACTAGGAATTTCCGATCACAAACCGGAAACGAAGCAGGAAGCAATGCTTCGTTTCGCCGTCATCACAGCCTATACGTGCTGAGATAGTTCATGTGTCACAGCTTCTGACAACAATGCCCAGTTACAAAAGGGGCCAGGAACTGTCTACTCTCGTTGCGGACATTTTGAAAGAGGCAAAAATATGACGGGCTGTGCTGATTTATACAGCAGGCCCAGCTTTCACATACATATATAGCTGAATTCAGTTAACATAACATATTTGAGCAAAGATGGTGACATTATTATGAGCATCTCCCAATACATACACCCAAGACTTTGTGTATCTTATTTATGCAAAAATAGGCCCCATTCGATATATAAATTCAGACCATGTTTAACCGAGTCCAAATTATATATCCATTTCTGTTCGAGTTTGCATAATTTCTTATCACGATACCCACCGCAAGGGTGATTATCCATTTTTTGCAGCACACACCAGAAGATGTCATTATGTGTGTGTTTCATCTTTTGTAGTGTTCTACCAGTGGCTTGTCCACCGTGTTGTTTTTGATACAGCCACGGTGTTCTCCAATTCTGGTGCGTACCGGGCGTTTGGTTTAGCCAATATATATAAATCCGCATGGGCATATAATACAATATACAACCCATTTGGTAGCTCAATTGCTAAAAGTATCGAATTTCCACCTTTTTCCTTTCAAATCAATGGTTTTTATGTTCTTTGTGAATTGGCACATGTTCCCGCATTTGAAATGTCCCATTACCGGTGGCAATTGCCACAATGTAGGTTGGGCATTTGGAATAGTTTTGGACACAGGATAAGTATGAACCAGTTTATCTCTGATGTTGGTGAGGCGCTTAAATGCAAAACGAGGAGGAGGAATACTGAAATCTTCTGTGTTAATCATTTTCCAATTAGCTAAAATAGTTTTCTTAAGTCATTGCTAATCGGTATAAATGAGGACACACAGGTGATTTTGTCGAGCGTGATTTTATTTTGTTTGGATAGACAGTCTGTCCTTGATATATTAGCAGCCTTTTTATAGGCCCTTCTGATAATATGTGATGGATATCCTCTCTCTTTTAAATTAGTTTTCAAAACCTAAATGTGATTTTTAAAGTCAGCTTTGTCAGAGGAGTTCCACCTAATGCGGAGAAACTGGCCAAAGGGTACATTTTCCCTCAATGATTGCGGGTTGTAACTGGAATTCTAATAAGGTATTTGTTTGAGTTGGTTTCTTATACAGACTTGTACCCACCCTATTATCAACCATTCGACGAATGGACAAATCTAGAAATGGAATTTCATTGTCATTGGATTCACATGTGAATTGTATAGAAGCTTCTCTTGTATTTATCCATGTAGTGAACAACAAAAGTTCATCCTTGGTGCCTCGCCAGATCATAAAAATGTCATCTATGTAACAATACCAGGCCTTTATATTTTCATGATATGGGTTGTCATTCACATAGATATGTGTAATTTCAAAGTTGTTCATAAACAGATTGGCCAAGTCAGGGGCAAAAGTCGCCCCCATACTCGTGCCATATAACTGTTGAAAGAAAACTCCCTTACATATGAAAAAATTCCTAGTAAGTGCCAGATGAATGCACTCGGCAAGGAATGCTGATGGGGGATGTTTGTCCTCGCGTGTTTCCAACAGCCATGAAATAAGGCTACACCCACAGACCAAGGAGCTAAAATCCTTCATTACTCCTGAAGGATTATTTCAAATTGTAAGAATGCCCTTTGGGTTAGTTTCAGCAGCATTAGTCTTCAAAACTATTTCAGGATGAGACTGGAATTATATATTTCCAAGATGACATACTTGTCATCTTGGAAATATATACCAATGATAACAGAATTGCCAAAGTAATATTGGTGGAAAAAGAGTTTCATGCTGAGCGAAGAGCAATGGCATTGAACTGAGGAATGAACTAGTAAGTGCCATTAAAAAGATACAAGAGTCAGGAAATAAAGATAAATTGCATTCATTTCTATGGATGACTTAATACTATTCCAGATTCATGCCAAATTTTGCTGACAGAGCTGTTAACATGAGACTGCTATTAAAGAAGAGCAAGGTAAAATATGAGTGGGGTGAGAAGGGTGCAAGAGAATTTATGATGATAGTACTGAATCAAACACCTTCACTTCAAAGTGGGAAGGAAAATGTAAGTATCTATGGATTTTCTGGTAGCAGGAGTAACTCAAGTGGCGAATGGAGAGGAACTGTTAATTGCTTTTGCCTCTAGACTTCTTAAAGGGGCATAAAGAAATTATTCGATGATTGAGAAAGAGAAGCTAGCAATCAAGTGGTCAATAGGACAATTCAGGACATTATAAGAGGAATGGGTTCTGAGTGTTGAGCAAAGCATGATATCGAAGGATGAATGGAGCATGTATGGAGGAAGACAAAGCATTACGAAGAGTAAAAAACTATTTAATGGAGAAGAGATGCATACAGAAAGAAGGTATACTACGTACTGATTTAGAAGGCATCTGGGTCATTAAGGAGGAATTACAAGTGGCAGAGGACTATGGGCCTCATCACGACTTTGCCGGTAACCCTTAAAATCGGCGGAAACGCTATCAGCAGCGATTTTAAGGGTCCGTTGGATCACAAGTCCAAATACCGCCAGCGCCATTACAGCCGGCACAAGTACAGCCGGCTGTACAAGCGTCGGCTGTAAAAGCTCCAGTTACCATTTGCGCTAAAACATCAGCAATCACGAGTCCGGCATAGGTGCAATTAGCGCCAAAAAAGCGGCAGATAATCCGCTGAAAATACCTCCAGCAAAAAGCTGGAGGTAACAGAACACAGGCCACAGCAATAAGGGCCCAGGTGAAACCAATGCAAAACAGAGGCCTACAAAGGATCCACCCATGCACAACACACCCTCTCCAACACCATTACACCAGCGGGAGCAGGGAGGAGACAGCAATAAGGTTCCAGGTGAAACCTATGCAAAACAGAGGCCTACAAAGGACCCACCCATTCACAACACACACTTCCAAACACCATGCTGCCATTTGGAGCCGGAAGCCTTGATGTTGACTTCTACTTGCTGCGCCTGGAGCTACAGAGGCCAATCAACCAGGCCAGGGCCCTGGGAGTGCAGGGGGTAGTGGGGATGAGGAGAAGGAAGAGGGGAGCAGCACCAGCAAGGCGGCCAGCCATCCCCGGGGTCAGGCCATCACCCTGGACCCTGACTGATGGCCAGTTGGTGACGGAATATCGGCTGGACAGGGCAACCATCACCCAGTTGCTGGATACAATCCAGGGCGACATCGGCAGCTGCATAGCGACTAGCAAAGCAGTACCTCCCCTAGTGAAGCTTGTGTCTGTGCTTCAATTCCTTGGGACTGGCAGCTACCAACATACCGTTACCATGATGCATGGAATGGCCCAGTCCACATTCAGTGCTATGCTGGGACAGGTACTGGATGCACTGTTGAATCATATCAACGAGCACATTGCATTGCCAGCCACACAGGGACAGGTGCACCAGCTGAAGGGTCAATGCCATGCCATTGCCCAAATCCCAAATGTAATAGCAGCCCTGGACTGCACCCATGTGGCACTCGTACCACCCCAGGCACATGAGGCAGCCTACAGAAACCAGAGACAGTAGCATTCCCTCAATGTGCAGATGACATGTGGTCCTGACCTCACCGTCAGCCACTGCTGTGTCCGCTACCCAGGATCCACCCACGACTCCATGGTCCTGCGCAACAGTATCCTGCCGGCGTACATGGAAAGGCACCGAGGCCAAAACACATGGCTGCTGGGTGAGTACAAATGTATACCATAATGCATGTCAATCCACAACTGATGGTGCCTGTCACGAAAACCATGATTCCCAATAGGCAGCACCATTACTGCAGCATTCACATTCAAGCAGCTTGCATGACAAACCTTGGACATGTCAAACACAGCAGAACACACCCAGGCAGGATGTAAAAGACATGTGGCGGCACAGTGACATATTGAAGCCCCACCACCATAAAGCCTCCTGTGTGAGTAGCACCATGGCTCCCAACACTGACACAGCACAGAAATACCACCCTGCCCACCCGACAGTAATGAAATTCCAACCCATTAGCTGGAACATCCACAAATGCACCACACATAAGTAGCCTAAGTAATGGCAATGTACATCCGACGAACACTGTCCCCAGAATGGCCAAGCAAATGCATGGAGAACAATACATAATAGTGACAACCAGCTAATGCAACTGCAGCCTAATGGAATTGCAATGACACATGAGGCATCCACTTCTGTCATGCAGAAGTAGATGGAAGGGACCCCTTAGCCAGCAACAAGTGAATGAGTACTGTTACATCCAGAAACATAGGCGTACCAAGTTGAGAGTACCTCATTGATTCAATTGTGCCCGAAGAACAGCACCCTCCACAATGTTGTAGACCTAATGAAAAGTATGCCAAAATGACACTGATGACAGAGCTCTGTACAACCACTGGACTTACCTTGTCCCCATACCGGCTTTCTCTCCCCTTCAGGTGACTCTGGATATCCCCAGTACACGTGGCCCATGACCCCTGTGCGTCATCCACACATGACAGCATAGCGGGCATACAACCTTGCCCATGCTCGTACACGGATCTGCGTGGAGAGGGCATTTGGACTGCTGAAGGCACGCTTCCGGTGCCTCGACCGCACGGGAGGGGCAATGATGTATGCCCCAGAAAAAGTTGGCAAATTGTACTGACATGTGCCATGCTGCACAACATCTGCTGTCGCAGAAATGTGCCACTGCCCCCTGATGCTCATGTGCAGCCACCTGAGGATGGGAGTGAGGGTGATGACGTGACTGAAGGTGTTGCACATGCACGAAAGGTTGGGCTGAGGGAGGGGAGGTTGGCCAGACAGGGATTGATTGATGCATTTTTCTAACACGGGTGATGGGTAAATTGAACAGATGTCACTTCAACATTAAATTGTATTTGTAAACAATCAGTACTGTCCATGTCTTGTGATTTTTCAAACATGCTTTATTTTTAATCCAACAAACCCCCCTCCCCAGTGAACTCCCAGCACAGAATCCCCCCTCCCCCAGTGAACTCCCAGCACACAAACCCCCCTCCCCCAGTGAACTCCCAGCAGACAATCCCCGCTACCCCCAGTGAACTACCCTCAACTGTGCAGATAGGCGCATGTGTCTTATCAGGGCACCAACAACAATGCCATGCATCACTAGGATGGTCGTGGGTGCTTTCCTTTTCCAGGCCCCTCTGGTGTGCGTGCCCTCAGGTGGCGTATAGACCGGCGCCTAGGAGATGGCTCGAGGGAACCCTCCGTGGGTGTGGTTGATGTCGAAGGGACTGACCCAGTGGCCTGCATGTGCTGTCGCATGAGGTTGTTACTCTCCCTTGTTTGCTCAGCAAGTGCTGAGACTGCCTCGCTCAACTCCCTCACTCGTTGGCCAAACCCTGTCAGGGCAGCGGTACATTTTTCAATGACTCTGCGTGTGCGCGCATAGTTACGCGCTATGTATTTGCATCCATGCCATATAGATGCACTGACAGCCTTGATGTGCCTGCTCTGCACCTTGGCCATTGATTCCACCCTGGCCTGTTTGGCCTCAATAATGTCAAGTCGGCCCATCACTGCTGCCCCTGTGACGAAGGGCACCCCTGGTGTGTCATGTGCTGGCCTGCGACTTGTGTGCTGTTGGGGGGGGGGCTGTATGGGGACATGGCGCCAGCTTGGATTGGGCTGCCTGACTCAGAGTGCCGGTCTTCTGGGCTGCCATATGATGGCGTGTCCACGTCCGGCTGTGGTGTGCGGACACGACGCACAGGCACATGTGGACTTTGTGCATGCTCTGCGCCTGGCCTTGGGCTTCCCTGGGGTGTGACCATCCCTTCGGCATCCGGGAGAGTGCTGTCCTCTGGCATGATGAGCACGTGGAGGTGTTGCTCCCACATCGGGCTCCAATCCACACCTCTGTCCCTCAGCATCGGGGCTGTGACTGGTGGCTTGGGGCGAGCTGGCGGTGGCCTCCCTGCGGGCATGTGGCTGCTGCTGCTGTCTGGTAGGGCTGCATTGGGGTGAAGTGGGGGTTGGCCTGGATCGTCTCCCTTCTGTGCGGCATCTTTGTGGGGTGGTGGTGCTGGTGGAGGCACGCTGCTGTGTGCGCTGTGTTGGTGTGGCCTCCTCCCTATCATCTTCGTCCCGTTGGGATTGATGTGTGCCTGTGGGGTACATAGGGTGTGGTTTGAGTTCAATGCTACATATATTTGTGTGATGCAGTTCATGCCAACAAGTGTGATTGAAGACAGTATCAATCACGCATTCAACTTGCATTCTGTTTAGTCGCCATGTGGTGCTTGTTGTGAGTGGGTATGGAGGTACACTGCATGGGAATGCCGGAGTGACAAGATTGCATGCGTGGTTGGGGTGCACTGCGCTCTGGGTTTTGGGGGTGTATTCATGCACACTCAAACTGCACGTAGCTGTCCTATGGCTATGGATGTCTATCCCCTGCCCCTGTCATTCATGCACTGCACGTGCAGGGTCGTCTAGGCAGCACTACGGTTCAATAGGCCTCACTTATGGGTGTATGCAGTTCCTCACACACATTTCTTCGCATTCATTCACTCAGGGTCTGCATGTGTGGTACTTTCAGCTGCATGCATTCGGGGGTGGGACACACCTGCAGTTGGGTCGATGCCAGTGCCTGCCTCTGCTCCACCCATGCCCTCGATGGTGCCAACGTCTATCAGGGCTGTCATTTTCTCCTCCCAAGGTGTGAGTTCGGGTGGGGGTGGTGGTGGGCCTCCTCCAGTGCCCCTGCTTGCACTCCGGTGCTGTGACAGGATGCCACGGACTCGCACGCGCAGGTTGTTCAGGCGCTTGTGGCAATCCTCCCCCTGCCGGTGCACGCGCCCCACAGCAGTGACCCTTTGGCTGATGGTTCGCAAAATTTGTGCTCTGCGCTGCCCACTTGTTTTGCGCTGCTGCAGCTCCTCATGGTGTATCTCGGTTTCCTCGACCAGTTCAGCTAGGTCCTGGTCACTGAATTTGGGCTTTCTCACCCTGTCCAGGGCAGTCTTGCCCCTAGTGCACTCCTGAGACATGTTTTGGGGTTGGATGGCGTGGATGGCTTCCAGGGGCTGTGATATCCGATGTATTGTGATTTCCAAGATGGCCGCCACTTTGTTTCCCGTTCCGGCGGATTTAAAGGTTCGCGCTATTTGCGATAATGCCATGGACCAGGGCACGTGCATGATGACTCGTGATTTGGCGGATTGTCCGCCGGGGGCCTTGGTGTTAGCGCTATTTACGTCTGGCGGATAATCTGCTGCATTACCGCCGAAGTCGTGAAGAGGCCCATGTCTTGAGAGGTGATATAGTAATACCCCCCTGCAGAGTCAGGGAGGGAATTGTCAATGTGGCTCATGAGAGTCAGCAAGGTATCTTAAAACAAAACAAAGAGTGAGGGCTCAGTGCTGGTGCCCGGGTGTGATTTGAAGATAGAGAGTATTGTGAAGAATTGTATCTTATATGCCTTGGGAGAGAGTAGTAATGGACATAGTAGGTCCCATTCAAAGTCAAGGAATGCCCCAGTCCTTTATAGTGTTGATAGAAACATTGGGCCTCATTACGACTTTGGAGGCAGCCATGCCCTTAATAATGGCATGGCTGCCTCCAAAACCGTGTCCGGGTTCCCTGAATGGGGAAATACCGGGCCATTCCGAGTATGGAGGGCCTGGTATTTCCTCCTTCAGGGAACCCGGGCCCGGTCCTTCCCCATTCTCATTCGAGCCCCCATAGGGCTCAATGGGAATGGGTGCTGGAGCTAACAACGGGCCCATTACGACCGGCACGTTGTTAGCTCCCTGGTCCCCTCGCAAAACCAGACGTCCAGAGCGGGTCCTGTGAGGGAACCCCGTAATATTGCGGAATGGGTGTAACGGCGCCGGCACCATTAGCGGGGCCGTTAAACCCATTCCGCAATAGTTGTAATGAGGCCCATTGTCCAAATGGGGAGAAGTGAAAATAACAAGGACTGTGTCCATGAGGGCTGTCATATTTTTCATGGAAGAAGTCATTAAGGGGGAAGAACATCCCGGAGGAAATCTAACTGACAATGGGATTCAGTTCAAATCTAACGAGATGTAGATGTCTTTTTAATACTGCACTCCAAGAATGTAATCTTGTTATACTACTGCAACCGAATATGTTTCATCTTACCTATGTTAAGTTCAAGCTCGCTGTAACAGCGCTACAATGCCTCAGGAACGTTTTGTGCGCTTTATAAATGCAAATAAATAAATAAATAAAAATAGAAGTAGCTAGAAGGGAATGGCATAGAACATAAATGAACTTTAATATACCACCCAGACCAATGTATTACAGAAAGGTTTATCAAAACTGTAAAATATACTGTGAGGTGGGCCTGGGCTAACAATGTATGTTATGTGATGGACAGGGTGAAGGCCCATATAGTATGACAGGACTGTCCCCTTTCAAGATGGGTAGAGGAGGGAAACATAATTGCAAAATGTGTCCCCTTGGATGAAAAGGAAAAGATGACTATAGGATGAAGTGGGGGTCAAGTGTCATATTCAGGAGAGACAAGAGTATTACAAAGAAATATGATCAGAGGAAAGCTGTCAAGGACCATAGAGAGGTCGAAGGAGAATATGTGAGGGTAAAACTACCTTGTGCATTGCGATGAGGCCCTGTAACGTGGTCTCAACCTCAGAAGGTAATAAGAGCATTACATGGTTCTGTCAGGACAGAACTTGGGTAGAGTGGAATATGAATAGGTTGGTCAAAAAAGTGCATGTTGAGATGGGTGGAGATACCACTGGTCTAGCCCCACCAGTGGGATGCAGAAATATGTGAGAGTAGTCAAGTGCCCCAACCATCTTAAAGACTATTTTGTCTCTGTATGAAAGGGAGATGTGTTGTGTCTGAAGAACATTGTGATGGGCATCTGAATGGAGCAGAGACCATGGAATGGAGATAGAGAAAGGTGAGACACAAATAACTTGTGGGGTATATAATTGGAAGGGAGTTGAGAGGACATTAAAGGCTCTGAAGCTCACCTTGTGTTGGGTCTGTTACTACAGCAACCTATGTTTTCCTCACTGCTAAGAACCTTTACATGTTACAACTAGATTCTTCCCCAGTGATCTCCTTGTAAAGCGATTGTGACCAAGGTATCAGTATCCCCTTGGAATGGAAGGAGATAAAACCATTGTATTGTAACTGTAACCACCAATATTCTCTACTTAAAGGAACATTGATGAGTTTGACAGACTGTCTGTATTGCATTATTTGAGCCCACACTAGGCCTTGAGATGAATGCATATTTAATGTTCTGATATGCAGTGGATGTCTTGTTTAATACTTGCCTGACTGTGTCATAGGCCAGATTTGACAAAAGCCAGTCTGATTTTCAACTGCTTACAACATTCCTCAGCATGTGTCACCCTCTTCCCCTATTGTGCCCAACACTTATCAGTCCATTAGAAGATATAATGATGCACATGCTTCCTGAGCACTACTATTACTTGGCAGGTGCATGTATGCATAAGTCTTTTTCAGTGCAGATTTCAATATGTAGTGTGTGACCCTTTAAGTGATAGTCCATACCAGACTTATAGTCAGTTTATCCATGAATCCATACCAACCGATAGAGTACACATAACGGGGAGTACCCTAATCTGATTTCTATTATTGCTTACGAATGGTGTGATCATGTGGAAAGAGAGGTAGCACCTTCCCCTGGCTGCTTTTTTGTTATCTCTGCCTTGAATGTCACTGAGACTCGGTAAATATGCTTTTGGACTCTGGCATAAATTGCTGATCTATTTAGCACAGGGGGCTGAGATCCATGGTGCCATGGTTCTATTCTCATATGACTGAGTTTGAGCCCAAAACCATTATATGGGGAGTCCAATGCTCTCCTGAAAGCGCTAATAGATTTATCAATTCCCTTTGGGGTTTCTGGACATAATATGGCACAGTCCCAGTGTGGCTGTATGACCATGTTTTACATTTCCTTCACTATTCTTCATGTGGAGCTTTATGTACTTACACAGGCAAGATGGAGGTAAAATACGACGTACACCTCTAATTACTTTATTGCCTCTATCATGATCACCCTTCATTCAAAGGTATCATCTGTAGTATAAGGAACAACTGATAAGGTTGGCACCTGTTCCTCTTTTTCAGCATTTTTTGAGTCAATTGCCCAATGGACCTAGGGTATCTTGGTAATCCTGGTAAGTCAGGCCATCTCTGTGCAAAAACTGTAGCGACTCCCCAGAGTGGAGCACCTGCTTAAAAGGCCAATTAGCACTGTAGTATTCTGCTATTGCTTCACAATAAATCTCAGTGAAACAACCATAGTAATTCCAAGCAGAGGCTACGCATGACATTTACAAGGCTGTGCTTCAATCAAGCCACAATTGAAACTGCTAAATCCCAAGTACACATCCAGGATGCACAAAGATCAATCCTCCTGCTGATATGTGATTAATCAAGAAAGTAAACATCTCGTAATGTTGCTGTGAGCCTGGTTAAGGCCACCAGAGCACTGTATCTTGAACCAGCTAAAATTTACTACAAGTCTGCACCTGTTGGACTTTTAGTGAGACATAATTAGGGAACAAGCCATCCAGGGCCCACGAGAGGCATTTATTCAGCTTCATCTCCCCTTTTCACATCATGCGCAGCAGGACAGAAATGCATTGGAGGAAGCTACTGCTCCAATCCTGGACCTGGGATGGGTAGCGTAAATATACTTCCTTTCTCTGGCAGGAAATTAAGTGGGAGAAAGTATAAGCAAGTACTCTATTTATGTGCACTAGAACAGAATGGGAGGAGCCTCAACCAGTTGGAAGAAATCAACTTAGAATCCTTCATGTGACAAGGTGGCACACCTAATTTATTATAGGCAGGGGCATGGAAGAGGGGCACAGGTATAATGCAAAAGCATATATTCATGCAATAATAAAGCTCATGCCCAATGCTATATCTTGCCTCACTTCTTTTTTACCACTGAAGAAGGCCCAGAAATTCTATCTGCTCAGTATTGTCCCAGCATATGGGTTTTAAGGACATTTCTTTTCACGACAGTATCAGCTCTGGCGCTGTTCACTCATCAGTTTTGCAGATATATCAATTATCAGTGCTGATGGTGTTCACTCATCAAATCAGCAGAGATATAAGTCGACCATTTTGAATTTCAGTTGCAGTGCCTAACATATGATGCTAGTGCCATGATTTAACAAGTGTTCTTTTTTAACTAATTTCTCTCCGTAGGTATCCCTCAAATGGACAACTTAAATCCAGATTTATTATCAGTTAAAATAGGCAGTGAAAGCATGCAAGCATTAACATCTTGTGGATCTCGCCAAATCCATTACCAACAATGATTTAAGTAGTACAACTTAATGACATCATCACATTTTATCATTTTACAAAAACCTACGGGGAATGGGGATTGGTTAGTGGTTGTGGCTACATATATGCTCTATAAGGTTCAAACATCTAATTGGCTTATGCTCGTCTGATGGCGCCTCCCCAGACCACGCGCATACTGATAAAGGTTAAACTATCTAATTTCTTCAAGAACGGGTTGGGTGGCACATAACGTGATGGACGGCATAACACCAGACTCTGTGTTTCTACTAACCAACCTTGGGCATTTGACAGGTCGTCAAGACATGAGCCAGACAGAGAGGAGGAGGAGAGAGGTCCAAAGATTGCTTTTCTTCAGATTAAAACATCCCTTATTCCTAGGCCGTGAGCCTGGGTGATCTCTTTGTACTTGGCCTTGTGCGGCATCTCGTGTCTCTGTGTACACGTACAAAGTATGGCAGGAGTCCTATCTGTGTTCACGTCCAATGAATAGATAATGTTTACCAGTTGTGGGTCATGTGTGATGGAACCGTGTTTGGTATACATTTATCCTGTATTTATTGAGAATTTAGCTAATATTAAAGTGTCATGTTGAGAATTTAGCTAACATTAATGTAAGTGTTGTGTTTTCTGTTGCCACTGGAGACAGTCTTCAGTTATTCTTCATGGAGTCCTTTGGCTTATAGTTTGACTGCACCCGGCTCACAAAGGTCGGTTGTGCGTTTTACAAACTTTAATAATCTAGGAATATACTGCTTGTGTCTCGGGAATTACTATATCGTGCCTTCGCTCCACCGTACCGATCCTCTCTTATTTCACTGTAACCATAGCTCTGGTTGTTAGCTAACAACCCAGCTATGCACAGCCGTGTATTTCTGTGGATTTAGCATTTTGAATTATCTAGAAGTGTTGGGGTCATCATTTATTTAAGAGCATTCTGAGGCTCCCATTTTGGAAAAGATGGCTGCCCTATTATAACTGTTTTTCTGTGTTAGGAAGCAGTATTTGCGTGTCTTTCATGTTGCATTCATCTTATACATCAGTTATGTTAGTATTCTTCATGTCTAGTGGATGCTATGTTAGTATACTTCATGTACTTCATGTATAAATGCATATATTACCTATTGTACATGTTCTTCATGTTGAGTGCACATTTGCTTTGTGTCCAATGCCTGCACATGTAAGATTTCAACGTTAGTTTGACTACTTTTGCCATCTTCAGCTAACATTTTCTGGCATGGATTGTGTATGTTGACATCCTGCCAAAAAAACAGCTTCTGTAGGGGCCTGTTAATCATGCTAAATGGCATGCTCATTAATACAACAGCAAGCAAATCTTTCCCAAAGGGCGGTTGTCCACTTTATGGAGCCTGGGTGGACCTCTTGCAGGCGTTCGATACAGTTAACAGAACCCACCTCTGGGAAAAGTTAAGAAGCTGGGATTTGCCCTCCGGCCTACTGCCTACAATTGTGGAGCTACAGGAACGTTCCTACTTGAGGATAAGGCTGGATAGGAGGGGAGCCTTTCAATAGGCATCCGGACCGAGTGCAGGGTTAGGCACGGATGAATGCTAGCACCCTGCCTTTTCAATCTTTACCTGGCTTATTTGGCTGTAATATTGAGAAAAAGGGGTCTGGTGAGTCCGAAGTTGGGATCAGTGTGCTTGAAGTGGATTGCCTATGCTGACGACATAGTGCTGCTCAATTGCAGACAGCAGCATTTGTTGGATGCACTGGGAGAGTATGCCACAGCAAATGGCCTTAAGATCAATCAAATCAAGTAAAAAAATTGTATTTTTAAACAACCAGCAAAATGGGTCCCTTCTTTCACTTGGAGATTGGAGGGGCAGGTCATGCCAGTGGGACAAGGCATAGTGTATCTAGGTTTTAATCTCCGCTCTTATCCATCACAGGAGCATGTTAAGGGGATGGATGCAAAAGTCTTACAACTGTCCTGTCAAATGAAGAAAATAAAATTAGATTTCTGTAAATTCTCAGTGATGCCCCTGATAAAACATTACACTGATAAGGCCATCCCAGTCTTGCTTTATGGTACTGACATCCCATATGTTAAACTCTATAGACTGGTTAAGGCTAGAAGGGAACATTTGGAAGAGTGTCCACTCCCTTCCATAGTATGAATTGGGGCTTTTATCACTCCCCTACCAGGCAGAATGGAGAACATTATCAACCTATATGTTAATCCTGATTCCTTGGCCCAATACCCTTTATGAAGAGATTAATACTGAACTCTGGGGTCACCAGAATACATTTCTAAATAAATTGGATGAATTGTCAGAGGAAATATTGAGATCGCAGTAATGCACAATTCAGTATTTGGTGGATAATCCTCTCCTGCTTAAAAATTCCCTAAAAAGAAATGATTGGATCAGAACCATGGTGGAAATGTTTAGCCAGAAGGTCCACTAATCACTTTCTCATCTGGATAAGCCAAGTGGAACCATGATGAGGTACCTGAAGCGTTCCCCCTGCATCAGGGTCAGAGCAGATTTCTTAAGATTTCGACTGAACATCTTGCCTACAAGAGAGATTCTTTACATTAGGCATAAGGACCACCTTTCCGATAATCTTTGTGGATGGTGTGATGAACAGTGTATCGAATGTCTGAGACTTGTGCTGAGTGAGTGCGAGGGATCTAGGGATCTGAGAGAAAGAAGGCTGAAGACATTTGTAGATATAGAATGGTGGCTGGATTCACAGCAATTCTGGTATCAAATGAATGTGAGGCAGGAGCCTTGTCTTACATAGGAAATCATTGCTGTGTTGAAAGAACTTAATTTAGAGGGTAAGCCAGGCTTTTTGGGAAATGCAACCTGTGTTTTGTGATACTTTTCTTCTTCTTCTTCTTTTGTTGCTTTTTTATATTGTATAAATTGTCTTGTCTAATTTGTTTACAAAAGGTATGTGAAAAGTCATATTTATTGACTGTACCACATTAAATAAAATAAAAAATAAATAAATGGTCTATATGTCCTGCTGCACCTGCCTGAGATACGGGTGGTACGATTGTCTTAGTGAGTATCGTTTCTCACTTGTGCGGCATTGGGCCGGGGGAGGGGCAGAAGATATGGATGACATATGCATATGCCTACCAACAGAACTGTTGTCCCACAATCAAATATTTAAACATGGCTGAACATTCACATGCTCTTACGAGTCTATCATAGTTAGAAACCCCTTGTTGATATGGTTACTGTTAGCTCTGAACCCCCATTTGAGTATTGTTGTTCAAATTTAGTAAGGGTTGCTATACTTTTGTATTTTGGTCTTTGTTTTCAAAAGCATATTCCGATTGAAACAGAAATGTGTAATGACAATAATTAACGGAATAGTGCGCTCAAACATATTATTGTCCCAAAAGATGGGCAATAATCAAAAACATGCATTAAACATAATTTTAAAGAAAGTTCCTATATAAACTTTTGAGCAAACAAGACTCAAAGCGTTTACATGGGAGCATCCATTTTGCCATTTCAGGTAGCCTACTCAGCTCAACTTAAGCTGTGCCCTGGCGGCACTAAACAAGCAGCAAAAACCCCCTACTGGGAGATTTTGCTTACTGCAGCCAGAGCAGAGCTGTACATGGAGGAGGCTGCCTTCACTTTTATTTTACGTTTTCAGTGCTCCCCAAGCCCAGGGAAGCACAGAAAACGTAAATGAAAGGCAAAAAGCAAAGGCGCAGCAATTCTAAATACACGTTGAGTGTCAGGGGAGCCCAGGAGACTCAAAGCGAAAGCCGCCGCAGTCACAAATACAACGTTGTTGTATTTGTAAATGCTGAGAAAACCGCAGCATTTATAAATACAACAATGTTGTATTTATGTCTGCTGTGGCTTCAGCTTTGAGTCTCCTGGGCTCCCCCTGTGTCGGGGGGAGCCCAGGAGACTCAAAGCTGAAGCCACCGCAAACATAAATACAACATTATAAATGCTGCGGTTTTCTTTCTAAGTTAGAAAGAAAACTGCAGCATTTATTTTGCAGTGCTTTGAAAAAAGAATGAAATTTAAAGGACTTACCAGCAGCAGCTTCTGTTAAGTTCTGCTCTCCGGCAATAATGAAGCAAAAGCCACCTGCTGGTAGCTTTTGTTTATTACAGCTCGCTTACTTTTGCTTCATTAGTGCCGCAAGGGCAAGATTAACACAAGCACAGGAGGCTCATCCATTTCACAAAATGGATGCCTCCTAATGCTTGAAATGTGTGACTTTGAGCCTCATTTGCTCAAAAGTTTACATATGAACTTTCTTAATAAATATATTTTATATATATTTTTTATCTTGGCCCATCTTTTGAGCCAATAACATTGTTGAGAGCACTATTCCTTTAAGTCTGTTATCCAATGAACATGTTTTCTGTGTTGCCAGGCATTGCTATCATTTACCCAGATACTCACACCATAATCAGATCAGGTACTCACAACATGTACCATTCCTGCCATCATTTGACCTGGTACTTCCATCCTTTGCCAGGTATTGCCATAAGGTACACATGTACTCAAATAATTTCACAGACATTGGCATATTTTTCCAAGCACTACATCTGGTAGGGATTGATGCCATATAGCAGATATTGTTTACCTTTATGTGTCAGGAGTTGGTGTTCTATTACAATATACCCCCATCTTTTGCAAATCACTACTGTCATAAGACACATATTAACACTATTTGCTCAATTGACATTTAGGTTGTATTGGTTAATTCCATGAGATGCCTATGTATTTACATCATATGACAGTTATTTCCATTTTATTTACCCAGATGGTATGCCAGTGTAGGTAGTTTTATGGCTGTCAGTGAATAGCAGCAAGGTGACATCTACTTTGTATTGTATTCTCTACCAGGTGGAACCCATAGGTCTGTCTACTTCTGGTGAACTTCCATACGCCCTGACCTATGGCACATATTGATCTTCCAGTTTTGAGTTTCTGTTTGTGATATCCTTGTACGGAGGATGGGTCCTGCAGCCCCCCCCTCCATCAGCAGTGTGTGTGTGTGGGCGAATGTGTGTTGGTGTGTGTGTGTTTGTTTTTAGGTAATGTGAGTAAATGAAGGGTTAATCATTCAGTTATTGTGTTGATAGTATCTAGAAGTTGTTGCCGGATGCATGATGTGGATATATTTCCTTGCACAGAATTTGAATACTAATCAGCATGATTTTATGTGCATTGACTTCCATGGTGTATGAGGTGCAGAGGATATTTAGGGTGTGTGAGGTGGAGTTTAGATGTGAAAGAGAGCATGTTGGTCTGGCTCATGTGAGGAGCAGTTAATAGTTCATGTGTGAATTGAGGGCTGGGTGATTCATGAGGATTTCTATTAATATTCTGACAGCTGGGTTTAGGAAAGGATTCTCCACTATCGATCAATATTTTATTTTAAATGGCATTATTGGGAAGAATTGTAGGGTTGGGGTGGAGGGGTATAAACCTTTATGCAGCCTTCCAGTTTTATACTCAATCGAAAGGAATGTGTTTTGGGGGAGCTGGATACACTGATGTGCCCACTGGGGCGTCTGTGTCCTATCCGATTGTGATACACAGACACACATGCAGCAGTGCAGTGCTCGAGAGTCAGAAGCTTTTCTGCAGATTTTTGCTACAAATTTAGGGGTCAAGCAAGTCTGTTCTTTAGTTCCTCTAGGGTTTAGTTTATTTCTCTAGGAATTTGATCCTTGTACATCCCTGCGCAAAGTGAACCCTCCAGTACTGCAAAGCACTTCATACACAGCCCTATTAGTGTTAGTGACTGGTGGATACAGCAGAGTCTTATTTATGCTGAACAATATTTAAGAGCTCATAGTTCAACATTGAATATGCGTAAATCGAGAATTATGTCACTTGCAAAAGGCAACCCCTGCCCCCCATCCCCGCCCCCACTCTTGGTATATAAATCTGAAAACATCTGATCTGAAACCAAAAAAGTGATCTTGATCAAATCACATAAAGACGATTGCTGAGAGAGCATCATTGAGATGTTTATGAAAATTCTATCATACGTATCAGTCCTCATTCTCAAAAAACGCCTTTGTGTATATATACCCAGAGTCTACACAATAATGTTGTATGGCAACGAGTTTTGGGGGATATTCAAATTGCTCCCAACTCACTGTACTACCAAAACAAAAACCTTTAACAAGATTAATAGGGCTCATTTTAGGAATTAGGGGGTCCCCATTCTTTTTGGGAAATCCCATTAGTTGTAAGCATTTGAAGGAATAGCTGACTCGTTTGCAAAAAAAAGTATGTGTGGTATAACAAGGGTTGTAAATTACGAGGAGTACACTCGGGTTTTCAGAATTGGGAGCATTTGAGTTTATCTCATACAATAACCTTAAAAAAAACGTTTAAAAAACGATAGGGATACGGATAGGCAAAATGTGGGCAGCTTATCTTCTTTGAAAATCTATACTAGTCTTCGGGTGTATATAGTGAAAAGTGGGGAAGTGTGTGAAATTAAAACCACTGAGTGTAGACAATATACCTTTATAGACCTGCAGCGAGGGCCGTACGAGGTGTTATGGGGCCTGAAGACAGAGTTAAAGGCCCGAGCTAGGGCCTTTAACGGGGTATGAGGGACCATAACGCCCGGTACAGCCTGAGCTGTGGGTTTATAAGGCTATTAGAACACCCTCAGTGTTTAATTAAAGTAGAATAAATGAGACATGTTTAATTGAAGTAGAAAACATTTACAAAATGGTAAATAAATGTTGCACACATTTGACCATTTTGCAATTTTTGTACTTTACTTAAACATGTCTCATTTCTTTTTTATAGGGTGGTGTAAGGTGATTGGGTGGGAGGAGTATGCTTTTAAAGTGGAATCAGGTGTGGGTGGGCATGCCAGCCCCCTGTTCTAATTAAGGTTATTTCAGGTGTGTTTTTTCCCCCACAACAGAAATGTCAGCTCCCAATTATTCCACACTAACATGCAGTTACAAAACATTGGCAAGCAGCATGTGCATAAACATTAATTTACCAAGCTATCCGCTTACATTTGTCTGCCTTTCTTTTCTATTATTATTTCCATGCACCAATGCATGTGACGACGTGCAACCAAGATTCCCTATAACTTCGTTACTGCACAAAATAACACATTTGCGTTCCATATAACTGTAAAATGCAGTTCTATGCCAATTTAAACTTCTTGAAACGTTTTTCCTGAAACCTGAACACAGAAGGCGTTTACCTCGACTTGGTTTCCATGGGCGGAGCTACGTGGCACATGTTGGTCTTGCAATGTGAATTTCGGAATGGAAAGTTAACTCTTTCCGTTCTGAACTTACACGCCGAACTAAGCGTCCACTTTTGCAGACTTCCCCGCCCGCCGACAGCTATGCAGGATCAGGTAAGTAATTGCAACCCGAACTAAGGGCTGTAATCAATATGCGAGCTATACCAGTGTGTATAGCCTGCAGATTGGCCAATCAGCATTGCAAAACACCTGCTGTTGGGACCTGGGGAAGCCCAGTGATGGCGTGCGGGCCCCCCAGGGTCTGAGTACCAGCACGCGCGGGCGGGCGCGCAAGAACGCATGCCGGAGACGTCTGTGTGTTCCGGTGCTCCGGCGCGAACTGCCCGGGCACCGCCTTTATTAACCCAGCGCGCATGCGCCGGCGCGGCGCGGCAGGCCGCGCATGCGCACTTCGTGTACCACGTACACAACATCCCTCCTTTTCCCCCCAAACAACAAACACATTAAACAGGGGAGCCAACGTGGCTCAAATCAAACTGTACTTAACAGGGCTTGTTACTCATGCCGCTGAGTCCATGATGAAATCCTGAAATCTTTGCGGTGGGCGACGTCCTTCCCTGCGCGGGTACCTGGGCGAACCTCCCTCGGGGTTCTCTGGTCCCCCGGGGTCCTCTGGCGGTTCACCGCCTCCACGCGGCGCCTCCGCTGCTTGTCCTTGGTCCGGATTGGTTTCTTCTTCCGCTGCCACAGGTCCTATGCGCTTGAAGAAAGATACGTTTCTGGTTACGGTACCCCGCGCATTCGCAGCTGTGACCATTGACCCTTTGACATGAGTAACTCCCATTGGTTGGGTTTCGTAAGTCATCGAGAGTTTTCCCTCCGGCTTCCTGTTCCGGACTAGGACGGTGTCTCCTACCGATATCTCTCTTTCTGGCAGCCTCCGCCTTGTTGTTTCGTTCTCGTTTCTCGCTGCTCTTACTGCTGTCACCCGTGCGCTATCGATCACGCCTGGGTGTCTGTCTCCCGCTTCGGGTATCAGCCCTCTGGGTATTCGCCTGAACAGCGCCTCGGCGGGTGCGATTCAGGTGGATTGATGTGGGGTGGACCGGTATTCACAAAGAAAGTCAATTAAATTGTGTCGTAGGTCCTCCCCTCCATTGACAGAAATTCGAAAAATCTTGTTCAGTGTCCGCATGAATCGCTCAACCTCTCCATTGGCCCTTGGCCATAGCGGGGTTACCTTCCGGTGCTTTATGCCTCGTTCTTCGCAGTACCTAGCAAACCGCTGCCCTTGGAACGGTGCTCCGTTGTCTGAGCAGATCTCAAAGGGGAACCCATGGGTGGCGAAAAGTTTGTCCATTGCCAGGATGGTGTGATCACTGGCGGTGGATTCCACGAGCTCCACCTCCGGATACCTCGACCACTGGTCCGTGACCACCAGGAAATATAGGCCCCTTCCGGTCGAGCCGAAGTCTGCGTGCACCGTTCCCCATGATATGTCACTCCGCTCCATGGCCCGAATGGGTGGGCCCCTTTCCACAGGACTCGTGGCTTGGCAGGGAATGCAGGTCCTCACAAACTCGGCCACCCTGTGCTCCAGATCGGGGAACCAGACCTTCAGCCTGAGGCGTGCCTTCATCTTGGCCATGCCTTGGTGCCCTGTGTGGGCCAACTGGAGGACTCTCATGACCAGTGACCTGGGTATCTCGATCTGGTGCCCTCGCAGCAACAGACCGTCTGTGGACACCGAGAGCTCGTGTCGAGCTTTCCACAGCAGTTGAAGGTCCCTTTGCACCTCCGGGTTCCTCCTGGCGTTGTTCAAAAGGACGTCCCGCCACTCTCCTGTGGCCACCGCCCTTTTCACCCTCAGGAACGCCTCGTCGGAGTTCGAGTCGTCCGCAATGTCCTGTCTCGATAAAGCCACGGGCAGGGCCGATTCAATGACAAGGTGTACGGCGTCCCCAGTGTCCGTCATCTCCGCGGGACTCTGGGTATCCCTCGTGCCTGGATGACGAGAGAGATAGTCAGCTGGGTTGTGTGTACCTGGGCGGTATACTAGCTTGACGCCGTATTCCATGAGGGATAGCATCCATCTCTCGATGCGGGGTGGCGGCATGGAAGATGTTCCTGACAGAATAGGAATCAGGGGTTTATGGTCCGTTATCACGACGACAGGTTTGCCGAGGATGTAGATTCTGAAGTGTTTGCACCCCCACAGGATGGCGAGGGCTTCCCTTTCTATCTGGGAATATCTCCTCTCCGTGTCGGTGAGGGCTTTGCTGGCATATGCTATGGGCCTCATGACCCCTAGTTCGTCTGCCTGCATGAGGACTGCCCCCAGTCCCACCGGGCTGGCATCGACCACAATCTCCGATTCCCGGCTGGGATTGAAATAGGCCATTGTTTCCTGCTCTGACAGGGCTTCTTTGATGGCCTTGAAGGATCGTTGTTCATTCTCAGTCCACTGCCAAGCTACGTCGTTCCTGGTGAGTGCCCTCAGAGGTTCCGACAGAGAGGCTAAGTCCTTGATAAAACGGCCGCAGTAGTTGACCATCCCTAAGAAGCTCCGAACTTCTGCCGGTGATGTGGGTGGAGGTGGATCTCTAATGTCCTTCACTTTCCCAGGGTCCGGGGATATACCCCCAGCATGGAAGGTGAAACCACAGAATTCTAGTCAGTCTTTTAGGAATTCACACTTTTCTTGGTGCAGGGTGAAACCCACCGCCTGTAGCCTCTCAAAAGTGTTCTCTAGCCGTTTCAGATGTTCACTTTCCGACCTGGCAAAGATTAAGATGTCGTCGGACATGTTTCTGACTCCTTTCAGTCCGGACAGGGCTCCTCTGATGGCGTTTTGGAAAACCTCCGCTGCGGACGATATTCCGAAATTTAGTCTCTTGTACTGGTACAGCCCCTCGTGAGTAGTGAATGTTGTAATGTACCTCGACTCGGGGTGTAACTCTAGCTGGTGATACCCAGACCTGAGGTCCAGTTTAGAGAAGACTTTGGCACCTTGGAGTTCTCCGACGATGTCATCTAGAGTGGGTGTGAGGTGACGCTCCCTTTTGATGGCGGCATTTGGGAGTCTCATGTCCACGCAAATGCGTACTGCCCCCGGTTGCTTCGGCTTTGGGGCCACTACGATGGGCGAAACCCAAGGGGTGGGGCCTTCCACTCTTTCAATGATGTCCCGGTCGACCAGCTGCTGCAATTCCTCCTCCACTTGGGCTCTCAAGTGGAAAGGAATCCGGCGATGTTTGAGGGCCGTCGGCCTCACGGACTTGTCGATATGTAAGCGTATGGGCTCTGCTTTCAGCTTTCCAATGCCCTTGAAGAGAGTTTCAAATCTGTGTAGCATGCTTTTCAGATCGGCATGGTATACTCCGAACGAGAAGTGGACGATGTCGAGTGCTTCTGATGCCGCACAGCTCAACAGGGAATGTGGGCTGACGCTGGTGACAAAGAACCTCGCTTTGATAGTGTTCTGTCCATGAGAAACCGGGGCTACAAACACACCTTGGATGGGTAGAGGTGTTTCCCCTCCGAAGGCATATATTCGCGCCGTGGACGCTGACAGCTCCGGTGGGCCTGGCAGGGCTTCATAATGTTTGGTGGCCAGCACACAGACTGAAGCCCCAGTATCTATGAGAATGGGGGTGGGGACGTCGTCGATGTTAACAGTGCATGTGGGTTGGCGTCTCGTGCCAGGACCTTTCACAATGCTGGGGTGGGTGGGGCATCAGGCCTTCTCGGCGCCCATTTCGACCTTCCCGTTGCTGAACGTCCCACAGCAAATGCGTCTTCATCATTCTTCGGTCGCGTGGCAGCGTCCATTTTCGCACCTCTGGCTTCTGCCAGCTCATGTGCTCTTCCCAGGTCCAAAATTTGCTGGAGGGTCAGACCAGGTTCTCTCAGTACTTGCCTTCTAAGTTTGCCGGAGCTGCACCCCTGCAATAGCTGGTTGCGGACCATTTCTTCCTCATCGACCCATCTGCAAGTGGTCACCAGGTGCCTCAGACGGGCACAGAATTTGTCTAGGGGTTCGTCGTCTAGTTGCCTTTCGGCGCCCATGACAAATCTATCAAAATCCACATTTGCCATGGGGAGAAAATGGTCTTTGAGTGCCTGTTTGACTGCGTCATACGTGACCACGGGGGTGACGAGGGAATCGTAGATTTTGTGGACTTCCGCGCCTGCCGAGTAGATCATAGTCGCGATCTTGGTGTCATCATCGTTCACCCCAGATGCCCTGAAGAACATATCTAGCCTCTTGACCCACAGCAGCCACTTCGGGCCCAGTTTGGAAGGGGGGCCGGTAGTATCAAATTCAGGCATGGGGGCCAGAGAGCTGCGAGATCTGCGCGGGATTGGGGCTAAGGCACCTTCATCATCAGTCTCTTCGCCCATTTCTGCGTCACGTACTCACAGTTATCTATTCCTAGAATGATGGGCGTCTTGTCCCGGGCTTGTAGTGGTGCTGGGGTGTAGAAACCCACTTCTTTCTTCTTTAATGCCACAGCCCTGCGCCTGCAGGACTGTGGGAGTTCCAAAAATTAGGTTGTATTCCCCAAAACACAGCTGACAGGTGGCGCACGAGCACCCTCTCGGGCCGCAACCACTGCAGCTGTGTGTGCGAGCGAAAACAAAATGGCCGCCGGCACTCCACGGGTCCGTGATACGGAAGAGCTTTCCGTCTCTCCGAGGCTGTCGGAGCAGGGAAGTGATCCGTACCTCCTCATCGCCAGTGTTGGGACCTGGGGAAGCCCAGTGATGGCGTGCGGGCCCCCCAGGGTCTGAGTACCAGCGCGTGTGGGCGGACGCGCAAGAACGCACGCCGGAGACGTCTGTGTGTTCCGGTGCTCCGGCGCGAACTGCCCGGGCACCGCCTTTATTAACCCAGCGCGCATGCGCCGGCCCGGATGCGCACTTCGTGTACCACGTACACAACACCTGCTAGGGTGTTCGTATTGATATTAATGACCCGCCTAAGCATATTCTCATTAAATGAACAAAGGAAATGGGCTGTGAGACTGAAATGCTTTTGAGAAATGGGAGTTTGGGAAGATTTGGGTCATTTTCTATTGATTTGTAAATGTTGTATTGATTTGCACATGAAGTGGTTAGATCTTAATTTATGACATATTAAGCCCTGTTTAGATGCAGTGTTCCTTATAATGAAATGGAATGATTTGTGTTTTGTTCATAGTTTAGATGACTTTCTTAGAGAAGCATTGATACAGTGATTTAAAGTTGCCATTTATATTTGCTATGTAAAGAAAATAATTTGCAACAAGTGCTCTTCTGCATTTACGCAAATCAATGTAGCACTTTGATGCCTTTAATGGGAAGTCCGTTGAGGTGGGTTAGTTCGCATCAAGCCAACATGCATGTTTACTTTAAAAACAAATAGCTGTTGCTTATGTTGCTGTGATAAACATCTCGGTAGCACGTTAAACAAATTCTAAGTGAAATAAATACATTTTTAGCCTCTGCACTGTGATCCTTCACACATCTAAATTGGCCTGAAATGCATAACTTAAAACCAGAAGAGCTAATCAGGACACATGAATTTCTGATTTTTCCCATTTTTTACAAACACAACCTGAAAGAAATCTGAGTTTTTTCATTCAGTATGTATGTGTAAAAATCGTTAAAAAAGGAAATAATAGCTCAGCATTCATAATTAACTTTCTCAACTAACATATCTTGATTTATAGAAAGAAGAATATGCTCTTTGCTCCTCAATATTTAACGTCTAACTTCTAAAAACAATCCTGAATAAAACTCTCAGACCTGGTCAATACCATCATCCTCATTCCTTGCAGAGCACCATCACAATTGCCTGAAAATACAACTTGAGTGGCACCATAAATACCTAATTCACCACCTCTTGTTCAGAAATAGCTGCCTTCTAACCCACAGCACTCCAGCACTCCAGAGGCATTTGTGATCTGCAAATGTTCTCTGCATCTCTGAATGTGCTAGTCTCATGTCTGTTCAACAGACGCTTTAAGAAACACTCACACAAATCATTATAATTATGACTTGTACAATTACTTAACATTTCTGACACAAATGGCTATAATGGTTTCTCACACTCTTCAATGCACTGTTCTCAGCTCAGAACAGAGAATGGGAAATAGAACCAGTCCCTAGTTGTTGCATGAAAGATAAAGACCCAACCAACATTGGACCTGCAGAAGAAAGGAACCTGCAGAGCCACAGATATGGAGGGACTTCCTCCTTCGAGG
Organism: Ambystoma mexicanum; assembly: GCF_040938575.1. Taxonomy (NCBI): domain Eukaryota; kingdom Metazoa; phylum Chordata; class Amphibia; order Caudata; family Ambystomatidae; genus Ambystoma; species Ambystoma mexicanum. The sequence continues at coordinate 468,626,816 of NC_090923.1, forward strand.
TTTGCTTAGGAGAAGCCAGTGCATGTTTGACATAGAAGATCAAAGTGCGGTCAAGCAAGAGGAACCTTCAGCAAAGCTGCTGAGACACCGACCGGCAAAGGCCGGTTCATGACGCAAGCAGTGGAGAATGCCTAAGCGGTGAACAAGTGGCATAGTGTGGAACCGACACCAACGTCCTGCTGGAAGACAGCAGTTAGGGATTGTCAGCTCCATAAGACACAGAATGTCGGGAAGGAGTCTGGAGAGAAAACCCAAGTCAGCATATTTAAAGGCCATCTCAGAGGAGCACCACACAGAGATAGAAGGTACGCAGTCCCTCCAGCGAACCAGGCAGAGGGCTGAAAAGCCCAGCCAGACCCCAAAGCTGAGTGAGAGACTGGAGGCCCCTGAGTCGGAGACAGAGAGATGTTGCAGTGTAGGGAAAGAACCTAGAAACCCCAGAGTGGGGAGACAGACAGAGAGAAGCTCCAGGGTGGAGAAAGAACTGAGAGGCCCCAAGGTGGGGAAAGAGCAACACAACCACAAGGTGGATGGAGAGGCCTGAGACCTTAAGCTGGGGTAATAGAAACAAAATCCCAAAGCAGGGTAAGAGAGAGAGACTTGAGACCCCAAGATGTGATAAGAAAGGCAAAACCCCATGGTGGGATGAGAGAAAGCAGACTCCAAGATGGGGGTGAAAGAAATCAGGCCCTAAGGTGGGCTGAGAGACCCCAAATCCTAAGGCAGGTTGTTAAGTCTGAAACCCCAGGGAGGGGTTAAACCATGGATATAACTCACTGGATAAAGCATTTTGAAGTTCCTTTTTGTGGAAAACCAAGCAGAATACCTGGCGTGGAACCAGGCAGTTCACAATGGTAGAAGAAAACCAGAGACTGAGATAAAGTGCTTGATAAAGAGACATTTCACCACCTGTTAGGAACTGTGCTACGGGGCAAGGATGCCCTTTGTTTGAACTAAGACTGACACACAAACCCAAGAAATGTGAAGAGACATTTCGTCTTGAGTTTTGAACTGTGTCACAGGGTAAGGCGCCCCTTTTGTTATGATAAAGAGACATCTAGCTGGGGTCAGAAACCAACTACCATTCTTTCCTTTTGGATACAGGCCCTTATGGTACTTCTGTTAACGTTAGGCTTTTTGTGCCATAGTGATAAGGACAGTAATCAGGTTAGAATTGGTTTTCTGGATGGTTAACTTTATTTAATTTATAGGATATCCTCTTGGCCACTCCTTTAGAAAATGAGGTGGTATTCTTACACAAAGACGTCATACTTCCATTAAATCAAAGAGATCTACCTTGCAATAAGAACAAACTAATAGAGGGGGTTAAACCTAGAGCACCTAGAATCATCTATCCTTTTATGAAAAGAGATCAACATTCTATGTCTGAATTCAAATAAGAATAGGCAGCAGGTTATTGTTAGAAAAGTATCCCTGATGAATGTCTACAATTGTTTCATTCAACAGAAACATGTTGGAATTTCCACACTTATGATATGACATAAGAGGCACCATTTATATGGCAAATATGAAGGATTTTGAATTGATTGCTAGTAGACAGTTGATTATGTTGTACACACACACATTGACTATTTGAGATAATCTTTTTTTAAAGAAATGGGTAGCACATTCATTTGCCACAACACTGTCATCACAAATTCCAAATGTAATTCTGTTATTTTAATTATTTTCAATTTAAATGAGATCACTCAATAAACAGTTACTTACACTTTAAGAAATATTATTTCTTCGGAAAGATACTAGAGGCACTTAGTAGTATCACTGCAAATTTGTACAATTGCAAAATTGTGTCATGAGCTAGCCCTACTATTTTTGTGATGCACCCCGGTAGGGGCCTCCTCTCATATGGCTGGGGGAAGGCAGCTGCTACCTGATCCTGACCCTGCATGTGGTATTATGAGGGAGAATCACATTAAAGGGCACTCTTATCAAGGGGAATTGGTGACACTTTTAATTCATAATTTCCCTATTCTCCCTTAACCATGGATGGCATATTGTAAAGTAGAGCAAACCAAGGTAACGGCAACGCATGTGACATATCCTAACTTTAATAACATTCATTTCAACAATCAAACAGAAGTGAGTAGTCCCAAAAGAATTCAATCCATTATGGACTACAAGATCCATAATACCTGTGGTACTGGATGAGGAAGAAGGACCAGTAGTTAATGAACATCAAAAGTGCCACTGAAGAGAATGTGCGGTTCAGTTGTTTTAAGGCAAGGCACCTAAGCCGGCTATTTATATCTGAAAGTGAACCACAGCTGTGGAGAAGAGGTAGAGGTGAAAGGAAAGGTGCAGCAGAGGCAGAATCAGTGTAGGAAGACACTAAAGTGATGGAAGCTGCAGTGGAAACAAGCACTCTCCCAAGCTTTGGCTTGAGGTTGGATTGTGTGAAAAGCAACAGGTGTACATAGAGGCGAAGAAGCGGATGAGGCAGTGTCTGTGAGGAAGACACGAGACTCAGAGAGTCATGGTCATTGAACGTGGAGCAACAGAGTCTCCCGGTGAGAGAGACCCAGACGGCAAGAGAACCGACAAGGTCCCAGAGATGCTGAGATGCCGAAAAGAAGAACTGCTATGCCGTGCAGCACCTGTGGAGGATGCCGAACCAGCCAACAGTAACCGGTGAGCCTTAGATGAGAATCAGGGCCACTGAGATACTGGCACCAAGGTGCTTCGTAGCATTTTCCGCTCCCACAATAAAGTCACAGGGACCCTGAACGCAAAGTGAAAGTAGGAGGGTATAGCAAGGAGTATTAACTGAATGCCTGAGAAAACTCCTTCATTGGAAACATTTAAAAAGGGTGCAATTCCCCATTTCTGAGATGCCAATTTGGAGAAACCTGTAACCCGCATTGCCAACAGCCAAGAGGTTACCCCGAAGAAGTAGGAAGGCAAAAAGGGCACAGTTCTCCATTTATGAGATATCAACTTGGGGAAACGTGTAACCCGCACAGCCAACAGCCAAGATATAACAAAGAAGAAGTAAAAAGGGCAGCAAGGGCACAATTCTCCTTTACTGAGACACCAGTTTGGGGAAATCTGTAACCCATACTGCCACTAAGAAGAGATCAACTGTAGCAGTAGTAGTTTTCTTACTGGCAGGAGAGTGAACCAGGAAAGGGACCATTTGTAGTTAGTCCTGGCAGGCGAGTACAGTAGGAAAGAAACAGTTGATTTGAAGAAATGTGGTTGTGATAAGAAGATGTTGTGGAAAGACATAGGTAACTTTATCATGCTGACAAACTGTTGCATTACCAAAGGTAGTTGCTGTGCTATTCTGACTAAAGTGTTCCGTTAAAAGAATAATTGTCATAAAGACATTGAGTGGAGAATAACAATTGACTTGGTTTATGAACTAGTGTTTTGAGGAAGGGACATTTGCTTTACCGAGTGGAAGGACACAGTGCGTGGGGAAAACCTTTTGTATTGAACTAAACAGAATTTTTCTGAATCTGAACTGTTCCAAAGGTATTCCTAAATTGATCCAAGGGAAGGTAGCCCAACCCTGTCCACAACAGCACTTTCAAACCTTTATAAGTTTGAACCTTGCCATTTTGTGTTGAACTGAAAAAAGTCAAATGTTCCTTGTACATTTGCACTATGTGTATTAGTGTGAAGGTCAGATGCTTTTTGGGCACCAGGTTATCTTTCTTTAGTTTTAGTTTGCTAGGTGAGGACATTCTCGTTAGCGTAGGTAAAGATAGGCATTTATCTCTGTTAGGCAGAATTATATGCAGTACCCTTTGGGAACACCACACACAATTAAGATTACAAGTGACAGTACAAATTCACCTTTGGTACAAGCCTGTACTACACTGTTAAAGTCGTAGCAGTAGCGGAGCAGCCAGACTTATCTCAAGAGTAAGTGAGAAGTATCAAATAGTTACACAAAGGACAGCAATTACTATGATTCAGGCAAACACCGACTCAAGGTTTTCAAGTAAAAACATATACATTTATTTCACTCTTCAGTTGTATAACATTACACCATTATAAGCAGTTTAAAAAATCACACTCTCAAAACACCACAGCACTTCCCTTAAATCCCAGACAAGTTAAGCTCACAAAATGAAGTGGGAGCAAAATGGCACTCAAGCATTTTAAAAGGGAGGGAAAGACAAAAGTTATTAGAAATTAGATAAAACCAACAGGTAAGTACTCAGGGCAGTTGAACAAGAGGAAATTCAGTGATGAGATCAGATAGAAAAGGTTTAGGGCCAAAGTCAATGGGTCAAAAGTCTTTTGCTCAAGATCACATAGTTCAGGGTAGTTTGCGGTAAAGTTTGTGGCATGGTTTCTGGACGTGTTTGGTAGGTAGAAAAGTCAGTTTAAAAAGAAGAGAAGGACAAGCCCTCGGATTGGAGAACAATTTCACACACTTTCCCCACGGATGAACGAAATGAGCAACCGGGTTTGCACAGTATTTTAAAACCAGCAGCAGAGCAAAGCAACGAATAAATGGTGCGCTCCTTAAAACCCAAGCAGGGCCCGACCTTCCTGCTATCCGGCCCACTGTAGCTCTGTACAGTGAAGTCAACCAGAGGTGGGGTCCTGGCTTGCAGTTTGGGTAAACTGGTTGGTCCCACCAGCACAAGGGAAGAAGTTTCCTGGAGGATCTTCCCTGTCGTCGGATTCTGGAGATTCTGACCTGCGGCAGGGCTTCACCGGGCTGTTCAGTCGCTGTAGGGGTCCTCTTCAGCCAGTTCCTCATTGGTTCTTTCATTCCAGTGGCAACTCTGTCTTTCCAGTCCCAGAGACATGCTTTTTATGTAGTTTTCCCCCATTCATACTGCCTGGCTGTCAATCACACAGCAGAGTAGCTGGCCTGGCAAGGCCAGTCCCCTTAGCCAATCAGACAAGAGTGTGACTTGGGTTACCATGGGAACCCATGGCAGGGGTCCAAAGTCCCCTCCCTCACATCCTGCCTACCCAGACTTTCTGGCACCTTAAGGAGGGCTTCTGTGCAGAAGCCTGCGAAAAGACAGCGAACAAAGGAATCATCCCCGGTTTGACGCACAGAGAAGAACACGAGAAAGACTTTAACAAAAAGAAATGGCAACCTAACCCAGCTGGAGCCAAAATAAAATATATCTGGTAAAACGGTTTTATTTTCGAGGTTAATATAATAGCCAAAAACAAAACCACGGTTATATAATATAACCGCGGTAGAAAAGTTAAGGTAGTTACCACTGCCACCAGCCAAGTCTTAATGTAAAGGGAGCGAAACAGTGCTCCAAGAGACACAGACAAAAAGGGATAAGAATTAACCCTTTCCAATACTCCATGTAATATGGGGTGTACTGGGTCTGTAGTTTAAAGAGACTACATAAAGTTAATGGCAACTTTACATGTTTCTGAGAGACAGTAGTCAGTCCCAGAAAAATGGAGTCAGAGGGAAGTCTAAAAGACAACCCTGTATTACTGCACTGAGGGTGCTGTGTAACACACACAAAAATGGTGCTCATGGAGTAGGTGAGGCTCCAGAGCCCATGATTACACAAATGGTAAAAACACACACAGCAAAACACATGTTAGAGTGGGAAAAAAAGGCTCACACTCTTACCAGGTGAAAAAATAAATCCTAGAATACCAGCAAAGCTGCTGAGGGACTCAATAGATAAGGGAAATTAGCCATTTATGAGAATTCTCCCTAACAATCTCACCCGTTTTATTTGAACACATGGCAAACATTGAGAAAACAACACCTTTGTGTCTGCCTCGCATTTCTGACCCCTCTCATACTTTTGTGACATACTGTTTAATTGACCAGGAAATGTGGGGTCCATAACTTGCTTGGACTCCTGCATGGTATACTTGCCAGAAACCAGCCACCATTCTTTTCTTTTTGGGCAAAGGCACTTATTTTCCTTAAAGTTAGGCTAGAGTTTGTGTTCATCATGCTGGGGCAGTAATCAGGTTAGAATTGGTTTTCTGGACAGTGGATTTTATTTAATTCGTAGGATATCTTGATGAACACTCCTTTAGACTTGTTTAATTTCTTTAGAAATAGAGCAAAGAAACTTAGGGCATCATAGGTTTGCGTGCTCTAGGAAAGAACCTTTTGACTCAAAATGCCACCTTGTGCGTCTCCTGATTCTGACTTATCACAGATGGCTCTGGGACAAATTCTGTGCCGGCAGAGATGTTCCAACATTCATTGACTTGGTGAATTCCCTGTACAAGAAGGGTTCATAAAATCTTATCACAGCCAACAGACCAATAAGTCTGATTGACTATGACTGCAAGATCGTTTGTCATTCTTAAATCCGTGAATCAATGGCTTCAAGATAGACATAGTTTAAACCCACTACAAGGCAGATTTAGACTAGGTTTATCTACAATTGACCACATTTCTGTGTTTTACCATATTGTTCATGAGTAATCCACCACCACAAATAGGACCTTATATGTAACCTTCTTACATTTTCTTCTGTTTTTGACTGTGTTGACAGAGACTGGCTCTGGACCAAACTACAAGCTATTGGGTTGGACCTAAATCTGCTAGGAATCATAAGCCTGTACTCTGATACAGCCTCACAAGTCAGATTTGTTTCCGCAAGAAGCTCTCCTCAAAATGTCGAACTACGCAATGAGTCAAACAAGGATGTCTTCTGTCTACAATTTAATTTTGCCTGTACAAAAATTACATGGCAGAAAAGATTCTGTTAGCATCCAGGGACATCCCACAGGTGAAAGATGTACAAGTAGCATTACTGCTTTATTTAGGTGACTCCATTCTCCAAGCATGCACCACTACAGCCCTAAAAGCACAATTTGAGATAACTGAGATATACTGCAACAAAAAAACAAATTGGTGATTAACATCACCAAATGAAATGTAATGGTGTTTAAAGGCTCCTAGTCATGCATACAACCACGCCATTGTTTTGCATAAGAAATATCTGGAGCAGGTCTTCACATTTCCTTACTTAGGTGGGCTGGCAAATAATTTAGCATGGACTCCACACATCCTGCAAGCTATATCTAAAGCAGACTTAGCTGTCTTAGCTGTCAGTCTTGTTCGTAGGCTCAACCAAATAATTTCATCCCAGGTCAAGACTGTTTCTTGGTAGAATTTGGGTGAACTTTGGCCTACGGCGTGGAGATCTGGGGACTGGATGCAGCATGTAAAATGGTTGCTTTGAGTGAAAAGAGCTTTTGAAAAAAGATATTACTTTTGCCACAAAGCTATCCAAACATTGAATTAAAAGTTGATATAGGGGTACTCCAAGCCTCAAAAAGGGTACACAACAAACTGATGGTCTATGTTTGGAAAAGAAAAACTTCAAAAAACTACAATCTCATTGATCATGCTTGGGAGGTACACCTTGGCATGCATTTCTGAAATTGTATTAGTTCCCTGAAATCTGAGTTGCGGTTTTTGGGTTTGGAGTGCAATGGAAGAGAATACCCAAACACAAATTACTTGTGTTGACGCTTTCCTTGGTTGCCTTAATCGTGGCATTTTTAGATTTGTATTGATTCATATATCAATTTCTGGCATGCATTGGTTGTTGCTTCGAAAGAGAGAGTGACCATTGTCCGGCTGGTAGCCTTAATTCCACTGCATAATGGAACGTGTCACGCCTGAGCCTTATCAACCCGAGCATTGGCAGAGCTGCAGGGCATACCTAAAACTTTGACACCATTTGTTACAATACATCTGTTACAGTAATTCTTAAGACTAGGGTGTTCGCCTATGTATGTATGTATGTATGTATGTATGTTCATACCTGGGCCCGGGGATTTCATGTTCCTGAGCTGTCTACTGTATCTGCAAAATACAAACGTACACATTCCAGCACTAATCACCCAAACAGGACATCCTGTCTCACAAATGTCTAAATGGCTACATGGTTAGGGTCCTGGGATGTACCTGAAAGCTGGAAAAACAAATGATTTGAAAAAACAGTGCATGCCTTTGAGCTCTGCAAGTCAAGATTAGAATGTTAACAAACAGCATTCTTGTATCCCTTAGAAAGATTTGCTGGTCATGGGACAGAACCATACAGGGTAGTATAAGGTTCTGCCCCATGACCTTCAGCAAGACTTATCAGCTGCAGTTCAGCATTCACTTTTTTTATCATCAAAGCTGGCACATGTCCATCGTTGGGTGAGAAGATCAAAGTGAAAATCACCCCCTTGCAACAGTTAGCCACTGGCCACACTGACGCCATAATGCTTGTTGGGAGGTAACTGCTGTTAGCAAGCAATATTCAATCTATTTTTGTGATCTTGATGATATGGAATACATTATTTTACAGTCATTTCCCCCTCTCTCCCATCCCTCCCTTACTCCGTGAGACCAGTAGCCAATCCACTGTCAGCCATGCACCTCTCTAGTTTCTCCCATGTTCTGCTAGACCAGTGAAGGGTCCACTGGCAGCCATTAAACCACTCCGTACCTGCACTTCTCTGCCTTCTTTCCCAAGACCATTTGCTGGTCCATTAGCATCAACCTTCCCCAATACCTGCCACTTCTCCCCTTTTTGTTTCCTGAGACCAGACATTAGTCAAATGGCAGCCATAAACATGTCCCCTTCCTCCCTCTGTCTTTCTCCCTGACAACCAGTGGCTGATCTGCTGGAAGCCATCATCCTTCCCACTCTTCCCCTTTTCCCCTAGACCTGTGGTCTGTTCCCTGGCAGCCATTAATATTCACTCCTTCCCCTTCCCTATCTCCAGTTCCACTGTACAGTAGGCAACTCTTAACTCGACTACTGTGTGTACAGTCTGCTGAACTCGGTGCAGCAGGCACTTTAACATGCTGCTCTTTTATTCTATTTCTCACAATAACACTTCTGTTAATAGGATTTTTTCGGCTCTGTTTGAATTTGTTTAATAAAGGAAAATAACATTGTGCCATAAATTATGTTATAGCATGTGCTTGAATTAATTGATAATAAAGGAACAGCCAAAACCATTAATTCAAGAAAGCAATGGTGAAGAGAAAGCTACTTTGAACACTCAAATTAACAAGTACAAATACATTCAAGAAGGGGTGGCGTATATATTCAATTTGCATATTGGTTGCAGCCCCATTGGTCTCCACGACCATGGGGATCACCTCCTTAATATGGTTTACAATCCTTGCACAGTTCTTTGGGATCAGGAATTGTCACGAAAACTTCAAAATGCCATGCAAGAGTTCTGACTTGTTGGTGGGCTTGTGCACACACTTGAGGTACCCCCTTCTGTTGTACCCAGATCAATTTTATCAGATTTAGGGCCAGAGAATCCAGGGAAAATAGGCCCAAGTGAGCCCCTGTTGTACCATAAAGGCTGCTGACCTGCACGAAGCATATTTTGTCAGTGTCTCCTGGTTAATGTCACCATGAATAAAGCACCAGCCCCTGCATATTCATCAGCTATTCAAAGAAGGCTATGTCCATTATGCCTATTAAATAATTAACTATGGAGATGCCGCTCCAGACATCTTAGGACTGGTGCTTTGTTGCGGTCATGCCTGAAATATGGCACAATCTGAGATGCGCTCTTTCAGATCCCCTTTTAACCTCCTTTGCACATTTGCCCAAATAAGGGGGAGTTTCTTGGCATTTAAAAGCTCATCCCGAATTCACAAACAGGATGCCCTTTGAAATGGGCATGAAGGTGTGCCATTCCCCTGTGCCTTTTGAAACAGGCAAACAGGGGGAGGCATGAATCATGACAGGGTCATTTGTGACCCTGTCAGGAGTTTTTTTCTTTAAGCCTGACAGCCGTGGTTCAAACCTTGCATTTTATCCCCGAAACAAGGATGCACTTGCTTTTTTACGAGCATTTAATATGTCAGTCTCTGTGGAATGCGCTCCCGGAAACCACGTGTTGATGGGAGCCTGTCATTCAATGGTTGGGAACATGCTCCCAACACTAATGACTACAAGAAGGCCGAACAGCGCATCTTTTTGCTACTCTCCAGCACCTCCTGAAATTCGCATGTCACCTTTGAGAATAAGGTGACCTGCACATTCCAGCAATGAGCACAAATTAAAAAAGTGCATCTTCTGCGCTTTTTTCATTTGCGCTTATTTTGAGAATCTAGCATGTGGCCTATATTTAAACTTTTGAACTCAGTAGACGACATAATGATTTATGTTAAAGCAACATTTGTAACACAACCTTTGTGTAATGTTTCTATGTGGATCACAATGGTTTGTTCTTCATCTTGCATCAGTAAATGTATCTATGTTTAGAGTTGACATTTTTTGGGGGGAAAAAGGGAAAGACAGTCAACATTAGACAACACCTTCAAACAGGCTTATTACTGAGCAGGTATTACAAAGGATCACCTTTGTTAGCCAGGTGCTATATCTTTCAAGTTGAGCTGGATCTGATGTACACCAAAGCCTATATGTACTGTTTAGCAGAAAAATCTCATCTAAGGTATTAGGCTAGGATTTTCTTTTTTTCTGGGGGGTTAGTGGGAGAGAAAGCTGGGGCACCGAGTTAGAGCAAAACAAGAGGTGAAATTATATACTTTAAAGAATTGTAGAACGAAAGAAAGAATCAAACACAGAAAGGGAGTGGTACAGTGTTAGACAAAATATAAATATAAAGTAAATTCCTGCTACAAGCTATCAATATATGGTTTGAGACAGATATACAAATTTGGTTTCAAAATATGGTTTGATGCAGATATCATCAATATGGATTGCTGCATCAATACGGTTTGATGCAAAAACAGATTGCCTCCATGTATTGTCTATCAAAGCTCCCCGGAATCCTTCCTGAAGTACACACAACTCTCTGGTACTAAATCCAGTTGCATGATTAGAATACAGGTAATATTCACACATTCTGCAACCTATACAGAAATTAATCACTTACCCAGAAACGTTTAGTTTATATCCTGTTTCCAGAGATTAATGGTAGCTGGCGTTAACATCTCGCTGGGGAGTGATGAGAGATACATAACTCTCTTGTATACTGAGAAAGGGAAAAGAGAGCAATTAATGCAGAAAGATCAAGTAGTCTTCTAGCAGGTCCCAGCGGAAGGGCCTTGCTGATGGGCAAACTGCTTTTCTGTGTATATATGATTCCATCCAGTGAGCATACTCCACCTGGTGCAACTATATTTCAAAAAAGGTAGCTGGCGCTCCTCTCCAGAAAGAACAAGGCATGATAACCTGTTCTGAGGTGAGAGTTTGCAGCACACGCCTTTTGCTCACTATGCCTTTCACAGATGGGAAATATCCATTTGCATATCAGTCTTTGTCCCACCCACATGGGCATTCCAGCACCAAAATGCTGTGGCAATTCCTCTCTGAACAAGAGTACCAAAAGCAACCCCATACACGTGTTTCAGCCTTGTTGGGCCTCATCAGCGAGGTAAAGCTTTGCCTCTCTGAGCACAGTGAGCAGGGAGTCCACGTCTGGTTGCCCCCAGGTAACTCAGGGTGACTAACCCCAAGTTCCTTTCAAATATTTCAAAAATGGTAGCTGGTGCTCCTCTCCAGAAAGAACAAGGCATGATAACCTGTTCTGAGGTGAGAGTTTGAAGCACACGCCTTTTGCTCACCGTGCCTTTCACAGATGGGAAATATCCATTTGCATATCAGTCTTTGTCCCGCCCACATGGGCAGTCCAGCACCGAAATGCTATGGCAATTCCTCTCTGAACAAGAGTACCAAAAGCAACCCCATACACGTGTTTCAGCCTTGTTGGGCCTCATCAGTGAGGTGAAGCTTTGCCTCTGTGAGCACAGTGAGCAGGGAGTTCACGTCTGGTTGCCCCCAGGTAACTCAGGGTGACCAACCCCAAGTTCCTTTCAAATATTTCAAAAAAGGTAGCTGGCGCTCCTCTCCGGAAAGAACAAGGCATGATAACCTGTTCTGAGGTGAGAGTTTGCAGCACACGCTTTTTGCTCACTATGCCTTTCACAGATGGGAAATACCCATTTGCATATCAGTCTTTGTCCCGCCCACATGGGCAGTCCAGCACCGAAATGCTATGGCAATTCCTCTCTGAACAAGAGTACCAAAAGCAACCCCATACACGTGCTTCAGCCTTGTTGGGCCTCATCAGTGAGGTGAAGCTTTGCCTCTCTGCAAATGGATATTTCCCATCTGTGAAAGGTACAGTGAGCAAAAAGCAGATGGCAGAGAACTGTCAATGGGGTTAACAACCACTGAACAGGTTTTCATGCCTTGTTCTTCCGAGAGGGGGGCGCCTGCTACCTTTTTTGAACCTGGTGCAACTATGTTGGCATCGATAGTTGGGAGAGGTGTTTCCAATTTGCTTTGAGTACCTTGATGGCTATAGTAGCTAATGTGTCCAACAACCTTCCCAGGATTCATTGCTGTCATACTGCGGGTGCAAACTTCCTGCTATGATGGCGGAGAGGGGGAGTAGTAGTAAGCTATGACAAATCTGTAAGATCACGGGCCATCCTGCCGCCTAGAAGCTCTTAGTGTACCTTCAAGAAAAAAGCATGGGCTTTAGCGTTTCCTTCTCCCGCTTGCAGGACCAGCATGTGGAAGATGACAATCGTCCCTCAGTTCTCGCAACCTGGGATGGTGTAAAGAAGGCTCTATTGTAGAGCATATACAAAATCTTGGTAGTGGAAGCTTCACGCCTGTTCTACCTTCCAGTTGGGGTTCGGCACATTGGACGAAGAAAGAACCTTTTAATTGTCTGAAGCCAATGTGAGTGGCTTCTTCTGAGTTCAAATGTTTCTGACCCTTTCTACTCTTGATTGCTTGAGATAATGAGACAACTGTAGATACATCAGGAGTTCTTGGTCCATGAGAACATATCTTGCTTGCAATTCTGTGTCCAGGTGACCATGTCTAGCTTGCAATAAGGTGAAGGGGAGCATACAAGAGGTGGACCCCACCGGATTCCTATATAATATACCTCTCTCTCCAGGTTGGCCCATGCAATGGTTTCCCAGCATTTCATAATGTAATTGAACCTCAGGGGATATGATTCTGGGGGCATTCATGCCCATTCTGTACTATTTACCCAATGGTGTAAACTTTGCAGGTTATAGCAAAATGACCAATCTCTTGAAGGGAGGGTTGAGCTTCCTTAGTAGCAAATGGGGTTGCCAGTGCTGCCTCAACACATGCCACCCCAGGAGCAATGGTAGGTGTGCCTCTGAATGCCACCCCAGACCTTGATTTATCACAAATGCATTAAAATATATTTTACAGTTCAGAAGACCCACTCCCCCTAGGGATGCATGCAATTGCAGTCTGTTGGCAGAGATTCTGGTCCTCTTCCCCTTCCAAAGGAACTTACTCAAACTTGTATTTATATCCTAAAAGAAGGAAGGAGAACAATCAAGTGGCAACATGGTTAGTTCATACAAAATCACTAGTGAAATGCACATCATAATTGTTTGCAATCGGCCCGACCATGATCGAATTAGCAGTGACCATTGGACCATAAGCACCTCTATCTTAGGTTTGACCATTTACCTGTTGAGTTTTAAAGTGTTGATTATGGATCTAGTGAACTAGATCCCCACATATTTAATACTCCCTTGCTGTCAAACTAGGCTGTACCCCTCCCTCTATGTGTGCCCTAAAACAATGAGCATTTATGGGCATGACTTCTGTCTTGTGCAGATTGAGTTTATACCCCTGACATCATTGCATAATGATGTATGTCATCCAGGAACAGAGGGAGTGATGTTGAGGGATTTTCCAAATATGCTAGACTATAATCAATATTTGCCGATGCTTTGACCCTGGGCCCGTGGGTTCCCATTCCCTTAAGTTTGTCATGTATATGTATGCTTTGTAGTAAGGGCCACACGGACAAAAAACCCTTACTCCAAGATATTTGGGAACAAAACAAAAAGGAGTCTAGAGAGGGGTCAGCCCTACCTTGTGCGAAGCATTGGGAAAAGAACATGTTTAGGAATACTGAAGCTTTGGGATGTCTATACAAAATCATAATAAGGTCAATTATTGTAGGACTGAATCCATGTCAGCATAATGCCTTTTCTAAGAAGGGCCAGCTCACCCTTTCAAAAACCTTTTCTGCATATAGGGTGGCTACTGCCCAGGGCACGTCCATCTTCTTGGCTAATTCTGTCACATCACACAGCAAGCAAGTGTTGGCTGAGAATAGACTGCCTTTCACAAAACCAGTCTGGTCTTTATGGATTAGTTTGAGTAGTAGAAGTGCAAGCCTTAGTGCTATCACTTTGGCATAGATATTTAATTCAGCATTAATCAGTAACAGTGGCCCATAGTTTTTTGTTTCTAATGGCTCTCTGCCTGACTTGGGAATTCGAAAGATATATCTGAAGAACATTCAGAGTTGCAGCTTGTCAACAAGTCTTGCAGCTTCAGGGCTTGAAGGTTAGAAGGTCCTTGAAAGTACCATAGAAATCTATGGGGAGTCCATCCAAACCTGGAGCTTTCCTCTTGTTACGTTTTTTTTATGACCATCTTAATTTCCTCCTGTTCCAAGGCTGCAAATCCACTGTGTGGGGTTAGATAGTGGCTAGGTTGTTGTGTCTTCCAAGTATGTATTGATTTAGGATGAATCAGGATTTGCTTCAAGAGAGAATACAAAGATTTCTAGAATCTCACAAACTGAACTGCGATACCAACGTCTTACAAAATAGTGGAGCCCTCTACTATTACTGCCACTTTGTTGTACTAACTCCTTGCTTTCAGATAGGAAGCCAACATGGCTCCCACTTTATTAGCCTTGCCAGAGCATTTGGAGTGATATTTCAATAGAACCTGGATGTGTTTTCTGTGCTTACTTTGTTAGGTTTATATTTGGTCTTAAGCAGTTCTTTTAAGTTTTGTTTCGAAGGGGGTCTTCAAATAATTTGTCTTTAGAGTTTTAATGGCAGACAGAGCTATGGTCTCCTCTAGTTTTGCTGTCTTGTTCTTCCCCGCAACAAACCCAATAATGTGCCCGCTGGGGGCGGCTTTGTATGCATCCCATACCACCGTGGGAGAAGGAGTGTCCACTTCGTTCAACAAAAAGAATTCCTGTGTTAACTGACCAACTGAATTCCTAACCTCCTCTGCTTTCAGGAGGTTGTATTGTAAGTGCCAAAGCTGCTCCAGTCTAAGGATGTAATCACTGGAACATGGTCGGATATAACCAGGGGGGATATTTCTGCTTTATCTACATGTTTCATCAACCCTTTACTGAGGAATATGTAGTATGTTCTAGACTAGGAGATGTGCATAAGGGAATAAAATGTGTGCTCACATTCTGTAGGGTTACACAGTCACTACACAGCTATCAGCTTTTTCACTACGATACATTGCTAATATAATTTGTGCATAGTGGTTGACGCATATCTGCACTGTGAATCCCTGCCTACGTAGGGATCTATTGGGAGATTACAAACCCCACAGCTAGTAAAAGTTACGAGTTTTCTCCTTGGACCATCTCCCGCAGTTCTCTCCAGAATCCGGGATCAGCTTTTTGGCCTGTACATTTTTCAAACTATTATTGGTATCTCGTTCATAGTGCATCCAGCTAAGACCCATCTAACCGTTTCATCAGCTTGGGTCCTTTTAACATCAATTGTGAGCTTTTTGTGGATGAGTTCGGCAACACCTCCCCTTCAACCAGAGGTGCTTTAGAAACACACCTGTCCCACCCACTGTCCCTTAAGCTTCAAACATTCTTTGTCTCCAAGGTGGGTTTCAAGAATCAGAGCTATATGTGCATCTAGTTTCCGCAAGTGTGTAATGATTATTTGCCCTTTGATCGGTGATCTAAGTCCTTTTACATTCCAGGAGATAAAATGTATCATCTTGGCGTATAAGACTTAATGTATGTAGCCTTTGATTTCTTACAGCATAATGAAATTCAACTCACCTATCTGCTTCACAGCAGAGGGGCTCAAAGTTCTCCCTATGCACTCACATATTACATGTTGGCACCACATTTTCAGAATAACACTGTAAAGAGACAGAGAAAAAGTGGAAGGTGACATGGAAAGCCAGAAAAAGACAGGCAGAAACAGGGAGAGTGAGTGTTGTGATCCGATGACCTCACGAGAACTATAACCTTTAAGACCAGTGGGTCATATCGCCACAATGCGTGTGTGAACCCAAGGGAACTATATGAGGCATGGTTGTCCACTAAAGCTTGCCCCATGCACCACATGATCTGCCACCAGCCGCAGCTGTGTTGGGGTATCATGGAGGGGATGGAGGCCCCACAAGGGCTACTTTGGTCTTAATTCCTGGTCTGTAGTCCTAAATGACACAATGTGCATGTCACTCTGGCATTGGTTAGCTTACAACCACCTTTCTTGCTTACCCTATCTGTCTTCACAGTCAGGTAACTTCTTTAGAGCCTAGTAGCTTGTTAAGATTTAAGCGGGGACCTGGACTTGTCCCTTGCATCCCATTCTAGCAAGGATTCTGATTCTGTGCATAGGGTGCCAGACCTTGGACTCCCCATAGGAGTTTTCTGGGATCTAAATCGACACAGTCTAGCCTCAACTTCCCAGCTAATGTGCTCAGCCATTTTGTCGCACTAACTTGTCGTTGCCCTCACCTTTTTCTCAAGCAGGAGTGGGGAAGTGGTGTCCATGGGGAATTCTAAGGTCGTCTCCAGGAAAGTCCAGTGATCAGCTGGATCTTCAAAAATCTTTGACAGGCTCATTGCAGTTGTGACAGCCATTCTTGAGGGTGCTAGGAGGCCATAATGCATGCCTCTGTGGTTTAGCTCTGGGCATTTTTAAAGTAATTGCATCCTCATGATTATGGTGTGATTTGAGAACTCTTGTGAGATACACACTTGATTCCCATTGTATTGTAGCTGTTCTGTTCTCTTCTTTGCCACATTCAGAATCGGGATCACATGGGTATATTGGAGAAGGCATGCCATTAGCGGTCAATGCATTGCATTTTGGTTTGATTCTCTTCCTACCTGGTGTGCCCTTTTAATCTCTACCTTGTCCAATATCGCTGTTGAATGCGGGGGTCAATATTTATGCAAGAGCTATACTCTCCCGCCTGGAGTCCTTGATTGTAGATAATAATATCATCATTAACCATCGTCGAGCAGGATTCTCTGGTGGGTTCAGTATTCGACCTACATAGACCTGCGGACTGCATTTGATACAGTGCCCAAGTGCCAGTTATGGGAGCGCCTAAGAGGATTGTGAATCCTGGTACAGCTTCTGTATGCTGTCCAGAAGCTGTACTCTGTTAATTCAGCAGTGGTTCATTAGGGGTATAAATGGTTGCACCTCAAGAAGCTTTAACATCGAGAAAGGGGTACACCAGGGGTGCGTATTGATTGGCCCACAAGTTATTTTGTATCTTTATCAACAGAGTATTAAACAAGCACCTGGCACCTGCAGACTGATGTCCCAACTTAAGATACCGGCACTATTGTTTGCCGATGATGTGGTATTACTATCCTTAACTTCTACCAGCGTGGGCAAACAACAGGGGATTTTTGTGAAATTTTGTAGGGAAAACGTTCTGACACTGAATGTGACCAAAACCAAATCAATGTTTTTTGTGCCAGTACTAGCAAAACGCCCAGTGGACCTGGGATGCTACTGGATGAGGGTCTGATCGAACAGGTCGACTCATATGATTATCTAGGTGTGAGGGTAATGTCATCATGTATCTGGAAATCGCACGTAGACAAAGCAAGGATAACATTGGCCAGGTATAGTGGTGCTCTTGCACAACATATAGTTGAACAGGGCAATCGCGCAGTGGGCGCCTCACTTGAAGCCTGCAAAACCCAGGCAAGACAGGCTACTTTATGTGGGGCTGAGCTGTGGGGCCATGCAAGAGTTAATTCACTTGCTGTTGTAGAAAACAAATACCTAAAAAGATTTTGGGGTTCCCATTTTCCAGGTCAAATCTGCCTGAAATCCTGGAAACATGGATGCAGGGGATAGAATCAATTTATCAATTGCGACCTGTTGATTATTGGGTTTGATTGTGGACAAGAAGCCTTGATGGATGTTCTCAAACAAGCAGACCGCCTATCCATGCTGTGAGTTGTGCATGACAAGGGATTGTTAGGTGATCTGGGCCTGGGGGAGCATAGGCCCAACTCAAGCAGCATCACCAAATCTAGCAAGGCAGTGATAAATGTTGTTGCATTGGCAAAGCTTGGGCGTGAGAACCATGGAGGGGTATGACAATTATCTAAATTATGTTAACCCAGAATAAGAAAGATCACTGTATTAAGCAGCGGATGGGAATATTACTCATGGCGGGCCTTCACCACAGTTGGAATGAAACTGTATCTGCTGCGTGTCCTAAGTGTGGACCCCTTGCTCACTATTCTTGGAGAGACACAGCTCCACCCTACTGATAAGGTCCAACCAGACCGAAACACGTGTCTGGGGATGCTGTTGGTACTCTTGTTCAGAAGAGAATTGGCTAGCATTTCGGTGCAGGACTGCCCCAGGACAGGACAAAGACTGAGATGTTTTGGATATTTCTCCCCTGTGAAAGATAGCTAGCTAAAGAATCTGTATAAGTCTCTCGTAACCAGGACTATTGTCTGACAGAGGGACTCTCAGGACCTCCTTGTTAATTTGCATAACTTAAGTAACTTTGTATCTCACTTTAAGTTACTAGGGGAATCCAGACGTGGACCCCTTGCTCATTATTCTTAGAGAGGCACAGCTCCACCCTACTAATGAGGTCCAACCAGACCGAAACACATGTCTGGGGTTGCTGTTGATACTATTGTTCAGAGGATAATTGCCTAGCATTTCGGTGCTGGACTGCCCCAGGGCAGGACAAAGACTGATATGTTTTGAATATTTCTCCTCTGTGAATGATAGTGAGCTAAAGAATCTGGGTAAGTCTTTCGTAACCAGGACTAATATCTGGCAGTGGGATTCCCAAGACCTCACCTTGTTAATTTGCCTACCCTATGCTTGACACTGAGACCTCGCCCTCTCCTCAGCCGTGGTTCTTCTCTGCCCCATCAGAGCTTGTTGCCTTGGAGAGGGACACTTGCGTCTGCCGCCCGACACCCGGAGGCGGTCACCCAGTCACCAGAGTCAAAGGCATCATATGCTTGAGGCGAGAGTGACGAATTAGCAAATGGAGTACATTATATTGATTTGCTATGTCATTCTCATTTATCTACTTGCTATTGCAGGGATTATTTAGTGGTAATCTAGTCTTTCTCTTCCTTGTCCCAGTGCATTATTCTTTGAAGCAGTCAGCCTTCACCCCAGTCCAACATAGCAACGTTTTCTCTCTTTTTTTTCCTTTCTCTCCACCTTCTCTTTCCATTGGGTACAAATATAATTGATATAATTTATAATTGTTCATTTATAACGTGCTTAACACAAGGAGTGATTTCTAAGCGCGGGATCAGGATTCAAACCTGTGTTACGCTGCGTTGTCTTGCTTCCAAGACAAACGTGTTGCCCCTGAGCTATCCTTCCTCCCTTATGTGATGTCTTACTAGAGACCCATCCGTAAATGCACAAGGAGCCCAGCCAGATGGTCTCCTGGAGGAATAGGTGGGAATTCAGGACTGGGACAAGAAAGGGAAGGACTAGACATAATGACGATTACTGGTAAGTAATCCCTTCATTACCTCCACATCCCTCTCTTCCTATTCCCAGTCCATCGTTCTTTAAATTGTTCCCTAGCCAGGACTGGATGCCCCAAAAATGACAAAGGACACTGACAGATGCTACAAAACCAACCCAGTGACCTTCACTCATACAGTCCTTCAAACCCGAGCTCAATTAGGGGAGAACTGCCTGTAAAAACGGCTGAGGTGAACCTATGGTCCACTTGCCCAGGTATAGTCAGCCTCTAATGGTGAGCAAAAGTATTGGAGGAAGCTCAAGTCGTGACCCTGCGTATGCCCTCCAGAGAAGCCGCTTACGCTACAGCCCTCAAAGAAATTGAATAGGCCAGGACAATAGTGTCCTTGATCATTAAGGATTATGCTTTGCGACCCCATTTGGCTGCCTGTAGGTCACAAATAAACTACTTGAAGACCTGAACAGGGCCCTCTTTTCCAGGTAAAGAAGCAGTAGTTCCCTGATGTCCAGCCCTTCCAAGTGCATGTGAAACTCCGGTCCCAGGTCACTCAGAAGACCTGGAATAACCACCTCCTGGGACAGATGGAAACTGGAGACCACATTAGGCTGGAAAGATGGATCTAACCTCAAGACAATTGGCTCAGGAGAGATTGATACATAAGGAGGAGTGCACAATAAGGTCCCTAACTCCCAAATTCTCTGAGCTGAGAATTGCAATCAAGAACACAGCCTTTAAAGTCAGAAGGTGAATGTCAGCTTCCCCTATTGGCTCAAAAGGGGGGCCCTGTAGAGGCTTGAGAACCAAGGCGAGGTCCCATGGGGGAGAGTCCACACACCCCAGGTATTCGAGAGCAAAATTGCATAACAACCTGTTAAACAGAAGGGTTCCTCAGAGATTGAAGAACAAGATCTGGGCACACTTTTGGCAAAACGTGCCTATCCACATTCAACTGCAATTACAAGCAAAGGTGTTTAACAAAATACAATATTTAATTGTGAATTAATTCCACAAAAACATAGGATAGTCATCAATTAGACAATAAACAAACTTCCAAACAATTTCATTGATGAACATAACAATTTGGTGACGAATCTTCCAAAAAAGTGTACATCATGATTCCAATAGCAAACGTATTTCTGCTAAATATGCAAAAGCATCATCAGTCTACAATGACAATCAAATCGATTCCTTAATGGAGACCGATTTTGTAAAAGTGTGTTTCTTGTCTAATTGATGTCTATCCTATTGTTTTCGTGTAATTAACCCATAATTAAATAGTGTATTTTGCTAAACACCTTTGCTTGTAATTGCAGTTGAATGTGATTAGGCAAGTGTTTCCAAAAGTGTGCCCAGGCAGTGGAGTAACTTTGCTGAAAATGTTGGGGGGGACATGACATATGAAGAAAAGGTGCTCCAGTCAAATGAATGGGGACAAAATGTTGTGCCATGTAAGTTGGGGAGCACAAACACACCGGCCCTCCCCTAAAATTACACCCATGTGCCCAGGTCTTGTTCTTCAATCTCTGAGGAACTTTTCTGTTAAACTTTAGTTTTGATCTTGTAGCCAAGGTTTGACTGGGAGCACCTAAATATTCTTGAATAGACACTTCACACTTCCTTGTTTAATAACCCTAATCAGTTATCAAAAGTGGTGCGCCTCTACATTTTCTTTGTTGTAATGATAGTTTCAGACTCTGTAGCTTCACCATATGGCGTTCGAACCATCATAACGGCCTCCCACTGGGCTCTCAGAGACTCAGAGCTGAGATCAAGTGGCCCAGCTGGAGCCCATCTTGCAGAAACCTAGCGATGTCTGCCCCCAGGCTGTCCAAGAGGAGCACTGACTTTCTTGTGCTCCTGCGCAATACAGTGCTCCAGTGCCTGTTGTAAAAAAGTAAAGTAAACACCTTCCGACATCCCTGCACTGCCATTGATAATGGAGAGGACAACCCTTGTCTTTTTAGCCCTTCTCTTTAATGGACTAGACCCCTCAGCTCCAGTTGTTGCTAGGCATTTGGTCTGCAGCCGCCACCGGAGGGGACAAGATGGTGGAAGAGGTTGCAGGGCCACCAGCAATATCAGAAGTGGAAACCAAGCTCTGCGGATGCAATAAGGGGCTACCAACAGAACCCCGGTTTGAAACTGCCCGACCGTCCCAGTACGCTTGGTAGAAGGGCATTTGTTGCTGGGTGCAAACATGTAAATCACTGGATGGCCGAATGTTCAAACCACCATCAGGAATGCTTCCCGAATAAGGCACCATTCTTGAGAGGAGAGGTGTCTGCTGACAGCATCTGCCAGGCAATTGTCCACACCCCTTATGCAAGTTAATTTCAGGGGTAGTAGATGGCCCTCCACCCACAACCCCAAACCCCGGGCACTTTCACCAGTGAAGAGGAGCCCATCCTCCTGGCAGTTCATATAGAAGGCTGCTGTCATATTGCCTTATAGAATCTTTAGTGGACAGTTCATGATGTTGTGGCAGAATCCCAGAAGGGCATGTCTGATTACCTCAGGTTCTTTTCAGATGAGGATTGGCCAGTCTCCCTCTGGGTCCCCTATCTTTGCATAGTTACGCTCACCAGGACTGCTCCCCAGACGCTTGCACTGGGAACCATGATTATGGCCTTGGGTTCAGCTACCACCCCAAGCTCTTCACCTCCCAAGCCAAGAGTGGGATCTGAGCTTCAAAACCCTGTAAGGTTGGGTGCCAAAATCATTGTAGGTGCCACAGTAAAGGCCATAGGTGCAGCCTCGCCCACGGGGTAATGAACACCATTGCTACTGTAATGTAGGTGCTGATTCAGCGCCAGACAGGGGGGCACACCTACCAATTGCGGGAATAAGAGGGGTGGGCTGGGACAAACCCCTAGGAGGGAACATGGGGGGAAACTCTGTACACTACACAATATGGACACAGGGAACCTGTCATGTAGAAGCGATAGAGTCGAGACGAAAGGTACGCACACTTTATGGGCACCACAGGTGGGCCTCACATTATGGGCTAGATTTGAACACACGGCCCATGCGGCATGGCTGAGGGAGGGGGGAAGCAGAATTCAGGCTGCTTGTCTCAAGCAGACCACAGTCACTGTGAACAGTACTGGGTGATGTAATCAAGATCAGCGAGCCAGTCCCATGACTACTCGTGGGAGCTGGGGAGACCGGCCACATCCACATCGCATGGTTCCAAGGTGGTTTCAAATTGCCCTCTGGCCAGTGGGTATGGGAACAAGGATGCGGAATGGAGAGGTGCTCCAAGAAGAGCCAATCAGATGGCACGTTTTGGTGTCCATGGAAATTAACAAGCCCACAGAGTGTCCAAAATAGTGTTTGTGAAGGTTAATATCCAGCAGGTGCTGTGTGAATGTCTCCCATCCCATTAGTTCAGGGTGTCCTGTGCTCCTTTCTGGTGCTGGCCAATGGGAGTCGAATAAATACCTGGAGGTTAGCTAAATTATGTTATTAATAATTGCAAACTGTTTGCGGAGAGGAGCAGGAAGCAATGTGGCACAACATGGGGAGGGGATTAGCCCGTAGAGGGCAGGTCTATTTGCTCCAATCATGTCTAACTAACGTATGTCTAACTATGAGGGTATGACGTAGTTTAACCAGTCAGCTTTGTCAGAACCGTGAAGTTTGAAGTGAAACTGTTTCTAATTATATACATATTATATTAGCGGTATACATAGTACTGTCCACTGTGAGCCAGTTTTGTCAGCTCTCATTAACCAGTTCTGTTTCACTGTGCTGTTTGATTTGTGCTTTCCCAGCTGTAATAAACAGCATTTCTTTTTGTGTAGTGTCCGCTCCTTTTTTGGGCTAATACTTGTAACTTATCCATTGCAAGCCCTAATGGACCACTAATACACTACCACAAGTTCCTTATTAGCAGCCATTATCTGGCCACTGCATTGCAAAGAATACAAAAACTCTGAACTTCGTTCCTGATAGTGGATGCTCAGTCCTCCGGAAGACGAACAAGCACCTGACACATCAGGAATCTTGCTTTGATATCTTGAGTTGATCAGAAACCCAATTGACTCCAGCACTTTGACCTTGCCCACAACCTCTTGGGATCTGACTCATGGCCAGGCAGCTCTGACTCATCCATGAAGCTTCTGGTGCTAGTGGGAACATCATGGAGCCCTGCAGGGGCTGGGGTCAGTGTCTCTCCCCCTGCAGGAATCCCCCCTAGATTCTCCTTAATAATAGCATTTAGCTTTTTCCTGGACTGCTGCCTCCTCTCAGTTGGAGGAGGAAAGGAAGTGCTACTGAAATCGCTAACAGTGTCATGATGTTTCCTGCTTCACTTGTGCAACCACATAGTTAGTGGAAACAACAAAAATGCACAGCATTTGTCAATGCACAACTGGGAATCTTACCTGCCTTCCTCTTTATGAGTTATGCCCTCCCGCAGTGTGCTGACAACCCGTAGGAGAGAAGAGACGGCTCTTTTCCATGGCATCCTCTTCGCTGCTTGGCCTGGATGCATCCAGGTCCGCCCCCGACCCACCCACCTAACTGGGTGGACCTGCAGACTTTCCGATATGCTCTGTAGTCCTAGCTCCTTTGACCCTTCTCGGGTTCACCAGGCCGCTCCTCACCATGGACCGCCAAAAGGATCCCCCTCCACCAATCTCCCAAGCCAAGCAGGGACCGTCGGTAACATCTTGGATGTGGACACACAGCCCGGTAGGTCCCACTGTCATGCCATAGGAGGATGCAGGGACCTGCCGGGTACACAGGAGGGGCTCAGGTAAGGTGCCAGGTTTGTACCCAGGGGGAGGAGCCGTTGGGGAGAAAGGGAACACAAAAAGAGAGAAAACTTTGCTATAAAGGAAAGGGCTTAATGCTGACTCCTTCAAAGAGTAATGGACTGGGACAAGGACGAGAGGAACGTGGAGACAATGTCCCATAACCCACTTATATGGATGCCCTTTTTACACTGGATTACCATTCCTAACAAGCTTCTGGGGCCCTTAATAGACAAAGATTCCTTATTTGGCAAGTAATTTAGGCAATATATGAAAAACAATGGTGAAATATGCAAAGGACGCATGTGCACAAGAACAGAAATTAATAAACAAGTCCATACATGGAGATATGTTTTCATACTTTAGTTGACATAGGTACCACACCATAGTGCATCTTAACAATGGTGGGCCAGTGGCAGCTGCGTGGCTAGCCCTATTTTGCCCCTTCAAATATAAACAATATATTGTTACAATGCTATAACGCTGTGACACTGTAACCAGTCTTCATTGTAGAAAACATAAGCTACAATATTGACATTAATGAATGTTAGGATGCTATCTAGTGCTATTCTGGGATTGAAATCTCTTGATCCCACAGGGATGATGCTTTACATTGATCCACCCATCAATATTGTCAAAGTTGGCGATTCACTAGGAGTATATGTCACGTCCGCTCAGCCCATGCTCTACATTGAATAGAGACTGCAAAGGATACCACAGATTCTATTGTCATTATGTGGCCATGCATTTCTCTTTCTGTATCTATTAGAAGGACGAATCTGAAATGTCCCCTTTGTCTGCGCTGTGCAGGTCATCATTATGTCAGGATTTTTGTGATCTTGTCAAAGCCTGGGAGGAGCATCACTTTCTGTCTTGCGGATGCTGCATTTGCTGACTCTCTACAGAGTCTTCATGAGATTTGTAGATTAAGCTAGCAATACTATGTTTTTATGCTGTTTCCTACTTCTTCAAAGATGGGTAGCCTGGGCATCTCCTTCTAAAATCTGTTTTCCCTCTAAAGTTAATAAACCTCAAGCCTGATAGAATCATTAACCCTCATTCCAACAAAGGAAGATCACAATAACTTAATGAGAAGTTCTGTATCCTCTACGGTTGTTCAAAGGCATGTGGCAAACGTAGTTTCAATAAAGATTTTTTAATTGGTTGAGAGGGTGGGAAAACGTCACCCAGAATTTATGTAAATGGTGGTTTCAAAGGGAATAATGCAAGGAGGATAATGTCTTCTGTTTCCTTTGAAAGGTAGAATAAAAGGTCAAAATCTCGGCAAACAACTCTGATTAGAAGCAGATTTTATAACCAGAATATAGTCTTCAATAAATGAAATAGTATCCTTGCCAAATTAAGTACAGACAGTTATATTTAGGACCATGTAAGTAAGATGGTACATGCAGTCTGAATAGATGATTCCTCGATAACTGAGGGTACTGTCAATAATGTCATAGTCAGCACTTTAAACGTTGATTTATTTTTTCTTCAATTTTCAATGCCTCAACAGATTTTTCCATTTGTTTTTCTGGACAGGATTGATGCGCAATGTTATTCTTGATAACACTGAGCAATCTTCAACATAAACTGTCCTTGGTATGACAAGTAATGACAAGACCTCTACCTGTTACAACATGTACATATTGTTTCAGTGTAGAACCATAAAAATACGGAACAACAAAATACAGCCAACATAGTAGAAATGTACGCATTACATGCATTTTGAGTTGTATTTCTGTGCCGTAGAGTTGAATGATTGGATGTGACTTCCACCTTTTCAGCATCAAGTAGTATGAGAAACCTGGCAGTGTTCTCCCACGTACTACCCCAGATCTTCTATTCAGGGGGCCAGGGAAGGGCCATCACTTTTAGATCCCGACCCTGGGGGTGGACAAGCGAGGGAGGATCACCTGAGTGGAGGGTCACAGGGAATTGGGAGGAGAATACCACAGGAAGAGAGGTGATATCCCCCCTTTCCAAATTATACACCAACCCACTCTTCCCTCAGCCCTAATGGGTTATTTTCAATCACATTCCATTTCCCCCTCCCCATTTCCAACAAGCACGGGCATGAGGAATGGGCAACTGAGAATAATGAAGATTACCCAGTGAGGCCTACCATCTAACACCTTTGAATTGCCACATTAAAGGAGTCAGGCAAGGTCAGGCACTTTTCCCCAACAGTGCCCACCTGACTCCAATTGACTCTCATCTGCAGTATATAAAGGGTGATTCTGACAGGGTCATGGAGCGAGCTGGGGTTGCTAGATGGAACCAGGAGGCTAAGGCCAAGGAGTAGAAGGCTGTGAGGAGAGGAGCCTAGAAGGATCAGTGGAGTGTGGGATGCCAAGACGCTGGCCCAGTGTGTGTGAAGAGCTGCAGCATGGCAATGGAGCTGTGTCTCCAGGGAGCTAGAGTGGGACAGAAAGCAGTCTATTGGCCTTGTTTAGGCTAGTGCTCACCCCCCTCGGATGTGTGTGGGCCCTAGGGGTATCTGAGTGACAGGTGGTGAGACCATGACCCTCGACCCAAATCCAGTTGAACTGATTTGACCTGCTCGCCGGTGCTGCACTACTGTTGATGAATTTCATGAAGCAGGGAGAAACTCAGTAGAGTGTGGGTGTCCGGAGCGGGAGCAGGAACACTCTGAAAGGAAGAGCCCAGTGAGCGAAAGCGAGAAGAAAGCAAAGCAAAGAGCAAAAAGGTAAAGCCAAAAGCAAAGGAGGCAAAAGCTGGAAAGAAGCAAGAGAAAGAAAGCAGAATGGCAGTGAACGGTGTGCTAGAGGCGTAGAAGTAAAGAAAGACAGAGCAAGTGCGCTGGTGGTGCAAAAGCAGCTAAGAGGGGGTGCTAGTGACCCGAAAATAAGGAGAGGGGCACATGTGTCCCGAAACAGAGAGACAGCAGAGAGACAGTGAAAAGGAAAATGTACAATAAAGAGAGGGTGAAAGTAACCCGAACATGAGAAAAGGGTGCAAGCGACCCACAGGAAACACAGAGGGTGCAAGAGAGCACAGTGAAAAGTAAAGAGAAGTATGCAAGAGGCTCAGAAAAGTGGAAAGAAGGTGCAAGTGTGCACAACAGGAAAGGAATGTGTGCAGGGTGCACAACAAAGTAAAGAAAGGACAGAGTGAAAAAGGCACAGAAGAGAAAAAGGTGCCAGAGAATAAGGAGAGGGGTTAGAGGTCAGAGTTGTAGCGCCTGCTAGGAGCATGGAACCCAGCAATCTCGAAAGTCTCTGATACTACCCCAATGAAAGAACTCCACAGTGAAAGGTATATCCTGACAATAAGAACTTTTTGTTTGTGTGAAACCAGAGAGGCCTAGGGTTGGGGAAGGGGGTGCAAAGAGGCCCACTAAAGACATTGTTGAACTTTGTTAAGAGAGGCCTAGACTTGGGGAAGGAAACCCTGAGAGGCCTAACAGGAACTGTGTCTTTTTGGAACTAGAAGGAGTGAAGCTTGTGAAAGGGAACCCCCAAGAGACCCAGAGACCATGTTAACATTATTGATTTGTTGCAAGTGCCCTACATGGAAGGTTCCAAGGGCAACCCTTTTGAGTTGAACTATTTTGAACTGACAGAACTACACCTATTGGTAAGACTACCTGAAACCAGCTGCAGTTTATATGCTCTTTTGAATCACCATGTTTCATTTAAGAAGACCCCCTACCACATTTGGTTTAAGAGTGATGACAAGCATAGGTTTGGAGACAGACAAACTTTGGTTTTGGATTTACAAACATTGATGGCCCTTAGAAACATCAGTTGAGGGAACAACCCCCTTAGAGTTAGGGACAGATAGGCATTACACCAACCCACACAAACTGTTACTTTTGAGTCTGTGTCTCTCTTGATACCATGCCTGTCGCACAGTAGTTATAGCGGATATTACATATTGCATTAATTGGACTCGTAGCACAGTTACATTGCTGGAAGTGGGTGTTACCCCACTAACGTGTTTACCATTCTTTGGGCAGGAAATTATAACTTCAGCAAAATTAATGTCGGAAATTGTTTGTCTTTCAGAATCTTGAGAACTCTAAGGTGTATTTCTCAACACGTAAGCACGTGTGCAATCTTAAGGGCATTTAACCACAAATCACATATGTCCCGTGTTCTGGAAATGCAGTAACGCTTGCAAATTAAGAATTATGAGTAAAAATATACAAATATATTTACTTATGAACTGCCAGTAGGTGGTCCATAAAATTCTTTCCTTTGCCGAAATGTAGAGAAACTGTTTGATTATGCTTGCATCTAACTAAGTCTTTGCATTTAGATACTTTTGTATAACATTTTCTAGGCTTTTTGCGTGACAGTATGCCTGTGCTTTTTCCACATTGCACACATTTTACGTATAAAGAACGTAAAAGAAGGGTAAGAGACACTTCCAGCATCTGAGCTACTGAGATGAGACATTGCTTGAAATCTCACATGATGGACCGACTGTGTTGGATGAGGGAACGGCTGATCCAACGGAACAGCTGTTCCGACGTTAGCTTTGGTCTAGGGATCTAGCTCCTATTTTGAGGCAGGGGTGTGTCCTGCTATCTCCGATGGCTATTGTGCACTATGGAATCTATGACTTTGGCTAGTCAAAGGCTTTAAGGTAAGAGTCCCACATGGCTGAGACCTCCCAGAATTGATTGGTGCAAGATAGTTTTTTTATAGGTCATTTATTATGTGCCTATACAAGTGTATGTCTCAAGGCTTAACAAGGCAAAGGGGGGTGAGGGTGGAAAAATCCTACTAGGACTTGTACATTCAGATCATCCAAGTGAAGGTTATTTATAAAGCGCTTGGTTTCAAGCGCAAATCCGGGATTCGAACATGTGTTGCTCAGTGTGGTCTTGCTTCCAAGACCTGTGGGTTGCCACAGAACTTTCCATATTTTAGCAATCAATATCCTGTAAGTGCTAATGATCACTTTTCCCTGGCTTTGGGATCTGCAGATGTTTGCTGTCTTCTTTAGCATTGGTGTTTAGATCAGTTTTTGAAATGATACCAAATGCAAGTTGTGATACCTTTCATTAGACTAAAAATTCACAAATGTTGCAAGGCATGTACTTTTGAAAGCTCATTAACCTTTTCATTAAGTGGCACAAACAGTAATGAAAAGCTACCATTTGTTGACATTAGGCGTGGAAAGCACATATGTTGCACCTCTCACCATATTTATTCCACTTAGTCCAATAAGGGTTATCACCAGGGCCTGATTACAGGTTTTACTGTATTTGCCTTGGAAATACTAGGAAACAGTATTAAAGTTAGCACATGCGGTAAGCATGCTGTCATTTTATGGCTTTACATTATTCCAAGTCATGTGGACTGGAAAGTTAGTCCCCATTTTGGAGTCATGTGGTAATTTATAAGCACTGGGTATTTGTCAGATGAGGTAATTATCACACGTGCTAAATCTTTTGTGTAATTATTTCCACACAAAAGCAGGTGGGGATTAAATGTTTCAAGCATGCAATTTGTAGTTTTTGCGGAGTGGTGAAACAGCTGGTATTCAAAGGTACCAGATGCCTTTACCACCACTGCCAAACTTGTAATGAGGAGCCTGGGACTTTTATAATTGCCCTGTTTAAGAGAGTTTTGTCTACATTGCTTAGAGGCCCATTGCATCTGAAGCTCTGTTTTTTGTAAGAACCTAGAGTGATATCACCACTTGGTCCACCAGATTAAACCCTTATTTGCTTTATATAGGCACACCATCTGTTTTAAGCATGGATGGCCGAGAGTTCTGAAAAACCATGGGCCTCATTACGAGGTCGGAGGTAAGGGGTTAATCGTGTATCACCAAAGACAAAAACTGGTGTACCTCTGTTCAGCACGCTATGAATGATAAAATCAAGTAAATACAGGAGGACACTCGGGCAAAGAGGGAAACCCATGGTAGAACCGTGCACAATGAGATCCGCTCTGATGTTAATAAAAGCATCCCCTTCTTTGAATTTTCATCAGTCACAGAATGTGAGATACTCACCTTATTGGACTGGCTTAAACCTACATTTTTTAAAGGCGTTGTGTGCCCCTCAAAGTTTGTCAAAGCATGCGCTAGGCAGGCCCCTATAGTCAAAAAATGGATAAACTCCTCATTTAAGAATGTCTGGTATCAACTAGTATTAAGCAGACATAGATATCCCCACTAATAAAAAAATAAAAACTTCCTTGGATCCGAATGTGCCATCCAACTATAGGCCTATCTCTAATGTGCCATGTGTGCTTAAAATGCTGGACAGAGCTGCCTATTTGCAAGTACAAAACTTCTTGGATAGTCACCAGATCCTGTGGCAGAGGCCGTTGGGTTTCCGTAAGGCCCAAAGCATGGAATCGGCTATAATGGACCTTAGGTGAAATATGCTGGACATTCTGGAGAAAGGAGGCACAGCTCTCCTGATGCTTGTTGATCTTTCACTGGCTTTTGATCTGGTGGATGACTCTAAGCTAATCTCCAGGCTCACTCAATCTGCTTACTTTTCACATTCATGCGCAAACTGGGTGGAGTCCTTTCTGACAAACCGCAGGGCTAGGGTCTTCACTGACTTCCAAAAGGCAGATGATTTTGTGGTGTCCTGCATAGTTCTGCAGGGATCCATTCTGTCCCCCATGTTGTTCAACATATTCAGTATGTCACTATTCAAACTTTGAGATGACAAAGGAGTGCTATTGACGCACTATGCTGATGATACTCAGTGTCTAATCCTGCTCTCCGGAGATTACATCAGGGACACAGAGTCCATCAACCCCGCCTACTCCATCATACAAATCTGGAGGATGGAGAATGGTTTGGCACTCAATGGCGCTAAAACGGAGTTGATGATTGTTGGCACAACAGCATGATTGAAGAAACTCAGCCAGGATTACAGCAAGTTCCAGATAGCTGGCTGTAGTATCACAACCCTAAAGTTAAAACGCTGGGTGTAGTGATTGACCAGGAGTTAGGTATGAGGGCCCATGTGAGCAGCCTGGTTGCATCCACATCCTACTATTTAAAATTCCTGGCACAGTTGAGGCTGTTTCTGGCAGTTGGAGCAAAATTGGACTATGGCTCTAGGTTGCTACAAGGCATTAATAAAGGAGAAATAATGCACATTCAGATTGTCCAAAATAACGCTGTCAGAGTGATAGAAGGCCTTTGGAAAAGGATCATATCTCGGAGGCAAGGAGGGAGATTGTTCCAGTGTTTGGAGACAAGCATAGCAAAGAAGCACCCTCCATGTCAGTTTCTATGGAATTTACAAATGCTCAATAAGTTCTGGAATGCTGGTCTTAAAATCCAGCAGGAATGTGGCTCTTCATAGTTGATTTCAGGTATATTTTGGTCAATGTTTACATATTATATCAGATGAACAAGCTAATATTCCCTAATTGCACAGTCTAAATCCACGAGTTATGACTAGAAATGGGCAGTTTTATCAAAACTCAAATTTATTTTTACAAAGGAATTAAAGTTGAAAATAAGGAACATGTGGTCCCTAAGCTTTACATAGGGTAAGACACCACAATATTACATACCGACAGGCCGATGTCCACAAAAACAAAATTGACCTGTCTGCATTTATCTCACTATTTTTTACACACAAGCATGCATTTCCATAATCAAGTCTGTGTACACATTGAGGTGTGAATAACTAAAACATTCTAATGGTAACAGCAAATGTGTCATATTAATACATTCTTGCAAAACAAAATGTCACTTTCTCTGCTATGCTAGAATCAATAAGTAAACATACAGTTCCACTTGCACATTAACAAAATGAATTTTGCTTAACCCAATATTACCAACAAATGCTGCTATCAAGGAATTGTTGCATGCCCCTTGCCGCATATTAAGTCCCATTGGTGCAGGATTCTTTTTCTGTACTATGTATTCAAGAGTGAGGGGTTGTGTGAAATGTATATCTGATAATTTTCTAGGTGAATAAAAATGGCACAATTAAACATGCTCTCATTTTCGAATTTAGTTTACATAGCCTCAACCTTAACAGAATACGTATTATCAAATCCATCCTCATTAGTCCATGGCAAGGAGCCCTTTAAACATGGTCTAATGTGAACTATATCTGTGATAATGCTCAGGGCACTTTTTAAATATCACTTATTTAATGCTAGACGGTCAGCACCGGAACATGTTCTCTATTTTACACACCACTTACAACACCAGGGAAGCAGTTTTTTTTTAAATTAATTTGTGCTTGATCTCTTTCAGCTTCAAGTACAATAAAATTGGGATATAACTCACTTGTAAACTACAATGTTTTATATATGTAGCCACATCATATATTAGGAAATACTGTTGCATTTGTACACCAAATATAATTTTTCTACTTGGACTGACTGCTCTTTAGTGAAAATTACCTCACAAATACCTAGCACCAAGGGAATTAGGGCAGTGAATATAGGGGTTTATCTAATTACGACTTTAATGGAATGGAACTAGGAGCAACACTTTTGGATTGGAAATTCCTCAGTCAGCAGGCCCCTCCTGCTCCCTGCCTCCCTTTTTCAGGAAAGTAATTCTGCCTCCAGGTTGAGTTGTTTCTGGATACCCCATGAACAAGGCCGAATTCTCTAGTTGGTACCCAGATTCAACACTCATGTATACTTGTTCTTACCGGAAGCTCTTCCAGAGACAGTCATATCCCCTCTATGTGAACAGATTCTAAAATGTCCAAAATGTCCATGCTTATGTCATAATTATTTCACAGTATTTGATTGGCCTGATCCTTCCATTGGCTTACCAAACAGTCAGACACTCCCATTGAATACACACGTAAATCTTCAATAGATGATTATAATTTCTGTATTTTTGACATGAACAAGTGACTGACCTATCTCACGCCTACACTGCTGAATACCATTTTGTTTTTCTTCCATAATTCATGACAGCAATATATAATTAAATAACATCAATATTACTGGAATCTATGCTTTTAGTCACATGCCTGGGTTTGTTACATAACTATTTGGCATATTGCTTCAAAACATTATGATTTTTTCTCATTTTAATGATTTCTGATTAAGATATCACATTGAAATGTTATGTCAAATTAACAAGGAGTTTCTGATTTTTGAAACATGCCAGGTTTCATATTTATAGGTCTTATAGTTCCATATCTATGACTAATATTCACTTTTATATATAGAGCTCATGCTAAATAAATGGTCTTTTTAAAGAAAGGGAAATGTACATGTTTGGACATGCCTTGAAATTCATCTTGGAGTTTCATGGTCAGCACATGTAAATTGCTCTTTGTGAGGCCTTCATTGATGATTGATTGGGTATTTTTGACAGGTCCCATTGTCTTGCTTGCACTGGTGGTAGGATAAGACTGATGTTTATGAGAGAGCAGGGTCAAAACATGTAAGCTAATGAATGACATTGCCTTTGAGGATTGCTTGTAAATCTGATCACCTGTTCACTCTAGATGTTAATCTTCTGGGAAGCCCACAGAGTTCATATTATTGGAATTCCTAGGTATTTTTCTATCATTCTCCCTTGGAAGACTCCAAAAGGTGGGCCTGCAAGCTGGGTCTCAGTTGAAACTCAGTTCAACTCAATGTCAACACAGTATCAGGCTGAATCAAACATCTGACAATTGCTGGTGAAATAAAACATTACACTAAAAGCCTCTGAACGAATGATGGTTAAATCCTTCATTTGATGGACAGAAGGAAAGCTGCATGCTATTCCGAACACTTGACATCATCCTACCACTGGACTTTTAAAATTTATGAAACATAGTCCATCTTCTCTGGTTAACAGGATCACATGGTAGACAGATTCATGCCTCTTTCTTTACACTTTTAGAAAGTAAGTTCCATTTTATATGGGTGCATTCTGCATCTCCTGTTTTCACTTGATGTTGGTCAAAACCCAGGCTTTGGTTAGAGGGTACTCAAAGTATCTGTGTCAAGTGCTATCTCTCAGGTGTGCGGGTTATACATCCATCCCAGAGGTGCACCCTTGTCATGGTAGCAAGTAAGGAACAGAAATCATAAGCAAAATGATGCATTTTTATAGTGCCTAACTCAAATAAACTTGAAACATTCTACATTGGTCTTTGATTCTGCCTACACTGAGCCATCTGCCCAACACGTGAAAGAAGCAGTGTATTTCACAGTTTTGCAGCATCAGTTTGCTTGAGGGTAACAGTCTTGGGTTTCATTTACATTGACAGTTAGTAAGGCCCTTTGATGGCAGGGTTCTTGCAAATATTGGGAAAGTACCTCTCGATGGTTCAGTGTTCCACAGGAAGACATTTCAGGGGTTCATGGAAGAGGAAATTGAATCCTACTGTTTGAGGGGAAAAGGTC
The DNA here is from genome assembly GCF_040938575.1 of Ambystoma mexicanum. NCBI lineage: Eukaryota > Metazoa > Chordata > Amphibia > Caudata > Ambystomatidae > Ambystoma > Ambystoma mexicanum. Next base: position 468,661,412 of record NC_090923.1, read on the forward strand.
ACTCTAGATGCATTTTTCTAAAGAAGGCAGCTGCCTGATAGATTTCTTCATTAATGCCCAGTAGACAGTGACTCTCTGTGGTGTCATTAGACAGGGAAAGATAGCGTTCATCATGTGCAACTGAAAGTGAGTCTTTTGTGCTGTCTGATTAAATTGAGGGAAGAAGGACAGGTTGCTGTTGAACAGTAGCCCATTGTTGCTGCCTGAAGAAAAGGGGATGAGAGTGGCGTTGGTGCCTCATGAGTTGGACAAGTTACATGAGAGAGAGAACAGTTCAGGAGGACCCAAACAGATGATTTCAGTTTTGGTGGGGTTGAGTTCATTGTGAATGGATTATAGTGATACATTTGTGGGAGGAAGGAGGGGATCGAGTCATTTGCAGTGGTTCCTGCAGAAGTAATAAGTAATATCCGGGACTCACAAGTGTAGATCTTGGCATATGGTGTGAAGGAGGTTATCAACTCGGCCAGTCACCAACTGTTTATAGATTTCAGACTATTTTTGAGCAGATTCCACTTATATGCTATCTTTCAAAAACGCATTTTTTGCATGTGTTCTTCCTTTCATGGCTCTCTGCTTCTGTGAAGCTGTACTGGAGGCTGAGTCGTTTTAACCATAGAACGCACCTATTGAATTTGCTAATTCAATCCATCCTTAAAAGGGAAGATTGTCACAGCTTAGAAGGATGGTAAAGACATGACAAAACTGTTTTATTCTATTTCATTGATGATTTTACAACTAGGGTTGGAGCCTGAGCCTAATTCATGCTAACACATCTTAATCTATCTGAGTTGGAGCAGCTATGCACTTAAAAAGACAGGACATGTCCCTGGAAACAGGAAGCCAAATTGAGGTATTCTTAACATAACATGAAAACAAAGTTGATATCTGGCAGATTGATACAGGAACCCTATTAATCATTGGTGTAGTCTAGGGACCACAAAGGGTTATTTAAATGCCAGTGCCAAATATACATGTCCCTGGCTTGTGCTAGTGTTGACTGGTAAATTTTGACTGCATTCGCCAGCTCTTCTATGTTGCTAATTACTACTATTGCTAACTGTGATGATCAGGGCTTCAGAAAATATTTGGACATTGGAACATGTTACTCCCTTTTGTATGCTGAGCATAAAGGTAATTGCCAAAATATTTCAACTGTGAAATTGATATAATTTTGTAACCCATACGCCACTGCACTAGATAATACATGCAAACTAAAAGATCCTTTTTTAACCTTAAAGATCCTCTTCAGATCAGGCAGCAATAGTAGTAGAGTGCCTTCTAGTGGCACTTCCCTGCTGGTACCACTGATCGGAACAAATCTGTGGAGCCTATGAGTATACACTTATTCTATTTTTTGTAGGGAATATTTTGATTCCTGTTTTTTGTTTAGTATTTGCCTTTTCTTAGGGAGCAATAGCAGTTGGTATGAAACGTATCTTCCATGAGCCTTGAAGTGTCAGCCTGGTAGATGTATTGCTTTCGCTCTTTTATTTTCGGTTGCCTTTTTGTCTCTTTGTTTCCTGCAGTACAGTTCAGCCAGTGGTAATTTTACATTGTAAATATGTTTCTTGATATAAACAGCGTGAGTCGCTAATTTTCAATAGCTCCTTTTTAAGAGGGAAGTTAATGATGTGTTGCAGTGCATATCTGTGCTTAGTGCACATGATGCAGCATTGTACTTGTCCACTGGGTGTCGGTCACATAGTGATTATGTCACGCTTTGCTTATGGCCTGCTCAGGTTATTTATTGGTCATACATTGCCTTAAATGCAACTCTTTTGAGTTGGGTTCTGTGTGTCTAGTCTGATTGTGGCCTTTCCTGTGTTTTCTGTTCACTTTGTTTGTAAAGTGTGCATTTGGCTGCTCGTGTTCAAACATTCTGTCCTTTGTGCAAATCTTAGGGTTTTTCTCCATCTTTGCACAGGTCTCCCAATTCTTTTTATATTTGTAAATGGACATATGCTGTCAGAGGTCCTCGTTGTTTTACGTTCATGGCTTTGCAAGTTGGATACATGGAGGTTTGCATAAATGTTATATATGGAGCTATTCTGGCAGCTGTAACTTAACTTATGGTCACCTTGGGAAGGTGGTCTAAGTTTAGCCAGCCGCCACCTGTTACAGTGGCTTCTGTGGCATGCTTCCTTTATTTGCCCCATGCCGTCAGTCAGCAACTTTTTCATTTGGTGGTTTTCAGTGACTTGTAATTTGGCGACCGCTTTTACGTCTTAACGCAACTCACTTTTTTGCTCCATGAGGCCCAAAGACTTTGCCACCTGTTCAAACATCACGGCAAATATATTTCTAAACCTGGTAACAGGGCCTCTCTGAAATGTACTTGAACTGTGTTTCACTTCTCATTCAGGCATTGCTCATAGCCGCTTACACAGTGGCACACCCTAACAGCGAGGGCGTAGAGTCTAGCCATGGCAAGGTGGCGGTCAAGCTGAATGGAATTGTGGAGAACGTTCTGCTTTGGCCGGCTCTTCCAAAGCATGCAGAACTTTCTACATATTAAGAACCCTTAAAGGGACAGTAGCAGCAGTTCCCACGTGGATAGCTTTTTAGGTGTCAGCAGGCTCTGGAAAAAAAAAACACTGGAAAAACCAAAAGAAGTGCGCAGATGGAAACAATTTCAAGCACCAGAGGAATATGGTGGCATCATTAATGGACCCGTTCCTCCTCGCTATTAATTGCATATGAATAATGCTGAGCTATAGGAGGCCGCCTTTGTTGAACGGACCATGATCCACCAACCAGGTACCTAACTTATTGTCCAGCCAACACACACTTGCAACTTTTTGTAGACACGCCTTCAAAATGATAGGAACGTATGAGCGTGCGGTCAGTAACAATATTTCCTTCTAATTGAACCATAAAATGTTTAGGGTCAAATTGTATACACGCAAACTTATGGCAGCTAAACCTGTTAAAATGTCCCATGACATCAGACAGTAAAACACACCTAATCATCGGCGTATTCGAAATACCGACACAGCCATTAAAACACATGTAAAATTCACTGCACTTTGTTTGAGCCAATTTTTAAAAGTGTTCCTATCTACTGTCCAAACCAAATAATGTGTTCTAAATAAGCCCAGGAGGCCCACTGGAGCACATGCGGCACATGATCTAACAAGGCCTGCATATTTTGCCATCCCAGCCTTCAACTTTAAGGATGATGTTTTATGTCCCCTTGCTGTGCACGGGGATCCTGCTGGTTTGGCCAGACAGCGCAAATAAGCTTCAAATGACCAAACGCAAGTGCAACTTTAAAAGTAGGAACCAAACCAGACACAACAAACCACAGAGCAGCCAGCCTGGCTTGTCATAATTCACGCGTGTGGAATTCGGCTGCAGCAGTATTTACTGAGTGCTACATTTCTGCCACTGGCACATTGCACGCACAATGTCAAGCTCTGAAAAGCTGCTGATAAGGCGGTCCTGATTACCAGACTTTAGGTTGCGCCATTAATCAAGCAATGCGCACATATGTGTTATTGCAGCATGCTAGCAACCTTTGCGTCATCTTAGCATACCTCGGGGATGGGTAAGTTACTGTGTTACATATCTCATCCAGTTTGTTCTGCTCGCCTGATAGTGCACTTTGCACATCTGCCTTAAAGCAGTCTGAAGAGCTATCCTGGATAGTTCTATATAGAGCTTTATAGGCGCCGTTAAATTGGCAACGGGTCCAGCCTCAAACCTCTAACGGGCCTGCCCCTGTAAACGTCCACTTCATCCGCGGTGCTTAGATTCAGTTTAACACAATGGCCCGCTCTTTCTTTTTATATTTAAGTGAAATGGCACGTCATGGACAGGCATCATAAAATGGAGGTTAAAAGTGCAAAAAGCGTAGCTGCGACAGGAATGCCAGACCACCTAGGAGTAAGAAGTGGTAAAACCATGCGCCCACAAACGTGACGCGCTTACACAGCTGGTCCATATCGCTGCCTCTTGCAGACAGTTACCCAGCCCAACACATGTCGCTAAGCAACCATGAAAACAGTGTTTACGCTACCTGTGTCTTCCCCTTTGGGGCACCAAGAACGTTCTATTTTAGATGTAGACATTGCAGATGGGCTTTCTTTCCAGGGGCAAACCATCTAAGTCTAACGCCTTTAATTTATGCTAGTTTGGAATTTTCTGACATCTGGATGGAATCTAGCAGCTGAAATTCTACTGCACTTCTTTCTCTGTATTCAACTGGCTCCACGAAATGTCAAGAACGACATGAGATGAACAGTTCATAAATAGTAAAATATTTAGGAGTGAATGTATCGCACTGTTTCTCTGATACAATACATTTATCAGCTTGGCAATACATTTAAAGTTATTAATATTATTAGAACACCCTAGTGGTGTTTCTGGGAAGCTGATTGGTCAATCCGCGGGCTATACACACTGATATAGCCCGCAGATTGATTACACCCGGCAAATCGGGTGTTTGCAAAGCAAGCAGCTTCAACGTTGCATTCTGCATATGAAAGTGTTCATATACACCTGTGGTACATATGAAACTGTCATACATACCAAAGTAAGCAGCTTCAACGTTGCAGAATTCAACGTGGAAGCTGCTTCCTTTGCTGTATATGAAGGTGTTCATATACATCACATGGGTGTATATGAACACTTTCACATACATCAAAGCAAGCAGCTTCAAAGTTGAATTCTGCAACGTTGAATCTGGTTACTTTGGTTTATATAAATGTGTTCATAAACACCCATGTTCTCAGCAGCATTTTTGTAAAATAACAAATATTACGTTATTTTACAAAAATGCTGCTGAGATTTCAGGATTGCGCCCGTTATGACAAAAACAGGCGCAATTCTGAAGGTGCACTGGCGTACTGATTTGGCGCAGTGAATCCCGCTCTTTAGCACATTCACTGCGACAAGTTCATAATCGGGCCCTGAGGGTGCTCTAATAGCTTTATAGACCTGCAGCGAGAGCCGTACCAGGCGTTATGGTCCCTCATACCTCGTTAACAGGCAGTCATTAACTCGGTCTTTAGGGCCCATAACGCCCAGTACGGACCTTGCTGCAGGTTTATAAAGCTATATTATTATTATTATTATTATTATTATTATTATTATTATTATTATTAGGGTATTTATTGAGCATGGGCCAAACTTCAGTAAGGAATGGAGTGATTTACAAGTTGTAGGTGGAAGTGCACAGTGAAGGAAGCAGAGATACAAGGGAGCAGGCGGCTAACAAAGGGGGAGGCCAGGCATTTTGGCAGCAAGGGAACAGCAAGCAATTAGGGAGAAAACAAGGGGAGAACGATCACCAAATCTCAGATGAGATGTGGAGTGTGAGTGGAATGACATATTAGAGAGGAGCCATTGCTTGAAGAGGTGGTTCTTGAATGCCTTCCTAAAGTTAGTGGATTATAATCAAACTCGCCATTATCTATAACTGGATGAATCCGCAATGTAAAATCATTGTTTTTCCTAACATGCAGCATCTTACATCCGTAAGAACCTATTTGACAGTATTAAGAGAAACCTGTAGTTATGTTGAAGAATAACAATTTCCTTTATATCTTGTGTGACGGTGTAGCCGGGTGGGGGGCATAAAGAGCCTGAAATATTGTTTTAAAAAACAGGGCTTTTATTCTGATAACTGCAACAACGGAATCATGGGATATTTCTTAAGTTCATACATTATTAAGAAAGTTCCTTACAACAATAATCCAAGAAAGAGGGCATGTCTAGTGCTGCTTGAGTGATCAATCAATGGCACTTGTCTTTGGTATTGGTTTGCAGGTTGTGTAAGGTTTCCACACCCTTGTCATTTGAGTTACACGGTTTGGCCATCTATGGCTAGGGGGGTGTAGGCTTGCACAAGTTTGAAAGTCTCCTCCAGGAGGTGAAAGCACAGAGTGGGTCCTTCTAGAAAGGTTGCACTCTAGCAGGGTGCTGGGGCGTTGTCTGTGTGCCCTCTGTCCTGTGCCCACCACCCTGCTCTAGGGTCCTTGTCTCCTTGTCCATTGGACACCTCCTTGCTGACTATCACTATGATAAGAACCTTTGCAACACCTCCCCAGTGCAATTGCACCATCTTGGACCTCCTCCTCCCACCTTTAGATTCTACCTGGAACAGAACTGGGCTGAAAGAACCTCCATGCTCTCCCTCTCTAAATGGGGCACCTGTTTTCCACCCACCTCGTCAGATACAGTAGCTGTGTCTCCCCTCGGTAGCTTTTCTTTACCACCAATGTAAAGGATCTCCTTCTCAACCCATGCCTGCTTTTTTCCTGATCATTCCTCTCCTCTAATCTCCCCACACTCTCCCCAATGGTCCCGCAACTTCCTCCAAACACTTCTCCAGCCTTCACTCTCTATTTCCCAGATGACACTCCCTTTTCTGCCAACCTCCTGCATACTCTCCATCCATCACTCTCCTCTTGTTCTCCTCTTAGTACTCCTCTTCACACCACTTTCTGCCAAACTTCTTCCTCCAACTCCTACTCAAATTCTACACGCTGATAGACTGAACTGGCAGCTTTCGATTGTATGGTGCCTCCTTCCCTTTGGTGGTACTTAAGGAAATGGGGAGCACCTGTGTACGAAGGGATGGGATTTAATGTGATTGCGTCATATGTTGGTTGTCATGGAGTTTGGAATGGGGTTGACCAAAAGTTAATGTTGCTTGTTGTTTTCTTGTTTTTGCAGTCCACAGAAGGCACCGTACTAGTGGTCCAGTAAGACTTTATATTCATGGGACTTTGATGGGCTGAGAGAGTGAGTCAAAATAAGAAATATTTCCTACTGAATTTATGCCAAAGAAATGCAGGCATTTCTCCGCGTGTCAGTAACTTTGAAATGTTGCAACGTTGTTCCCTTAAAAGTAGGAACTTCATTTTCTATGCTGTTTATATCTGGACATTGAGCTGTTATGTCTCTCTGATAGTGTCAGCATTTTCAGACAGATTCCCTTTAAAGGGGTTTGGGCCTCCCTCACCTCTCATGTTGCTCATTGGTGTTGGTGATGGGGCTTTCGGGTGCAAGTACTTCTGTGACGGCTCTCTGGCTGGGACCGCAGTAAGGGTCATGTGGGGATCCCTCGTCTAACTCCTCAGGGCCCAGCATTCACTAGCTAGGGATAACAAACACCCTCTTGGTCCATCCTGCTCTTTGTCTCCAGGGTTAGGCAGGGGGTTTTGTAACATCTGGTAATACATGACTAGCCACTTACAAAAGGGAGCATCGCGATTGGATGAGGTTTCTTGCTGCTCATAGAAGCCGTTTATGCATACTGAATACGTTCTTATTCCTCCTACTCCAGCTAAATGATATATGTAACACTTGCATCGAAGAAGTACTCCAGTAAGGCCCAGTTGGGCTCACATAAGATAAACGTAGTGTCTCACAAAATATATGAAATACCAGGGTTTTGAGGGCATGGATTAGTGTGCCCTAATTAAACCCAGTATCTCCAAGATTGAACTGCAATTTTTCACTGATAGTATATTTAAATCATATTGGTAACTACAGGCACCAACTGTCACTAGAATAACTTCTTCCCGATAATGTTAAATATGGTTTTATGTTGATTCTATAGGCCTTGCATGTTATGAGCCAGCCCATGAACTGTTAAGAAAAAGTTAACCAAAATGTTATTCTCACTAAAAAGATAGTTTGTCAGTTTTAAACGGTGCTGGCTAATTTCATTGTCTATGCATGGAATAGATATTTGCCCGGCACCACAATATTGGTACTACCTGGACATAAGATGGCAACTGCTGGACAATGAATTATGTGTCTGGGCGTATGATGGCAGTAATGAGAACTGAGAATGCACATCAACTCCTCAAACAAAAACTTAATAAGTTAATCATTTGATTACTATGTTTTGTAGAGATACTTTTCATTAGAAACTAGATATAGTTTGCACGTGGCATGAAAATTATCAACAAAAGGATAATTCTGCAATTTGCCTAGACAAGCAAAGAGAATTTCAACTAGACCTACTGCTAGTAACTTCCCAGATATCTGAAGTACAGATCATATGTTCTAATGAATGTTGCTCATGATTAGTGGGAGATATACGTATACATTATAGGGTGGCAGTCAATGCCCTATTGTTAAGGTGGGTCGGACTCCCATAGGAACCTCGAGAAATTCTATTGTTAATAATCTTTGACTTGTGTGATGGATTTGGTTGACATTTTGAAGTCAATTATGGACATGTAGGCCCCACCCAGACTGCAAAGTTTAGTAAAGATACATTAGAAAATAAAAAAGGTAGTAAAAAAAAGAAGTCAAAGTGGTGTCCTACTTCCCATTCATTTTCCCAAAGACAAGCAAGGTCAAGTTTTGCCTGACCACACAGACCAAACCGCTGGACCGATCTGGATCAGGTCTGAAACAACTTACTGCGAGGGATAGTCACGGCTATAGCTGAGAATATTGGAAAATGAAAAGCAGGTAAAAAGCTATTTGTAGGTCAAAATACATGCAAATGTCATTAGGCTGGAGGTGGGGGGGTGGCTAGGGGACACCAAATGAAATTTGTAAGTTGGAGGGAGACAAGAGAGAACGATTTTGCAACACACAGCTTTCTATATCCACGGCAGTAGCCGCAAATAGCCGTCATTTGAAATTAAACTGTGACACGGACACAGCATGTGTTTTGGGGGGGGTGGGAGAGGCCAGGGGCAGTGAGGAGGCCATCAAGGGTCTGTGGGTGGCCAGCACCGAGTGGGTGACACTTGGTGAAGGCTTGTGGGATGTTTTAACATACTTACAACAGTATGGTGCATTGCTGGCAGCAGAAACATCAGTATGGCCACTGGAAAGCATGCTGATCGCTCAAAACCATCCAAAAATGCACAGTAAAAACCGGAAAAATATGCTGCCTCCCACTTTTGCCTATATTAGTGAGCACAGGAGGTCACTGCCTAAAACCACCATTGGGCTACACACACAGTAGCCTGAAACCACTTGGAAATAGCAATACCGATTGCCAAAAGCAACCCAGAGCTGTTTGGGAATTCATTTTCTTGATTGTCAAAATGTGCTAAAATCATGGCTCACAAATCACCAAAAAGATCCAACCTTCTTGTTGGGTGTTCCACATGACTCTACCACAAGAATCCACATCAATACAATGTCAGCAAGAATCATATGCTATCAAGTAAAATCCCCTTTTTGAAAGATATTGATGTAAGGACAGCTGTCAAAAATGGGTGTAGTACCGTTGCTCACCTCTACCAGAAAGCCGCCATTTTAAAACAATTCCTTGTAAAAACTGAACAACCGAACCCAAACTATGCCAAAGAAATACTGGCTATCAGAAGCCTAAGGGGTAGAGAAAATGTAAAACTATATTCTGAAATGACTTGAAGTAAGCAATTGTTTAATGTATGTATTAAAAATGTGGGTTATATTGTAAGAAAAGACACATCGTTACATTGGTTGCAGGGTTAAGAAGTTTCCCACACTGGGAACCCTTCACACCTGATCCCTAGACAAAGGAGACATCCCCTGCCCCAAGCCAAGAGATTGACAAGTTGGTGTGAAAAGGAACTGGGGAGTGGCACCCTGGACTGGGGCTCTGCTGCCTGGAAACAAGACAATGGATTCTTTCAGCTGAATAGAATATGCTGATTTGGGTGTGACTTGTCAATTGTCAACAGCTGCTCTAGCAGGAAGGCAGGCCATGTGACCTCTGAGTCAGAGCCAAGTTCTGGGGGGGGGCAGACCAGACTGAGATGTGAATTCAGTTGAGAGCAGATATATGTTTTATAAAACTGCAATTTACAAAGTTTACCAAGCTGACAGAAATTTCTAACTTGGAGATTCTTAAAATAACAAATTCACTCACAGTTCAAGACTTAGCTGGGCGCCGTGTGATGTTCTGAGACCAAACCACGTAATTATTAATATTGTAGCTGTAGTGTTGTTGCTAGGAACATAAGAAATTACGGTAATATGCTCAGAGAGGGTGTGTATGTCTGGGTAAAATTTGGTGCAGAACCAATCTTGGCAAACCCACCAAAATCGGGAATAAGTTGTCATTTCTGAACTCAAGCATGTAGGAACATGGGACTTGAAAAGAGACCGGCCTTAATTAATCTGTGATGTGTATGTGTACCATGAACAACTTGTGTATCTGGGAAACATGTTTGTTATGAAAAATTGATTTTCTAAGTAAAAGCAAAGGGGAGTGTTCTTTCCTCAAGCCATAACCACAGCATCACTCTGACTCATTCTGACACGCTAATCCTTTATCCAGTCAGGTCACTGGGAATTCTCTAACCTATCAAATCCTTAGGGGGTTGGGCATGTAGAATCAGCCTTCCCACCCACTTTGAAAACACATAAAAAGAGACTGCTTAGGACATGCGAGGACACACTCACTTTTCCACTTCAACTGATTCCTGCGAAGCACTCTGCCGGACCAGATCCATACAATATCCAGACAGAGACTCCAGATAGATCCAGAGACCAGACTCTAGAACCAAGCTCTAGAACCTGAAGCAAAGGCCTAATCCCAAAAGCTGAATTCTTTTCAACAAGCATTCAGGATCTTTTGCAAACCTGATTCTAACTCCTAAACTCCCCAGGGGCTCTCACATTCAACAGCCGGGCTGAGCTGTTCTATTCTAGCCAAGAACCCTGTGCTAGGACCGAGGTCCAGACCCAGAAAGCAGCGCTGTATCCAGAACCCGTCAGACCCCAACCAGAGGCCGTGCTGTGAGCAGAACCAGTACCTGAGATGTCTGGTGGCGAGTGAAGTCCAAACCTGACCAGATCGGTGACGAGGCCCATTTCCATTCCATTCCAAAACTAGGAGTGAGTATCTAGTCTAGAACTGTACAGAACCAATCTCTTAGTTTAAAGTTACCTTACCCTATGCAGTTCAACCTCTCCAGAACTGCATTTAAAATTTTGTGTCCATCCTGTGATTCCAAATCCGTAAAGTGCCTTCTGTCATTTCTGAAATCTTGACTTTATTTCTGTAAATCTACCTCCACAAAAATGTCCGTATCTTTTGAACCATATGTCCTTTAACTGTCATTTTAAAGCTAAGATCCTCAGCTTTCCAAAAAACCTAAAGCAACATTCCTTATAGTTTTTCCCTAATCGCGATTTACGCACGTGGAAAAAGTGCAGCGAATTGCAATTTAGCTCAATTTCATTTTCTGTCAAAACAGCTGCTCCTTGTTCTCAATTGCTGAATTTCGTATTCAATCTGGTTTTCAATCTGGTAATCACTCATGAATTATTGCTAGTGTTGACCTGAACTAATCCAAAGTAACTCTCACTTATCCTGAATATCCCTTAGTGAATTAAAAGCATTTTAGTATATTTTTCCATCCATTGCAATCACATTCCAAAGTGTTTTGACCTGTGTTTTAAAATCATTCCTGTGTCTCTTTAAGCTTGCTGGGGGGAACTGGAATTGAACTGTAATTGAACTGCATTCTTGATTGTATTCCTGAAACCTGTGTGCCCTCATTTCCATCTCTTCACATAGCATAGTGGAGAGTGAGTAGTCACAGGGGAAAAAGTGACCATATTATCTTTTGATTGAAATCATATGAAGTCTATTTCTGTGTTGCATTCTTTCCCATTATTGCATTTCCTTGAATCACATAAGTATTCTCTGCTACATTATCCTTCCTCTTCCGACTCCTTTCAGATTAAAGAGATTGTGCTATTGTAATATTACCCATTGTTGATTACCGCCCATATTCATAAGTGTGCTATTCAAATATTATTTTATTCATAAAAGTGTGATATATATATATTGTTTAATTCTTCAAATAAACCTTTTTAATTTGCAAAACAAACCTACTTCTTGGCTCACTAAGGTCAGGGGGATTCAAAGAGAGGGGCGTTATATAAGGGTTCATCATCCAGATTTAAGAACTTTGACATCAAAATATATAAATAAGGGCTTCCATTGGGCATCCCAGACTAGGCATTGACTTAGTTGGAGTGCTGCATTGAAGTCACTTACAGATTGGGGGCTCGTCCGGGATTTCTGGATTAGACTACCACTTGTGCAGCTTAATACAGTGTGCTAACTAATAGGATTCATAAATCCTGTTGGGCTACCATGCTGTGTTACGCTGTAAAAGCACCCCTCAAAAAGGAACGCTCTCAGGAAACGGTCTGTTTTGCAAAATAAAATAACAAAATTCTGTAAGTCAGGAAGGAAATCAATTTCCAGAATGACGACACTGGTAGACATCAAGATAGCGAGAGAGCACCTCTTACATAAGCTATTTGTGAGAGGTGAGTGTACTGAGCAGGACCAGAATGTGTGGTTGCAGGAAATCACACAATAGGTCTCTGCAACTGGGTTAGATATCTGGAGAGATCAGGGCCCCTTACAGGTGGCCCTGAGAGAACTATATATGGCCCCTAAAGCCAAAGATGAGCACAACAAGATTGTCAGGATAGCAGCATATTTATATTTAAATATGGGAGCCATACATGACAAATGTGCTGAAGGCCAAGATTTGGCAAATAGGCAACTGATGGCATTAGAGAAGGCCCAATCTCATCTGGACTCTTCTGAGCAGAGGCTGCAGAGGAGCCAGGAGTCAGAAAACAAAAGTAGGCAGTATATCATTAAAATCAAAGAGGACATAGGTATCCTGCAACAGGAAAGGGCAGACCAGGATACCAGAATTCTGGCCTTGCAGAAGGAGTATCAAGAAGGTTTGGACTCCCTACTGCAGAGCCAGAAAAAGCTGGAGCAACAACTGGACTTCAACAGGGCATGCGCGGAGTAGGTAGTCACCCTGCAAAGCCACCTAGATAAGGAGAAGGCAGAGAGCAACAAATTGTTTCTGAAAGACCTGGACACCCAAGCAGAATTTGAGGAAGAGTGCCAGAAAGCTGGTGCCCTTCAAAGGCAGAGGGACGACCTGGCGTCACAGAGGCAGGCTCTTACTCAGGAAAGGGATACCTTAGGCCAGGAAGTCTGCCACTTAAAAAAGAAAATGGAAGAAAATAACCTGGCCCTCCAGGGACTGGGTGACCTCCAAAAAGAGCATCAGAACTTGTCAGAGCACACCAGGAGGGTGGAAGATGCTCTGGCAAGAAAGGAGCAGGCCAGTAGGGATGAGACTCGGGAGGTAACCCTCCTGCAGCAAAGACTGGCCCAGTACTCCAGGACCAACCAGGAAGCACAGAGAGAGAATGAGGCTCTCTGCCAGCACAATGACAGGCTCCAGCAACAGGTAGCCATGCAGGAGAGACTGATAGAGTCTAGTAAGGCCTTGATTGAGGAACTGAAAGCACAGGCTCTGGCAGGGCAACAGGGAGCAGGGGCTGATAGGGATGAGGTTCGCTTGGAAAGGGAAACACCTGAGCATAACCTCAGGAGCCCAAGTACCAGAGGCCCCCATCTCTTCCAGTCCCTGGACTCTGTCAACCCCATGTCCCCTGGCGCACATGAGCCCAGGGCCACGGGGATGGCAGATTACTATCCAGTCAGAAGTATGGCGCTCATAGGCCAGTACCTCCAGGAATGGATGGGCGGGCATCCGGGTATGGGTACCCAAGTACAGTGCAATTTAGTAGGCCCTCTAAGGGCATTCTGAAAACCACTGCCCAGTTAGGTCAGTGGGGGGGTACCCATCAAATCCAGGCAGCAAGGAGGAATCTGAAGACTCCTCTGAGCGTCCCAGGACACAAGAGACTAGGTCCCCACATTGTGCCAGCCATTTCCAGGCTCGCAGAATCCGGGAAAACCTGGAAGATCAGACGGGCACCTCTGGGAGCAGTGCTTCTGAGTCAGAGGATGAATGGACCAGGGTTACCCGAACCAAGAAGGCCAATAAGGCAAAAAGGGCCTTGCTTAAGGACCCCTTAAAAAAGATCAAAGCAATAAGGAGCGTCATCACTCCTTACCATAAGAACTCCAAGTATTCTGTTTCGGAACACTTGGAGCTCTTTGAGCAAATGATGGAGACTTTCCATTTGAAAGACAGCAGTAGCTGCATTCAGTACGTAAAATGGACATTCTCCCCAGAATGCAGTTTCTTTGCGGGGCTGGAGGATCAAAATCATTCAAGATGGTCCACCTACAGGGCAGCCATCTTAAAGCACTTCTCTGTTCATAGAAATCCCCAAGAGGCTCGCAAGGCAGCCTACAATTTACAATGTGGGGAGGATCAGGCCCCGCAAGAATTTGTGCAGCAGTTGAAGCGTGCATTTGCGCAGACTACCAAAAGGTTGCGCACGGAGAGTAAAAAATGTATAAATATGTTTTTCCATGCCTCACCCAAATATATCATGACCCAGCTAGTGAGAGATTTTCATGAGAAAAGGTCACTAGATTGGGTCATTGAACAGGCCACCCGAATCTATGAGGTACAGAAGCCCATAGAAAATAAAAATAACGCCCAGAAAAGATCCAAACCAACCAGCACCCCTACTGCTGCTAAGGTGGCGGAGGTAAAGGTTGCCCCCATTTTGGATTTGGAGATGGGGGGCCTAAAAACTTGCCTGCAAAGGATAACTCCAAGCCCAGAAGGCCCTCGGACCAGTCACAGACAGGGAGTCAAGGAGGTAGTCCCACAAATGGGGCCCCTCACTCCCCTGACTATGTAGGTCTCAGCTACAAGGGAAACCGACCCATCCTGGGTTATGTGTGGACTCCTCCAGCCCAAAGGGGGGATCCAACCAAGCAACTAACCCAGGGAACCTCCCTCCTAACGTTCCCCAGGAGGGCAGAAATTCACCAAATCCTGTGCAGAACTTTTTCCCCAGGTACCCACAGAACTTCCAACCCCAAAATCATCCACCCTTCTTTCCCCACTTCCTGAGCCCAGACCACCTAATCCGGGAGAGGGGAAGCCAAGGGTGGAGGGGTACCCAAATCTTCCCAACCCGGGGTACTATAAGAGAAGGGATAGCTACCCTTCCCGGGATCAGCCCAGGGGAGAAAACAGAACCCCATATCAGCCCGAGCGGGTTTCCCAGTTAGAGCGCCAAGTCCAAAATATGGCACAGGATCTGGGTCGCATGCTGAGGGCTCAGCAGAACCCTCAGATAAGCATGCCGGCACAGAATGCCCCAAACTCTGGACCTGGTGCTCTAGAACAATGACAGGGGCAGCACCCCGACAACCCACCGGTTCCCAGGGAGGAGGCACAAGGGGGAGGTTGGGGGTCTAAAGCCTTGGAGGAAGCTTCCTTCCCCACTTGTAAACAGCCCCTGGAAACCCAGGAACTGGAAACAAAATCTCCTACCCCTGAAAGTTTGCCACCCAAGGAGCAGAGTGGGGTAGGAGAAACAAAGGACCCAAACAGACCCATTTTGTGGAGGAGATACAGATCTTCCAATTTGAAGGAGAGGGATCCTCAGACGATCCTGGGAAAAGAATCTTCTCCTTCAGAGATGGGGGAACTCCTCCCAAGGAAAAATGGGTCTCAAGGGATTCACATCCAGACTGGGTAGATGTGGGGACTGAGCTAGCGCCGCCCATCATCCCATCCCAGAGCCAACAGCATCAAAATCCTCTGGTTCAAACCCAAAATGGTGACAGCCTCCAAAAAGGGGGGGCGGCCCAGAACCGGAAACAGGGGAACTCAAAACTTCTCCTATCTCCAGTTGCCAACTTTTTCTTTCAGATTCCCAAGACTCCCTACAGAATTCTGCCCAAATCTCTTCTGTCTCAATGTTCAAAACCAGAAAATTAGCCCACAAGTTGTCCAAAAATGTGCATTATCTGTGCCCCCTTGCGGAGAAGGAGGGAAGATACTATGCCCCGGTACAAGTACAGGGGCAGGGTGTAATTTTGTCACTGGTGGACACTAGATCCCAAGCTACCCTGCTGTCCAGAAAGGCCTTTGATGAACTAAATTCAGGAAGGGGGGAGAATTACCAAATTCCTCTCACATCTCTTCCTGGACAACTTCAGAACTTTGACGGGAAGGAAAATCCCATCGAGGGAACTGCGAACCTGGACATTAAAATTGGGTGACACAAGGTGAAACACCCGGCCATAATAGTAACACCAGAGAGCACCCCTTGGTTACTAGGAAATGACCTCCTGAGAAGGTTGTCACCCCTAATAGAATGCGTAAACAAGGTCCTCTGGACCCAGACTAGCCGACCAATAAAATTGAAACAGAGTGTCAACCATGTTAGTCTAAACAGCACATGCCACATGGTTGAACAAAAATCTGACCAAGTCGAATTTCACTTCCAGAACAACCAAATTCCAGATGTGACAGTAATAGCAGTAGGACAACAGACTGGTGATGGGGGCCTTCTCTATTTCTGAAAATCAACCTTCATTCCAGTTTAAGGTGGTATTCCACACTTGAAGGAAACACCCTGAAATTCTTTTCCAATCCACAATCAGACAGTCCCACTCCTATAGTCCAGAAAGATGAGAAATCAGCTCAGAGCCTGGCTGATATTCAGCGAATTGGAGAGCAGTTGTTCATCCCTGTTTAGTTAAATGAAGAGAAAGACTCTGTTCTCGCCCTAGGGTGTGTGAACAACGGTAAGAGCTTCATCAGCGAAGCCATGTTCCGCCAACTCCCAAAAGATCCAGCCATTCCCATATTCAAACTGATAGCAAAAAGGGAAATGGATCTGGAAGCACCCAACTCCAAACATCTCCTGCCAAGCAGGTGTATACTCAAAATCTCCATTGGCAACAAGAGCATAGTCCATAATTGTTGGGTCGTGCGAGACGTCACTGCCGCCTTTTACTTAGGCAGTGACATTCTCAATCGCTTTGCCATTAGTTTGGACCGGTGTCCAGTCATAATATCGAATGCAATATTTTCGAAAGTCAAAATGTCGAAAAAAAAATGTCGAAAATAAAAATGTCGAATTACAAAAATGTCGAATTTTTTTCGATATTTTTTCTAATTAATGTTTAAATAAATAATTAATTAATTATAGTTTATAAAACATAATTTTTTTAAATGGTTAAAGGTATATCCATGGTGGGTGGGGGGGATGGGGAGGAGGGGGGGGTTGGGGTAGGGGTTTGGGATGTTTTTTTTAATAATTAATTATTTAATTAATGTTTTATTAAATACTTTTTAAAAAAAATTAAAGGTATATCCATGGGGGGTGTTGGGGGGGATGGGGAGGAGTGGAGGGTTGGGGTAGGGGTTTGGGATGGGGGGTTTGGGTGGGGAACCCCCCAAAAAAAAACGTTAGTATGTGTGACATTTTACAGTTATTTTAACATTGGTTTTTCGATTTTTTTTTTGACATTTTATTTTCGAATTAATGACTTTTTCTATTATATGTATGTGTTTTCGACATTTTTGAATTCGACATTTTTTTTTCGACTTTTTTGTAATTCGACATTATTTTTTCGATGTTATGACTATAAACCGTTTGGACCTAATAAACTTCAAAGCTTGGTTCCGATTAGTGGATAATCCCATGGGCTTTGATGACCAAGAGAAAGCATTTAGGGCAGCTCAACTGCTGCCTTATGCAGTTGAAATTCAGATTGGAGAGGAAGTCACCATCCCAGAAAGGACCCGACAATTCTCGCTGGAAATGAAAGTTAAAAGAGGAGAAAAATTGAAAAACCCTGATGCTTACCTTCATCTAAATGCTTCTCTCCAACAGCAAGGGTTGGAGGTAAACCCAACACCATTAGTCAATATAGAACATGACACCATTCCAATAGATGTGGATAACAGCGACTTAAAGAGTATCACTCTACCTGCAGGCACCATTATTGGAATGGCGGTTGATGACCGACATTTTTCCATTGATTTAGGAAATGAACTGTTAAGACCAACCCCCAAGGACTGTTTTGACAGTGATAGTGATGACAATACAACACCAGACGGGATCTTTACCCGGCATGGGGGGAACTTCCTGGTGTACACTTCCTGCCCTTATGGTAAGGAAGATGTGACTTGTGACTTCAGGAGGGAGGAAGTGACTTTCCAGGTCCTTGAGGGATGCCTTTCCCACCTGAAGCCACCAGTCCAAATCAGCACTCTGACCAGGGAATTCTCCACCCAGCTGGAGGAGGCCGCTGAGATAGCGAAACCAGAAGTCTTTCCCGGCTTCAGGCAGATGGTTGAAGAGAGAGTCAACCTAGCTGATGCCTGTGTGACTCTGGAGCAGAAGCAAAAGTTGAAACAAGTTTTCTTGGATTTTCAAGATCTCTTTGCGGTGGACTCATACGACTGTGGTTGCACCGACATCCACACAACAACAATTCCCACGGACCCTGGCATGACTCCAGTGTTTGTGAAGCAATATCGCTTGCCTCTCGCATCAATGGAGTCCCTTACTGAAATAATTAAGAACCTTGAGTCCCGGGGATAATCCGTCCAACCCACAGCAACTTCAATAATCGGTGCTGGGGATATTGAAGCCAAACGGCCTTAGGGAGCTCAATAAACGGGTCCATATTTCCCAATGCCTCTTCCCTACGTTGACAAGGGCTGGCCCAGATCCAGGGGTCACAGGTATTCACTGCAACAGACCTGACCAATGGATACTGGACTGTGCCTGTCAGTAGGGAGGAACAATACAAGCTGGCTTTTACCTTTGGGGACCAGCAGTACACATGGACCCGGACTCCCTTCGGATACCTCAACTCCGGTAATGAGTTCAACTTTTTCCTACATAAGGCCATGCCGACCTGGGTGCAAGGGGCAACCTGGCTTATGTAGATGATGTCCTCATCAAGAGCTCAACTGTTGAGGAACACAGAGCAGAGATCTGTTATGTTCTGACACAGTTGAGGGCTGCCAGAGCAAAACTTTCCTTCTAAAAAGCACAGCGGTGTAGAACCCGTGCTAATTTCTTGGGACATGAGATTACTCCTCAGGGTCTCTGTCCCCAGGAAAAGAAAGTGGAAGCACTCCAGAAACGGAAGGACCCCACAACTCTGCAGGAACTAAAGAGCCTCCTTGGATTGACTAATTTCAGCAGAAAGTTCATTAATGGCTACGCAGAGATCACCAGACCCCTGACCCATCTCTTGAAGGGCGGGTCAAGTGGGAAGTCAACTCAAAAGAAGCCTCTTACAAGCGCCTTGCCTAGCTTACCCTGTCAGAAACAAGGAGTTTTTCTTGGAGACAGGGTTCTCTAATACATGCTTGACTGCAGTATTATACCAAAAGCATGACAAGGTCAATAAAGTAATCTCCTATGCGAGTAAAACTTTATCCTCTGTGGAGGAAAAATTCAACGATTGTGAGAAGGCACTCCTGGCAACGGGGTGGGCATTGAAGAATTACCACCCGTTTATCCAGGGGGAACACATCATAGTGGAGACTTCACACCAGCCTCTGCAATATCTCCAAAGTGACAGAATCTGGGCCGGAAATGTGAGTAATTCCCGAATTACTTCCTGGTTTCTGTCAATGCAAGGCTTTCCTGTGGAGGTCAGATATGGCCAAAACAAGAAGAGTCCCCTCGCGCAAGGTCTGGCTGACTTGCATGATTGTGCCAGAGAAAACTGTCTCGAGGACATCACAGATTCGGATTATGTACAGAACGGGTTCCTGGAGCACCTGGTTAATTGGAAAACCAGAGGCATGCTATGTGCTAATAACAAACCCTTGAAACATGGGAAGTTAATTCAAAACATTGATGATCTGGTCACTGTGAATGGGATGACGATCTACTGGAAGAAGATCAAGGGTCATTCCAAAGTAGAGGGACCAGACAAAACTGGAAATGACTTAGCTGATCAGCTGGCCAAAACCGGGGCCATCCATGGGGATCCAATAGAGATCGAGTCCCTGTTGGGGGAAATCCAGGTCACTGCTATCACTAGGTCCCAGACAAATACTCACAATGATCTCTCAACTGCACAATGGAGTAAGGAGACCCCAGATGCTGATTTGATTACGGCTCAAAAAGGGAATCCAATAATTGGTAAGTTTTATCAACATATTGAGGACCCTGAGAACTTTCCCCTGACTGATACCGATTACATTGGGAAAGAGGAACTCAGAGTGTTGATGTCTAAAAATGTTCTGAATCCAAGACAGTTTGTTGGTAAGGAAATCCTAAACTGGGCATGATCATTGGGTGGTTCCTACCTCATTCCGAAGCCTGATGTTAAGTCACTCCCATGATGCGGCCACAGCCGGTCATAGGGGGTTTCATACAACACTTGAAATCTTAAGAGAGGTTGCATACTGGCCACACATGGGGCAGGACCTCGACAATACTTGAAGGGGTGTCTTGTGTGTGCACAATTTCAGCCAAAATCCCTCACACACTGTGCGCCTCTCCAAAAGAAGGGGATGACACTGCCATGGTCAGATTTACAAGTCGACTTTATAGGGCCCGTGATTCGCTCCTCTAGGGGAAGTAAGTACATGTTGACGGTGACATGCTTATTTACTAAATGGGTGGAATATCTCCTGGCCCCAAACTGCAAGGCAGAAACAGCAGCTGCCCCGATGATCAATCACATCTTTTCGCGTTTTGGACTACCCCAAAGGATTGAGTCAGACAGAGGTAGCGAAGTAATGACAAAGATGTGGGAGATACTTGAGATTAAAAGGAAGCTACATATTGCTTACCGGCCAGCCTCTTCTGGTGCAGTAGAACGCTACAACAAAACCATTGTGAGCATCTTAAAAAAGTTTGTGGCAGATTCTGGGCCAAGCTGGGATATCCGATTATCTCTTGTCCTAATGGCCATCAGATGTACCCCTTCATCTGCAACTAAAATCTCACCATTTGAGTTGATGACTGGACGCAGGATGGTGCTTCCCCAGCATCTGCTTTACCGGACCCAAGAGCAGACATTGAACAATGCCTCCACAACTCATGAGTATGTTGAACATTTAAGAAAACATCTTCAACATGCTTTTGCCTATGCTTAGCGAAATCTAGAAAGATCAGCCGATAGCATGAAGACCCACTATGACTTGAAGACTACTAGGAAAGAATACAATGTGGGAGACCGGATTTATCTATACAATTTCCAAAGGAAGCAGACTAAACAGCGGAAATTTCTGCCTACCTGGAAGGGACCTTTTGAAATTGTAGACAATATCTCACCAGTAGCCTACAAGATCCGCATCCCCAAAGGTGGTTTGGCGGTGGGGGAAGATAAGTGGGTCCATATTACTCAGCTAAAGTGTTGCCATCCCAGGCACACTCTGCAGCAACTGGAGGAGTCTTCAGGAATCCCAGAGGTGGCCACTCCAGATCAATAAAATCCCAACCCTAAAATATTCCACATATAGGCTATAAAATATAATAATAAGAATGCAAATGTCTCCTGATTTATAAAATGTATATGCCCGCCCCACTACATTAATAGTGGTGGGAAAATGTCTACGAATATGTTTCTGCCGCTTTGCTTTGTCATCCTCGGAGAGATAAACCATGAAGACTGACCAAGGAGGAGGACCCGGGGACCGGGAGCAAAGATCCAAGGGGCCGGGGTATCGCTCAATACTCCCATGAGGACTGGTGAGGAGAACCGATCGATCCACCGCTGATGGAGGAAAAGATGCTGAACTTTGCCATTTTGGAATCAGAAGAAGATGAGGCTAACATCCCAGGCTTGCGAGGTCCATTGATGGAAAATCAACGCCTCGCAAGAGGGGGGCTTGTTGGATGTTTTAACTCGCGCATCCAAGCTCTACAACAGTACTGTGCATTGGTGGCAGCAGAAACATCAGAATGGCCACTGGAAAGCATGCTGATCGCTCAAAACCATCCAAAAATGTGCAGTAAAAACCAGAAAAATAGGCTGCCACCCACTTTTGCCTATATTAATGAGCACAGGAGGTCACTGCCTAAAACCACCATTGGGCTACACCCACAGTAGCCTGAAACCACTTGGAAATAGCAATACTGATCGCCAAAAGCAACCCAGAGCTATTTGGGAATTCATTTTCTTGATTGTCAAAATGTGCTAAAATCATGGCTCACAAATCGCCAAAAAGATCCAACCTTCTTGTCGGGTGTTCCACATGACTCTACCGCAAGAATCCAAATCAATGCAATTTCAGCAAGAATCATATGCTATCAAGTAAAATCCCCTTTTTGAAAGATATTGATGTAAAGACAACTGTCAAAAATGGGTGTAGTACCGGTTCTCATCTCTACCAGAAAGCCAGCGTTTTAAAACAATTCCTTGTAAAAACTGAACAACTGAACCCAAACTATGCCAAAGAAATACTGACTATCAGAAGCCTAAGGGGTAGCGACAATGTAAAACTATATTCTGAAATGACTTGAAGGAAGCAATTGTTTAATGTATGTATTAAAAATGTGGGTTATATTGTAAGAAAAGACAAATTGTAACATTGGTTGCAGGGTTAAGAAGTTTCCCACACTGGGAACCCTTCACACCTGATCCCTAGACAAAGGAGACATCCCCTGCCCCAAGCCAAGAGATTGACAAGTTGGTGTGAAAAGGAACTGAGGAGTGACACCTTGGACTGGGGCTCTGCTGCCTGGAAACAAGACAATGGATTCTTTCAGCTGAATAGAATATGCTGATTTGGGTGTGACTTGTCAACAGCTGCTCTAGCAGGAAGACAGGCCATGTGACCTCTGAGTCAGAGCCAAGTTCTGGGAGGGCAGACCAGACTGAGATGTGAATTCAATTGAGAGCAAATATATTTTTTATAAAACTGCAATTTACAAAGTTTACCAAGCTGACAGAAATGTCAAACTTGGAGATTCTTAAAATGACAAATTCACTCACAGTTCAAGACTAAGCCGGATGCCGTGTGATGTTCTGAGACCAAACCCCATAATTATTAATATTGTAGCTGCAGTGTTGTTGCTAGGAACATAAGAACGTACGGTAATATGCTCAGAGAGGGTGTGTATGTCTGGGTAAAATTTGGTGCAAAACCAATCTTGGCAAACCCACCAAAATCGCAAATAAGTTGTCATTTCTGAACCCAAGCACGTAGGAACATGGGACTTGAACAGAGACCAGCCTTAATTAATCGCTGAGGTGTATATGTACCATGAACAACTTATGTATCTGGGAAACATGTTTGTTATGAAAAATTGATTTTCTAAGTAAAAGCAGAGGGGAGTGTTCTTTCCTCAAGCCATAAACACAGCATCACTCAGACTCATTCTGACACGCTAATCCTTTCTCCAGTCAGATCACAGGGAATTCTCTAACCTATCAAATCCTTAGGGGGTTGATCATGTAGAATCAGCCTTCCCACCCACTTTGGAAACACGTAAAAAGAGACTGCTTAGGACAGGCGAGGACACACTCACTTTTCCACTTCAACTGATACCTGCAAAGCACTCTGCCGGACCAGATCCAGACAATATCCAGACAGAGACTCCAGATAGATCCAGAGACCAGACTCTAGAACCAAGCTATAGAACCTGAAGCAAAGACCCAATCCCAAAAGCTGAATTCTTTTCAACAAGCCTTGAGGATCTTTTGCAAACCTGATTAGTACCCCTAAACTCCCCAGGGGCTCTCACCTTCAACTTCCAGGCTGAGCTGTCTATTCTAGCCAAGAACCCTGTGCTAGGACCGAGGTCCAGACCCAGAAAGCAGCGCTGTATCCAGAACCCGTCAGACCCCGACCAGAGGCCGTGCTGTGAGCAGAACCAGTGCCTGAGACCGTCCGGTGGCGAGTGAAGTCCAAACCTGACCAGATCGGTGACAAGGACCATTTCCATTCCATTCCAAAACTAGGAGTGAGTATCTAGTCTAGAACTGTACAGAACCAATCTCTTAGTTTAAAGTAATCTTATCCTGTCCATTTCAACCTCTCCAAAACTGCATTTAGAATTTTGTGTCCATCCTGTGATTCCAAATCTGTAAAGTGCCTTCTGTCATTTCTGAAATCTTGACTTTATTTCTGTAAATCTACCTCCACAAAAACATCTGTATTTTTTGAACCGTATGTCCTAGAAGCAAAATCTAACTGTCATTTTAAAGCTAAGATCCCTAAAGTGACATTCCAATTCCTTATAGTTTTTCCGTAATCGCGATTTACACACGCAGAAAAAGTGCCACGAATTGCAATTTAGCTCAGTTTCATTTTCTGTCAAAATAGCTGCTCCTTGTTCTCAATTGCTGAATTTCGTTTTCAATCTGGTAATCACTCATGAATCATTGCTAGTGTTGACCTGAACTAATCCAAAGTAACTCTCACTTATCCTGAATATCCCTTAGTGAATTAAAAGCATTTTAGTATATTTTTCCATCCGTTGCAATCACATTCCAAAGCGTTTTGACCTGTGTTTGAAAATCATTCATGTGTCTCTCTAAGCTTGCTGGGGGGAACTGGAATTGAACTGCATTCTTGATTGTATTCCTGAAACCTGTGTGCCCTCATTTCTATCTCTTTATATTGCATAGGGGGGAGTGAGTAGTCACTGAGGAAAAAGTGACAATATTATCTTTTGATTGAAATCATATCAAGTCTATTTCTGTGTTGCATTCTTTCCCACTATTGCATTTCCTTGAATCACATAAGTATTCTCTGCTACCTTATCCTTCCTCTTCCAACTCCTTTCAGATTAAAGAGATTGTTCTATTGTAATATTACCCATTGTTGATTACCGTCCATATTCATAAGTGTGATATTCAAATATTATTTTATTCATAAAAGTGTGATATATATATATATATATATATATATATATATATATATATATATATATATATATATATATATTGTTTAATTCTTCAAATAAACCTTTTTAATTTGCAAAACAAACCAACTTCTTGGCTCAGTGAGGTCAGGGGGATTCAAAGAGAGGGGCGTTATATAAGGGTTCATCATCCAGATTTAAGAACTTTGACATCAAAATATATAAATAAGGGCTTCCATTGGGCATCCCAGACTAGGCATTGGGCCTCATTACGACCCAGGCGGTAAATTAGCACCTGGGCCGTGACTTTACCACCATGGCGTAAACTACGTTTACGCCATGGTGGTAGGCGGACTTACCGCCCCATTCCAACCTTGGCGGGGCGGTAAATCCCCATTTTCCCATTTTCCCTTCCCCATTCCCATTTTGCCCCATAGGGCATAATGGGAGTGGGGAAGGCGTTAATTACGCCACCGTAAATTACGGTGGCGTAATTAACTCCATGGTCCCCTAGCGCCATGGATTTTAACACCTGCTAAAAGCAGGTGTTAAGTCCGCCATGGCGCTAAGGGACCTCGTACTCAGGCGGTAAGGGTCGGCGCTGTTTACGCCGCCGTAAAACCCTTACCGCCTGAGTCGTAATGAGGCCCATTGACTTAGTTGGAGTGCTGCATTGAAGTCACTTACAGGCTTC
This sequence comes from Ambystoma mexicanum, assembly GCF_040938575.1. Classification (NCBI taxonomy): domain Eukaryota; kingdom Metazoa; phylum Chordata; class Amphibia; order Caudata; family Ambystomatidae; genus Ambystoma; species Ambystoma mexicanum. The sequence continues at coordinate 468,686,640 of NC_090923.1, forward strand.
AGGGGGCCCGGAGGCCTTTTGTCACCATGTTCCTTTTTCCTGATAACTGCAGATATAAAGGACTACAGACATCCAAGGGTATGTGTAGTTGTGTACCCCCAGCTATAAGTTTTATTTATTTTTTATATTTTTGTAAAGATATTTTTATGGCTATAGTGACATCGGGGCGATGGCCTGTGACACGGTAGGCATTTGCAACTCCTATCCATGCAGTAAGTGTGACTGACTCTGCCTAGTTGTGAGGATGCTGCCGGATCCCTTAGGATATGCTGTCTATTAAATTAGTTACTTTAGAACTAGGCTTTGTATAACAGCATTTATATTGAACTATTTACCTTTTTATACACAGGTGACTGAGGTTAAAGTTTTATTTGTTTATTGTTATTTGTTCTAAATTTTCAGAGTAACATTTCAATGGAATATGTCCACTTATTAGTGTGTATGTGTAGAACTGTAATTAATTGTGATGCATGAAGTATGTTCTGTAGGTATATATGTACTCGGGCCATAGTGCAGGTTTTCATTCACACAGTAGGACCACTGTATATCGTAAGCCTACAGCTCCCTCTAGCGCTAACAAAAGGCAAAGCTATGCAAATTGGACTACTGTATATCCTAAGGCAACAGCTCCATCTAGCGGATCATTCTGTGCATTCGGGCAGCTTCTACTGCCCATGACAGCATCGGTCAAACATCCATCTGGCCTTTGATTATATTGGAGATTACTGTACGCATATTACTGTGGACATGACTAGTGTCTGTACCCCTGCGCCTATACTTTCTATACATTACATTCACTTACTGTCCCCTCTATTACCTAAGCCTGATTCTCCCCATGTATTCAATCTATTTACAGCTTTCGTATTACTATTGTACCCCCACCATGTCTTTGTCTATCTATACACTCTATCCACACGTTCGGTACCCTTATGTAGCCTACCTCCACCCATTTGACAACTATCCACCCACTCTTCCGCTACAGAATGTATTCATGTTTCTGTACTGCTCTGCCATTTCTATGCAGGTTATCTCCACCCTGTTGAACCCTACTTATTTTATGACCACATAATATATTCATGCTACTGCACCATACTCTCATCATCCTTGCACTCTATACAGTATAAAATGTAACTTAAAAGGAGTACTGAATGCAAACATATTTTTTTTACATTAAACCATAACTGCTGCTACTGCACCAGCCTATTATATGGCCATGTGTGAGGTGCGGCTAATCCCATCAATGACTGGAGTGCATACCCGCAGCTACGGCAGCACCTCTCATTGCACAGCGCACATACTCACAGCTATATGTGGTACTCTGTGTTGCCATGCATTCCTTTTCACTTAATACCATTAGAAAAACGTTAGTGCTGATCATACACCTATGCATTGTCAGTGTTTTACTGAGATGCTATTAAATATAACTATCTCTGTTGATATATATGCATTATTTTTGTTAGTTTGCAATACTCTTATAAAAAGGTATCCCTAAAATGTAGATTTGTTTTTCTATATATAAAGCCACACTAATATATAAGCACTGCTATCAGATTGCATGCAGTGTAACATAGTACAGTTGCTCTTACCAAGTTCTACTTACCAGTATTGTAGAAATGTTTTGCTACTGCTTTGTCCTTACTTGTAACTAAGGTATCAATGGCGAGGCTCCAAATTCTCAACATTTTTTAACTTTCACTAACATGCTGCCTAAAAAAAAGATTTTTAAATCAACAGCATTCATATGCAACTATTTCCCTTTTTCTAAGCTGGTTACTAAGGGTAAAAGTTTAAAGTTTCACTGCACCCCCACCATGAAGTATCTCCAGCTGTCTGCAGTTTTCTCTTAGGAGGAAAATATAAAAAAGAATTGAAAAATACATGACAAACATTACTATACCACTGAAAATAAAGAACATGAAAAAAGATTTCTGAGGCAGAAAATGGACTCTCCCACCCTGAAAGAATTGTGGCATTTGCAGCACAGAGCATTGCACTTTGCCAGTGTAGATCGTGGAAGGTACATTGCTGGAGGTTGGTGGTGCAGAGGTTGCAGTTATGGTTGCTAGTGTAGAGGTTGATACGGCAGCTGTTGGCAGTAGTCAGAAAAAAAAGAAATCAGTAAAAGTAAAAGGAGTTCTCAGACAAACGGCATGTTTTTCTTTTCAATCCACCTTGTTTTTTTCCCCCAAACAAGTGAAGACAAGAACAGTTCAGCACAGGTGCTTGTATTTTGTATTTCTCATGGGCCTTCATCCACATCTTCCTAGTGTATTGTCACTAGGTGTTGAATGAGTATGGAAGTTCCCAAACTCTGAGGAATGACATTTGGTGGCCCGTGATGTTTCTTTTCACAGATCTTGCACTGCACGTTTTTTTTTTACAGAGTGGTGCTCCTGTGCCATGAAATATTTCCAGCTACCTGCTGTTTTCTTCAATCTTCATAATTGTTTGAGTACCCTCACCCTCCGTACTGCTGTGCACCATACCTTCACTCTTTCTATCCAACCTATCTTAGTCCCTCATTACCCACATTTGGAGGCAACGATGTGGGTAATGCCCCTTGTTTTAATGATAAACAACACTTGCGAAAATGAATGGAACTTTTTTCTCACACCTTCTTTATCTTTTCCAATCTGACTCAGAGGCAAAGTGTAAATGGACCACCAGATTCAATTCTAAATTGGAAATATCACGGAGAAATGTTAATAAGCTAGTTTCAGCTTTCATGACAGACCAAAAACAATTATGGATGTCAAACAACATTCAGTACTACATGACTAATTTGTATAGACATGATGGAGTACCTAACTGATGAAGGAAATTATGAAGGAAATGCAGTGTTCCTTGATAACATCAACAAAGTACTACAAATGTGCTAAAATACTACACCCAGTGTACCCCAAAACAAGTCCTTTTAAGTCCTTTTAATATACATGCAACAATAAAATAAATCATTTTTCATAACCGCGGCTATGCTACCCCTGGCTATAAACAGAACCATTAAAGCCACTGGCATGTGTACATTTATTTCATTTTTTTTAATACACATATTGCAAAGGTTTCAGAGTTAAATTATACGTGTCTTGAGGTGAGCACATCTAATCAGAATGACATGTAAAATGTTGTGGTGTAACATCCATAAAATAATATAATTACTGCAAAGAAATATGTGCACTTATAGCCGTGCTTAAGATAGATTGTTTATACCCATCGGTATAGAAACCCACCAAAATGCTGAATGTCTAGTTGGAATGCTGGTGGCCAAGGGTATACATGTACGCTTGTAGCTGCATGTCGTGTACATTTTTTTACATACTCAAAAAGACATATTAACAAGGTTTGAAAGTTCAAATGACACAAAGGTGCAGTTGAGGGCATGGAATCAGAAAGACATGTTAACTTGGGTACTGTAAAATCCAGGAAATACTATGATTACTGCACAGAAATGTGCATTGCAATAGCCTAGGCTTTGGTGGCACTTATAGCTGTGTCTACACAAGCCTGCCAAAATACATAATGTCTCATTGGTTTCCTTATACCCACGGCTATAAAAGTCCCTGACAGAGAATGATATTTCATTGGCGTGTCCACAGCCGCTGCTGTGCAAAAAAAGGGCATCAAAAAACATTTTCATTTTCCATAATATTTCAAAACGTCTATGGGTAGCTCTTAAAAGAGCCTGTGGGCCTCATTACGACCCAGGCGGTAAGTTACCGCCTGGGTCGTACCTTTACCACCATGGCGTAAACTACGTTTACGCCATGGTGGTTGGCGGATTTACCGCCCCATTCCGAGGTTGGCGGGGCGGTAAGTCCCCATTAACCCATTTACCCTTCCCCATTCCCATTTTTGCCCCATAGGGCATAATGGGAGTGGGGAAGGCGTTAATTACGCCACCGTAAATTACGGTGGCGTAATTAACAACAAGGTCCCTTAGCGCCATGGATTTTAACACCTGCTAAAAGCAGGTGTTAAATCCTCCATGGCGCTAAGGGACCTCGGAATCAGGCGGTAAGGGTCGGCGCTTTTTACGCCGCCGTAAACCCCTTACCGCCTGGGTCCTAATGAGGTCCTTTGTATTTCTGTGCCAATATATAACCCAAAATATATTTTCATTCAGAAAAATACCCCTCTCCTCTATTACAATTTCAAAAGTCTTGCATAATTTCTCTATGCTTTTTCCTTAGATGACTAATGTTCTTTTCCCAATGAGAAGCAATGATGTGCTCCCAGTCAACAATATTTGACCGCAACTTGAACACCTACCTCTCATTTTAAATTCTCCATCTAAAGTAATATTGTAGAAGCAGAAAACCTTCTAAGCCAATGCTTCGAAAACACATCACCTATTTCCTCAACATCACTACTGGTCCCATTCTCAAAACTCTCCATTCCTCCACAATCTTCTGAACAAAGAGATTCGTCTCCTTCTGAAATTGCCTCGATTTCTGAAATATTCAACAAAAACAATATGCATAGCACCTTTAACTGCACAATGTCCTAAAACACACCTCCCTCTCAGACAATACCAACTTACTACATAGAAACAATATGATCTACAATTTAATTCGTACTTATAAACATCACTCAAAAAATGACATAGGCTTATAGGTGCAATAACTGAAGAACACCTGAGGTACTTGACGTCCTATTGGCAGCTGCTAACTATAGAAACAATAAAGTGAGGCAATAGACAGTGTTCTTTTACTCTCACACTATAATGGACAACTACATGGACTGGCTAGAATAGAATTATCCCAGAGAAGAGAAAATACTAAAGGAAGGTGCTGAAGAGAAGCAGCCAGAAGAAAGTACAGAACATTCAGGATTTTTAAAGTTTATTCTTTATATTTACGTAAAATGTAACTAACAATAATATTTATAAGTAACAAATATCCTTCAGCATATATATGTTCTTTATCTTACTGTTTTTAAATGTCTGTGCAACCACAAAAAGTATTTGGAAGTCATGTCTTCAATTGTTTGAAAATCAAAAATATTTATGAGTTTTTCATTAAAATGTACGCAGAAATAAAACCATCGAAATTTCACCCATCGATGAAAGAACTCTATACCATTGTTTTTACCTGCACTTCTCCCCTGCCCTGGCCCCTGGCACTTCCCCCTTCCTTCTTCCCTGCACTTGCGCAATCTGAATTTCACAGGGCTTAGTAAAATTGTTGTTTGTCCTCCCTTTGTTTCCCCCGCCTTGTCTTGTAGTGCCTAGAACCACTCGTGTACAGGCGCGTTATGAATGCCATATCATATCATTCTGTATTTCCTCCTCTGTGGGATAATTTTCCTTTAGCCAGGCCATGTAGTTGTCCACTGTTGGATGAGAGTAAAAAACACTGTCTGTCACCTCACTTGTTACAATGAGCACTGGAAGAACATTATCTGATGAAAGAAGGTGGGATTCCATGCATTTACTTTCTGATTGGGTCTTTATTGTTTCTATCTTGGGCAGCTGCCAATGGGATGTCAAGTACCTAAGGTGCTCTTTAGCTATTGAACCTATAATACAAAGTCATTTTTGGAGTCATGTTTATATGTACCAATTATACTGGAGATTTTATTGCCTCATTATCTTAATTAGCTAATTTAGAGCTAATTAGCATATTGAAATATTAAATGAAAGACCTTTTAATAGTTGAATTAGTCATGGTTTCTAACATAATGCTTGTTTTAAATCACCTAGGAGTACAAGAAGTCTTTAAGACTGGATATGAAGAACTGTTTTCAGGAAAGCATGTAATGGTGTTTCGTGATCTCCTACAGTTAACACCAGTCAAAGGCCAACCCATATTCAAAATGTTAGGTTACAAAGAATGGTGTATCACCCTTGGCACCATATGGAACGTTAATATATGGCATCAGTTTTGCTACAAAGTGCTTGTTCAAAATATACATAAGTATGGAAATCCAACATATGTTATATTCTAAAGAGCATAATGGTTTATTTACTCAACATGTGAAATCATCTTTAAAAAGAAGACTGTTAAGTTAACTGTATGGACAAAAAACATCAGTCCCTGATGTAATGCAACACTAAACAGAACAAAATCACAATTTGTGTCTTTAATGCCATCCCTTGCTAACTGTGTCAAGGGGCCTCATTACAACCCAGGCGTTAAGGGGTTAACAGCACCGCAAAAGGTGTTGGTGCCGTTAAACCCTTAACGCCTGATTACGAGGTCCCTTTGCGGGTTGCACTTTAACGCCTGCTTTTAGCAGTGTATGAGAGTGTATGGTACGTATGATGATGAGTGGGAGAGTTAGTAAGTGAATTCCGATCACGTATTATCACTGTGTATAAGCCACCCAATCATCTAGGCTCCCATTAATGGGATGTACATGTGGAATTGCGTTGCATCATTGGTGTACGGTGAAGCTTTCTGTTTTTTTCTTGTTTACTCTCTATTAAACACTCTCCTGATCAACCCAATGAGAGTATTTCTAAATTGTTTTTGTATTCAATTTGTATTATACATTTGTATGAAATTTCAATTAAAATATGCAATTGTTTTAGATTTCTCAACTTTGTTGTCATGTATTATTGATGAACTTGATATCAATTGAGGACATGAGATAATATTCCCCCTTTTTTCCTCTAAGAGAGCGTTTTTCTTGAGTCACAAGCCTTTTTGTTATATGCCAAGGGTTCCACCCTTAACGTGAGGGTTTGCTTGTGACCCTAACCTCTCCCTCAACCTCCCAGTGTTCTCTTGTGACCAGTGATGACATCAGTGTTGAGAACATTACAGAACAGTGCAGAAACATGAATACATTCTGCAGTGGACAAGTGGGTGGATATTGCTCAAAAAGTTGAAGATAGGCTACAAAAGGGTAGAGAAAGTGTTGATAGAGTGTATAGATAGACAAAGACATGGTGGAGCTATAATAGTAATACTAATGCTGTAAATAGGGTGAGTACATGGAGAGAAACAGAGTTAGTTATTTATTGTTTATTTGTATAGTGCGTATACACAAAACCAGTGTTTCAAAGCATTTGAAGGCAGTGGAGGGAACAGGGGAAATGCAATAAAAACATTTTTATTGGCCTTGAGTCTTTCTGAATGTATGAGTGATATACGTGTTGTAATGGTACAGACACAGAACAACATAATACTATTATACAAAGCAGCAAACCGACAAAATAAAGAACAACTATCGTACTAGGCCTGATGACATTTCAGATAGTGCAAGTGCTGTGACATAAAGTTTGGACAGAGGGAGAGAAAAGAGGAGAGGGGAAGGAGCGGAAAGATAGAGAGATAGAAGAGGGAAGTGATAAGTAAATAAGGGCACACAAAGGCAGTACAGATGAAGGGTGCAAAGATGTAGGCCCATCTAGATTCAAATATCTCATTGAGCACACATATGCATTGCAGATGGAGGGTGCAGAGATTTAGGCACACATAGATTTGAGCATCCAAAGAGTACACATATGCAGTACAGATTTAGGATGCAGAGATGCAGGCACACTTGTTTTGTTTGTTTGTTTGCTTATTAATTTGTAATGCACACCAGACCCGGAGGTATCAGGGCGCAGAGTACAGGAGGATACATGAATACTTTCAGCTTATAGTTACATAGGTTACAGAAAGAAATGTACGGCAGTTCCCAGGTGATAGGGAACTGTAATCCAGATATTTACATACAAAAGGGAGCAATCGGTCTATCATTAATAACTAACAGTGTTAAGATACAACATATACTAAAGTTTGCAGTGGCTATATACAGTCAGATCTAAAGGCTAATGCTAAGATGCATGGAGAAGAGAGGCAGGCAGTAGGGTGGTTTAGTGGTCATTTTCTCTGAGCCATTTGATGGTGTTAGGTGTGAAGTTAAGAAAGGTTTGATCCGCCCTCAAGGAGGGGGAGAGGGAGTTCCAAAGCTGTGCTGCTTTGACTGGGAAGCTGCTCCCTCCTGCTTTGGTCAATTTAAACCTAGGTACGACGAGGCAATCTGAGTTAGCAATCCTGGATGGTCGTCTATTCATTTTTCTGTTAATTCTCTCCACAAGGTATTTGTGTGTTAGGAGACAGTTTTTGTCACTAATGGACAGCCATTTGGCCTGACTCCCTGTCTCTGAGATATGTTCTCTAATGCCCTGTGCCATTCTCAGAGCATTGTTCTGGAGAATTTGGATCTTTTTAACAATGTGCTTGCTAGCACCCAAGTACAGGGAGTTGAAGTAGCCCAACTTGGACAAAATTAGGGCTCGGGCCAGTATGGTGCAGCTGTCCTTGGATAGAAAGGGTTTACCGGCTCTGATCAGCTTGCAGGTGTATGCAGAGGCCATGGCATTGACCTGTTTAACAAAAGTGAGGGTGGAGTCTAGGTAGAAACCTAGTGTTTTTACCTCTTTTGCAACTTTAATAAGATTGCCATCGATGTTAAATGAGGTATCTTTGGGGCCAAGTTTATTGAGGTTGAATGCAGTCCCTAGAATGAGGAGCTCAGTTTTGTCATCATTCAAGCATAAACCGTGGACGGCCATCAATGATGAAATAGATTTTATTTACTAAGGCCATATCCTTGTCATAATCCCCGGTAAGCGATACAAGAATCTGGGTATCATCTGCATAATTAGTGTAGGTGACACCCAGACGGTCCAGATCATTGAATGGGGGCTTAGTAAATATGTTATACATTGTGGGTGAGACGCAGGAACCCTGCGGCACACCACATGTAATAGGAATGGAGTCTGCCGCTGCAGATGGGTAGAAGACTCTCATGGTCCTGTTGCTCAGAAATGATTGGATCCATGCTATGGCATCCTGTGCGAAGTGAGCTGCTGAGTCAAGGTGATTGCAAAGTACTTTATGGTCCACCAGATCGAAGGCAGACGAAAGATCAAGGAGAAGTAGCAAGGCTGTGATCCCCCTGTCCTTAAGTTCGTCGATCTGGGATTTGAGATCGATCAGCGCCGTTTCAGTGCCATGTTGGGGTCTGAAGCCAGATTGGCGGATTCCCAGGAGTTGATTGCAGTCTAAGTACTCCTCTGGAGATAGGCCACCCTGTCTAGTATTTTAAGTAAGAATGGCACTGTCATAATGGGCCTGTAGTTGGTGCGGATGGATGGATCAAGTGATTGTTGTTTGAGGAGGGGAAGGACCCAGGACTCCTTTAAGTTACTGGGAATTGTACCAGATGCAACAGAGGCATTCATTAGCTTAGTTATGAAAGATGTGAGGTCTTTCGCGGCATCTTTGATCATTTAGGCTGGGCACTTGTCTCCCTGACAATTCGAAGGTTTTAGCAATAAGATTATTTTTTCAACCTCAAGGATTGATACTCTAGAAAAAATGAAACATTGTGATGGTTTAGTGGAATGCGTGGGGGTACTAGTGAATGTGTCTGAATTGGGTAGGTTTGCTTTATTTCTCAGCAATTTTATTCTGGAGAACAGTGATTTTATTAGTTAAGGCATCCTGTATATTAGAGCACCCGAATTTGTCCTTCAAGCAATTGCCTGTCAGAGGAATAGGGGCTTCCAGCTCTTTTAAAATTACAAAGAGTTCCTTAGTGCTTGAACTAGCTTGAAAGATCCTATTGTTGTAAGTTTCCTGTTTTGTATGTATTATTTATTTCTTACGTAGGGCAGAGATGCTAATAAGGTTAGTTTTGTTTTCATTGGTGGTTAGGTGTCTCTAAGTGACTTCGCATTTTCTATTTTCAGCTCTCAAGGATTTGAGATGCGGAGTGAACCAGGAATTCAGTTGAGCTCTGGGTTTACTTTTCCTCATTTTAATTGGGGCTACTATGTCTAAGGCTTTGGTCATGGTATTATCATATTTGTTTACTAATGTGGTGGGGTCATTAGTGTCTGGCAGTGAGTTAATGGTGGGTATTATAAGTGGTATCAGTTTATTCTCTGTCATGTTCTTTTTATTCCTGGTGAGGATAGGGGGAGCTACTGGGTTAGTTTTAGATGTGGGAGTTTTAACTGCAAGTGTGAAGGAAAGGAGGTAATGGTCTATCCAGAGTTGGGGGGTTATGGAAGTGATTGAGGCATTACAATTGCGTTCTGACACCCAATCTAGAGTTCTACCTTTATTGTTTGTTTGTTTGTTTGTTTGTTTGTTTATTTATTTATTTAATAATGCGCACCAAACCCACAGGTAGCAGGGTGCAACGGTACAAGAATATTTAAGCTTAGTTACAGTACATGATTATTACAGATGATACAAAGGATATGTGCATGGGTACAAAGGTAGGGAGGATGCAAAACGTATATACATATACATGGGTACAAAGGTACATAATAAGATGGTGGAGGGTGGTCATCTAAAATACAGCTTCCTGGAGATCAGGCTTAATAGAGCAGAAGTCTGGGATTCAGTGCGGGGATGCAGTTACTCTGAGTCTTTAGTTCGGAGCCAGGATATCACGTTGCATATGAATCTAGGGTAAGGCTGGTCCTCTCTTAAGGCATTGAGTGTGGGCAAAGTCACTCTTTAGGTGAAGCCAAATTCAGAGGGCACATTGGAAAGTGGTGTATATTGCTGGTCACTGGGGTCATTGAAGCCCAAGGTGAGATCCCCCAATAGAAGTATTTGAGAGGTGGTTTTCATGTTGTCAGATAAAATTATAGAGATATCCTCCTCACATGCACCGATGTGGCCTGGAGGACTATAGATAAAATGGATGGTGAGCATTTGGGAGTCAGAGATGGGAAGTTTAGCATTAAGTGATTCACATGATTTGATATCTGGTGAAGGGACTAGTCTCATGTCTAGGTTGGATTTAGCTATGAGAGCTATTCCACCTCCTCTGGAGTCGACCCTGTCTGCTCTGAGTATGATATAATTGTCTGGAACTGCAAGCAGGAGGGCAGGTCCTGCTGCTGCGTGAAGCCATGACTCCGTTATGGCTAGAAAGTCATAGGGCCTCATTCAGAGTTTGGAGGTAATCATGGTGCTATTAGCGCCATGACTACCTCCAATACCGGTATCGAGTCCGCCCTTATTCAATGGTGACTTACCCGTCTATTCCAACCTTTGCGGGACCGGTAAGTCCCCATTGAAAAAGCCATTCCCCATTCCCATTTGATCCCCTATAGGGATCAATGGGAAGGGGGAAGGCGCTAATAACGGTACCGTTATTAGCTCTTAAGTCCCTTAACGGGTCCTATCCTTAACGCCTGGTAAAACCAGGCATTAAGGAAGGGACCCGCTATGGGAACTCGGAATAGGGCGCAAAGGGATTACCGGCACCAGTGTCCTTACCGGTGCCCGGTCTCCCTTTGCGCCAAACTCAGAATGAGGCCCATAGTCTTCAGCCCGGATTAGGTCGGCTATCTCCACAGTGTGTGCCACCAGAGATCTGCCATTGATTAAAGCGCCCATGATGTCTGGGACATTGTTACTAGGCAACGGGTTCAAGGTTTTGCTCTGGCTTACTAATTTGGCAAGTAGCGAAGTGACAGGTTTGCTCGATGGTTGTTTTTTGTAGGTGTGCCTGTCAGTCTTAGGTGTGAATGATGTAGTAAGGTCATTGTTCTTTTTCTTAGCATTATGTTTGTGAAGTGGCTCATGCAGTCTGGTCAGTCTCGAGCGGAGTCTGATGTTTCTTGTTAGAGTATAGCATGGTAGGTTAGTTCTAATTAAGCCATAGTTTAAGTTTTGGAAGGTGGGCGGTTGTTGGTTGAGGTTAACAGAGTAGTAGTGGTCGGGTCGGGATTTGGTATCTACCATAGTCCATATGGGATATCTGCTAGGTAAGCTAAAATGGGAGTTAGAATTCAGCTGGGGTAGCGGGGAAGTGGGTATGGTACCCATTATGGGTGCACTAGTGCTTCCCAGAGTAAGGTAGGGTGAAGTTAACTGATTATATTCTGCAATACTGGTCAGCTAGGTATGAGTGTAAAATGGTGTTGCTGTACATTATGTACGTGGGTATACTTATGTGAGGTTTTGTGTTGCAAAACAATATCACATCAGCAAGTTGGCAATTTAGTCCAGGGTTGGAAAACCAAACATGACTCTAATAGCTTAAGCAGGACACTTTGGCAATAGGCACTAGTCGGCCCTAGCTAGCACGCAGTTCACACAATGTCAATTCCAGCTACAATGCAGCATAAAGACAAGAGTTCACACAGGTAGAATCACAGCAGTTCACAGAATAATGCAGGCAATATGCGTCAATGCAAAGACAGTACAGGTAAAGGGCATAATCCGCTGATAGTATTCAATGCAATTGACAAATGGGTTAGCTATGGGGCGGTACAGAGTCCTCGCGATGGACTAACTCACGTAGTTATCATTGGGATTGGAGTAGAATGGGTACAGTAGTATTTGGGCACAGAAGTAAATATAGAGGTAAATGTAGCGTAGTACGTATGTATTTCAGAGGCTGTGTGTCAAATGCATAGATAGATGGGACAGTGAACAACCTTCCCTTTGTGTTTGCTGTTCAATATTTCAAATTTAAAAAAAAACAAAGCACAAGACACTGTATCTCAGCCGTTGCAGTATGCCCATCAGCGTGCTTATGCTCACTATAACAGTAAAGTACAATAATCAATGGTGTACTAGAGGGGAGGAGGTTTCTAGGTGGAGTAAATCGTGCATGCCGACATTTTTAGGTATGATAATCAGTAGCAGTGTGTGAGGGAGGCCAACATAACTGAGATAGGCAATTTTGAGTCGAGTCAGTCAAACATTATATAGAGTCATTTAGATTAGGCAAATCGTATGTTGCTGGCGGATTGCACAGTGCCAGGTAGATAATATATCTATTCTTGCGATTACCTGAAATCAGCATGTATGGTGATCACATAATATAGTTCAGGGGAGTGGAAAGGAGTGTTCTGAGAGCGAGAGAAATCAACCGGGACGTACAGTGTCAGAGGCTAGTGGCGTGCAGCAGCTGGCTTGGAAGTCAGAGTTGGTTTGGAACACAGGCAATGAGGTTCTGGCAGAGTAAGTGGGCCATGGCCCAAAGGCCCTGACAGGCACCGACAGGCTTGTGCCTTTGAAGAGTGCCTTTAGGGGCAGTGCCGGCACACGCCTTACGGTGAGGCTCACCGGGAAATAGAGGCTCTAGGCCAATGTGGACTGCAGGACGTTAGGAACGGTTCCTAGGCAACCAATAAACAAAACCAGCGGTCGCCATTTTAGCTGCTCCTCGTGTAGCACAGTGGTGCTGGTGGCGAATAATGGAATTAAGAAGCTTCGGTTTTCATGAAGAAGCTCAAGATACCTTCCCAAAGATGCGGCAAGGAAAAAGTGTAGGCAGCAAGTCGCGATCATCTTATCCTTAAAGCGTGGTCTGGAAAGGGTAATTTGCTTCTCCTTAAGCGAGCGGGACGATGATGAAGCGGGCTGGGCTCATGCCTACCCGAAGATCCTTGTGAAATTGTGAAAATTAGATGTGAATATTCCATAGAGCACACAAATGCAGTGCAGATTGATGGTGCAGAGATGAAGACACACCTAGATTTTACTATTCCACAGAGCACATATATGCAGTGCAGATGTAGGGTGCGAAGATGTAGGCACACCAAGAATCAGAATGGCATACCAGGCAAGGAGACCAAGGTGGGTGAGCAACAACCAGAGCATCAATGGAAGAGGGTACAGTCATGTGTTGTAGTGTAGGGAAGGCCAGTGCACCAGCCAGGGGGGTATGTGTATTGTAGGACATATGTGGCAGAAACAACAGCCGCGAGCAGTGGGAAGCACACTCAGATAAAGCGAGATGAAGGTGTGCTAAGATGCAGGCAGGATGGAGCAGTCATGCAGATCAGACATGGCCCAGGGGGAATAGCACACATGGCGCTCTTACCTTAGGCAGCACAGAGACAATAGAGAGAATAAAGAGACAGCGAGTATAGTGCATGGGGCAGGTAGTAAGGATGAGAGGATATTAGATGGATGTACAGAAAATATATGCGCAGGGGTACAGACACTAGCCATGTAGACAGTAATATGTGCATAGTAATTATGTTATAATATGCACTTTCAGTCTGTAAAAAAAAATATATTTTAGAATTCAACTTACAAGGAGCACTGAATACATACATATATACATATGTAAAAATATATTTTTTTGCAAACATTAATCCATAACCGCAGCTACTGCACCGGCCAATTAGATGGCTGTGTTTGAGGCAGGCTAATCCCAGCCATGACTGGAATGCGTATACATGGCTACAGCAGCACCTGTTATCGCGCGGCACATGTAATCTCGAATATATTGGGTACCCTGTGTTACTACGGCTATATATAGTCCAATGGCATGTTGTGAATGTTCCCTGGCCGCATAGCTGTGGCTACCCACTATTTTGCTTGAAACTGCATCACAGAAACAACAAGTGTTATAGGGGATATGGCAGAGGGCAAGGAATGTGAGCAGGACATTAGGGGAGTGGGGAGAGGTGGCATTGATGTTGGGGTCACTTGGTGAGGGCTTGGGAATGTAGGGTAACATTTATGTAATAGTTTTTCCAAAAAGCCTTTTCTAAAAATAAAAATGTTCCCGGAGGTCTGGGGTTAGTGGTTCTGTACCCACGGGTATACAGCAGGCAGTCACAAGTAGGCCCATTAATGTATCTAATCAGTTGATTGGCTACTGTCTTACACGTGGCTATATTAATGGCTGCAGGTGATAACCTATACATTTCTTGTGCAATAATCATATTTTGTGGATGTTAGGCTACACTATTTTACTTGTGTTTCTGATTTTATGTCCTTAGGTTTACCCTTGTCTTTGAACTTTTAGAGGCTGGCAAGTTTTGTTAGTAAAAAAATGTGTGTGTTTTTGCAGCTACAAGGAGATGTTTATAGTTTCCTCTGAATATGGACGGCTATCAAAGATGGTGGGGGGAGTTTTCTATGTGTTTTGTTGTTTATAATTGGTTGGTGTTCCTGTTGTACTTATGTAGTTGTCTGTGATAGTTGTCAGTGAAAATGTGTTGCCCATTTTAGTGCTTTGCCTATTATATAGTCCTCTTTTTGTAGTATTGATTTTGAAAAGTATAAAAGCCACCATTGTGTCCACTTTTCACATTTTGATTCCAGAAGTCATAGTGTACACAGGCCGAGTGTGTTGGTGATGTGAAAGTAAGTAACAGTAAATATTTACATATTTAATGGTTTATTCGCAGTGTTGTGTGTGTTAGCTATATTAAGCACTGCTATCAGTTGACATGTATCCATCCACCTGCTCATTTCAAGTTGTATTTATTTTTAGCATGAAAGTGTTTAGAAAGTGTATTCTTAGCTTCACAGAATTAGAAATATGTTAGTGCTGCTCAAACACCTATGCATTGTCATTTTTTTACTGAGTTGCTATTAAATTTAGGGATTCCCTGTTCATATACCTATGCATTAGTAGTTTCATATTCTGATGGTCTTATAAATAGCTATCCTTAAAATGTTGCTTATTTCTTTATTTAGAAAGCTACACTATTGTAGAAGCACTGCTATCAGAATACATGTAGTGCCAACATAGTACACCTGCTGTTGCCAAGTCCCACTTACCAGTATTGTAGAACTGATTTGCAATTGCTTTTTCCTTACTTGTAAATAAGGGACAGATAGTAGGGCTACTAATTCACCTATGCATTTTTTTAACTTTCACAAAAATGCTGCTGATTTCTTTTTTTTTTAAACAACTGCATTCATATTCAACCATGTTCCTTTTTCTTCGCAGGTTACTTTTTTATAACAAATGTGAACATTTTAAAAAAACAGTTTAACAAATAGGGCCTCATTACGACCCTGGAGGTAACCATGCCGCTTTTTGCGGCATGGCTACCCCCATTCCGGGTACCGGGTCCGGGATCCCTGAATGGGGAAATACCGGGCCATTCCAATCTTGGAGGGCCCGTTAATTCCCCACTCAAGGAACCCGGACCCAGTACATCCCCATTCCCATTTCAGCCCCCATAGGGCTCAATGGGAATGGGGATGCTGCTAACAACGTACCCGTTAATGACGGGCCCGTTGTTAGCATCCTGGACTGCTCGCGGGACCCGCTAAGAACGCCTGGTTTTACCAGGCGTCCTTAGCGGGTCCCGCGAGCAGACCTCGTAATGAGGCGGTAGGGGGTTAACGGGGCCGGCAGCTCTGCCGGCCCTGTTATCCCCCTACAGCCAGGGCCGTAATGAGGCCCATAGTCAGTGTTTTATTGAGGTGCTATTAAATATAGCTATTCTTGTGCATATAGCTACGCATTGACAGTGTTATATTCTGATACTCTTATAAATAGCTATCTCTAAAAAATGTAGCAGGTTTCTCTATTTATAAAGCTACAATATTTTATACACACTGCTATCAGATTACATGTAGTATCAAAATAGAACACCTGTTCTGATAAAGTTCTGCTTACCAGTATTATAGAAATGTTTTGCAATCAGAAAGTATGTTGGCTAAATAATGATTACACGGCCTGCGGAAGCGGGATTGTAGTTCTGGTTAAGTTGCTCAACTCATAGAAAGAGCACTTTTTGGACGGCTTATAACTTTGGCACCATTGGATGAATCCTCACCACACTTCGCAAAAAACGTATATGGCCACTGTGGAATGATTTAGCTAAGTCTGGTGCTGATTTGTTCAGTGGGGACAAAGTTATAAGGGGTCTGACACTGTTTGAAATCATCATAGACATAATGGAAAACATTTATAATCGTACCTACAGCCCAAACCTCTGGCTGGATTTTCACCAAATATGTGCCAGAAGCAGCAGCCTTGTCCCAAAAGCATGTTTTTCTTTCTCGTAAATTTGGTGTAAATCCATCCAGTAGTTCTTTTAAAAAAAGACCAAAAAGCAGGTATAAAAATATTAGTGATATCTGGGTCCCGAGCGCAGACCCATATTATGATTCAGTGTCCGTGGACACCCCTGGCCAATCGGGGTAGCTTGGTGTTTTTGAAACGGTCACCATATTGGATCCGCAGACATTGCCGGTGACCGCAGATAGAGTGGTGAGGAAAGGGTCTGGAGATTGCTTTTGGGGTTACTTTGTGGCTGAAAGAGAGCCTGGAAATGGTGGGGGAGTGGAAATAATTAATAGGGTGGTGCTTTTATGGGTTAAAAAAATAGTGCTGATGCCGTGATGTCCGTGGTCACTGTGCTTGTCCGTGGACACTTACACATGTATGGGGACGTCAGTGGGATTGGGCAGGTTCTAGGTCAGTCTTGCTATTTGAAGGTGTACTGTACATACTTGTTAGAGGGTTTGATTGTTTTGTGGTTGTTGTGACCAGTGGCCAGATTCTTGGGGGCATTGCCATGCCCCCGAGAATGATGTGGCCACTGGTTGCAAACAGTATAGTAATATGTGTTTAGTAGTTCTATGGAACTGTAGAGTATACAATATGGAAATAAATCTGGAATCTCTGGTTCATTTTCTGTGCAATGTGTTAAACACAGTGGGCCTCATTATAACTATTGCAGAATGGGTTTAACGGCACTGGTAATGGTGCCAGTGCCGTTAAACCCACTCCGCAATATTATGAGGTTCCCTCGCGGGACCTGCTGTGGACGTCTGGTTCATCCAGACGTCCATAGCGGGTTCCTCGAGGGTACCAGGGAGCTAACAACAGGCCCATTATGAGTGGGCCCATTGTTAGCTCCCTCCCCATTCCCATTGAGCCCTATGGGGGCTCAATGGGAATGGGGAAGGACTGGGCCCGGGTTCCCTGAAGGGGAATTACCGGGCCCTCCAAACTCGGAATGGCCCGGTAATTCCTATTTCAGGGAACCCGGACATGGTTTTGGAGGCAGCCATGGTGCCAATAGCGCCATGGCTACCTCCAAAGTCGTAATGAGGCCCAGTGATTTTAACCATTTATTTGCATTCAATTATACATATGCATTTACTTTTTTGACCCTCATAAACAGTACATTGTAAGTACTATGATTGGTACAATACTAGTATGTCTTACATTGTTGTTGTATTGACTTGATTTAATCTTTGGGTCATTGGAAAAGAAATTCATAGTGGATTAAAAATCCCTACTACCTTTTACCTGAATTTTTTGAGGTTCTATTGTCTGGGGCAAAGGTGATGGAATAATATACAACCATCATCCTATGCATTCAGAGCATCACGCATCACTTTAAATAATGTTTACCCACTTGGGGAGACAGAAATAAAGCACTAATAGTTATTAGCGTCTTAAATGAGTGCCACTGCACCGCAACTTAGATTTATGGCATTATAGAGTCTAACACTCAGTACACGCAGTACTACACTGCAGTGATTTAAATAACAAATAACAAATATTTGACTTACAGGTCGAGCGAACCAATATAGCAGTACAATATAGTACAATTATGTTAACTCAAATGGGAGCCACAAATGTTAACCGTCGTTAGAAGAGACAGAGCTATGAACCCTTTACATGTGTTTGTCCATATGGATTAGTATAACTATACAGGTCCAAGATGGCCACTAGCATTTCAGCTAGGTAGAGGATTACCTCCAGAATAAGTCACATGACTTTGATCACATGAGTTCCTAAAAAGAGTACAAATAGAAGAAAGTTTTCACTAAACAAATTGATTCACTTTGCCTGAGGAAGTCCATGCATAGGTGTGGAATGCATGGCGCAGACAGATGAGTGTTTGACTTTTAAATGGGCCTCATTTAGAGTCTGCCGGTCAGGAAACAACGGTGGCAGTAATTCTGCCAAAACCGTTGTTTCCGGACCGGCTGATTCCCAGTTCTGCAGGCGGAAGGTGTCACTCCCGCCAGGTCTGACGTGGCGGGAGCAACGCCACCCGCCTGCAGGCGGAAATGGAAACACTGGCTCCGTCATAGACGGAACCTCTGTTTCCATTGTCCCGATCCCCATGGAGTCCTGTGGCACTGCAAGGGAATGGGGATTTACGGAATTCCGCCTCTGGAATTACCGGGTCACCGGGTTGTAATGCCCCAGTGATTCCGGCAATCACGGAGGCGGAATGATATTTCAGGTCCGGCGACAGCCTGCCGGTTTTTCCGGCATGTCTACTGCCGGACTCATAATGAGGCTTAATGTCAATTCTTTTAAATCCATGCTGGTTAATATATTAATGATGATGTTTTTAATATAATAAAGCCATTTGCTCTGAAATAGTTGGATTGAGTGCTTTGTAAGTTTGGTTTTGCTAAGAAATCTGTTTTTTGATTAAGTATACAGTGGCAATAAGCAAAACTTTTTTTGGACATTGCAAAGGTTAGCCTTTAACACTATAACAAAGCACCGGCTGTTAGTAGGCATTGTGCACCACAGTAAAGGCAATAAGAGTGGACCTTTTAAATAATATACTAATTACAGAATACATGTGTGTGGTAGCATTGATATATGTTGTGAGTGTAAGTGAGATAGGGAGTGTAAGTGAGATAGGATGTTTGTTTGAAGGGTGTTGTAAGTAAGGATATGTTTAAAGTAGTTAAATACCCGTTGGCGTATTCTAACTAAATTGGGTTTTAGATGAAGTATTGCAGTAACAATAAGTGTTATTTTATATTTGAAGTGTATTATAATGAAAGGGATTGTTAAAGTCGTTAGATACCTGTTGGCATATTATAACTGTTTACTGTACTATACTTTAATGAGCAAATTTGGGTTGAATGATTATTAAGTATTTGTTAGATTTGCTGGGAACGTATGTTTTGGAGTAACGCAATTTCTGTGGTGGCCAAGAGCTGACCCCTTCCCAAGGGCTCCTCTCTGCATCAGCCTCAGGGCAGCAAATTAGAAGATCAGACACAGAATGGTGGTAAACCAAGCTCCATGTATTATGTAGCAAATACACAGCATATAGACTGATCAGCTGGGAATACAGCAGGACAAGTGTTCAGGCAGTTGGCACATTAAGCTCTGTAGGGGCCCTAGGTTGCCGGTTATATAGCATATCATAGGCAAACACCAATATGATATAGATCTTTCACAATGGGTGGTGTTACGTGGCACAATATTGAAGACATTTGGCAAGAACTGTCGCCATGTCCCTTGTGACCTTGTGACACAGCCCTGTGGGAACATTGGGCCTCATTACAGGGCTGGCGGTAAGGCAACAACGGTGCCGGTATCGCTACTGGTGCTGTTGCTACCGTACTGCCATACTACGAGTTCTGCTCGCGGGTGCCCTTGCAGCCACCAGGTCTGACCTGGTGGCCATACTGGCACCCACGAGAAGAACAGGATGGTAGCGCCAGTACCGTTATTAACGGTACCGGTGCTACCACCCTCCCCATTCCCATTCAGCCCTATGGGGCTGAATGGGGATGGGGACCCCCTTATTACCGGCACCCGCGAAGCCTTGTAATGAGGCCCATTGTGTTGTATTATGGATAAGCAGCATTCACAGAAACCCTACTGCTATCTCCCATATATGGGCCTAATGCTATCCTTGTAGAGAATAAGCAGAAGAGAAGGTCTAATGTGTCCTCTGCCATAGGAGGGGTTTGGGCCTGTCCGGGGTCTGAATGCAGAGGGAAGCAGAGGGAGGATCTGAGGCCTAATGTAGTATACCATAGCATAGCATAACAATCCTGCATAACCTAGCATAGCAATCTTACATAACATAGCATATCGATCCTGCCACATCAACCCTCATTTGGTCATCCCTGAATAGGGCGTAAACCACAGGGAGCAGGATTGGTGCACAACTCAATCAAAGATACCCAGGTATATGGGTGACATAGGGATAGGGTGGAGAGGCACATAGATTGCTACTGAAAGGATGTTGTTCCTAGTGACAGAGATTGTGAGACGAAACAGTCCGAATTTGTACATTCAGCCCAATCAGAGTTGGACATTTATCCAAACATATCTATTCTTTCCTGTTCATTGGCGGCGCCTTTTGAGGCATCCTCCGTAATGTGAGATGTCTCTATTTGACGTGGCGGCAGTCTGGTCTCGGTGGGCAAGTGAGACAACTCTCTAGCATAGAATGACAGCTAATAGGAAAAACTATCATTGCAAAGGTGGCAATAATGATTAAAATACCATGTAGAATGTGAATGCCAGTGATATAACATACCTGCTATTGTGATAAAACATATTTATATTATAATTTAGCCACACATTAATTATTTATTTGTAAAATTTGAGTGTTATTTTAGGCCTTTGCTAAGGGTTTAAAGTCTGTTTTGCCTGATTGTGATTCTGTTTTCTCCCTCTTATTCCTGACTACCTGCTGCTTCTTTCTATCAGAATTTGATTATTTGTGGGTTGAGGGAACATTGCAGAGGGGAACCTTAACTTGGGTGCTATCTTTTCTAAAATCAAAAAGTGCTCCTATTCAATTTTGCAGTGTCTTTGTTCTGGGAGAAGGTTAATTAAGTGCATTGCTTCCATTTTCACTGTAATTATCACCCATTGGTGATTGCTGCCCCATATAAAAAATTGTATGATTTCTTTTGAATTTTAGAAATAAATAAACATGGTATTTTCACCAACCGGCCTGGTTCATGGTCCATTGTGACCCGGGGTATTTGAAAAAGGGGGCGTGATACGAGTTGTGTACCATCTCAAATTGAATTTGCAGAAAATAAAGAGAAAGGCATATCAATTGAGCGGTACATACTCTGCTGAGACCAAGGTGTATGTCGCCTGATTGAAATCCTTAACAACACCCTGCTGATATTCATCAGTGCAAAAGAAACACAATGGAAGGACATTTTCAATAAAACAATAATTGCATGCATTGGATCACCGAAACATACACGTATGTGCTGCCAGTCCCCTGCATGCGATTTCAAACCCTTCAAAAGTGGAGTGTAAAAGTGAACAATAAACAAAGCGTGAAATCGCCTTTACTTTTCACATTTACTTTTCACTTTGGGAGAAAGAAAATACTGCCTGGAAATACGCTTTGCAGGTAGTGTTCTATAACGGATTCTAAAGGAACCTGCCTCCTATACACCATGTAAAGGCAAGGTGTATCCCATTGGATCTTTGGTTGTGCGCCTGCATAAAAATCTCATGCAGGCGTGAAACCAAATTCTATCCTGAAACGGTGGAGGAAAGCAAAGTGGAGATGCCCTCCTACATCTCAGTACAACTTTAAAGTGAATTGGAGCGTAAAACGAAAGTGTAAACTGCTTTTGCGCTTTCTTTTTATGCTCCACTTCATCATAAAATGACCCTTGCAGTGTTCAACCGTGGGTAATTTTAAAGTAAAGGGTAATTGCATTCATGAGACCACCAATGTTTACACTTATGTGTTAATGGTCCCCTGCATGCAATTTTAAACAATCCCAATGTGGATTTAAATGGAAAGAGTAAATGAAGACAAAATTGCCTTTATTCTTCACATTATATACACTCTGCTTTGGGAGAAATAAAACACTGCCTGTCAACACACTTTACAGGTGGTGTTTTATAATGGATTCCAATTGAATACACTTGCTCATAAGCAGCTGCTAATTTCATTGGCATTCATTTATTTTACATCTGCATAGAAATCTCATTTAGGCGGGTATAACACAAACTGCTCTCCTGAAACTGTGGAAGGAAGTGAAGCACAACAGGATCACTTCGGAGGTCGAGTTGGCTCGAGGTGTTGGTAACTGCTGTTTTGGGTCGACGAGTGACACTGTGCTTCAGCAGTTAGAGTTGAGGCCCAGCAGTTCAAAGCTGTGACCCTGCGGTCCTATGAGATGTTCAAGCAGTGGCAGTTCAAAGTCAACTGCATCAACGAGCGGAACAGGTGATGGACTCTACTTTGTAAAATACAGTGGTAGGCCATTTTGAAGGTGCAACAGCAGCGGTTTGGATTTCATGTGAGTGGCAAAAGCAGCCTTGGTGGGTGCTGTTGGTTTGAAAATGGCAAGCATGGCTCACATGCAGTTTGTCCTGCTTGAGGTGATGAAAAACAGGGATCCTGGCTGTTCTGCCTCTCAGGGTGCTATAAGCCCTAATCCAGGGTCTCAGGAACAAGATGATTCCTGGTTCTCATTCTTCCAACACAGGGGAGGCTGGCTAACACCTGCAGGGGTCCTGCACCTCCAGTGAGGTTCTGGATACCGGAATAGCTGGCAGAGAGGCAGGCCTTGCTCCATCAGCAGTTCACCACCAATGTGCCATAGACATGGGTAGGGAGCAGAACATGCCTCTGCCTTGCAACACTCATGCTTCACCTCAATGGCGGAGGGCTGTAACGCTCACCTGATTCCCGCAGAGGCGCCGGTCTTGACTGGGTGAATGCCGTATCTTCAAAGGTGATGTGTAACACACGGTTGGCTCTTTGGGCTGGACCTCTGTGCACTGTATGTCTGACTCGAAGAGTAAGATGTCTGCAGATAGAAAATATGGGATTAATGAACTGGGGTTATTGGGTGCCTCTCTCCTCTTCCCTTTCACTTCTCCTGTAGAACCCCAAAGGTTAACGCCCTCACCTTAGGTAAGTGAACGCCAAGCTCTCCATCTGCCTCGGGGCAGGGTGCCGTAACCAGTTTCTTCACTGGATAAGGGTGCAGGCCTCTTGACCTCAGAGGACTGCTGTCCGTCGTTAACTGCACGAACGGTAAGTTCTGGGCACTTCAAATGTCTTAAAAGTCTTTTGTAATGATATCTCTTGTTTTGCAGGGTTCCGGCGATGGAGGATGGCGGGTTGATGAGAGTTGAGGATCGAACCCGCGTGAGGAATAGAAGCGCCTGGAAGCACGTAAGTAAGCGCTTGTAGCCTGCTTCACGATGCGCACTAACTGTCCCTTTTATCTTGCAGGTACAAGTTCGGAGCTTTAGAGAAGCTGAAGGGTGCTGGAATACCCACTGGATTCGGCGTGGGAAGGAGGAATGGCACGTGAGTAATAAAGTTGCCCAATGTCTTTAAACGCACCTTCTTTTGTCTTTCAGATGCGGGATGCAGCGCCGAAGGCCTCCGGAGCGTGCAAAGAGCTGGTAGGCTTTTGTCTTTCAGATGCCGGAATGCAGTGCGAAGACCTCCGGAGCATGCGAAGAGTAGGTAAGCCTTTGTCTTTCAGATGCCGGAATGCAGCGCGAGGCGTTGGTGACAGCCGATGGACCAGGTAAGAGATGTGCTGCCACTGAAGACCGTAGTGCTAACCTGTTCTTCCTTTGTCTTTACAGGTGCTGCTGAAGACTGGATTCCAGGATGGTAAGCCTTTGTTCCCTTAGGCCCAGGATCAGAAGCAGAAGACACGATGAGCGTTCTGCTGCAGAGAATGCAGAATAACACAAAGCAAGATTCATCCGTCGGGTGTGGTTTAAATAGCCTCCTGTAGTGCTTAGGTGTCTCCTTCCACAGCCACGCCTAGGTAAGAAAAGAGTTCCTGCTTTCCAGAAGAGTTCCAGTGTTCTGAACCTAGGGAGTGGCTCCTGCCCCACCCAACAGGAAAAGTAGTCCCAAACAGAAGAGGATCAGGGGTTCAACTGGCAGGTAAGTAAGCAGCATGGTCTGCTGCAGGTAAGTCCACCCAAGCATTATGAGCCCGGCGCTTCCAGCGCTGGGACTGGGCATCTTTATGAGCCTGGTGCCACTGGCGCCAGGACAGGGTCCAAAAGGTCCCAATTGGGACTGGCTGGCACTCGGAACCGGGGTTATGGGTCTGCTTCCAAGGGAGTCGGGCAAATCCTGATCTTTTGGAAGCAGAGATCATGACAGCACCCCCCCTCAAGGCCCCTCCCAAACCGGGCTTCTCCGGGGGTTTGGGCTTGTTAGGAAATGTTCGATGAAATCTTTTGATTAGACGAGGCGCGTGGACATATTCTGCAGGTTCCCAGGATCTTTCTTGGGGACCGTAGCCTTTCCAGTCAATCAGGTAAAATAGTTTATATTTGGAGATCTTGGAATCCAGGATGCTTTTGACTTCAAACTCGAGTTCTCCATCAACTAGAATGGATTTTGGAGATGTAGTTAGTCGGGTTTGAGGTTGCACGGGTTTTAATAGAGAGACGTGGAAGACCGGATGTATCTTCATGTGAGGGGGCAAGTCCAACTTGACCGCTACTGGATTTACTATGGTAGTGATGGAATAGGGACCAAGGTATCTTGGGTTGAATGTGCGTGGTCCTTTTAGAGGTAGATATTTGGTGGATAACCAGACTTGATCTCCTACTTGATATTGGGGGGCTTCCTTCCGATGTTGGTCTGCTCCTTTCTTGTATTGTTCTTTAGCCCTTTGAAGGTGAGAAACGGCTTCCTTCAAGGCTTGGGTGATTGTAGAATGCAGGTGGTCTACTGCTGGTGTTCCAAGATCTTGGAGTGGATCCAACTCCGAGGTTCGAGGGTGACTACCGTATAAAAGAAAAAACGGGGTTTTCCCAGTTCCTGAGTGCACAGAGTTATTGTAGGCATATTCGGCTATCCAAAGGATATCTTTCCAAGTTTTCTCAGTTTGTTGTAGCATGCAGCGCAAATACTGTTCCAGAGTTTGATTGGTCCTCTCGGTTTGTCCGTCGGTTTGAGGGTGGTGGCTGGTCGAAAGTCTCACATCAATTTGAGCCGACCGACAGCAACTTCGCCAAAAATGAGAAATAAATTGACTACCTCGATCAGAAATTAGAACTGTAGGAAAACCGTGCAGTCGGACGATGTTTTCGAGTAATTCTCGGGCCAGAGTTGCTGCTCTTGGTAAGCCTTTGAGTGGAATGAAATGCGCCATCTTGGAGAATAGGTCCACGATTACTAGGATCGTATTGTATCCGGAGCATGGAGGTAGATCGGTGATGAAGTCCATAGAAAGCGTATGCCAAGGGCGAGGCGGGATGTCAATAGGGCGTAAGAGGCCGGCTGGTTTTTCCTTTTGACTCTTGTTTTGGGCGCATACTCCACAGGACATTATAAAGTCTCTGATATCTTTTTTCCAAGACGGCCACCAGAAGTAGCGCTTGATCTTTTCCGAGGTCTTGGTCATACCAGGATGTCCTTCCATTAAAGAATCGTGATAACAAGAGATTACCTTTTTCTGTAAATCTGTGCTGGGCAGGTATAACCGTTCTTGGAAATATAATAGGTTGTCCTTCACCGTAAAGTCCTTTCCCTGCAGATGCCAATTCTGTATGTCTGCTGGAGTTACCAGTAGCCTGGCTTTATCCTTAACTTCCTCTATGGATTGTGTGGCGATTACACCTAGAATTCTTTGTTCGGGAATGATAGGTACAGGTTTAGGATTGATCAAATGTTCTTCCACTCCCATCCGAGAAAGGGCATCAGCTTTACCGTTTTTTGTACCAGGTCGATAGGTAATTATGAAGTCAAACTCGGCAAAGAATAGTGCCCAACGGAGTTGCCTAGAGGATTGAGCTTTTGCGGTTTTCAAATATTGCAGGTTTCGGTGATCTGTAATCACAGTAACGGTGTGTCGGGCCCCCAGAAGATAATGCCACCAAGCCTTAAAGGCGGACTTGATAGCTAGAAGTTCCTTATCAGTAATAGTGTAATTGATTTCAGGAGGCGAGAATTTGCGGGACCAAAATGCCACGGGTTGCAACTGATTGGTTACTGGGTCCTTTTGTGATAGAACTGCCCCCATGGCAAGGCTCGAAGCATCAGTTTCAACGATGTAGGGGAGTTCTGGGCGAGGATGTTTTAAGATCGGTGCAGAGATAAATCTAGTCTTCAAATTCTGGAAAGCTTGTTCCGCCTCGGTAGACCATTCAAAACGTTTGTTTTTCTTTAACAAGGCGGTGATGGGCTGGACTATTCGAGAGAATTCGGGGATAAACCTGCGGTAAAAGTTAGCGAAGCCTAACATGCTTTGAACACCTTTTACGGAGGATGGCGATGCCCATTTGAGAATTGCATCGACCTTCTTTGAATCCATACGCACTCCGCTAGGTGATAATATGAATCCCAAGAATTCAACTTCAGTCACGTTGAAAACACATTTTTCCAACTTAGCGAAAAGTTTGTGTTGACGCAATCTCTCGAGGACCATTTTCACGTGTTTCCGATGTTCAGTTTCCGATGAAGAATAAACGAGGATGTCGTCAATGTAAACAACAACACACACATCTATGAGCTCTCTGAGGACATCGTTCATAAAATATTGAAAGGCGGCCGGGGCATTCCAAAGTCCGAAGGGCATGACCTGATATTCAAATAGCCCATACTTGGTGCGGAAGGCCGTCTTCCATTCATCGCCCTCTTTTACTCGTACCAAGTGGTAGGCTCCTCTAAGATCCAGCTTTGTATATATGCATGCTTTTCTGACTTGGTCCAGGAGTTCAGGGATCAAAGGTAACGGATATCTATTCTTAACGGTGATCTGGTTCAGGGCGCGATAATCTATACAAGTTCTAAGGTCCCCTTCTTTTTTTGGAATGAAGAACAAAGCTGAGGAAGCAGGGGACTTGGAAGGACGAATAAACCCATTCGCTAGGTATTGATCCAGGTATTTTCGGAGGTGAAGATTCTCAGGCTCGGTGAGGGCATAAATTCTACTACAAGGAGGAGTAGATCCAGGTATCAGGTCTATCTGGCAGTCATAAGACCTATGAGGAGGTAGAGAGTTAGCCTGATCCTTCCGGAAAACATCTTGGAATTCTAAGTATTCAGGAGGTAACTGGGGAGCCTCCGAGGAAATTGCTGCCAGTGCAACACCAGGTCGAGGGTGACAAGTAGAGACACATTCTGGAAACTGAACCGTTCTTGCTCGCCAATCGATCTGAGGATTGTGCTTCTCTAACCAAGGAATTCCTAGAATAATCTGGAACTGAGGGGCCTTGATCACATCGAACACGATCTTCTCATGGTGTCCATCTTGACTTACTAGCGTCACTTCTTGGGTGGTATGCGTTACTGGTCCGGAGGCTATCTCCGTACCATCCACCGTAGTAATGACGTCCTTTACAGCCTTTGGACAAAGAGTCAGATTCATCCTCAAAACCATTTCATGATCCACATAATTGCCGATGGCACCGCTGTCGACATAAGCTTCAATCGCATGTAATCGATCCGGATGTTCAGGGCTAATGAGGACCATAGGTATCACGAAATGCGAGGTCACGGAACTGGTTTTAACGCTCGGCAAGAGGACCTCTATTCTTGTCGGGCGAGGTCGTTTCCCTGCTCGGAGTTTGTGACCTGGTAACTGCAGCTCCTACTGCCTTCTTGGCTGGTTTCACCGGACAGTCTCGAAGAAAGTGTCCTGAGTTTCCGCAATAGAGGCATAATTGCAGCTGTTTTCTCCTTTCCCGCTCCTTTTGTGTTAGTGGTCCTTTCAGGCCCCCTATTTTCATGGGTTCCCCGGAGTCTACTCCTTTGGTAGGAGTTGGTGGTTTGGAAAATACTCGAGCATCAAACTTGGAACGATCGCCCTTCCTGTTCTGCAGTCTGTGGTCAATTTGAACGACTAAGTCAATATAGTCCGAACAGTCTTGCGGGGGATTCACTACTTGGGCTAACACATCTTTGAGCTCTCCACGTAGACCTCTATAAAACAGCGTAATCCTTTTGTCCTCAGGCCATCGAGTTTCCACTATCAGTCTGTTGAAAGACGCAATATAAGCCAAAAGGTCTTGATTACCCTGTCGCAATGAAAGGAGCTCATTGTCCAAGGCCTGCCCCTGTGAATGTCTTGCAAACAGTTTTTCCATACTGAGCTGAAAAGCTTGAAAATCATGGAGAACCGGATCATCTTGATTAACTAGAGGGATCAACCAGTCTGCCGCATTGCCACTAAGGTACGAAAGCACGAAAGCTACCTTAGCTTGATCAGTTGGAAAGGCTGCTGGCCGGCATAAGAAGTGCAACCGGCACTGATTAATAAATACTGCAAACCTCTTTGGGTCACCAGAAAATCGTTCGGGCGGAGCCAGAGGTACATTCCCAGGTAGGTTGATCTGCACTGGGTTCGTAGAGGATGTTGAAGGAAGATTTGCCCCTGATGCAGGTAACGGAGTTTGTCCGGCTTGTGACTGTAGCAATTGTCTAGCGAGATCGTCTGTTCGCTCCTTGGAAATAATCAGTTCCCTTCTTAGAGCATTCGTTTCCTGACGGGCTGCATGCACTTCTGCTCTTAGTTCCCCAAGTAAATGGGCTAGCTGGTCGGTATCCGAGGTTTCCATAGCGCCTGGGTGGGAGTTTTGCGGTAGGCTTTGTGTTCTGTAACGCTTACCTGATTCCCGCAGAGGCGCCGGTCTTGGCTGGGTGAATGCCGTATCTTCAAAGGTGATGTGTAACACACGGTTGGCTCTTTGGGCTGGACCTCTGTGCACTCTATGTCTGACTCGAAGAGTAAGATGTCTGCAGATAGAAAATATGGGTATAATGAACTGGGGTTATTGGGTGCCTCTCTCCTCTTCCCTTTCTCTTCTCCTGTAGAACCCCAAAGGTTAACGCCCTCACCTTAGGTAAGTGAACGCCGAGCTCTCCATCTGCCTCGGGGCAGGGTGCCGTAACCAGTTTCTTCACTGGATAAGGGTGCAGGCCTCTTGACCTCAGAGGACTGCTGTCCGTCGTTAACTGCACGAACGGTAAGTTCTGGGCACTTCAAATGTCTTAAAAGTCTTTTGTAATGATATCTCTTGTTTTGCAGGGTTCCGGCGATGGAGGATGGCGGGCTGATGAGAGTTGAGGATCGAACCCGCGTGAGGAATAGAAGCGCCTGGAAGCACGTAAGTAAGCGCTTGTAGCCTGCTTCACGATGCGCACTAACTGTCCCTTTTATCTTGCAGGTACAAGTTCGGAGCTTTAGAGAAGCTAAAGGGTGCTGGAATACCCACTGGATTTGGCGTGGGAAGGAGGAATGGCACGTGAGTAATAAAGTTGCCCAATGTCTTTAAACGCACCTTCTTTTGTCTTTCAGATGCGGGATGCAGCGCCGAAGGCCTCCGGAGCGTGCGAAGAGCTGGTAAGCTTTTGTCTTTCAGATGCCGGAATGCAGTGCGAAGACCTCCGGAGCATGCGAAGAGTAGGTAAGCCTTTGTCTTTCAGATGCCGGAATGCAGCGCGAGGCGTTGGTGACAGCCGATGGACCAGGTAAGAGATGTGCTGCCAATGAAGACCGTAGTGCTAACCTGTTCTTTCTTTGTCTTTACAGGTGCTGCTGAAGACTGGATTCCAGGATGGTAAGCCTTTGTTCCCTTAGGCCCAGGATCAGAAGCAGAAGACACGATGAGCGTTCTGCTGCAGAGAATGCAGAATAACACAAAGCAAGATTCATCCATCGGGTGTGGTTTAAATAGCCTCCTGTAGTGCTTAGGTGTCTCCTTCCACAGCCACGCCTAGGTAAGAAAAGAGTTCCTGCTTTCCAGAAGAGTTCCAGTGTTCTGAACCTAGGGAGTGGCTCCTGCCCCACCCAACAGGAAAAGTAGTCCCAAACAGAAGAGGATCAGGGGTTCAACTGGCAGGTAAGTAAGCAGCATGGTCTGCTGCAGGTAAGTCCACCCAAGCATTATGAGCCCAGCGCTTCCAGCGCTGGGACTGGGCATCTTTATGAGCCTGGTGCCACTGGCGCCAGGACAGGGTCCAAAAGGTCCCAATTGGGACTGGCTGGCACTCGGAACTGGGGTTATGGGTCTGCTTCCAAGGGAGTCGGGCAAATCCTGATCTTTTGGAAGCAGAGATCATGACAAGGGCTTTGGAAAGATCAACTCTCCCAAAAGAGGTCCAAATGAATTCTTCCTTAAGTCCTGGATGGTCCAAATGTGAATCAAAGAAGGGATGGAACACCTTATCTTTTAAAGGCAAAAGGTCACATGAGATTTATTGAAGCAAGCCTACTTCAAGTGGCTAATTCCAGTCCTACTTTTCCTGGTTCCATCATATCCAGTGTGATTTGTCCTAAGGTAGTGTAGGAAATGGCAAGAAAGGAGAGTAAAAGAGAAAAGCAAGATGGTGGAATCTTCAACCCAAATATGTTGAACTCCCTCCAACTAGACTAATCCCCCACCCCTTCTGAAAGGCCCTTTGGTATGCAACAACTGGTGTGAGGTTAGTCCTTTTGTTTAAGGTTTGTCCTTTTGAAGGCTGTCCTGCTGGAGAGAGGTTTTACCCAAACTCACAATGCATCAAAAGAGAGGCAGATTTCACTGGCTGTTGTCCTGCTGATTGCAGCAGAGACAGTGGGTCTGGGAAGAATAGACACAGCCTGCCCATGGCTCAGGGTGTTGATATATGTATGATACAGAACAAATGTGTCTTCAATAATTATATGAATTACCAGCCATCATACCCCGACTCAATTATGGCTTTTGTTTAAAGTATAAACTGCCACCAGGATGACAATTCATCATAATTATGTAGTTTTGTAACAGATTTCTAAATCCAGCCTGTGCACTGCAGTGTCTATGTGGTAACAACAGCTGTCAGTGAGGGTACTGGGGACCTCTGAACCTTCTCAGTGCCACTGAAGAGCAGGCACTGCAGATCAGGATAATGATGCATCAGGGCACAGGTGTACACTATCCTTTTGGCAGAGCGCTCTGAAAGGGAATTCTGGTAGCAGACCACCCTTTCTGAGATGGGATTACCGCATCGTTTTATTATTGTATTGAAATAAAAAATCCAGGTCTTCTACACTCGTTCCAATGGAAATTACTAATTTCTTGGCATTTTTACCATTAAAAGAAATATACATATTTTCAAAATCACTTCACACCTTTGATAGAAGGCACTTCTCACATGTCGAGAAATGCACAAAAGACTTGACTGCTTAAACTATGCAAATGCACGCATCGTATTAAATAGTGCAATTTTTCTAACTGCTCTTTCTGAAAACTGACAGTTCTGTAGTGCAGATTTACAATTGTCAGATAAGACCATCCCAGTACTGCATTCCTTGCATGCTAGACTTAGATGTTCAACTCTCAGAATGGTTTTGTCTCCCTATCTCATGAAGAAAGTCTTTGTGACTTCGAAATCTAATGCATTTTTCCATTGCAGCATAATATTTCCGGTTAGTCCAACAAAAGGTATCAACACTCATACTTTTGTGATCCACAAACACTCCAGGAGTGTGAAAGCCACTGAAGTTTAACTTCTGAGCATTTAGAGGTAAAGGTGAATGTTGGGCCCAGGGACTGTCTCTTTACACTGCCTCTTGCTTCATAGTCAGTTTACTCAATGTATGAGAACCATGCCTTTGTTCTGTTTTGCACACACCCACTGGAAACAAGTGTAATTCCAGACGAAGCTGGAGTTCACAACTGCTACCCCTGGCAAACTTAAATGACATTCCTGGTAAATGTCAGACTGGAAAAGTGTTGTATGTGTGACCTGGCAGTACAACTTTCCTTATAACGGTTCCATGTGTTAATATAGCCGCAAAAATATCGCCATACAAAAATATTGCCATATTTTGCGGCGATATTAAGGCATGGAACCCGCAACACCGCATTATTTTTAAAGGAGCGGGGGACACCCACGCAACCCCCGCTCCCAAAAAAAACCAAAAATGATCCCCCCCAAACATATTGCCAATGGCCGTTCCAAACAACCATATATACAGCGATATCTTTAGTGGGGATAATATGTAATGATACCCTTATAACACATCGCTGAATGGTTGAGATGTCCTATTGCCTACAAGACTTGTGAATTGGGGTGGACGTATTAACGTCTGCTACACACACGCACAAGCTCACAAGTAATCCCAAGCATTAAACGTGTATTTAAAATGTTAAACACATTTGATTTGAATTTTTTAAACTGTAATGAAGAAAAAGATAGAAGAGGGTGGAAAGACTTTTCGGACTCTCCTTCTGATATGAAATGCAGAAATATTTCTAAGAGCCCTAAAAGTTAAACGTCTTTTGCAGGGAAACTCTATTGAATTGATTGGTGCAGTGCAGTTCAACCAATTAGCCTCTTGCACTAGATTTACTCCAGTCTGAAAAATCGCTTTCCAAAAAATATAGAATCTGTGACATTTCTTCAACTTTGGCTTGCCTTTGGAAAGAGCAAATGATGAACGCATTAGAAAACAATATTTTGAAATAGCTATACATTCGTAAATGGGACTAATATATTGCGCTACTCAACAAAAAGAAACATTTGTTTTAATCCGAGTGTGCCAAAGTACTCTATATTGATGAGTCAATTTTCCAACATTATATTTCTACCAATTTTAAGTAGTGACACGTTTATTGGGTCAGCCAAATATTTACAAATAGTATTTTTAAAATGATTCGGCCTCCATTTAATTGTAAGTTGTTGTTTTGCAGTATAAATGTGATATTCCAGTATAATAGCTCAAACTGCTGGCCAAAATTCTTACCCACTCTTTTTGCCTCTTAACCAGCTTTTGAGATCAGAATGTAAAAGTATTCCATCTTTTGAACACTAAAGTTATTAAGTTTGGGGAAAATGTCTTGTGTGCAGCTCAGTGTTGCTGGACAGAGCATTGGCCAGGTAGATCAACAGTATCATTGATGTACCTATGTTCAAAAGT
Organism: Ambystoma mexicanum; assembly: GCF_040938575.1. NCBI lineage: Eukaryota > Metazoa > Chordata > Amphibia > Caudata > Ambystomatidae > Ambystoma > Ambystoma mexicanum. Next base: position 468,719,948 of record NC_090923.1, read on the forward strand.
GATCAGTCTCATCCAAACACATGTTTAAAAAAGGACCGCATCTAGCCCACCGTAATCCTTCCTCGTCTGTTGTAATACATATATACTTCACTGAGTCTCCAGCTTTACCAACACTTATCGCTCAACTGTCTGTCACACTTAATTCAACAATGTTACTTTTTTTCCATAAGCACCATTTCTTAGGGTTGGACTAATTCATTCCACGGTTGGAGTACTGTCCATGAATATTTTTGGAACTTTTGTTTTTCAAGCTTCACATGTTTCATTCCCAGGTTTTGGTTTTAAAACATAGAGACATTTTAGTTAAGATTTGATACATGTATCTACCTAAATTAAAGGTATTGATTTCATCTTGACAGTGTTTCAAATCATTTTTTAAAAAGTTTTATTGGTTAAAAAAAAAATTGAAACCTTTACATAGTTTCCAGCCTCAGAATCCCACATCCAGTATGCACTTCAACAATTAACAAATAAGTCCCCGGCGTCAGGTTAGCGGCCATGGTACCCCAATCCTTTTGTATTTTTTTTTTTTTTTTTTAGCAAAACAGACGTGCGTTCTTCAATGTTCAGCCGTAGGACTTGATCTATAAATTTGAGAGTATCAAGTGTTCTTCCAATTTTTTTCCACTGTTAACAGCCTTTCTCAATATTCCTCTTCCGTGCTTGGATTAATTAAACAGGCATAGTGTCCCAAGTATTTGCACCTTTGAGTGGAAAGCTTTGGGCAAGATAATATCAAATGCCTAATTGTTTCTGTTATGTCGGCATTTCCAAAATGTCTGCATCCAGGTTCAGTATGTGTGATCTGTTTTCTTTGAAGTTGTACTTCTTTAGTTGGAAGAATGTTTAACCTACAACGTATCCACAGATCCCTGAGCCTGGAAGAAGGAGATTTCCTTAAATATGGAGGTGGATCATTGACTGCCTTCCGCTCCCAGATAATATCATGGCATAGTTTATTCATCTGTTTTAATCTGCTGGTTTCATCCCAGTTGTTTTCTCGCATGGTTCTCTTTGCCTTGTCAAGGCTTGTTCTTAATGTCTCTTATTTGATATTATAATACAGTAAAATCTCCTGACATTTCGTTTTTCCACAATTGAAGGTTGGTATCTTGCTTCCTTGCCATTGTTTTTGATAGAATCTCAAATGGGAGTTAGGGGATGAGTCAAGAGTACATTTCCTGTCAAAGGAAATTGTTTTCCACCGAACTATCGACCTCATTGACTGGAGCCTGAGTTCATACCTTATTGTTGAAATGGACAGGCAGTTAGGCAGTCCTAGGATTTTTGGCCAGAAGTAGGCTTCAACTATGTCCCAAGTTTCCCATCGCATATTTAGGACACACTCTGCACCATAAATCACCACTGCCACTACTTTCTGCTTGAAAAATGTTTATACTGGTAACACAGAAAATGCCCCATATCTGTGATGGAGTGCTCAACCTTGATTTGTTAGTTTTTTTTGTTTTTCTCTAATTAGAGTTTACTGACCTTGTTCATTCACATTTTTGTTAATTCTCATTCCTAGATAGACTATTGAGTCTACGATGTCAAGTTTTTGGTCTTCAATTAACCATACGAAGTTCCTTATTTTTGATTGATGTCCTCGAGCTGACTTCATAATTAAGACAACTGACTTCTTTATGTTGATCTTCATTTGGTTTCTATCTAGGTAACTCTTGAACTCCCTGATACGTCGCTGAAGCTCTATAGCCGTCTGATCAATGCAGACCATGTCGTCTGCATATAGGATCCAGGACAGCTCTTCCCCCTCAATTGTAGGAGGAAAGGCTCTGATCCTACTCTGCGACTCAACCATATCTGCCAGGTATAGAATAAACAAGAAAGGTGCCAACGCACAACCGTGTTTAATTCCTTTGAATGTCGGGATCTTTTCAGTGGTGGCCCTTCCTTTCGTAATTATAATTTGAATCGCGGTGTCAGTATATAGTTCTTGAATGGCTTCCATGAGGTCAACTGGGCAATTCCATTTCTTCAAAAGAGCTATAGTTCTATAGTGCTGGGGGTCTCCACGACCCCCTTTTTATATATTGGGATAATCAGCGCCTCTTTCCAAGACATTGGGATGGTTCTTGTCTTCTTTATTTGATTCAAGAGCTGCAGAATAAAGATAGGCCAGGCTTCCCCGTTTTCTTTGAGCATTTGATTTGCTATGCCATCCGGTCTGGCCGACCTTGAAGGGCTTAACTTCTTTATTCTCCCCAAAATATCATCGAGATCACATTCTATGAGCCATGGTGTTTTTCTCCCTGCGTGTGTGAACATTTCTATAGTTGAAGTTTTCTGGAACAGGGTAGAATAGTGCTTAACCCACAGGTCTTTTGAAATTTGGGAGATAGTTATGGCTGGTTGGAAGTCGTCGCCTTTAGTAATGATCTCCCAAAGGCTACGCACATTTGCCATTTGGATTGCAGCTAGCATCTTCTCTGCATCGCATTGAGCTCTCCAGGCCTTTGATGAAATTAGCCAATTTTTTATAGGATTGTTTGCACTTTTGTGTTAGTTGTTCTTTATTAGCCATTGTGCTTTTTCTTATGCTTCTTAGTTCTGCACGGTAGATCTTTCGTCTGGTCACAAGGTCAGCATTGTACGCATGTTTCCTGGTGATGGATCGATTTTTATTCCCATAACATTGTATCAGTACTCCTTTAGCAGCCAATTATAATCTACTCCTGGACTTCTTTTTACCTGGTTATTGAACCCATCTGTTACTTTAGCGATTGCCTGAGTTTTTATTCTGAGCCAGTTTCTTCCACACGAGACTTCTAGTACTGGGAGTGCATGATTTATTGCACCACCAGACTCCAAATTGAATTCGATCTCTAATAGAGCGTGGTCACTAGATTTCTGCTTCTTCATACTAAATGTTTTTATCCACCTTTGAGTGTTTCCTGCTGCGAAACAGTAGTCTAGGACTGCACTGCTTGTATTATTTGACCATGAGGTTGTTCCTTCGAGGTCTCCTTTTGTCCGTTCATTTAAGATTTTCATCTCTCGTATTTCCATTTCATCTGACCAAAGTTTTTCGTTTCCTTCCAACTGTTGATTTGATTTTAGTTTTCCCGTCTTATCAAGCAGCTTTAAATTCAGGTCTCCGCATATGATAATTAATAGATTTTTTTCATCTATCATGGATTCATCTATTGCTTCCATTATATCTGATCGATATGTTTCATTATCACAATCTATTTGGCTCCAGTAGGTGTTAATTAAGAAGAGAATGATGCCCTGATATTTAAACCTTTTCTTGATCTTTAGAATCTGGACGTATGGATTCGGGGTGCAGTGACTCATACTTGAAGGTCAGTTTCACCTTTTACAAACGTCAGGAGACCAGCATGGGGTCTGCCCAGCCGTCCTTTCTTAGCCGGGTTCATATACACCTCATAACCCTCACTTAAGGGAATCGCTCTTATCCAAGATTCCTGAAGGCAAATTATTTCATATCTCCCCAGAAAGGCACTGTCTCCCGAGTAAAGGTGGTTAAAGCCCCTTGTGTTCCATGAGGCCAGTAGGGGTTTTCCCCTAACTGCCTCAATGTTGGCCTATTGTCTCTTTTTTCAGATCTTAATTCGTGGGCTCCTTGTTTCAGTCATTGAGTACCACTGCCTTGCGTTAAGGCCTTTGAGTTGGAATTATCCACCGTAAATTTCAATTTTGCCGTTCTACTAATGGCGAGGGTACTGAAACCATCCCTTGATCTTTTCACATCCACCATGTTTCTGTCTCCCCCTCTCGGTCTCTGTGAGTCTTTCAGCTTTTCTTTCAGTACATCTCGTTCTGTCTGGTTGTGGTCTTTAATCACCGGGATTGCCCTTGCCAATTTGTTTTTCCCTGTAATTTGATGTGCAATCCTTTCTTCCACATTCCTTTCACGATGTCTGATTCTAGTATGCTCTCTTACTGAATTTTTATGATGTTCTCTTGGGGGTTCTACATGCCACAATTCCTGATTTGTAGCTTTCATATGATGAGCGGTTCCGATTTTCTTTCCTGTGGCTAACTTCATCTCCTTCCACCTCTGTTAATCTGAAACCTGCATCAGCCAACTTTCCCTTGGATCTTAACGTTAGGTTGGTTGTTCTTTGACATCGCAGGTGGATTATTATCACATCTGGCCTTTTTTCATCTTGAAATTCGAATATCAAGATGTCATCTGCTGAGATCTTCCTAAGTGCTATAAATTGTGTTATGATAGTCATCAGATTTTTCCTATTGAGGATGATCTTTTTTGAGTCTTTTGCTACTCTCTCCAGCTTGGGTTTGTAGAGTCTATGCAAACCTTTTTTTTCAACCACATACTCCCTCTTGTTTTCGTCTGTGTTCTCCTTTTTTTCATTGTTTTTCTGACTTGACTTATTTCGCAAGGTCCTTTCACGGGCTGGTCCCACTGATTGGGATCTTTTTTTCTGTCTCTCTTCCAGGGATTTCCAAAATATGTGTCTTTTAGGTTCTATTTCCTTTTTCATTTCCCCACTACGAGATTGTTTCCTGGTGCCTTCGGTCATCCGCCTTTTTTTTCTCCTGTCGGGCTGATCTCCTTTAGTCTTTTTTTCTGTTTCATAATGGTGGGACTGATTATCAATCGCTTGCCAATCTGACTGGCTAATATTTTGCCATTGTGCGTCCTCATTATTTTCTTCTATCAGTTCTATTAAATCACTCAAGAATCACTCTGACTCCTCTTCACTTTCAATTTCAGTGGAGACTGGATTTTTAGAGATTTCTTTAATGCTAGATGCATTGCAGATCTTCATTTCCAGCCTTGGCTTCTTTGCTGGATGGTTTTGCTCTTCCCTTGCTAGAATTTGTATGTTTCGTAGGAAGGACCTTGAGCCACATTCCTTCCGTTTGTTGGTTTGATTTTTTGGTTTCGTTTGCGATTTATCTTGAAGCTCTTTCGGTACCACCTTCAAGGTAGTTTCTGTTGCATCTTTCGTCTCATTTTGTGCTTTGCCAAAAATTGCATAACTTGACTTGTCCCTTACATCATTCCCCAATTTCTGCATGGCCTTTTGAGGGAGGTCATTGGCTGGATTTTCTTCTTCCTAGTCTCATGGGTCCCCCTCTGATATGTCTCACAATTTTCTTTCCTCCTGTGACCGAACTTGGAACTTTTGTTTCTTCCTGTTCCCCTCTGTCTTCTCGAGATGCCTCGGTCTGTCAAAAATTGAGGGTGTCTTGTTTATAATTGGTATGTATCCATTTGTGATCTTCTAGTATCGCCTCCATCAAAAGTTGTTTATCATTGGCGTCACGGCGTGCTAAATCACTTAGGGGATCTTGCCACTTATTTGATTTGTCTGCTTCCTTGTCCATTCTCAGCTCTAATCTTTTTAACGCTCCTTCGATTCCAGTTATCTGATCCTTTGTTGTAGAGTTTACCGCATAAACCATTTGCAAGGATTCGTTGATGTTCCCATAGAGCTTGAGAAAAGGGGCAATTGTAATGTTTGCAGCCGCCATTACCACATTCTGCATGTGGACAAGGTCGTCCGTTCTCCCCTTATTGCACAACTCTCTTATTTTTTCAAGGGAGCATTCATCCATCCTTGCTTCCAATTTGTTTCTTTGCCCCTGGTTTGTCGACTCATTTGTCTTGTTAATACCTTTGTTCATATGGGGCCCTATATCTTTTTCCTTTTGTTCCTACCGATTCCGAGCTTCCCATTCAAAGTGGTCTTCTACATCAAGAGCAGCTATTTTTTTCTTTAATAAAGGACAAACTTTTCCTTTTTTCTTTAGTAATTTTACCAGTGAGTTTTGCTATGTCCGAAACAAATTTTTGTGCCAGGGCAGAATTACTGGATTTTTCTTCCTCTATGATCTTCCTGTAACGCTCACCTGACTCCCAGGGAGGCGCTGGCCTGGTTTGCGCTGCTGTGACCTCTTCTAAGGTGATGCGCAGGGTTCGGAAGACGGACTGGACCGGGCCCCCAAATCTGGCTTGTCTGGCTCGCAGAAGTATCCTTCTGTAGGCAAAAATAGGGGATTAACTGTCTGCGGGGTAATGCAATCGGCCTCCCACTTTCCCCTCTCACCCTCCTCGAAACCCTTCTGTGATTCCTCGTAGCGTCTCACCTTAGGGTCTGGACGGACGAGCTCTCCATCCTGCTTCTGATGCAGGGGCGCGTTGGTATCCAGTTACTTCACTGGATTTTCGGATTGGTGAGAACCAAACTTGCTTGGATTCCAGGTACGTTTTTTGATAAGAGGTTCCCCTTGTGTCCATGCATTAATGTACTAATGCTAGTGTCTTTTTCCCCATAGGGGCCGGGGTACGGAATTCCGGGGAACAGGCACCGATCCGAGATGAGAGGTGAAATCCTTGTAGAAATCAGGTAAGTCTTTAATGAGCCTTTTTGGTAATGTCTTTTCATTCGCTCATTAACGCTGATGTCTCCTTTTCCCCTTAGGGGCCGGGGTCCGGAAATGCCAGGATGCGGCGCAGACCCGAAATGGAGAGGGAATGAATCAACAGGTAAGTCTTAACATGGAGATTTAGCTGTCCTTATTCCCTTCTCTCTCTCACCTTTTGTTCTGGTCTTTTTCTCCCTAGGCGCTGGGGCGTGACTGTGAATCCGGATGATCGCTGCTGAACATGGAGGCGCCCTGTAAAGGTGAGTGAAATGCGGCGCTGCAGCGATCAACGCGATGAGCTTTTAAATAAAAGTCTTCCTTTTCAGGATTGTCGGCGAGATGTCTCCGGGATGCGGTTTTAGCAGGTAAGGACTTTTCCTTCTTCTGTTCTCTTCTTCTCTTCCTTTGCAGGTGATCCAGGATGCTGGCAGGCGTGGCAGAAGTCAGGATGCAGGAGCAGACACGGTGAGCGTCCAGCTGCTAGATGCAGAACAACGCGAAGCACGTGTGGCTGTTCGGGTGGGGTTTAAATAGCCTTGGAAGAAGTTCCAGATATGTATCCTTCCTCCAATCAGGTATGTATCATTCCCCGACCACGCCCGGATGGTAAATAAGTCCCACAGGTAAAGTAGTTCCTTTCAGGCCTCAAGGAGGCCTGCAGCATGGTCTGCATCAGGTAAGTGCACCCAAGCACTCCCATAATGAGCCTGGCGCCTATAGCGCCAGGACTGATGTCTTTTATGAGCCTGGCACCATAGGCGCCAGGACACTGTCCAAAGGGCCCCTATATGGGGTTGCTGGGTCCTTCCTTGGGGACTGGATGTCCGCTTTCGGGGATGCAGGGCTTGAACCGGCTCCCAGGGAGCGGGCATCATGACAGCACTCCCCCCCAAGGCCCCTCCCAAGGTTGTTCCCTCTGGGGGTTTTGGTTTGTCTGGGGAGAGTCGGTGGAATTTCCTGACTAATCGAGGTGCATGCACATGGTCGCTGGGTTCCCACAACCTCTCCTGAGGTCCGTACGCCTTCCAATCAATTAGGTAGAACAGTTTTGACCTAAACATTTTTGAGTCTAAAATGTTCTTCACTTCGAATTCGGGCTCCCCATCTATTAGAATAGGTTCTGGAGGTTTGAGTAGTCGGGTTCCGGGTACCACTGGTTTCAGAAGTAACACATGAAAAACAGGGTGAATTTGCATACTAGCTGGTAAATCAAGTTTAACAGCCACTGGGTTCATTATTGCCGTAATAGAATAAGGTCCCAGATATTTTGGGTTAAAAGTTCGAGGCCCTTTGAGTGGTAAATGTCTGGTAGCTAACCACACTTGATCCCCAACCTGATACGGAGGTGCTTCACTCCGATGTAGATCAGCATTCTCCTTGTATTTTCTCTTGGCTTGTTGTAAATGTGTAGTTGCCTCTTTAAAGGCTTGGGTAATTGTAGAATGCAGATGTTCTACTGCAGGCATTCCGAGGTTCTGAGGTGAGTCAAGGTTTGAGGTTCGAGGGTGATGCCCAAACAAAGTATAAAAAGGACTGTGGCCAGTTCCAGAGTGTACGGAATTATTATATGCATATTCGGCTATCCAAAGAATGTCTTTCCAGTTGCTTTCAGATTGCTGTAACATACACCGTAAGTACTGCTCAAGGGTCTGATTTGTCCTCTCGGTCTGACCATCGGTCTGAGGGTGGTGACTGGTCGATAATCTTACGTCGATCTGTGCCATTTGACAACATTTGCGCCAGAAGTGGGAAATTAATTGGCTTCCCCGGTCAGAGATTAGTATAGATGGGAATCCATGTAGCCGAACAATATTTTCGAGGAATTCTTTGGCTAGGACACAAGCTGAAGGTAATAAAGTGGGCCATTTTGGAAAACAAATCCACAATTACCAGAATAGTATTGTACCCCGAACAAGGAGGCAGGTCCGTAATAAAATCCATTGATAGGGTGTGCCAGGGTGCTGGCGGTATATCTAGAGGTTGAAGGAGACCGGCTGGTCTTTTCTTTTGACTTTTATTTTGGGCGCAAACACCACAGGACATCACAAAAGATTTAACATCTTTTCGCCAAGAGGGCCACCAAAATTGTCGTTTCACCTTTTCCTCTGTCTTGGCAAAACCGGGGTGTCCCTCTATTAAAGTAACATGATAACCGGAAATAACTAGTTTGTGTAATTCCTTATGTGGCAGGAATAAGCGTCCTTGGAAATAAGGTAAACCATTATCTATGGTAAAGTCTGATTCCTTTTGTATCCAATCCTGTAAAGTTGTAGGGTCCAGGAGTTGTTTCACTCTGGCTTGAATGTCTTCAAGCGTCTGTAACGAAGTCATGCCTAGAATCCTCTGTTCGGGAATTATTGGTACTGGTTCTGAGTTTGTATCAGATTCTCCCATTCCAATTCGGGATAAGGCGTCTGCTTTGCCATTCTTGCAGCCAGGTCGATAGGTAATCACGAAATCAAATTCAGCGAAAAACAAAGCCCATCGGAGCTGCCATGATGACTGAGCCTTGGCGGTTTTCAAATACTGTACATTCCGGTGATCAGTGATCACTGTGATGGTATGTCGAGCGCCAAGCAGATAATGCCGCCAGGCTTTAAAAGCGGACTTAATGGCTAACAGTTCTTTGTCCGTGATTGCATAATTAACCTCAGGTGCCGAGAATTTTCTGGACCAAAATGCTACGGGATGCAGTTGGTTGGTTTCGGGATCTCATTGGGACAGGACAGCTCCCATGGCTAGGCTGGATGCGTCAGTCTCGACGACATAAGGGAGATCTGGACGCGGGTGTTTCAATATAGGTGCGGAGGTAAACTTAGCTTTTAAATCCTGAAAGGCCTGCTCGGCTTCTTCAGACCATTCAAAACGTTTATTTTTCCTCAAAAGTGCAGTAATGGGTTGTACCACACGTGAAAATTCCGGGATAAACCTGCGATAGAAATTGGCAAAGCCGAGCATGCTTTGAACCCCTTTTACAGAGCTAGGTGATGGCCATTTGAGGATGGCATCCACTTTTCTTGAGTCCATTCGGACTCCTTTGGGTGTCAGGATGAAACCTAGAAACTCGACTTCTGTGGTATGGAAAACACATTTCTCCAATTTAGCAAATAGTTTGTGTTGGCGCAGTTTTTCAAGTACTGCCCTGACGTGTTTTCTGTGATCAGATTCCGAAGAGGAGTACACCAGAATGTCATCGATATATACGACAACACAAACATCGATGAGTTCCCGAAGGACATCATTCATGAAGTATTGGAAGGCAGCCGGCGCGTTACACAATCCGAAAGGCATCACCTGGTACTCGAATAATCCGTATTTAGTACGGAAGGCAGTTTTCCATTTGTCGCCTTCTTTAACTCGTACCAGATGATAAGCCCCCCGGAGATCTAACTTGGTGTATATGCAAGCGTCCTTCACCTGGTCAAGGAGTTCAGGGATCAGAGGCAGAGGAGAACGGTTTTTAACCGTTATCTGGTTCAATGCGCGGTAATCGATACGAGTTCTAAGGTCGCCTTCTTTTTTGGGCACGAAGAACAAAGCCGAGGATGCCGGGGACTTTGACGGGCGAATAAAACCATTAGCTAGGTATTGATCCAAATATTGTCTCAAATGCAGATTCTCAGGTTCGGTAAGGGCATAAATCCTGCTACAAGGGGGTTGTGCACCGGGCACCAGATCGATTTGGCAATCGTACGATCTGTGAGGAGGTAACGTGTTGGCCTGTTCCTTTTGGAAGACGTCCTGAAAGTCTTGGTATTCCGGAGGTAGTTGCATGGAGGCAGAGGTTACAGATGCTAGATTAATCTTCAGGTTTTCTGGGTAGCAGGTTTGTGTACAATCCGGGAAAGTTATTCTCTTAGCTCGCCAATCAATTCGAGGATTATGTGTCTCTAACCAAGGGATTCCAAGAATAACCTCAAACTGTGGAGCCTTGATTACATCAAACACAACACCCTCCCGATGGCCGTCAGGACCAATAAGAGTCACCTCAGTAGTGGAATGTGTTACCGGTCCAGAGGCAATTTCAGTTCCATCGACTGTGGTGATGACATCTTTGCTGGTTTTAGGACGGAGAGGGAGGTTAATCCTAGAGACCAATTCACGATCCACATACTTTCCAATAGCCCCACTATCGATGTATGCCTTTATTGCATGCAACCGCTTAGGCTGTTCTGGATCTACGAGAACCATTGGCACAATGAAATGCGAGGTCTGAGAGTTAGTTTTCAAGCTCGGCAAGCGGACCCCTACGCTTGTCGGGCGTGGTCGTTTCCCGAAACAGAGTCTTCATGGTTTTTATCAGCGGCTCCTACCACCTTTCGGGGCGGTTTTGCCAGGCAATCTCGTAAAAAATGTCCAGAATTCCCACATTTAAGACACAATTTTAAAAGCCGCCTCCTTTCACGTTCCTTTTGAGTTAAGGGTCCTTTAACCCCTCCAATTTGCATAGGCTCAGAGACATCAACTCCCTTGGGATTAGCATGTGTCTTGACCAACACCTGGGTCTCAAACCTGGACCGATCTGCTTTTCTGTTTTGAAGTCTGTGATCCAATTGGACCACTAAGTCTATATACTCTGTGCATTCTTGGGGCGGATTTACAACTTGGGCCAAGACATCTTTAAGTTCTCCGCGTAGGCCTCAATAAAACAACGTGACTCTTTTATCCTCTGGCCATCCCGTTTCCACAATTAGTCTATTAAAGGTTGCAATATAGGATAGGAGGTCCTGATTGCCCTGTCGCAGGGATAGAAGTTCGTCATCCAGAGCCTGCCCCTGAGAGTGTCGAGCAAATAACCTTTCCATGCTTGCTTGAAACCTTTGAAAATCACGGAGAATCGGGTCATCTTGAGTAACCAGTGGAACTGACCAATCGGCAGCGCAGCCGCTGAGATATGACAATACAAAGGCTACCTTGGTCTGATCATTAGGGAAGGCCCCAGGTCTGCATAGGAAGTGCAAACGACACTGATTCATGAATACGGCGAATCGTTTGGGGTCCCCAGCAAAGCGTTCGGGTGGGGCCAGCGGCATGTTTCCAGGTAGATTAATCTGCACAGGGTTACTGGAAACCACAGGAGCGGGGTTCCCTCCGGAACCGGGTAGAGGAGTTTGCCCAGCTTGACCTTGCAAAAGCTGTCTGGCCAGGTCATCAGTTCTTTCCTTTGATATTATTAATTCCCTCCTGAGGGCATTAGTCTCTTGACGAGCGGCATGTACTTCGGCCCGTAATTCCCCCAGTAATTGGGCCAACTGATCAGTCTCAGAACTTTCCATAGCGCCTGGGTGGGAATTTGTAGGAAGGCTTCGCGTTCTGTAACGCTCACCTGACTCCCACGGAGGCACTGGCCTGGTTCGCGCTGCTGTGACCTCTTCTAAGGTGATGCGCAGGGTTCGGAAGACGGACTGGACCAGGCCCCCAAATCTGGCTTGTCTGGCTCGCAGAAGTATCCTTCTGTAGGCGAAAATAGGGGATTAACTGTCTGCAGGGTAATGCAATCGGCCTCCCACTTTCCCCTCTCACCCTCCTCGAAACCCTTCTGTGATTCCTCGTAGCGTCTCACCTTAGGGTCTGGAAGGACGAGCTCTCCATCCTGCTTCTGATGCAGGGGCGCGTTGGTATCCAGTTACTTCACTGGATTTTCGGATTGGTGAGAACCAAACTTGCTTGGATTCCAGGTAAGTTTTTTGATAAGAGGTTCCCCTTGTGTCCATGCATTAATGTACTAATGCTAGTGTCTTTTTCCCCATAGGGGCCGGGGTACGGAATGCCGGGGAACAGGCACCGACCCGAGATGAGAGGTGAAATCCTTGTAGAAATCAGGTAAGTCTTTAATGAGCCTTTTTGGTAATGTCTTTTCATTCGCTCATTAACGCTGATGTCTCCTTTTCCCCTTAGGGGCCGGGGTCCGGAAATGCCAGGATGCGGCGCGGACCCAAAATGGAGAGGGAATGAATCAACAGGTAAGTCTTAACATGGAGATTTAGCTTTCCTTTTTCCCTTCTCTCTCTCACCTTTTGTTCTGGTCTTTTTCTCCCTAGGCGCTGGGGCGTGACTGCGAATCCGGATGATCGCTGCTGAACATGGAGGCGCCCTGTAAAGGTGAGTGGAATGCGGCGCTGCAGCGATCGACGCAATGAGATTTTAAATAAAAGTCTTCCTTTTCAGGATTGTGGCGAGATGTCTCCGGGATGCGGTTTTAGCAGGTAAGGACTTTTCCTTCTTCTGTTCTCTTCTTCTCTTCCTTTGCAGGTGATCCAGGATGCTGGCAGGCGTGGCAGAAGTCAGGATGCAGGAGCAGACACGGTGCGCGTCCAGCTGCTATATGCAGGACAACGCGAAGCACGTGTGGCTGTTTGGGTGGGGTTTAAATAGCCTTGGAAGAAGTTCCAGGTATGTATCCTTCCTCCAATCAGGTATGTATCCTTCCCCGACCACGCCCGGATGGTAAATTAGTCCCACAGGTAAAGTAGTTCCTTTCAGGCCTCAAGGAGGCCGGGATTCTGCAGCATGGTCTGCATCAGGTAAGTGCACCCAAGCACTCCCATAATGAGCCTGGCGCCTATGGCGCCAGGACTGATGTCTTTTATGAGCCTGGCGCCATAGGCGCCAGGACACTGTCCAAAGGGCCCCTATATGGGGTTGCTGGGTCCTTCCTTGGGGACTGGATGTCCGCTTTCGGGGATGCAGGGATTGAACCGGCTCCCCGGGAGCGGGCATCATGACACTTCCCTTCCTTTGTGGCCTTGGCATTTGGAGTGCTTATCATGATCCCTGAGTGACCTTCAGTCCCTGGGCTCCAGAATGGCTCCGCTGCCGGGGAAATTCTTAGCATTCAAGTTTGGATTAGGGCCGAAGTTTGAGGTGATGTATCATATCTCTCCAAAAGGCCTGGTCCTGCCAAGCCATTAACTCTGATTCGCTGATTTCTCCTTTTCGCCTTTAATAAGCTTCAAATACCTCCTTTCTAGAATACTTGCTCATCTGATGTTTAGTTTCTCTCAAAGTGGAGGTTGATAGAATACCTGCACCTGGTATTTTCTGAGGGTTTGTATGGAGATTTGAAGTATGTATGGTTGCACTGGCGTTTAGTTCAAAATTAGCTCTGGTTTCTTCGAGAGTGCTAGTGGTGATTTTCTCCCCTTGAGATACCAATTCAAGATTAGATTTATATGCCTGGGGTGGGGGGTTTTCTCCCACTTGTATCACAGCAACTGGAGCTGTAAAGGGCGTGGCATTCCAAAGTCTCAGACTGTGTGGATGATTGCACACCATCACCCAATATGGTGGCTTCCATGTTCTTTTTACTTCTTTCTGGTGTGTTCCCAAGTTGAGCACACTCTTTCAATACCTGGCCCTTCTCTGTTGGCCTAGGGAGAGTGGATATATTAATTGGGTCTTGAGATTTGAGTTGGGTTAGGGCATCCTCTAAAGTCTCCTGAGGGAGTCTCTCTTTAGTAAATGTTAACCGTGATTGCTTTAAAGGCGGCAAGAGTTAACTTTCCAGGGTCTGGAGGGTGATACAGGCACCAAAAGGGCCGGATGGGAAGCTATCCTCTGTCTTACCTGCATCTGTGTTTTCACCACCGCCTCTCCCCCTGCGTCCGCAGGTTCGCTCGTCAGGCGGCCCTTTTCCTCACGTTGTGCAGCTCCTCTAAGAACCAAGAGTGTCAGTATTTTATGATGTGATTGATGTTTTCGTTTGTATATCAAGACCAGCAAGCCAGCAAACAGCCAAACAGTCAGGTATAGTTGCCAAGCTCAGGCTTATCATATTTAAAAGGGAAAAAACAAGCACTGCTTTTTATTCATGCATGAGAAATTACCAAGTTAAGCATGTTGGTAGCCACTTATGAAAAAAAGCACACTGATTAAGCTTAAAAACCAGAGACGGAAAAGTTTACCTCGGTTATCCCAATTCCACCCACGCAAGTCCTGCGATCAAAAAGTGTCTGTTGCCAGTGCAATCTACTTCTAAGCTCATCTGAAATTCAATATGGTATTAGGTTCTCACACTGTATCCATCATTCGACTATCATTCATCCAATATCTGGTATTCTTCTTTTTCATAATTATGTACATTATCGATTCCTTTGGGCCTTCTTTACCACATAGTAAAACACTACTTCTACTAGCATCCTTGGGACTCCATTTTGTACCAGGCCTAAACGCCAATTTTCTACTTTGCCCCAAAATCTATCACTCCGTGAGGCTGCGGTTCTTGCACCACAGCCTCTCTCACAGAGGGTCCAAGCCATTCACACATTAGATCAGCTCTGCACAAGCCTTGTTCTCACAGAAGTCCCTCCCTTCATTGTCCTTTCAATGTTATAATTCTCTAGTATCATTCTTGCACAGAATGCGCTAAGAGAAGAGCATGGGACAGGGACAAGCTGCAGCACAAATGCCCATCCATCTCCACAAAACTGCTTGTGCCCCCTCAACCTCCACCCTGCCTGGCCAGAGCTCACCCGCCCCAACCTCCCCATTCCTTTCATGATAATCATCTAACCCCCTTTGCTTTGACCATTCCAGAATACCCACCCTAGGCCTAATCCTAGGTGGCAATATATTCTTTCAAATAACAACACATGTCTATTCGTATCATAAGGTACTAGAAGGATAGGCAGTAAATTGAACCTCCAGCAGAGATACAGAGTGCAGGAGGTGCGGTATCAATGAAGCCCTGAATATAGAGGTTGGCATGCCACTATATTATCCCCTCTTCTCAAAGGACCCCCTTGCATGTATCCTTCAGGTATCTGTCATTCTGTATAATTTACCAGTTCCTGTTGTTTAGCTTTGTAGTAACATATAGCACCTTGGAGTGTGTAGCACCTCACTGAATGTGATGGCATTTTGTTGCCAGCAATAATGTGGCATTTACATATAGCCAGTCCTATGTTGCCAGTATAACATGTGAGTATGTGGCTGGAGACATGCAAGGTACAGGATTTATAATACAGCAAAAAGCAATGTGAAGCTGCAAGTTTAAAAGTGCACCAGAATTTTTTTTCTCTTCTTTAGAATACCTCATGCATAGGAGACTACATTATTCATATAACTAACTGACTTAATTAACAATTTCTAATTACTAAAGCTAACTCATTAACATTATAATGCAATCTCTGTGTGAAAAATGAGGTGAAAATTATTCATTTTTCAAACGTGCAATGGAGTTTTTTTTTCTTCATTCTATTCCTATGTTTGCAGCAAGCAGAGAGTCTGCATACCAGGAAATGAGATTAGATATAGTTGCTCACTATGTAACTGGCCTATTGTACTGAAGGAAGGGTGATGCTGCATTTTAAATTGATTGGTGCAAAGTATCTGCAGTTATATTACGTAGGCAAAATGGGAAGGTGCAGAGCTCTGCTGGGGGGAAAACTGGCAAAGGGAGAGTTAGTGCGGGGATGACTGGGCTCTCAGACAGACGTGCCTAGTCTC
Organism: Ambystoma mexicanum; assembly: GCF_040938575.1. NCBI lineage: Eukaryota > Metazoa > Chordata > Amphibia > Caudata > Ambystomatidae > Ambystoma > Ambystoma mexicanum. The sequence continues at coordinate 468,735,776 of NC_090923.1, forward strand.
ACTAAGTGCTGGCTTGGGAACTCTATGTTTTCGCTGCGCATTTCAAACACCCAAGATTACAGAGGCAATCCATGCTGATCGGGCCTGTTTTTCTGAGGCGAGGGAAAGAAGGTCATCTGGAGGAGAGAACTACAAATCTTTGGTAAGCATCCAAAGTTGAAGTGAGGTCATTGTGTCCTGTTGTTTGACGAGCGTCTGATCTCAAAATACCAAGCAGTCAGAGTAGCCAAGAAAAAGAAACTCCCCTGCATTTTCATTCGTCTTGTTCCCTATTTGTAAAAAAAAGTTTGTTTGCACTGTATGTTTTTTTTTTCTTTTCTCTTCTTATTAAATTACAAGTAATGCAGTTATATACATGGTAAGAGTTGTGTCATGAATTGTAATTGTCTGCAATATAACTGATTTATAAACACGCATGCCGATTTGTTCATGCAGATAGAATAACAGATAGACTAAGCGGTGATAAATAGGTGTATGTTTGTGTTCCCCAGTGCATGTTGTTTGGGGAAATGAAATACAACATATAGATTACTGGGGGTCTATGAACCAGTAATGGGGCCTATGGGCGAATAGATCGTTGGTGTAAATAAATCAGTGATACCAGCCACAGGCACAGGTGGCACTATACGTAAAATTGTTGGTCTTCTTGTGCATAGGTCCAAGGCCTCTATATATCACTAGGAGGTATTCTAATAAAACAAAAGGTTTTGTGTATGATGGGGTTATAATCTAGGGAAGGGAAATCATGCTCACCACTAAGTAATACTACCACAAAATACTGCCATTAATACATATTATTAAATTCTCCAATATAGTGCAACGAAATATGGTCACTAGAATGATGTGAGGCCAAACCCAATCTAAATGCAAGGATAAGCTGTTACCAAACTACCACTATATTTTTGGCAGTAAAAAAATACCGCCAGACCCCAAAACTACACATAATATCTTACATATATGGTGCACAGGCCGGGAAAGTGATTATAGAGGACCTACTGGGCATGGCATGTGTGTCTCACAATACCATACGTGCATTAGAGGGAACCCATTTCATGATAGCAGTGTGACACTAAAAGTGAAGTTCAGAATGTCTCAAATGGAAGCCACATTCTCAGAGCTAGTGCAATATCTGGAGGCAAAGTTATATGCACATGGGACATGGTCATCAACCAATGCCACAGAATGGCATGACCGCATTTATGGTGAAGTACAGAAAGAACCATTAGACAGTATTTTTGCAGAAGGCAGCATAATTCAGGTCTGCCTTTTGAGACTATTAAATGCAGCTGATAAACATGCACAGAAAGATTGGCTGATACGGCTATGTGCCAAGACATGGTTTATCCTGAATAGATCCCTGCGAATGCAAGAAAATGATACCAAGCTGATTAGCAGGTTAAAAGCTGATCTGGATGGGGCAAGTGAAAATGAGGAAATATTAAGAGCAGAATTGGAGGTATGTCAAAAAGACATGCAGTCAAAATATAGAGATCTTGATACTCATTTGTCTAATCTCTATATTTTTTGCGGTAAGAAAATACCGGCAGACCCCAAAATTACACATAATATCTTACAGCTTAAACAGTTAGAAATGTTTCACTCACTCAAACTGACCTTCAGCAGGGAGATGAGCCAAGCTGACCCATTTCCTACAAAATCGACTGGGAAGCAGTGGCCAATTAGCACCTGCCATCCCCTATAGAGCAGGCTGTGCCATATGTCCCCTCCAATCAGCATTGTGATTTTCGAATTTATGTAGAGATGTCATCAATGACGTGTTTGGTCTTTTCAGTGTGCTGCCTGTATAATTTTTGACAGAGCGCTCAGGGGCAGCAGAGTTCTTTGCTGGCATTTTTCTATATTATATAAACTTTGTTATCCTTGCAAAACTATCTCTTGGTCTCATTCCCTGACGAGGTTCATGCCTACTTTATTATTATTGCAATTATTTGGGACGTGCAAATAAGGGACGCATCTTCATTAATGTACCATATATTAACCACTGAAGCAATATCACCTTCTTTTCAAATTTACATACTATGGGACTGATTTACAAAGTGTTTTTTCAATGGGATTGTATCATTCACTATAAATCAGGCCAGGTGTGTTATTGAAATATTGTGCATCCACCCAAAGATCCCATATGTTTTCTGTAATGATTACGAAGACACATATCTAGTTGAAAAATTAAACATTGTTTGCTTGTTTTTAAGTGAAAATATTGATCGAATAAATCGGACCATTAAATAGTAATGTATGAACCCACAAAAAAAATCCATCACTTCAGCCCCAGTCACAAAGTACTAGCACTTTCATTCTGTCAGTAGCAGTGTTTTGAGTGCAGGTGTTGGGTAAAAAGTAATACAGTGTACAAAGTAGAATTCTTAAATAACCCCATTGTCAAACCGCATACAATTTTACAACACATCATGTACTGTTTTTGATTTGGTGGTGCAATTCTAGGGTACCAGATTTTCATCTACATATAACAATGCATTTTTTTATTGCACCACATGCATACTTTTTCTGGTTTCAGAACTTCACTGATATAATTTGAAATCCATTAATAATAATTGTTCAAACCGGATTGGTATTTGTACATGGTAAGAAATACCACCTTCTGCTCATTGTGAGTTGTCTCTGTTGGGATGCAAGGTCAATGTCTGTCATGATGCCTACCCCAGAGCACCAAGCCAGGTCCAGCACCCCCGGGAGCAGGCATCATGCTCCCGGGTAAAAGCCCAGCGGCCCCTTATAGGGGCTCTTTGGACTCTGTCCTGGCGCCTTTGGCGCCAGGCTCATGTTGGACATCAGTCCTGGCGCCATAGGCGCCAGGCTCATAAAGGAAGGTGTTTTGTGCACTTACCTGATGCAGACCATGCTGCAAGATTCAGGCCTCCCTGAGACCTGAAAGGGACTATTTTTTCATTGGGACCATTTTGCCACTCGGGCGTGGCCAGGGAAGGATACTTACCTGGAACTACTTTGGGGGCTATTTAAGCCACGCCCAGACAGTAGCTCACGCTTCGCGTTGTTCTGCATCCAAGCAGCTGAACGCTCACCGTGTCTGCTCCTGCATCTGGTCTCCAGCCATGCCCGCCTTGATCCTGGAAAAACCTGTAAGGAAAGAAGAGAGGAGAAAGGTGAAAACCAAGAATTTTGTCAAACTTCTTACCTGCATCTGGAACCTTCACGCCAGCGTTCCTGAGAAAAGACTTTCATTTAAAAGCACCGCGTTGCTCGCTGCAGCGCCGCGCTTCACTCACCTGTCCTCGGGAGTTCTTCTGGCTACACCGCGACTGTCTGCACCGGTCGCCACATCTCTGCGCCTAGGGGAGAGAAGAAGAGACAAAAGGTGAGCAGAAGGAACATATGAGGAAAGCCTAATTTTCCGTCATAACACTTACCGGTCTTCTGTTGGTGGATCATTCCTCATTTCGGGTCGGTGCCGCTTCGTTGGCAGGTACCACACCCCGGTCCCTATGGGGAAAGGACAAAAGACATTACTGGAGGAATATAAAGACATTAAGAGGGATCGCCCCCATCGCTAACTCACCTGAGTTTACCATCGGCAAGTCAATCCCTCAACGCATCGCCTTCATTCTGCACCTGAAATAAAGGACAGATCACAGGTTAGGAAGGCAACAGAAAAGGAGGCTCAACACTTGAACTTTTGTAATCTTCATACTTACGGCGTTCCGCTCGGAAAAGTCAAGTGGATTTTGCCAGCGCCATTCTGAAAACCAGTGAAGTAACTGGACAAACACGCGCCCCTGCACCAGAAGCAGGATGGAGAGTTCATCCTTTCAAATCATAAGGTGAGCTTCAACCGGGGATTTCGGAGAAAGTCAGAGAAGAACGAAGGGGGGAAGGGGAGAGCAAGCACACTATTCTGCAGACTGTTAATCCCCTTTCTCATCTGCAGAAGGATATTCCTATGTGCCAGACAAGCAAGATTTGAGGGTCCTGTTAAGTCGGTGTTCCGAGTTTTGCGCATCACGCTCGAAGAGGCCACAGCAACCCAGACTAGACCAGCGCCTCCGTGGGAGTCAGGTGAGCATTACAGAATGCGAAGCCTTCCTACAAATTCCTACCCAGGCGCTATGGAAACTTCTGAGACTGATCAGTTGGCCCAACTACTGGGGGAATTACGGGCCGAAGTACACGCCGCTCGTCAAGAGACTAATGCTCTCAGGAGGGAAGTGATTGTATCAAAGGAAAGAACTGATGATCTGGCTAGACAGTTTTTGCAAGGTCAAGCTGGACACACTCCTCTACCCGGTTCCGGGGGGAACCCCGCTCTTGTGGTTCCCAGTAACCCTGTGCAGATTAATCTACCTGGAAACATGCCGCTGGCCCCACCCGAACGCTTTGCTGGGGACCCCAAACGATTTGTCGTATTCATGAAACAGTGTCGTTTGCACTTCCTATGCAGACCTGGGGCCTTCCCTAATGACCAGCCAAGGTAGCCTTTGTATTGTCATATCTCAGCGGCTGTGCTGCTGATTGGTCAGTTCCACTGGTTACTCAAGATGACCCGATTCTCCGTGATTTTCAAGGATTTCAAGCAAGCATGGAAAGGTTATTTGCTCGACACTCTCAGGGGCAGGCTCTGGATGACGAACTCCTATCCCTGCGACAGGGCAATCAGGACCTCCTATCCTACATTGCAACCTTTAATAGACTAATTGTGGAAACTGGGTGGCCAGAGGATAAAAGAATCACGTTATTTTATCGAGGTCTACGCGGAGAACTTAAAGATGTCCTGGCCCAAGTTGTAAATCCGCCCCAAGAATGCACAGAATATATAGACTTAGTGGTCCAATTGGATCACAGATTTCAAAACAGAAAAGCAGATCGGTCCAAGTTTGAGACCCGGGTGTTGGTGAAGACCCACGCTAACCCCAAGGGTGCTGATGTCTCTGAGCCTATGCAAATCGGAGGGGTTAAAGGACCTTTAACTCAAAAAGAAGGTGAAAGAAGACGGCAGATGCAATTATGTCTTTATTGTGGGTCCTCTGGACACTTTCTACGAGATTGCCCGGCAAAACCACCCAAGAAGGTGGTAGGAGCCGCTGATAAAAACCATGAAGACTCTGTTTCGGGAAACGACCACGCCCGACAAGCGTAGGGGTCCGCTTGCCGAGCTTGAAAACTAACTCTCAGACCTCGTATTTCATTGTGCCAATGGTCCTCGTAGATCCGGAACAGCCTAAGCGGTTGCATGCAATAAAGGCATACATCGATAGTGGGGCTATAGGAAATTATGTGGATCGTGAATTGGTCTCTAGGATTAACCTCCCTCTGCGTCCTAAAACCAGTAAAGATGTCATCACCACAGTCGATGGAACCGAAATTGCCTCTGGACCGGTAACACATTCCACTGCTGAGGTGACACTTATAGGTCCGGACGGCCATCGGGAGGCAGTTGTGTTTGATGTAATCAAGGCTCCACAGTTTCAGGTTATTCTCGGAATCCCTTGGTTAGAGACACATAATCCTCGAATTGATTGGCGAGCGAAGAGAATAACCTTCCCGGATTGTGCACAAACCTGCTACCCAGAAAATCTGAAGATTAGTCTAGCGTCTGTATCCTCTGTCTCCATGCAACTACCTCCGGAATACCAAGACTTTCAGGATGTCTTCCAAAAGAAACAGGCCAACATGTTACCTCCCCACAGATCGTACGATTGCCAAATCGATCAGGTGCCCGGTGCACAACCCCCTTGTAGCAGGATTTATGCCCTTACTGAACCTGAGAATCTGCATTTGAGACAATATTTAGATCAATACCTAGCCAATGGTTTCATTCGCCCGTCAAAGTCTCCGGCATCCTCGGCTTTGTTCTTCGTGCCCAAAAAAGAAGGCGACCTTAGAACTTGTATCGACTACCGCGCATTGAACCAGGTAACTGTTAAAAACCGTTACCCTCTGACTCTGATCCCTGAACTCCTTGACCAGGTGAAGGACGCTTGCGTATACACCAAGTTAGATCTCCGGGGGGCTTATCATCTGGTGCGAGTAAAAGTAGGCGAGGAATGGAAAACGGCCTTCCGTACCAAATATGGATTATTCGAATACCAGGTGATGCCTTTCGGGTTGTGCAACGCGCCTGCTGCCTTTCAATTCTTCATGAACGATGTCCTTCGGGAACTCATCGATGTTTGTGTTGTCGTATATATCGATGACATTCTTGTGTACTCCTCTTCGGAATCTGATCACAGAATGCATGTCAGTGCCGTCCTTGAGAAATTGCGCCAGCACAAACTGTTTGCAAAGCTGGAAAAGTGCGTTTTCCATACCACCGAGGTTGAGTTTCTTGGATTCATCCTGACACCTAGAGGGGTCCGAATGGACTCATGAAAAGTGGATGCCATCCTCAAATGGCCATCACCTAGTTCGGTGAAAGGTGTTCAAAGCATGCTTGGTTTTGCCAATTTTTATCGCAGATTTATCCCGGAATTTTCACGTGTGGTACAACCCATCACTGCACTCTTGCGGAAAAATAAACGCTTCAAATGGACCGAGGAAGCCGATCAGGCCTTTCAGGAATTGAAAGCTAAATTCACATCCGCACCTATTTTGAAGCACCCGCGTCCCGATCTCCCATATATAGTCGAAACCGACACATCCAGCTTAGCCATGGGAGCTGTCCTGTCTCAGAGAGACCCTGAAACCAACCAACTGCACCCCGTAGCATTTTGGTCCAGAAAGTTCTCGCCGCCTGAGGTAAATTATGCAATCACCGACAAGGAATTATTAGCCATTAAGTCCGCCTTTAAGGCTTGGCGGCATTATCTTCTTGGCGCCAGGCATACCATCACTGTGATCACTGATCACCGAAACTTACAATATTTAAAAACTTCCAAGGCTCAATCGTCACGTCAGCTCCGATGGGCTTTGTTCTTTGCTGAGTTTGATTTTGTAATCACTTACCGCCCCGGCTGTAAGAATGGCAAAGCGGACGCGCTATCTCGAATAGGAATGGGAGAAATAGACACAAACTCAGAACCTGTGCCGATAATTCCCGAACAAAGAATTTTGGCCATAACCTCTTTACAAACCCTTGAAGACATTCAAGCACTGGTAAAACAACTCCTGGACTCTACAGCCTTGCAGGATTGGATCCAAAGGGGGGTCTTACTTTTCGGTCAACGATGGCCTACCTTACTTGAAGGACGCTTATTTCTGCCAGAAAAGGAATTGCAAGAACTGGTTATTTCCTGTCATCATGATACCCTGATGGAAGGACATCCTGGCATTGCCAAAACTGAGAAAAAAATTAAATGACAATTCTGGTGGCCTTCCTGGCGAAAGGATATTAAATCTTTTGTGATGTCCTGTGGAGTTTGCGCCCAAAACAAAGGCCAAAAGACAAAACCCGCCGGTCTTCTTCAGCCTTTAGACATTCCACCAGCACCTTGGCACACCTTGTCACTAGATTTTATCATGGACCTGCCCCCTTGTAATGGATACAATACTATTCTGGTTGTGGTGGATTTATTTTCCAAGATGGCCCATTTTATTCCGTTGAAAGGATTACCTTCAGCTTCTGTCCTAGCCAAGGCATTCCTCGAAAATATCATCCGTTTGCATGGATTCCCGTCCATACTAGTCTCCGACCGGGGAAGCCAGTTTATTTCTCATTTTTGGATGAAGTGTTGTCAACTGGCACAAATCGACGTAAGACTCTCAACCAGCCACCACCCACAGACCGATGGTCAGACAGAGAGAACAAACCAGAGCCTTGAACAATACCTACGATGTATGTCTTCGCGTTGTTCTGCATCCAAGCAGCTGAACGCTCACCGTGTCTGCTCCTGCATCTGGTCTCCAGCCACGCCAGCCTCGATCCTGGAAAAACCTGTAAGGAAAGAAGAGAAGAGAAAGGTGAAAAACAAGAATTTTATCAAAATTCTTACCTGCATCCGGAACCTTCACGCCAGCGTTCCTGAGAAAAGATTTTCATTTAAAAGCACAGCGTTGCTCGCTGCAACGCCGCGCTTCACTTACCTGTCCTCGGGAGTTCTTCTGGCTCCACCGCGACTGTCTGCACCGGTCACCACATCTCTGCGCCTAGGGGAGAGAAGAAGAGACAAAAGGTGAGCAGAAGGAACATATGAGGAAAGCCTAATTTTCCGCCATAACACTTACCGGTCTTCTGTTGGTGGATCATTCCTCATTTCAGGTCGGCGCCGATTCGTTGGCAGGTACCGCACCCCTGCCCCTATGGGGAAAGGACAAAAGACATTACTGGAGGAATATAAAGACATTAAGAGGGATCGCCCCAATCGCTAACTCACCTGAGTTTACCATCGGCAAGTCAATCCCTCAACGCATCGCCTTCATTCTGCACCTGAAATAAAGGACAGATCACAGGTTAGGAAGGCAACAGAAAAGGAGGCTCAACACTTGAACTTTTGTAATCTTCATACTTACGGCGTTCCGCTCGGAAAAGTCAAGTGGATTTTGCCAGCGCCATTCTGAAAACCAGTGAAGTAACTGGACAAACACGCGCCCCTGCACCAGATGCAGGATGGAGAGTTCATCCTTTCAAACCATAAGCTGAACTTCAACCGGGGATTTCGGAGAAAGTTAGAGAAGAACGAAGGGGGGAAGGGGGAAGCAAGCACACTATTCTGCAGACTGTTAATCCCCTTTCTCATCGGCAGAAGGATATTCCTACGGGCCAGACAAGCAAGATTTGAGGGTCCTGTTCAGTCGGTGTTCCGAGTTTTGCGCATCACGCTCGAAGAGGCCACAGCAACCCAGACTAGACCAGCGCCTCCGTGGGAGTCAGGTGAGCGTTACAATGTCCCAACGCAGGAAATATGTTTGCGTTGCGCACATTGTATTAGATCAAAGGTGCAGCTGGGTTTGATGTGATGTTGCAATTTATTATGTGTTCGGTATAGAGGAATTGGGATAAGTGATACTTGTGTTTAGTTCTGGATACATTTTAGAATTGCCTCATGTAACAACCTAATTCGAATTTGTGTGGGAACAATGTTATTCTGCGATGTACAACATGTAGTGGCTAGAGGTGGCAAGCGAGGCGCTTTGCGCATGCAAGAATAGAAGTCCGCTGAAGGGAACACCACTGTGATGGGATGTGGCAGTCTTGAACGATATATACGTGTGACTTGAGAATGGCTCAGATTTAAGACATGTTTTGGGATATGATGAAAGTAGGGGTTTGTTGTGAGTAATATGGCAGATCGCAGTTCTCTCATAGCTGGAGTTTGTGTAGGCCATAGAGTCTTTGGTTTATGATGATGAACTTTGCTTGGCCTGGAGAGCTGGGCGACCAGGTCAATGAAGAGGGAAGGAAGCAGACTGTATTTGGGCAGATATTGATAACATCAAATGGTTACTTGAGGCGAGGATGAAATGAAGTACCATTAGGTCATGGCTTCACAACGGTATCCCTACATATTATCCCCACCAAAAATATTGCCATAAATATGGTTGTTTGTCTCGCCATAGGCAATATTTAGGGGGGGATAATTTGTGGGAGTGAGGGTTGCGGGGGTGTCTCCCGCACATTTATAAATAATGCAGGGGATGCGGGGGTGCCCCCCGCAGGGTCCATGGCTCAATATTACATGCAAAAATATGGCGATATTTTTGTATTGCAATATTTTTGCGGGGATATTAACACATGGAACCTTGATGGGTTGATGGGTTTGTGTATACAGGGAATCATCTTCATATGAGCACATAGTTGATGTTAAGTCTGGCCAAATGGTGGGTCGAATAAAATATATGCAAGATGTGCTCAAGGGCAGGGTTTGCCTGTGTTTTATGGGTTTCATTTGGAATCTCAGGAAGATAAGCAGGCTGCATGATCCGAGATGGTAGTCACACATAAGGTGACATAAAGAAATGTAGAAGGAATAATATGGGACGCCAGTGCATCTGGGATGATAAGATGTTTATTGCTTGAGAATGATTATTTGTTTCTCTCAATCCTCTTGTTTTGAAGAATTCTGACAAAAGCCTTCCATATCACATGTGGGTTTAAAGTTTCGCTGATAAATGGGACAAGTTAAATGTTCTGAGTTAATAAAATGATTATGTTTCAGGATTTATTTATTTATTTTATTGTGCATTTGTTAGATGCTTATACAGTAAGGCAATTCTATTTCAAAGCCCCCACAGGACAACAGAGAGGGGAACATTGGGATTGAAAACAATGAATACAGTGGTAGATCAAGATGAACCTACTATGCCTTGTGAGTATTCCGAAGAACAGCAAGAACAGTCGAAGTGAGTGTGGAGGTAAGTGCTAGAATGTTCATGCTCGTGGCTGAGCAGCAGATGAAGTGCATAGTATGGTAAGTGCTATGCAGCCTGGAGCCGCATTGGGTCAAAAGTCCAAGCCTACAGGATTGAGGCCGGTGGGTGCCGACGCAAATGCAGTAAGGTAGGCAGATGCTGGGGTGATTGGGTATGGGAGGCCAGATCCCTGAAGGATGCATAAGGGCCCTGCCCACCAATCACAGCAACTGTGAGATTAGCAGAGTAGGGAAGAAGGGAAGGAGGAGGTGAAGAGGAAAGTCTTGAGGAGCTTCCAGAATTTGACAAAGTCCTGCTCAAGACGAAGAGGAATGGGGAGAATGTTCCATACGAGGGAGCCAGCTGAAGCAAGTGATCAGCCTCCGGCCCTCTGTTTAGCTAAACGCTTTACACACAGAGAGTTGGTGTCAGAGGACCGCAGAGGTATAGAGGGAGAGTATTTAGTAAGAGAAAGTTGCCGATAGTGTGGTCCCAGACCCCAGCCAGCCTTGTGGTTGATGCAGAGGGATTTGAATGTAATCCTTGCCGCAACCAGGAGCCAGTGAATAGTTTTTAGGGCAGGAGAAATGCAGTCCCTAGGCTTAAGGCCAAGGATAAGACTTGCTGCCCTATTCTGAATTAGTTGGAGGGGTCGTAAAGTGGAAGAAGGTAGATTCAGGAGAAAGCTACTGGGCTCGGGTAACATTAAGCTTCTGGGGGAAAGTGAGAAAAGGGAGAATTCCTTTTAGAAGGAAGAGTTGAAAGTGGGAAATCTTGGCAATGTCCTGAGTGGGAGGGAGGAAGGAGAGAGAGGAGTTGAAGATGACTCCAAGCTTTTTGACTTCAGAAGAAGCACAGGGAGAGCCCATAGGGGATGGCCAGAGTGAGGGGAAAAAGAGGGTGTAGGGGTCCCAATGGGAATGATCTTAGTCTTGCTGGCATTGAGGCAGAGATTGTAGTACACCAGGACTGGACGACAGATAGGCAGTCAATACTGATGGAAAATGCAAGAGGGCTGGCAGGAAGTTTGAAAAAGAGCTGTTTGTCACCTGGATAGCACTGGATGTTTGCAGCAGAAAGAGGAAATTAGGACTGCTAGCTGAGCAATGTAAGTGCTGTAGAGCCAGGGGAGAGGTTTGAGCCCTGGGGGACACCACAGGTGGAGAAGGAAGTTGGCGAGGAGATGGTGCTCAAAATGATTTGGGACAAACAGTCAGTTAGGAGGGAGGTAAGCCAGTCCAGTTCCTGCTTCAACAAACCTGGGTTATCATGGAGCCATTTTATGAGGATAGAATGGTTAACCATATTGAAGGCAGAGGAGAGATCGAGTAGGATGAGGACCGCTGGAGAGTTTGAGCCCAGAGGAGCGAGCAGTACTTCACAGGTGTTCAGAAGAGCAGTTTCCGTGCCTCTGGATGCTCGGAATACAGATTGACGGTTGTGGAGACCAGGAGCATGTTCAGTGTGCGAGGTAGGTTGTGGAAAGGCCAGCATCTCTAGCAGTTTCCCAAGGAAGCGGGTGAGAGAAATAGGGTGGTATTTGGCTGGACAGGTAGGGTCTGCTGAAGGTTGTTTCAGAAGGGGTCACACAAGGCAGTGCTTGGAAGAGGATGGGAAATATCCATTGGCAAAAGAGTGGTTGCAGAGATCAGTGAACACAGGGGCAAGAGAGCCAATGTTTTCCTTGATGGTTCTGGAGAAGCAAGGGGAGACCTGTTTAGAAGAGACCTTCATGGAGCAGACAGTGACTTCTTCAGTTGTGACAGGGGGGAAGGAGGAGAGAGAGGAAGAAGGAGGGTGAGAAGCCGTAGGAGGCAAGGGAGTGAAGGAGGGGTTGGGTGTGAGGGTAGCAAGGGTGCTAAGGATGTTCTGAGTTTTAGTGGTGAAGTGTGTGGCCAGTGCATCATAGATGGCCTGGGATGGAAGAGGGGAAGAGGCGACTGTGGAAGGGTTGGCTAGTTACCTGCAGATTTAAAGAGTTCAGTCGTGTTTTTGGATGCACCCGATACCCATGCCAGCATGTGGGCCCTTTTCTTGGCACAGATGGAGAGTCTGTATTGCTTTTGGATCAGGCGGCAGGCCAGTTTGTCAGAGGATGAGTCTGAGGTTTGCCACTTCCGTTCCGCAATGCTGCATTTGCGTTTCAGGGTTGCAACTTCAGAATCGTACCAGATGTTACGTTTGGGATGCATTTAATTGGATGGATGTTCATGAACGAGGTTGGTAGTGTTTTTGAAGGGGCAGTCCAAGGGCAGAGGGGAAACAGGTGTGAGGAGAGGCTGGTCTGACCAAGAGAGTGAAGTGACCGAAGGGGGGAGAGAGAGGTCAGAATGGATGAGGGTGTCCAGAGTGTGTCCAGCCAAGTGGGTTGGGCCAGAAAGGAGAATGGAGGGGGAAAGTTATGTGCAGAGGTCAAGGAAGAGAGTGGATGCTGTGACAGGGGCTCCAATTGGATGTAGCAATCACCCATGAGGAGGAGATTAGAGGTGGTTGAGAGTAGGGAGGAACCAAAATCAGCCCATTCAGAGAGGAACAGGGTAGTAATGCCAGGAGGCCTGTAGATGGTAGAAATGTTCAAAAAGAGGAGGGAGAGATAACCAATTTGCAGACTAGGCTCTCAAAGGAGGTGTAGAGTTGGGGGGTATGATGGAAGAAGGAACCCACTCAGGGAAAATTAAGGCAACCCCACCGCCAGCAGAGTGAGGTCATGGCTTGGAGATGATCTTGAAGCCATCAGGGAGAAGGGAGTCAAAAAGCAGTGACTGAGCTGGCATTGAACCATGTCTCGGTAAGAACGAGAATAACGAGGTCAGTGTCTTCAAGAAGGAGGCAGATGTTGGTGGAATGTTTGTTGGCTGACTGGGCAATGAGAATAGCCAGGTCTCCGCCTTTGAAGGTTTCTGAGGTGGAGGACAGGGTTGTGGTAAACCAGTCCGAGGGGGAGTGACAGAGAGAGTAGTAGGTGGAGAGGCAGGTGAAGGAAGGAAGTTAAGGAGGGCCGGCAGGCACCGGTCAAAGAGGAGGAGGTTGGTTTGAGGACCCTGAACTAAAATAGCGCCTGTGTGGTAGAAATTAATGATGCAGCATGATGATAAGAAGCCAGCCAAGAGGACTTACCACTTGATGCCACCATTAATGGGAGAGGATGTGGAAGGGCGGAGAGTGGAGATGAGAGGAGGAGTCCATAGATCTGGAGAAGGGACTGAGAAGAGGATATTAGTGATGACCTATCTGGAAGTTGCGCTGCAGCTAGAGAAGATAGGTGATATGGTGAGAGCGATAGGGGCATCCGAGGTTAGTTGAGAAATTAAAGGGGATTGGGTGCACAGCACAGTTCAAGCTAAACTCATTAGGTGGCCTAGTAGTCACAAAAGGCACAAATGCAATCCAAAAAGGAAATTCGAATTTCAAAAACAGGGGGACAAATGCAATGCAAAAGAGGATTTTTGTATGTTTTATTTTTTTTATTTGGTTTATTACAACCCTTTAAAAACAGAAAGAATTATAGATCAAACTTCAGTATTTCCATATAAGTGAACAACAAAAGTAATACAACAAACTAAAAACATATGAATTTTACATGAAACTAGAAAAGGAAGAATTAGAGATAAAAAACTACTACATCATAGCATGTATTCCGTACAGGAGCTGTGTACTAAAGGTCAAACTATCCTCATTAGTTCAATTATTCACTTATAGAGTCATCTTTCATCTTCAGTATTTAAACTAATGTCTCTATAAATGTAGTCAAGGCGAATATGTTGTTTTCCCCCAAGTGCATCTGACTCCACCATTCCTCAACTTTATACATTGGACAATTATCCATTTCTTGCACCATGCATCTTGTTCTTGCTTCTCTCATATTTGGGCAGTACAGAATCACATGTTTCAGAGATTCCTCTGCACCTTGACAGAAACTGCATAGTTTGTCAAGCACCAGCACTGCTTTCTCTGATACAAGGTTTCCTTTGTTACACAAGCATTTAATCTAAATTTATGGAAGACAGTTCTCCTCCTTCAGGAGGACATTCAATTTTCTTGCTTCAGGTGGATTGTTTTTCATCCTTGTGTGTTGTCTCCTCGTGTCACATGTATCATTCCAATCCTGTTCAAAAAGTTTTTTTTTTACCCAGGTTGGATTCAGTAATAATATATTTCCTTATCCACATTAAGCTGTTTAAGAATCATCTCACGAAAAGATTTCCAACAGGCCAAGAGATCATCACTTAAAGGTTTCTTTTTCTTTTCTTTTAGTATGTGAAATTGGACAATGTTATCTGCTCCAGATATTTTTCTATATAGAGTTAGAGCATTCCATGTAATGATCACATTAATAGAAGACAGACTCATCTCATACCTCATGCAGGCAGTGGGAAAGCCTTGGGGCAGTTGACGTATTCTTCGCCATATAATATTTTCACATCTTGACCACAACTCGTGGTCGCACCCAAATAAGGTTTCAGCTCTGTACGCCATCGTCGGAATTATTTCATTTCTACAAAAGCATACAACTGGGATCATTGTAAATTTACCATATTTTGCATGTAATTTGGCAGCTTGGGTGGCAAGTTAGTTGCATTTCGAAGCCAGTGTCTTGGTCGTAGGTTTGTCATTAATACTTGCACTGATCGTGATGCCTAAGTATTTTACCTCTGTGACTACTTTCAGTGTTTCATTCCCCAACTTCCAAACACATTTTTGGATGGCTTTTTGCTTGCCGGTACCCTGAAGGATCTTTAGAATATTTAGAATCAGAATCTCAGTTTTGTTTATATTGATCTCCAGTTTGTTCTTTTCCATATAATCCTTCAGAGCGTTCATCTTCCTCTGCAGGCCAATGGGTGTTTGATCTAATATTGCAATGTCGTCGGCATATATGATCATATTTATTGACTCTCCATTAATCTTTGGTGGATATGAATTCACACTGTCCAAAGCTTCACCTGCGTCTGAAAAAAAGAAGTTGAAAAGCGTCACACCCAAAGGGCAACCTTTTTTGACACCACATTTCTTATCGGGTGTGTTGTGTGTCCGCACTGATCTAAATGAACTTGAACGGACGTCTCAGAATAAAGAGCCTGTATTGCAGCAAGTAAACTGGGTGGCTATCCCTTGTTGGTCATTTTCGACCGCAGCAGCTCCCGATCAACTCCATCAAAGGTGAGAGCCAAGTCAATAAATGCCACATAGATAGATGTTTTTCTTTATTGCCTCCATTTTTCAAAATGTTTAAGATAAAAAGATTGAGACTGCAGCCCACGCCTTTCACAAATCCAGTTTGCCTTGAATCCGCCATACCAGCATGTTGAATCCAAGTTCACAATTGCTTCAACAGCTGTGTTGCAAAATGTTTTACAACTACATCTAGTTGTGCAATGGGCCTATAGTTTTTAGGTTCAAGTCTTGAACCCTTCTTGAAGATGGGGACTACTATAGCTCTTTGCCACGTCTTTGGTACTCTTCCTTCCTTAAGTATCATCCCAAACAGTTTATAGCAGAAATCTGACCATTCTTCAGGGTTTTGTTTTAGAATGTAATTGGTCAGGCCATCCAGTCCTGGAGCACGGCAGGGGCTTAACTTCTTGATGTTGTTATATATGTCATCTCTCACCATCGTGATGTTCCACGGAAAGTTTTCCTTCTCAACCGGGTCAGTAGTAGGCTCAGATTTCTGAAAAAGCTTGCTATAGTGTACAGTCCACACATCCTCAGTTATCATATTGCACAGACTCATGTTTTTCCAGCTCATTAATTGCTGCCAAAAGTCTCTTGAGTTTCTCTGTGCTAAGCGTAACATCATATCCTCCACGTCATGTTGCTCAAGTAAATATCTATACCACTTAAACCAGTTTTTATACTGCATTTACCTTTTCCTTTTTTCCTTACCTTTGCCGGCTAATGTCATAGAAGAGACTTCTAGAGTCTTCAGCTCTTTTCGCAAGATCCTTTTTTTCCTGACAAATTCGTATATGTGTTTTTCACCAAATATTTCCTGTTTAGTTGTTTTTGAGTTTTATAAATTTGGAGCAGGCCATCGTATTCGATCGACATGTGATCGTCAACTGATCTTGCCGCCTCTAATAAAGCAGTCAGGTTAGTTATTTTGTTCCTGTTCATTCTCAGGCAATTGCCCCCTTGTTCCACTTCAATCACTTGATTACATTTTGTTCATTTCTTTTCAAGTTCAGTTTAGAAAGTGATTATTTGGAGGTTATGATCACTTAGAGCTGTTTTAGTGACCTTCATATTACAGATGTTCTTTATCATATTTTTTTAGATGACTAGATAGTCCAAGATGGACTTATGGTTGTCTCGTTCCCAGGTCACTGGTGCGGGTATGTCACATGAAATCTTTCCATTAAGTATTTCTATGCTTCTAACTTCTAACTCTTCTACTAGAATTGTCTTTGTGTTGTCTTTTTGTTTAAACTTTTGCTTCAGCTTATCTTGCGTTATAAGTTCCAAGTTGAAGTCTCTGCACAATATGATGGTTGTGTTATCTTCTTTTTCTGTTATACTGTCCAAAAGTTCACATACCTGGTCAACGAACTCCCAATCTCCAACCGCCTTGTGCTGCCAATATATATTTATCACATGCATCTGGAAGTTCGAGTTTTCCGTGTTCCTACACTTGGAGATGGTTGTCACTTGAACATAGCAGATGGGTTGAAGAAATCAGTTATCCACCATTCACTTTTTCTTTTCACCATTGTGAGCATGCCAGACATAGGTCGCCCTCGCTCTTGGTAGATGGCTGGATTAAAAGCTATGTCAAAACCATCAACAAGGGGGAGCTCATCCAACCACGTTTTGTGAAGGCAGATTATGTCAAGTGATTGGATAAATTTATTTGATTCAAGAGTGAGATGAGAAAATCCTTGCGTATTCCACAAGCCCAAAAAGTTAGTTAGTATAGGGCTCGCTTCATCGAGTTGGCTTTTTTTTTTGGCATGTAAAGCGCCCGAAACCAAATCCCAGGTATCATCAGTCGTTGACCTCCGAACAAGATCTTCATTTGTTTTTATTACACTTTTGTTTGCTTCACGGGTCGCAATGGTAAATTTGAAAGTTTTTTTGCCATCACAATCCCCATTAGCTTTTCACGATCAAACTCTAACTCCTCCAGATCATCTCTTGAATGAGTATTATTTCCAAATGTCTTCTTCAAGGGGTGTCTTGAAGGGCTGCATTGAGGGCTGCATTGAGGGGCACCATCTTTATGGTGAAGCCAAGAAAGAGTAGCGCTTCAGTATTCTGTAATATGAGATCATAGACTATTCTTGAATGGATATGTAAGACTACTCGGTCCAAGATGTTATCAGCAATAAATTCCACGGTCTTGATATCAGTAGATAAGATGGACTTCATCGAGGGTAGGTGATTCAGAAGCTGCATCACATTATAGCGGTTTAGAATCAAGCCATCGTCTTTTGGCACAGTTCTCTCGAGCAGCAGCCTCAGCTCTGACTCCAATGGGCCTGGTTTTTTACTCCCGGGTTTCTTCACGTTTTGTGCTCTCTTGTCCAACTTCTTGTGCTCTCTTGTCCAACTTCCAAGACTCCTCATCCTCCAGGTTCACATCCTGCATTCTTTAGCTGTTATATGCTTAATCCTTCTGCTGATGCTTTTTGGATTCTATCTGCGTATTACTTTTCTCCCCTTCTTTATTGTGCACTATTCTTGTTTCATCTTGCTTCTGTATTCCAATAGCACTCTCTCTTTTGTCCCCCATGGTCAAAAATGTATCTCGACTATTTGGCTTTCCTACTTCCATGTCATTATCTTTTGGCTTCATTCTTTCGGGTGAAGATTTAGCAACAGTTCTCTTCCATTGTTTCTCGGCTCCTCGCAGTGACTCTTTCTGGGGCGATAATACCTCCTCATCTTCAGAAGCACAAAAAAAATGCTCTGATCTCACCATCACCTATGATGTCTTTCATACTTTCCTCCTCGCCGTCACTTATTTCGTATGTTGACATTTTTAATAGCTCCTCCATTATTGTGGCATCTGATTTATCCTCCACAGACAGTTTCTCATGGGTCTTCAACCTATCCCTTTTGACCATTTCTGGTATTAGGGAACTATTTGCTATCTTTAAAATTTTTGTCAAGTAGGTCAGAGCTAGTTGTTTGAATTGTGACACTCAGAGCTTTCAAATTTCTCAAGAATTTGCAGGAGTTCTTTGCATTAGGGTTTTTTGGGTTGCTCATGTTCTTTGTGTTTTTTCAGAGATTCTTTTAATTTTTTCTCACCTACAGAGCTGTTTGTAGGGTCAGACACTTTTTTGTAATTTCCAAAGATGGCATAGCTTTCCTTTTTATCATCTTCTGATGGTTCGTTCACTTTAGAGTCGTCATTCTTGCTTGCTAGTAACACATCTGATGGCATCAGATCTATGGCATTCGGAGGACAAGTAGACACGTGACCCTTTTTGTTTTTAGGACCACATTTGGTGAATCCTAGTTTTTCGAAGGGTCATAGGCCATTCCATCGGCATCTCAGGATGTAGACGGGACGGTGTTGTCAGCTGTATTTTTTGGGGAGACTCACAGTTGTGGTGTCTTGTTGGAGACTTTATCAGCTTGCTATGAGATACATGAGACAGAGTTTACTAGCACATCCTGCCACCTGGATTTTCCCAACAGATTGTGCATTTTCTTTAGGTGTTGAAAGATCTTCTTTTGGATCTTCTCTGATCTGTTGTGTATTCTGAGCTTTGGTAATCTCACTTTTTGAGACGACATTGCTTTCACTTCCATTATGGTATTTTTTCAAGATCAATAATGCTTCCTTGGCAACCTTAGCTAACAATTTTTTGTCTTCCCCTATACTTTTTAGCGCCTCTTTCAGGACATTAGCTGTCAGCTCATCTTTATGTTTGCCCTTTTGGAGTTGCATTTTTAATTCATTCAGAATTATCTCAAAGCTCACCATTTTGGTATTAAGTAGCGCAATGGGCCTCATTACGACCCTGGCGGTAAGTACCCGACAATACCGCCATGGCGTAATGAACATTTACGCCGTGGACCGATGGCGGAAAGAGCGCCACATTCCGACCCATCGCGCACGAGCATTACGCCATGGCGGTAATGTAAATAACGCCATGGCGGAAAGGGCCCCTACCGGCATCGTAGGCCGCGCAAGGTGCACTACCGCCACCCATCTCAGCGGCCACCACAATTAGCGGTCACCGTAAAAAGCGGAACCGGAAATAGCGTCATCGCGGCGCAACGGGAAACATCACGGCGGCCATCTTTAAAAACACAATCCATTGCCATCCTTCCCAACAACACCAGATCCAACCTTGACACCTGTCCCAACCCATCACCCACCCACTTAACCACCCAAAGTTGTCAAGAAGGCATGCGACCGCCAGCGCCAGGACAGATTCTCCCGGGATGAACTGAGCATGCTCGCGGAGACCCTACAAGACAATGCAGCCGTTGTTTTTTTGCCGCAAATGACCAGGCCGGCGATAGCCAAAAAGAAGGCCATATGGGCCCTGGTGGCAGAGCGCGTCAGCACGGTGGGGACGGTACCCCGCACCCCACAGCAGTGCAGGAAGCGGTGGGATGACCTTAGGCTACGTGTAAGAAGCATCATCTCTGCCAACCGCAACCTTGCCCTGGCTACCGGTGGAGGTTCTGAATCCCCACTGAAACTCCAACCGTGGGAGGAAATATGTGCCAGCACGATTGGCATGGAAGGCATTGAAGGCGTCGGAGGGATGGAAAGAGGAGTACCGACATCAGGCGATGAAGGTAGGTGGCTCAAATCAAGACATGCCATAGTCACTGAAGTCCATTCATGTGTAGCACAATGTTGCCCTAGAGTGTAAATGCAACACATTAGCTGGACACTGCCCACAGCCACATGCGAGCTCCACCCTGTATACATGTAGCATGCACACCCTAACTGCCGGCACCCACATACCTCCATCCTCATTCCACACAAAAAGGAGACAACCTGCATGCCCCTGCCTCAAATGTACCTCATCTACTGACCAAAATCATGTCAATCATTGTCATTCCAATGGCCGCAGACCCATCAATAATGCTCTCCCTCCTTTGCTCCACCACAAGCTCAGAATCACACCCCGAGGACAAGGACACCCCTGCGACAAAAAGTGCCAAGAAGGCCAAGACAACCATACATGCACCCTCAACCTCAGCTGCAGTGAGCCAGACCCCACAGCAAGCACAATCCACTGCCAGCAAACAGGACGGCCCACCGGCAAGCTCCCCAGTAGGCAGCAGGCCAGCAGCAGCAGCACCACCTGTTCCAACATTGCCTGCCACAGAAGGCACTGGTTCTGCGGCCAGCAGCAGCATTGGAGAATCAGCTGCCATTGCAGCATGCTCAGACTCCGACATTGAGAAGCACGCACACCCCACTGACCTTCCACATTCCCCCTGTTCGTCCCATGCCAGCCCCCATGAGGATCCCACACAGGGGCACACAGAGGAAGAGGAGTGGCCATTTACCCCATGCCCAGTTCTAAGTCCACAGGAGGGGAGCAGCCCCTCCATCACACCACCAGCAATGGGCATGGCCCAGCAGGGGCAACAGTCCCTTGAGGACATCATTCAATGGCAGGAACTGCTGTCCACGCTACTCACCGAGCATGCTGCGGAATGTGTGGGGGCTAGGGCAGCCATCAAACAGGCTACGGAGACCCTACGGAGACCCTAAGGGCCAAAATTGCACAGAACACTGACACCCTGAGGGATGCAATGCAGTCCATGTCAAGGGACATTTGTGGGGAACTTGCCGGGGTGCGCCGTGTGCTCTCTGAGCTCTCCCACACCCTACAGGACATGCATGCACGGGAGCAGGCAGGGACATCCTCTGCTGCCAGTTCTGCCCAGACCAGCCCCGTCCGACGTTCAGGACGGAACCTGCGCTCCACAGGCAGGGGTGCCCTGGGTGCCGGGAGAGGGGGCTTGTAATAGCCTGTGCCCACTGTTACAGGCATCTGTAGACACTCACAGGGGGTGTGTTGGGGTGTGCAGGGGGGAGGGGGTGTGTTGGGGTGTGCAGGGGGGAAGGTGGAGGGGGGAGGGGGTGTGTTGGGGTGTGCAGGGGGGAGGGGGTGTGTTGGGGTGTGCAGGGGGAGGGGGAGGGGGTGTGTCACGCCAATTTATGATTAAAATACACTTTTTCCTTTTTCCGAAATGAAATGTGTGGACATTTTCATTGCTTATGTGTGCTTTATTGGTGTACAGTCCACAGTGTGCATGTCCCAGAGACACACAGTGCCCCAAGTGCCGTCTCCATGTGATACACACCATCCGTGTGTGCTAGAAGCATTGGTCGATGATATTTTGACGCATTTCACGCCCCTCCTGTGCATCGCCTCCTCCATGAGGTGCGGCCCCATCTGCACCCTCCTCATCCTCATCGTCAGGTGGTTGCAGTTCTGCGTCAGGGGGCAGGGGCACATTTCGTCTGACGCACATATTGTGTAGCATGAAACATGCCATGACCATCTTTGCCACCTTCTCATGGCGGTACAGGAGTGCCCCACCAGACCTGCTGAGGCATCGGAACCGTGCCTTCAATAGGCCGAATGTCTGCTCAATGACCACACGGGTACGTGTATGTGCACGGTTGAAGTCCTCCTCGTGCTGGTTCTGCGGGTTCCGGACTGGTGTAAGGAGCCACCTCTTCAGGGGATAGCCTGCATCACCTGTATGTAGGCGAGAATGTATGTGTCAGTCATGACGTCTGATCAAGAACATGATGTGCCACCATGGCTTGCATCCAACTGTTACTTTGGACAACTTCTAAATGCACTAATTGATTCACACAATGCAACCAGTATATGCTCATGGCCTGTTTTGCATGCCATCACCCAATGTATGCAGAGGGGTGGAGTGCATTGTGAGTGCCCATCCACTGTGTCCGTTCATGCCGTTTGTTTTGTTGGCCTGGCACGTGTCCTGTGATGTCAATGCGCACATCATTGCAACATTGCTGTGGGCCTCATCATTACCCCAGTGAGCAATGCTGATGTTGATAGGGACATTTTGGGGGCCCTGCTGTCTGTGTAATGGTGTGTTGATGTTTCTGTCTGTCATGTGCCTCCTTCGTGGGCAGTTATGGTGGACAGGCTATTCGGTTGATGGTGTTTGGTGACGTGCATGTAGGTGCATTTCATTGTTGACAATGTGGTCTGAATGGGTAGAATGCACTTGCAGATGGTTGTGTCATGGTTGGGACACAACCTCATTCACATGGTAGGGCTGCATACATTGGGTATTGGCTTCACTGGTGTTGGGTGGAGTTTGGGTTGCTTTAGGGTATCATCTGTCTCCGTTCTCTCTGCTACTCACAGCCAGGTGGAGTATGCATCATTCCCCCCCCTCTTTCAGCCAGGTGGAGTATGCATCATTCTCCCCCCCTTTCAGCCAGGTGGAGTATGCATTGGTACGTCGTTCACCTACCCACTTCACATTTCCATGGTCATGACATTAGACTCACCGAGTAGCCAGGATCTTGGGCCTGCATGTCGCTCCATGTAGCGTGGTATTGTGGAGTTCCTCAGGACCATTGAATCATGGGTTGAGCCGGGGAATCGGGCACAACAATGTGTGATGATCTTGTTGGAGTCACAGACCATTTGCACGTTGATTGAGTGGAATTGTTTCCGGTTGCGGTACGGTACCTCCATGGCACGTGGAACCACCAATTCCACATGGGTGCAGTCGATGGCACCAATGCAACCAGGTATGCCGGCTAGTGCATGGAAACCCACTTTGGTGTTTGCAATCTCCTGGGCAGTCCGTGGTAATGAGATGTGGTCGTCTGTGTGCTTGAGGAGGGCATCGAGCACTTGGATGAGTGTACGTGAGAATAATGGTTGTGAAATGCCATGCAAGTGCCCCACTGTGTGCTGGTAGGTGCCTGTGGCCAGGAAGTGGAGTACAGACACTACCTTCAGTAGGGGTGGGATGGCGGTTGGACTTTCTATCATGCTGACGATGTCGTTGTGTGTCATGTCTACGATGGCGTTGATGGTGTCCCCATCCAAACGGTACAGGGTGTGGATCTGCTCAGCAGTGAGGTTGAATGGACTGGCTCTGATGCGTGGGATTGGGGGCTGCCTGCGTGGTGGCACTGGCTGTGCTGGTGGGGCTTGCTGGCCCTGCCTTGCCCTCCTTCTCCTCCTGCATCTCCTCTGTGCTGCCTGTTGTTGTTGTTGTTGTAGTAGCACTTGCATTGCTATCAGGTCCTCCAGCCCCAACATTGCAAATCGTATTGGTATCATTGTGGAGTATGACTGGGTGTGGGCAAGGGGTGGGGTGTGCTCTTTTTGTACTTCCTGAGTCTGTATTGCCTCCACCTGTGCTGTTTCTGTGCACCTGTGGCAGCTGGATTCACTTTACATGGACATTTACGGTTGGTTTGCGATGGCGTACTTAGCGCCATGGCGGTAAGGTACTTAACGGGCTGGGTGATGGCGTTAGGTGCATGTCCGCTTGGGTCGGCATTTGCGTACCTTTCCGTCATGGCACTAAGTACGGTGTGGGAGGCCGCGTGCGCACGTCCTTGGCGCAGATAGCAGCAGCGTTGACTACGATGCCGCTAATGGCATCGTAGTTAACGGTCAAGGGTCATAATCGGACCTAGCGGAAAACGATGGCAGTAATCATTTACCGCCATTGTTTTTCGCTTACCGCCAGGGTCGTAATGAGGCCCAATGAGTGTGTTTTGGTCTCTGTAGTTCTCGTTGAATCGGTCCTAGATTTTAGCCAAAGGTGTTATAGCAATGGCAGTAGCAGACTGCAAATTCAGCCGTAGTTCATTCATTATTGCTTCTGTAACATCTTGTACATCTCTTTTGGATCATAGCTTTGTTGTTGGAACTTTGTCTTGAATTATATGAGGGTCTTGCAGAATTAAATGTTGTCTGGTGGTCAGAAAGAGCAGACAGCGTTTCATCAGATGAGTTATCTGATGTTGGTTCAGAATTTAGATTCACCAGTTTATTTCCATAACTCAAAGGTGTGGCATCTATAGACCTACCTTGGCATTGACCTGCCTTCCCAAGGCCTCTTTTTAAGGAATACCATGATTCTATCTGTGTAATAGAGTCCAATCTTCTTCTTTTAGACACGCAAGCTCTTTCCAAAGGGCTGCGTGATGTTTCACATTCTTCAACTCTCAAGGGCATGTTAGCACTAAATTCACTACACATAGATTTGTTATGCTTCTCTGACGGAATCATTTTGCCTGTCTCTTTGCTCTTTTCAATTGACTGATTTAAGGCGAGCGCTTCTTCATTCCGTGTGTTCACTTTTTCAGTCATCTCGATCAGATCTTTAATCAGTTGATCGGCCACAGCCAATGAATTCCTCCTTTCCTTTGAAGGATCTTGATTTTACCATGTGCCAATGTCGAACTCAGAGTGATTAGAAAGCAACTCACCCATCTCGACGTTGCTCACGTAGATATTGTTTGTGTACTTAGGTATATCCACTGAGCAATCATAGTATAAAAGAGTTTTTTTATTGCCAGTTCTTGTTGATATTCACCACATATATCAAATTTCTCTTTCAGTTCACTCGCAATTCTGGCCACAAAGCTTGTAGATTCAGCGCCTGTAGAACCAAGTAGTATATTTGTTTTTTGTATGTTATTTCGAAGGGTTGGCAGCAGATTTACTTACGGTATGGCAAGTTCATAACCCTTCAGATCCATAGAGGTCAAATGACTGCCAGCTGCGTGATGAGAACTACTCAGCAGCGGACTAGACATGACTTGCTTGTTTCGATCGTCATCTTGAGTGTTTTTTGTAGCTTGGGGCTCGGACTGAGGCATAACATCAGTCTGGGTGCGCAGACCTGCATTGTCTCCTACTTAGGTGGGTAGCTGAGTCAAACCGCCCTCTCATACCAATTGGATGGCATCTGCTTTCAGAAGAGTATGTACATCTTCATACGCAGGCAAGTTAGACCTGCCAAATAGAGGTCGAGGGGGGATGAGAGCAGCATTTCCCTGGGCAATCAAGTTTCACGGCAAAGGAGGCAGAGGGAGGGGCAAGGGTACAAGGCTCATACAAGTGGCACGTAAAGTGACTGTTTCTTTCTGGCAGCATGTTCGATTTTGTCACTTGGTGCCGAGCCACCCGCACCCTGCCCCCTCATCAGACATGAAAACCTCAATCGACTTACTTTCATTGTCACTTACTTGCACACTTGTTGCCAACTTCCTTGAATCTGCACCGGGGCGGAGTCACAGCGAGTCAATTTATTACATACACAAAGCTGTTGCCTCATCTCCATTCTTGTCACTTTTCTTTTTACTGGGGGCTTACTTCACGGCTCCCACGTTTCTTGCGTTACCCACGGGATAAATGAAAAATAGGCTCCTCAATTGAAGTCACTCACTATAAATTATTCAATTTCTGGTGCATGCATGCACAAGTTAGCGGCTCCCTCCACGGCTTCCAAAGACTTCCAGGGACTCCAGTGA
This sequence comes from Ambystoma mexicanum, assembly GCF_040938575.1. Classification (NCBI taxonomy): domain Eukaryota; kingdom Metazoa; phylum Chordata; class Amphibia; order Caudata; family Ambystomatidae; genus Ambystoma; species Ambystoma mexicanum. The sequence continues at coordinate 468,761,532 of NC_090923.1, forward strand.
CTCTGCACTGACTCTGTGACGCTCCGTGGGTCAAGGTGCTTTTTGAGTCCTGGTACCTCCTCCTTCCACGGATAGCAATGGAAAAAAGACTGGCCTCCAGAAATCCACACGAGAAAAAAAATAATGACTACACTGCTCCACACTCCAGTGACTGCACCGACTCCGAAGTTTTAATACAACTGCACAAAGAGGATGTAAAAGAGCAGAGATGTAAAAAGCGCACACACCTAGGTTCAAATTTCCAAAAGAAGGGGCATAATGCAATGCAATAGGGTGCAGAAATGTAAAAGGAAATACACCTAAGTTCGAATTTCAAAAGCAGGGACACAAATGCAATGCAAAGAGGGTGCAGCGATATAAGAGAACACACAACTAAATTCAGGGGCACAAACGCAGTGAGAGAAGAAGTAGGTTATGTGAGGCAAGGAAGGCAGACTGAGTAGGCACAGTAATTGGTTCAGAATGTTAGTAGAGGAGGCAATGGTAGAGTTCAGCCATAACTCACTGGTAGATATGCAGGAAACGTAGAGGTCCAGGGGACCAAGTTCATGGGGCAGCAGTATGTCAGGAGGCTGAGACATAGTTTTAGGAATGTGGGCAAAGGTGGAGGACCTCTGGCCCTCCTCAGCCCGGACAGGCACAGACAGGAGCCTTAGAAGTGGGCCTTGGTTGGGGGATGCAATTCCCCCCAGGAGAGCTCAAAGACAATCAGGCCAGGGTTTTTCTTTGGACGTCAGCCTCCATTTGTTTTTCTCCAGAGCAGACAAATTATCAAAGGTTCAAAGGCAGTAAGGGCAGTAACAATTCAAATCATCAGTGCCTTCATAACAGAGACCAAAGGGTTGTACCTAACAGAGAGCTCAAAGGCACACAGGCCTGCAGTCACTCTCTAAACTCTAATCTCTATTCGATGATGCCAGGCAGCCTGCCACTGGTTCAGTCTTACGCATAGCGCTGGTTTGTCAGAGACCACGTGAAAAGGGATTTATACTTAGTAACATGTATCCAATGAGATTAGAGAATGTAAGGGATAATTTGATGCAATCCATAGGTATAGCCAATGGGGAGCGTGGGATGACTAAGAAACTAGAATGGGTAATTATATAAATCATGTAATTCTGTGTATAAAAGCTTTAAGTGTTTTGAGTCCGGCAAGGAATTGTTAGTTTTCCACTTCATGAAGCTGACTTACCCCTTCTGGCTGTGTGAATCAAACTCACCTGCTCTGACAAAATGCATTCACTCTCCTTGGAGCTGTTTTTCATATTGGATTTTGGCGTTACCCTTCAAAATTTGGTGACCAGAACATGACCTCCAGACCCTCCCAGCTCGGACGTTTCCTTACCACACACTCGGCTGTGGCACCTGTCTGCAGTAGTCCGTTTCCATGCACATCAAGAATGGCCTGCAGGCACCATGTTGAGTAAAGACCTGCCTGAAGCAAGGTGCCGTGGCCCAGTTGTGCAGGTCATTTGAAGGGATGCAGCTTCGGAGAGCTTCAGAGGATGCATATATTATATAAGTGCACTTTGGGAGAAAACCGAGGGGGAAGAGGGTAAGGTTATTATTTGGGATTATGGGAACATGTGAGGTTGAAAGAAGTCAGAGAGGTCATTGAGGATGAAAGGAGTCAGGAAGGTAGTTGAGAGTGAATATGAGGGAGAAAGGCAAATTGTGAGTGTAGAGGAAAAAAGAAGAATTGTGAATTCTTATATGTTGTAAGTCCTTTTTTAAAATGTTTTTCTTTGTTTACTATTTTTGGTAGTCAAAGTAATGAAAAGAGATCTTTCCATAGTCGGGGAAAGACATCATTGTAATAGTGATAAAGAAGAGAGAGCTTCCCATAAAGCAGGGAGAGACGGTGTTGTAGTTTGGTACTCAAATTGAAGGAGCTATATTGTTGAGGAATCATGGTAATTGTGTTTTTTTACATTATGTAGTCTTATATGTGAGAGTATTTATGAGGATTACTTTTGATGACAGTGATTATGGGTTGAATGAGAATAAGGTGAGTAATTATTAAAATATCCAAAGAATTTTGGGGCAAATAATTTTATGGGTGGAATTTTAGCATTTTTTTTAATACTGCTGGATTGCCTCAGTGTTTAGGTATTTGTGTTGGGGTGTTTGTTAGAAAAAGTTTATTTTGGGGTCTGGACACTCCTCTAGATTATATGTGTCAGTAGCTTTCAAGATACAAGGAAAAGATACTGAAGTACCACCAAGAGTGGGTACAGGAGACTAAGGGTAGAATATTCAAATCTTGGCCTGAAGAGGGAACTCATGATAACGGTATATTGGAAAACATGCCTACTTTCTTATAAACAAGTGGTATGAGGGATGGAAATTGGAAAGAATGCAGAGTATTCCATAATTATGGAGGCTGTTCAAGGATGCAGGGAAGGCCCCTGGAGATAAGGTCGGGGCAGAAGGGTGGGTGTATGAAGGCTTGGAGACAACTACCACCCTGCCACCTTGTGGGTGTTTTCCTTTATTGCCCACTGAAGGTTATACTAATCCCCAATATGAGCCTCCATCATCGCAACCCTCTGCCCCTGCAGCTTTGAGGTGGAATGAATAACACCTCCAATGGCAGAAAGCATAAGAACAAGTAGAAGAAAGAATAATGGCTCCAATGGCCAGGATAGAGGAACAATTGAGAATGGAGGTAGAAAATCAAGCACGTAGAAGTCTAGAGTAAGCACTGCATCAGGCGGCGGAAGAGTTGGCATACGTATGGCAGCAAAGAAGAGGGGGTCAGGAAGAAGGTAATGAGCAAGTAGCAGAGACATGGGTTGGATCAGTGGAAGTCAGGACAGTTTAGTTTTAAAGTAGACAGTCCAGTCATCAAAGATATGACGGTGGCCCTCACAGAGAGAGGTGTTGCTTTGGAAGCAGAACTTGAATCACCAACAAGAGAACCAATGCGCCATGGTAGCTTAATCTATGATTCAGTGCGCTCAGAAAGGTTAAGGAATGTAGTTGATGTAAATGAAGAGGACGACTGGCAAACAGATGGAGAGCACGGAGCAATACCAGAATCACACCATGGGATTTTAGGACACGCATGTGGTGGTCGTGTATCAGTACTGAAGTGTAAGGGTAAAATGGGAAAGATCCTGGCAAGGGTAAAAGGGATGCAGTTCCCATTAGTTCAGAAGGTGTTGGAAAGAGCACATTATGTCCATGGTCACACATGGATTGGAATAAACTAATGAAATCGCTACCCTCACTCACTGCAGGGGCCATGGAAGTGGATTTACGCATTAAAAAAAAAACAAACAGCAGGCATTATGTTGGCCATCGGAGATATGAAAAATGTGTTTACTGCTCTTATGGGAGAACGAGCAGATAGATTTGGGGAAAAAGTGGGTTATCCAGGGGTACAATTAGACACCAAACATCATGATGGGTCGCCTATTTATAATCGCAGGGCAGACGTTTGGGCAGCTTTGAGAGCCATGTATCCTGATACACCAGATTTTAATTCAATTATGGCTAAGATCATGAAGGTGGATGATGATCCCGCTGCATACATACAGCAGGTCAGGAGATCTGGAGAGCAAAGACAGGGCAGGCATGGTATACAAATTCGGCCATACTGTATCATGTGCTAAATAGGGGACAATATGATTTGGATACAGTCGTGGGGATAGAAGCAAAGGGTTGGTCAGAAACGAAGGGACATATTGTGCATTATTGTAAAACGAGGCAGGAGAATTGAAAGGAAGCAGAAAAGCATGGACATAGAGCTGAAGCAAAAATAGTTCAAAAGAAACTGATTCAAATAAATTTAGAAGGAGAAATGATCACAAGCCCCACTGAAGGACAGCAGGGACAACAGGCACAATTGAAATTGAGTATTGCACAAGGATGGGTGGACGGATATGCTCTCAACCAGATGATAATGGGAGTTTGTCTGAGGGGCTGAGGAGGCTTCCCAACAGGGCGATGAGTGACATCTTTTGAATTTGAATGTATGGGTCCTAGGTTAAGTGGGTAGATAGAAGGCTAGTTTGGAGGACCATATAAAGTCCAGTGTTGGTCCTGCTGCAGGATGGGACATTTGTCACAAGACTATAGAATAAGGCAATCATATTTGTATGACCCACGTGTACATCCCAATGGACAGCAAGTAGGTTTGTGGGTTATCCCTCGCAACAGATGCAACCTCTGACTATGCCATTTGCCCCAGGTACTGTACAGCCATAGCAAGCACGGGTAGGACAGAACCTGGAGTTGCACAGACCTATGTACCACAGTCAGTTGTGCCAGTACAGGCACCAGTACAGGCATGGGATAGTAATCCTTTGTCTCAGGGTACAGTTACACATTATACTGGAGTGTTTGTTTTTGGAAGACGCCCTTTCCCGCTATAGGGCAGGAGCACATTACCTAACTAGGACAGCCCACAGAGAGCTCTGATGGGTTCAGTCCTGTCTGTTTTTGCCAATATGGAAGAGGAACCCCAGGTAGGCGTGACGATCAGTGACCGAACATTTTCATTCATGGTCGAAACAGGGGCAAATAAATCTTGCATCAAGAAAGGTAAGTTCCCCTGTCAGGAAAAATAATAGACAAGCAGGGATACTCTTGGGCTATCATATTGGTTCCTTATAGTGAGGATTTACCTAGTAAGGTAGGTACACAGGATTAATCATCTCCTTGGGCAGGACGTTTTTGAGTAAGTTGAATATGACAATTTAAATCACAGAAAAAGGTATGGCGTGGCCAACTCCAGGTTTGTACCTTATGAGAACTATGGTACTTTTACAACTATGCTATAGCAACAGCTCATTAAGGTGGGTACCTATACAATCAGATTTATTTCTCTAGAGAGGTATGGTTGTGTTAGGATGGGTACCTGAGATTAGAGATGGAACATTGTGGATACCAGCAGAATTTTTGTTTCACCCTGCTGCTCCTGAAGATATAGGTCCAGGAACTGTTGTTACCATACTTTTAGAAGCAGTAGTTGTTAAAAAGGACAATGTGGTTCTCCTATTCACTGGTAGGGAGAGAGAGGAGTGGTGCACAGTTTTGTGCATCAATCTGCCACTATTTCTGAGGGAGGTGTCTAGCAAAAAATTCATCGAGGATGTTGAGGGCACGGGGAGATGAGTTTTGAGATTGGTGTACCTTGCCAGATAACGATAGAGCATAGGAAGATACCTCAGACCATCTCTTTAGTAAGGGCTGCATCGCCATATTTGAAGGAAGATTTGGAGAAGGTGCCTAACAACTTGGGACTAGTAATCCTCATGATGTGTGGTTATTGAAGAGCATAGGAGCAGTTCAGATTAAATTGAAACCAGGTGCGTTATTGCCACTAGTGAGACAGTGCCCCATGTCCAGGGAGGTAGATGAAGGGATTTACGATACCATTATGGCATTGTGGAAGCAAGGTATAATCCAGCCTTCTGTGTCCCTGTAAGGAAAGATTTCCATTTATGTGTAATTTTCCCTCCAGTTGTGTACCCCCCAACTTTTTGCTGTTGTCTGACCATCCTAGCCTAACGTTTGCCAGTGGAGCCCAGACCTATGCTGTACTCTGCTGGGTTTTTCGCTCACTTTGTTATGGGTAAACTGACATGCCCTTAAAGACAGTCAGCACTGGGAGACTTTGTTTCCCTTAGTCTTTCACTTTGTTGCTAGTTTTTCGCAACATGTTAACAGTGCACCAAGTACCTTACAATACAGTGCACTGGGGTCTCATTTTCATTTATTTTTAAGACCCTAGACACCCTCAAAGGAGAAGTACAAATGTGCCCTGGAGAGAACTGGCGGCAGCTGTTATTTTTCACACATTTTTAACCCTTTCTTGTGGTCCATACCACATTTACCACGTTTGGCCCACAACTGTGGCCTGGCCCCAAAATGGCCATTCCACGAGGACCTTTGTTTTGTCCTTTGGCCATCTTGTCCCTTTGCCTTCCCCAAGTCAAGCGGACCTGGGAAAACCCTTATTTGGTCATGCAGATCCCTTTGTGGGCTTCTGCATGAATTGTGTGTTTGCCCCCAGGATGTAGGCTGGACTGTCTAGTTCCAATACACATCCTGGGTGCCAGGATATTTGGTGTGCTGGGACTGACTGGGACCACTGTGGTCCATGATTGGTCCACGTCTGGGATGGCTGTATGTGAACAGATCTCTCATTGGGTCCTCATCATTTTGGCACAAAGGATAATTAGGAAAAGAGAACGCCCCTTACACCCATACCAGGTCGATCTATTGAGTTCTTTTTGAAATTAGGATAGGAGCGAAGTATCCTGAAACCAGGAAACAGAGCTGAGAAACTGCTGGTTTGGCAACCTGAGCCCGCTATCGTCCCATTGGACCCCCTGTTTTGGATCGAACTTAGAAGGTCTGCAAAGGCGCTTCGACCCATTGGAATAGTGGGACTAACTATTCTCAGCACCCCCAACTTAACCTGTAAGGGAGCCTTTTCAGAATTGTTCCTGGACCGCCCAGTGAACTGACCAGCTTGCATGGGACCTTTGTCCTGGAACTGCTGCCATCTCAAGTTGACACTTGAGCATTTGGAGACTGTAAATTCTGGTTAAGGCACTTTCCTGCTAGTTTGGTACACCTAGCATTCCTAGTCCTGGAATTAAGAGATTATGCCTGAGCCTGAGCATACACAGTCGCCATGTCGCCAAGCTATGGTGATGAACTTCGATGGTGCCTTGCTGCTGTGCCCCCTGTGCCTGCAGACCTAAAGCAGTGGAATTTGCCTGATCACTTCATCAGGAGCAGAGAAATGTCCACTGTCCGGCCACTGAATCATCCCTGGAATGCAGCCCCTGAAAGCCACAGAACCGCACAACTAAAGGGGACTCGACTGCTGAAGTTTGGTCCGGAGTGCGCCGAGGGTCAGTGAGTACTTGTAACCCTTACTGGTGGCCCTTGGTGCATCCATCCATTTTTACGCACAAGTGTCCCCTGAAGGCCACTCTTTTTATCGAGGTAGCTTGTGCTACTGAGCTATTCCCAACTCATGGATCCTGTTCTGCCCTCTCGGGGAGACCCTCCTTGTATAGTGGGAACCTATTCTTCATTGCCTCCCCCAACTTCCTGAGCAGCTACAGCCCCTGTGAGAGACCCTATTTTGGCCCAACCGTACGATTGCGTGCATCTGCACCAAAAGTACTTTTGAGCACCAGGCTCCACTCATCGTAGGGATGGGACTGCCTCCTTGTTATGGTTTGATAAGTGAAGGACTGCCTAAATGTTATTTGCACTGTTTTCTCCCTTTCTTCACACGCTGTGGACCATTACTGTGCACTATTCCTTTAGGCCATTGGTAACAGTATATATGTTTCATAGTAGTGTTATGTTAGTTTAGTTATTACTGCTGATAATTGCTTTATGTTTGATTTAAAAGGCCTTTAATAAATGTATATGTATTTTTGATATGTAGACCTGACTGAGTGTAATTTGTAGTGTCGTTTACTGTGTGTGCTCATTTTGGGCTTCCGATCACTCTCACACCTGCTGAGATCTAGTCATGACCACAGCCAATGCTACCTTGATTGGTCTGGCTTGCCCAGAAGGTTGCCCTGTTCCAAGAAACTAGGCTGGCCTTCTGAACCTCTGCCCACCAGGTCAGAGTTCAGAAATCCATCTTAACAGTCCCCAGGCAACACGGCTATCTATCCTGTCAAGAAGGGAAAGGCTCAAATAGGAGGATGGTGCAGTTGAACAATATCATTGAGGCTGAGTTTCCAGTGGTTCCACATCCTGCTACCATTCTCTGTAACATCCCAATTTACTGTAATTTATCTGAAGAATGCATTTTACTTGGTTCCCTTGCATCCCGATTCTCAGTACCTTTACTCCATTTACATATTGTGGCCAAAGATTTCAGCACACAAAATTATTGTGAATCCATGAGTATTGGTAATCAGCGGGTAATTCAGATGGATTTGGAAAGGTTGCATATGCCTAGTGCAGTGATTCAGTATGTGGATGATTTTATAGTCTGTAGTACTTCAGAGAAGCAGTGTCAAGGAGATTTGATAACGCTTATTGCTCTGCTTGTGTAAAAGGGATACAAGATGCATAAGGAGAAATCACAGTATTACCAGACAGAGGTAGTGTACCTGGGGCAAGTAATATCACCTGCAGGAAGAAATGTGATGCCTGAGAGAGCAGTTGCAGTTCTGAGTACACCACCGCCAGTTACCATAACACAGATGCAGCAAGTCTTGGCACTCTGTAACTATTGTAGATCTTGGATTTTCAACTACTCTAGTTACATGAGGCCGCTATTGCAAGCACTCAGGGAAGCATAGAAAGTAAAAGGTCTGATTGAGTGGTCAGAAAAGATGATAACTTGTTTGCAGGAGCTTAATGCTGCAAACAGAAATGCTCCCTCTTAGCAACACTGGATTACAAAAAGCCATTTATTTTGTTTTCCCATTCAAATGGCCAGGTGATGATGGCAGCCCTCATCCAGAAAACCTCAATGGGCCATACACCTTTGGCTTATTACAGCAGACTCCTAGAACCAGTCATAAAGGGTCATTTTCCATGCAAACAAGCTCTGGTGGCAGTGACTTTTGCTATTCAAAAGTCTTCAAGCATTACTATAGACTGCCTGGTGACACGCTACGTTGAACATGCAGTTTTTGCAGTTTTAGAAAAATCTAAATCAACCCTCACCTTGCAGAGAACTACAGGATATGAGGTCACATTGTCAAATGCCTCCCTACTTTCAGTGAGGTGTCATACAGTCAATCCTGCAACATTCTTAGCGGAGCCGGTGAAAGCTGATGATATTGTGCATGATGGACTGGAGGGACAGAGAGGTACTCTTTGTTGATGGTTCTTCAACGATTGATCAGGACACTGGAGAGAGGCACATGGGTGTGGCAGTTGTGAGCTTCATTGATGGTGAGTACCAAGTCAGGGTGAAGACACGCAGGCAGCGGAATTCATGGCACTCATAGAGGTGCTAGCGAAGAGTAAGGGGACAGTAGTCACTATTCACTCTAACTCTGCATTTGTCACATCCATTGTGCATTCAGGGTTGTCAAGATGGCAGAGGAGAGGATTTAGGAGATCTAATGGGTACCCCAACCAGCATGCTGCATTATTGTCCAGACTAATTGAAGCGCTAACAATGCCAGTAGAGGTAGCAGTCATCAAATGTGCTGCACATACTAATCACACTAATATAATTGCACTTGGGAATGATGTGGCTGACAGAGGGGCAAAGAAGGCCATGTATTTGCCATTTACAGATTTGTAAATTACAGAACCTGTGTCCCAGCAGGTACAGCTACCAGTTCCATACACTGCAGTTCCTTTGACTCAGATTACGGAAATGCAAGAGTGAGCACCAAAGCAGGAGAAGGAACTATGGGTCAATAGAGGTTATGCCCTCTCACCTACCAATTCATTGTGGAGAAAGGATCTCACAGGTGAAGTAGTTATGCCTTTAGGGCTACTTACCATGGCTCTGGAGCAGCTGCATTATCCTCCCAGATCTGCAGGAGCAGGTAAGTAAGTTTGTAGCTAACTGTATAACATGACATCAGTTAAATACCAGGAATACATTGTGAACATTGAAGGGGACATTGCCCCAGCCTTTGGGCCCTTCAGAGAACTCCATATTGATTACGTGGATATGTTCAACAGGTGTAGCCATTTTCATTACCTTATTGTTGTAGTTTCTTCATTTTCATGATGGATTTAGGCTGGACCCTGTGCTCACCCTCATGCAAAATCATCAGCTAAATGTTTGGTGTGGGAGGTATTTCCATGGTGGGGAATATGTGAGGTCCAGGATCCAAGAATGGAACTCACTTCTCCTATTAACACTTTACATAAATCACTTCTTCATTGGTCACAAGGTTGTGTTCACTGTATCACCCACAGGCCAATGAAATTGTGGAACATTGGAACATATGAATGGATTATTGATAAACCATTTAGATAAACTGTGTTTTACTCTGGGGGAAAAAACTGGTTGTATTGCCTTGACTTGGTTTTGTTTTATCTTCAAAACCAGCCAGGGAATGAGAACCATGTGTCCCCCCATAAGGTAGTTACAACGAGGAGAATACATACATCACTCTCAACTGCCCAGAAGTCATCAGAAATGGTAGGAGAGCCGTTCAGGGCTTAACTTAGGGATTTAACCCGAGCTGTCAAGACTTATATATTCACAGGTTATTTCTTGTCATCAACAGCCAGATTACAGCACAGAGCGGCAATCTAGAGTCTGAAGCTCTACAATGGCCTCAACACTTCCCGGGGGACTCAGTATTCATCCAAACATCTGTCCGATGTTGTTGTGACCAACACTTCCATGGTCCATAGACACAGGTGTATTTTACTCCAAGTGCAGTAAAGATGCAGGGCCACAAGTGCTGGAATCACCTGTCTGATGTTCAAAGGATACCAGCACTCCTCCACCTGCACAAGAACAAGGCACTAGTGGAGAGTAGCCAAATAATTATTGAGTTAAGTATTCCTGTGGAAATTGTAGCTCGTTCCAACTAAGGCATTTGTGAGAGTGACAGAATGCCAGACAGTGGTTAATTTTTGTAAAGATTGTGGATGAGTGATAAAATGTATATTTGGGTTTTGCCTCTCTCCCTTTGCTTGTTTCCCTGTTTAGGTGCAACAATTTATATTTATATTTATTTATTTATTTATTACATTTGTTGATAGTGCCCAAACCTGGAAGTATCACAGCGCTAGTTAAGATTACAGTACAGGCCGTACAGTCAAGAGATAATTGGAAAGGCATTAGGCACATCTGTTAAACAGTACAGTTTTCTGTTTTTTTCAGAAGTTTAGATAAGAGGACTCTTTTTGGATACATGGCAGCAGGGCTTTCCAGAGAGTGGGAGCTATGACAGTAAAACTTGCTCCACCTGCTCTTTTTCTGGTGAATCTAGGAGTTGCTTGAGATAAGGTGGTCGAGGAGTGTAAGCAACATGGTTGGCACTTTTGGTGATGCACTGGTTAAGGTAGGTTGGTGCTGTGTTATGATGCATCAGTGCATAATTGATAGGATTTTAAATTCAATGCAGGCTTTGATGGGCAGCCAATGAGCCTTGTACATAGCTTGCGAGATACAGTCATGCACAAGACAGCTCTGAGGGAAATGTTTTGCATAAATTGGAATTTAGTCAAGTTTTTGGTTGAGGTTCCAGAGAGGATGACGTTACAATAATTCAGTTTACTTCCGATGATAGCCCTGGCTAGCATAAGGCAGTTGTCAGAAGATAGGCATTTTCTGCTGACATTAATGAGTTTGGTTGAATAGGCTGGAGATGAGGCAAAGGGCCGTGACATGTTTTTGCATAGATAGTTCTGAGTCTAGGTAGACTCCCAGGGTTTTCACATGGCAAGATACAGGAGTAATGTTTCCATCAATGGAAAAGGAGGAAAAGGCTGGGTCCAAGTGTTTTAGTTGGTGTGGGGAGCTGATTATGAGAAGCTCCGTCTTGTCATCATTCAAGCAGAGATGGTGGTTAGCCATCCACGCTTGGATGATACTATAGAACCGATTGATATTGGCAGAGTCTAGGCTGTGGTTACTGGTGAGTTTCAGTGTCAAGGCTGTCAAGATGATTACAAAGGGGCTTACTATACATATTGTATAGCATGGGTGACAGGCATGAGTCTTGGGGGAAGCCATATGCTACAGGGGTAGGGTGTACAGCTTTGGATGCAGCGAAGATCCTGGAAGAGCGCTCGCTCAGAAAGGAGTTAATCCAACTGGCTGCATCTTTGGAGAGGTTAAATATGGAGGTGAGATGGTAAAAAAGGATGTCATGGTCAACCAGGTTGAATGCAGCAGATAGGTCCAGTAGAAGGAGAATGGAGAGCACTCCTGCATCACGTATGTTGTCAATCTGGATCTTAAGGTTAAGGAGTGTGGCCTCCTTACTATGTCTTGGTCTAAAGCCAGATTGTCATGAGCCAAGAAGGTTGTTGGACTACAATACAGTCCTGATGGCACGATAGTTGGTGGTTGATGGTGAGGTCAAGAAAAGGTTTTCTGAGCAGGGCAATGACCCAAGCTCCTTTGAAGGTTGTAGGGATAGTGGAGGCGGCATTGATATATTTGGCAATGGTAGGTGTGAGGGCGTTTGCACACATCTTGATGATGTGGGAAGGGAATATTTCTCCTTTTCAATTGGATGGTTTAAGAGAGACATGGGAGAAGTGGAAAGGGGGAGTGGTGGTCATGGGTGATTATTAGATGGGGCAGAGATGCATCCTCAGTCGAGAGTAAGGATTTCTTGTGGATGGTTTTGTCTCTGAGGTTGTGGGTTTTGTTGTGCAGGTCAGACTGTAGGAGGGAGCTCCCGTTTTTTTCTTTCAGGAAACAAGTAATAGTAGGTGCTGGGGATTCAAGCTCTTTGAAGATTTTGAAGAGCTAGTTTTACTGATCCTTGTATTGTAGATGCTAGATTTGGTGACAATGATAGCAGCTTTGCATTTCTTAGCAGAGGCGAGTAAGCCCTCTTTGTGTGCTTGGGAAGGGTTTTTCCCCATAGGTGTTCCTGGGCCCTTTTCTGTTTGGGGAGGGTAGTTAGTTCATCTGCGAACCGGTTGTGGTTGTTGGTTTCATTTTTGTATCATAGTTTTGTGAGATACATATAGGTCAATTGTAGAGTGGCATTATATGTGGTGAGGATAATTTCAGGATTAGCACTGTCAGGAAGTAGGGCAAGGGAAGCACAGATAGTAGGTTCAAGCATCTCCTTAGTGAGTTTGCGGGTGTTTCTTGCCATGACAGGGAGTCGGTTGGTGGCTTTGCAGGCTGTAGTAGATTTAAGAGTCATGGTGAAGGGCATCAAGGAGTGGTCTGACGAAGGCAGGGGGTCAATGGTGGTGATTGTGATGGGCGTATTGAGGTACATGATCCAATCAAAAATCCAGCCTTCGACATGAGAAGTGGTGCTGGTGGCTTGTGTGAAGCTCATCTCTTGAAGTGTGGCACTAAGGGCAGTGGCTTGGAATCTGTGGTATTATTGAAGTCTGGTGTCAGGCTTAATGAGCGGTGAGAGGAGAAGAGGGATATCAGTATACACGTAGCTAAAGTTGTTTGGTTGGCAGTAAAGGAGTATGATGTTGATGGTTGTTTGGGGCATGGCTCAATTTTAGTGAGCAACATTACATAGGCTAGCAAGGTAGTCAGGGCAGGTTCAGATGGGAATGGACGATTTGTAGATGATGGCGACTCCTCTACCTGGATTGGCGGGTCTGTCTGATCTGAGAATGCAATATCCATTAGGGATGGCAAGATACAGTGTGGGACCTGCTGCCTCATGCAGCCAGGTTTCGGTGATGGTGAGTGGGTCTAGGTCCTTATCCAATTTGAGGTTATGTATATCCTGGGCATGGACACAGAGTGATGTGCGTTGATGAGGGCGGAGGAAAGGTGAGCACATTTAGGGGCAGTGGGGCGAGGAGAGGAATTTGGGCGTGATTGTTACAGTATAATGTTTTCCTTTCATAAAACATGCTCTAAAATGTATGACAGTGATAGCGAGCTAGCTCGTTTAAACTTTGTCATTGCTTCATGTACTTCTTCAAACTCGGTTTTGTTTTGTTGTAAAAAGTATCATAGGTTGCTTTAGGTGTGGTGAAAAGGAAGCTGTAGTTTTCACTTTTTTTAAAGAGGGTGTTGTATTTCCTTTGAGTGCAAATAATTGTTTACAGTCTGTTACGTGATATATATATTTCAAGTCCTTTTGCCAAAGCACATATTCATATTTTATGATTGAATGATATTCTTGAAAGTAATTTTTCAGTGGACACCAGAATTCCTGTACTTATTTATTAGTCTAAACTAAATTCACATCAAGATTCAGAATAAAAGGTTGTCGCTTTGTTTATACTTTCATTTTGTGCAAAAAAATGATTTAGAATTATTCAAACATAGTTCATTAGATGCATCTTTTGTCATCATTTTGTCAAAACAATATCAAACACAAAATGGTGCATTATCAGGAAACGTGCATCCTCTTGCCTAAATGCTATGTAATACGTCCTTAAGTGGATTTCACTAATAGCTGAACAAAAATGTGCTCATGTATGTCATCAATTAAGTTATAATTATTTCCTCATCTGGTTAATTTGTCAACATTGAAAATGGTCAGATTGAAATCAGCAACTCGAAAATGCAATAGAGTGAAATTAAAATAACTGTAGCACCAATTCATCAAAATAAGTAAGAGGCATCTGAACCTTAAAAGGGTTTATTTACAGCTGGCAGAATATAAAAATTATATTTGAAAATAAATGTAGCAATAGTCATTGCCTTAAAATAATTAAACAATTTCAGATGTAGCACTTAAGTGTGCTTGTGTTTTCCCTTTATTGTGAGCATTTTAGATAGTATGTAACTGGCACCCTGGAATGTTAGAACAGTCTGCGCGTTTGAGTTAGTATAAGGTTCCAGGGTAGGGACAGGTTGGTCTCTGCTCTTATTGTAAGTGGTCTAGTTGGATGTAGAAGGGTTTACGGGGGTATCCCCCATTCTGTATTGAGATATTTAATTTTAATTTATTTAATTTATTTATAGGGCGCTTTACACCAAGATGAAGAGTAGGGGAATGTGGATTGGGGATGGGCCCTTGAAGTTTGTAGGAAGTGCACACAGGAAGTGCAGTTGTGGCAAGATGTTGTGTTGCTGGAGCTTCAGGAGATGGACGTTTGAGCCCCTGTGGTTGGACGTACAACGTGCAGGTGAGACGGGTCAAAGATCAACAAGCACATTGCACAAAGCATGCATGCAAATTGCAAATGGAAAATTCAGTTTGGGCAAGAGGTTGTATTGCTGGAACTCCAGGAGCCAGAGGTTTGAGCACCCAATGTTCAGTCGTACAACATGCAGTGGAGCAGGACCAAATATCAACAAGCACAATGCTCGAAAGCTGCACAGAACGTGCACATGAAAAGTGCATTCATGGCAGTTGGGAGCGGTGGTGGTGAATATAATGGGTATGTCTATCAACCTTTTAAAGCCATACTTCACCTGACAAGGTATGCTTGGTATAGTAAAACCGCACCTAAAACAATTGCAAAAACCAGCAGGCCAACATTGTGCACGCCCATCATGACTGTGCAGTCTAGTACACCCTCCACCAAATCGATGACTACTGCCATACCCAAGCTATCGAATGGTATAAATGGTTCCACTTGTATCACACACTTGTTTCATGAAAAAGCTGACATGCACAATGATATGGGTCCTGTGGTATCTGTTGTTGATACTACAGGTGCAGTCATTTCAAACATAGCTGTCAGTACTCATTTCTCTGCCCTCTGGAGCATGCTGCACCAACCGTTATATCAAGTGAATTGAGCACTTCAGATCTATTGCTTATTAATGCTGAAATATCTCAAAATCGTTCTGGGCATCAGCAATCCTCCATGAGTTCTTGACTCCATCTCTTTTTCTGGTTCAGCTCTCACGTAGCCCAGGATCTATTTCATCCAAACAACCTTCCTTGGCTCAATACTCCAGCCCTCACTGTCTAGATCAAACCCCTAATTTGGGCTCAAACACAATCTCTGCACTAAACGTTGTCTTCAACTTGCTTCAACATTTATAGCACAACTGGTTCAAGATGGTGAGCAGTCTATACTTCACAACCCAGTGGATTACTTCACAACTCAGTGGATAAGGAAACAATAAATTTAACACATATACCTCCTGATCCCATATGAAAAGAATATTGTGACCTGGCCCTTGGTGCTATGGCAATACCAACTTCACAGGGAACTAATGTCGGATTAAGATCACTATCTCCTTTCCTTGTGTCAAAAAATATCCTCATCATTCACAGCATGATTAACATGTTTTAATAAATCAAAAATATTTGCAAAAATCTGATTGCTGGAAGAAATAGGGGCTCATGCAAATTTTTAAGACATCTGAGAACGGGCAATCAGGAAAAAAAGCCCTGATAAATAAATTAATAATGAGAAAGTAACTTGCAGTGCTGAAGCCAAAAAGATTACACGGAAAAAGAAGAAAGGGAGGAAAAGATACAGAATGGACAGTCAAACGATATGATTTGTTCCATGAAGGAAGGAATAATACTTTCCCTTGTATCAGAAATATCACTGCCTGATCAAAGGATATTAGACAGGGTGGCATACTTACAGATTCAAGCTTTCTGGAACAAAACAATCTTCCGGGCACCCAGCAATCAGGTTTAAGACCTCAGCATGGAACTGAAATGGCACTCATTGACCTCAAGGCCCAAGTTGACGCGCTGAGAGATCAGGTTAAATGTGCCTTATTACTCCTCTTAGATCTTTCAGCAGCATTCAACCTGGTGGACCACACCATTCTGTCAAACCACTTAGAATTAGCTGCACACTTCTCACAACATGCCATAGCGTGGATTCAATCTTTCTTGAGTGAAAGAACAATGAGAGTCTTTTCCACCTCGAAAGCAGCTGATCTCATCCCCATTTCATGTGGAGTTCCCCAGGGTTCCTGCATCTCCCCTACTCTGTATAATATATTTACCAAGCCCCTCTTTGATGATGTGGATAGTCTTCTCTTCCCACTTACAGGGGATTACAGCCAGGATTTGGCCTTGGTGAATAAAATATACCTCATCATCCAGGCATGGATGGCATTCCATGGCCTATGCCTGAAGGATGATAAAACGGAACTCATCGTCCTGGGCACCACACCCAATATCAACAAACTTGGCCATAAATGTATCTCCTTTGATATAGATGGCAACACGATTAAGGTGATGAAGGAGGTAAAAACACTAGGTTTTTATCTTGATTCCGGTCTCACCCTGACAAAACAAGTGAATGCTATGGCATCCGCCATGGCTTACATGTGTAAACTGATCAGATCTGCTAAATCCTCCCTCTCAACGAGCAGTTGTATCACTTTGGCAAGAGCACTCGTGCTAAGTTGGACTACTGCATTGTCTTTACATTGGAGCTAATAAATATATCACTAAGAAATTTCAAATACTCAAACAACGCCTTGAGAGTGGTGCTAGGAATGACCAAAAAAGATCATATCTCCACTGCTAAGAGAAATACTAACTGGCTATCTACTCTTGATACAAATCAAACTCAAAACTGCCTCCCTAACTTTCAAATCATTCAACAATGCAGCACCTCTTTACCTAACTGAGAGGTTTAACAAAAGACCGACACTCCGACCTACTAGAATGACCTACACCAACTGTCTGACCGTTCCTCCATTCAAACAAGCTACTAATGGTGGAAATAACTTCCCTGTCAAAGCTGCCCAATTGTGGAACTCCCTGCCTCCATACCTGTGGGAAAACCAAACATACCGACATTTTAGACTCAAAATTATCAACTGGTTTAAATCAAATGATCTTTAAATCCAGACCAGAGAGAGAAGGACCTCTAACCTCTCCCACTTCACTAGCCGCTTCATGACCAATCTCTTTTACCTTAAAGACCCTCATGACTTACAATCTGTAGATACCATTGTATTTTATTTTATTTTGTCTATTGCCAACACTGCCATCCTTATTATCTGTGTAATCTGCCAACGTTGCTAAGCTTTGTACTATAACCTGTATGCTCTTTCTGTAAATGTGCAATATGCAATTTTGTGAATTCTTTGTACTATATTATGTAACCATGTAACCTTAAAATAGCCTTGTCTTCGTGCCCCTGACACCTCTGGGTTTTGGCGCGCGTTACAAATAAAGAAACAAACAAACAATAAGGGACAAAGGAACACATTTTTATTTTGGACGTATTTGTTTTCTTTGTTTCATTTAGTAAGGAATACCAAGCAGAATGAACAACTAATACAGTACAGATGATGGCCAAGCTACTTAATGAAAGTTGTGGTTCAAAAACAAGCCACCTCCCAAACAGAAATAACACCATCGGCCAATAGTTTTGGAGTGCAACCCCTAGATGTCCAAGAATATGGCTGACACCTGGTGGTAGCTCTCCAGCACCTCATCGTAATGTGACTGTGACTCGTGAGGCTAATGCCCACTCTAAGTCTGCTACCTCAACAAATTATTCATTGATTTGTATGGGTGTCTTAGTTTGGAATTCATACTTGCGAGGGCTCCTCCTATTGTGCTGAATCAATCATAGTGTTGGCTTTATCAGATGATACTCCAAGACGTAGAAAGATTATCTCTAAATATATCGAACATATTGAATATATTGATATACACATGACGGACCTTGCTGTAATGCATATGCACTTCAGAATTGAATTTGACATGCTGTTATCTCTGGGATACGACCTGTTCCAATACACAGATAGGCAGTTCTTGAAAAATACCAATATTAAAATGGTATTAACTCAAGATAAGGGAATGAGTAATACTGGGCCCAGTTTGGGCCTGAGGTTTTGCTGTGGAAATGGGGCTTCCATGAAGAGGTCAGTCCAATTTGTTACAAATGACCATAGTTCTCAAGTGAGTGAGGTGGAATGGTCATGGTTGTTGTCAAGTTTAGGCCAGCAGAAGAGCAAGCATGAATTGTCAAAACGTAGGCTATGGGGTCAGGATATAAAAATGATATCCTTGATTAGCCATGGTTTTAATACCCTTTTTAGAGCTTGCTTGGAGTCAATACGCTTATCTGATTTTCACATTTTAAATCTGCAAGAGGTATGGCTAAGAAATATCCTTATCTAAATGGATACTCTGTTTACTTGCAACCAGCCCAAAAGGGCACTCGAGGTTGGCCTTTTGTGGCCTACTAACAACCATCAGAAATGGTATTACTTATGTTTGCAAGAATTGGCAAGTTAAGCATTCAGGTCACTAAGTTAAATTAACAAGGGTTAATGATATCTTCTTAAATGGTAACTTGCTTATCATAAATTTGTATCAGAATCCCATGAAAACCATAATTTGGACCATGTAATAATTGCAGGGGACTTAAACTGTAAATGCAGGAAATATATGCAAAGCCCACATTTGGTTAATAGCTCTAACAATAGTGTGAGATTAGACTCTAATAAAGGGTATATCTATAGCAATCTTTATTTTATTATATTTTTTGTTTAAAGCGCAGGACTAGCTCAAGAGCAGCAGAGCACTGTACAAGGTGTGGGAAACCTTGTATTTGGGCTGGCATCTTTCAAAAGTAGTGCAGTAATGTGTGTCTGTTTGGCAGTGTGCATGTCCATTGGGATTATTCCTTTGTGAGGTGCTGTTCAAAAAGCCACGTTTTAAGAGATTTGCGAAATTGGAGAATTGTGCGTGGATTCTCAGCCGATGCAGGGTTTGAGTTCCAGTGTGTTGGTGTGTGAAAAGAGGATGATTGTTTTCCGGTCCTCCCTTTGTGGGCAAGTTGGGATTAGAGCTGGTTGGACAATTTGATGGAGTTTAGCCACCAGGTACACTGGTATGCTACTTGAGATTGATTTGTAGTTGATACATGCAGTCTTGAACAGTATTCTGGCCTGGAGAGGAAGCCAATGTCGTTTGCATAGGACACAGTGTGATCTGATCGAAATTTGTTGCCCCATAAAACAGGCTGCAGCATGGTGGACTGCCCTAGGGTAGCCAAATGAGCGCCTGGGTGCCCGTTCAGGAGGGTGTTTATCCCATTGATATGCAAGACCATAAGTGCCTGCACTATCCTCCGCAGGTCCTGCGTCATGATGAAGGGTTTGATTTTGTGAAGGGTGGAGATTTGGAGCAATCTTATAAATACCTGCCTTCTTTTTTGTCCATATTGGGAGTGGACGCGCTCGGAACCCTTTTGTCCCCAGCTCGTCCACTCCCGATCCACGACAGGCCATCATGGAAAGGAACAAGGGACACCACATAGTCCCTTCTCTCTTTTCCATGGTGGCCATTTTATTTGTTTACATTTTTCTCTATTTTTTGAACTGCGGCCAAGGAAAGGGCAAAGGGAATACATGTAGTCCATTCTCCCTTTCCTTGGCAGCCATTTTGTTTATTTACCTTTTTACGTTCATTTTCAATTGCTGCCATGGAAAGGGGAAATGGACTTCGTTTTCCCTTCCCTGGCGGCCTTTTTTTTACATTTCTTTTTTTCTGT
Source organism: Ambystoma mexicanum (assembly GCF_040938575.1). Classification (NCBI taxonomy): domain Eukaryota; kingdom Metazoa; phylum Chordata; class Amphibia; order Caudata; family Ambystomatidae; genus Ambystoma; species Ambystoma mexicanum. Next base: position 468,781,563 of record NC_090923.1, read on the forward strand.
TCTGAAATCTAGTAGCGTTACAGAACGGACAAAAAAGGCTTGTAGTACCCTGTTCTTATGGGCCGGGGTACTAATAGCAATAGGACCCTCGCAGGGGGGGCATTACCACTTCAGGTAATGCCATGGGGCCTTCGTTAAGGCCCTATTAGCCCCGGGCATTAACTGAAGTGGTAATGCCCCCCCTGCTCCAGGCCTATTGCTTAATTATGCACCTTTAAAAGCTCAGTTAATCGTCTGAGGGCTAAGGGTCCTGCTTCACTTTTATCAAATAAGGCTGGAAACTGCATAATATTGACACACAATATACCTAAATTCAATTGTAAACTGTGGCTTTGTCTAATTCACTAAGCAACGAGGTGAAAGATTAATCTTTCTTGTCTTAATTTTTACATTTCTTTTTCCATCTGGTGCACAACTCAGTAGATAATCATAATAAGGGTGGCAGTTCTAATGTAGTCCAAAAAAGAAGACATATTTTGATAAGTAATTTCTAAAATAAAAACAGGCAGTGTAAAGAAATCTACGTTCCTTGGTAAAATGTGCAAAGCCTGCCACCTTTGTGCCTGCAAAGAGCGTGAAAAGAAGAATATTTTTCTCTGCAGTACTCTCTACGTGTTCCTGGCTCCTGTGTGCCTTGTGAAGTCTTTCTACAGTGTTTTCTGCATAGAGGGCGGGACTTTTGCTTAAAACCCCTCTCATTCCGCAGAGCGGCCACGGAGTAGTTGCAGAGTAGCAGTCTCTGCATTACTCTCTACGTGTTCCTGGCTCCTGAGAGCCTTGTGAAGTCTTTCTATAGTGTTTTCTGCAGAGAGTGCGGGACTTTGCTTAAAACCCCTCTCATTCCGTGGAGCGGCAACGGAGTAGCTGCAGAGTAGCAGTCTCTGCAGTACTCTCTACGTGTTCCTGGCTCCTGTGTGCCTTGTGAAGTCGTTCTACAGTGCTTTCTGAAGAGAGGGCGGGACTTTGCTTAAAACCCCTCTCATTCCGCGGAGCGGACACTGAGTAGCTGCAGAGTAGCAGTCTCTGCAGTCTATGGCAGCAAGGGCAGCAAAAGGAAAAATGGAAAGGACATCGTTCTCCCCGCCTCTGCCACACAGACTCTGCAGACCGACTCAACCCAGCCTGAGGCGAAGGGCCGCTGCCTACGGAGCTCTAAAAAAAGTATGGCCCCCCTGTCCCCCCTGGCGATACATCCTTCTCCCCCGAGTCGGGAGGCGGGGCTCTCTGCGATGAGGCAGGCGCCCCTCGCTAGCATCGAACTTGGACCGCTCCCGACGGTGGAAGATCCGGAGACTCCCCGCGGAACTCGCCAGCTTCTCCCGACACAGCTCCCACCTCCTGCTGGCAGCCTCTCGCCGTTTGAGGCGGGTTCAGCGTCGCCCCTCGGAGGAGTGGAAATGCCGTCCGTCCAAGGTGAGGAGGCGCATGCGGGATGAGAGGGGAGGGGAGCGAAGGGGACTTTGCATTGTCTGCACCGTTTGACCTACTGCCATCCGTACGTGCGGCTTCTGAGACAGTGCCTTCACCCCTCCTCCCGCCTACTACTCCTCTCTCTTCAAGGGAGGTGTTGCAAGATCTGGGTGTGGAGGGGACACCTATGGCCTTGTTAAGCGCTGGGAATAGCACTCTGGGGCCCATAAACATAACAGTGGTCCCCATCCTGCACCATCCCCACCCACATTCGTAGGAGGATTTGGCAGTGGTGGGTCCATCCCCGTCAGGATTGTTGAAGGCAGAGGAGCTGCAGGCAGCAGCTGACGAGTGAGTGTCAACCGAGCCTGCTCTGCCTGCCGTCACCTCGAGAGACCAGCTGCCGGGCAGCAACGCTAAATCCCTATACGTTTCTGCAAACTACTTCCATCAAAGAAAAAGGGGGCACCGACGCGCAGAAAACAATGGGCCCATCTTCGACAAAAACCTGGCCTTAAAGCACAGTCGATCACGCGCCTTAGACTTTCAAACTCACCTGTAAGGCCTCAGAAATCTCCCCCGAAGGGGGACATGACACTTCCGGCACCTAACAACAAGTTCTTTGCAAAAAAGAAACCAACTTCCCTGAAGAACTTTCAGATGCTGAGATTCTGAAAGTAGTCTTAGATCAAACTTCTCTGACTAAGAACCCTGGGGGGGCCCCTGGCGTGGGACCAGCCTTTTCGACAGACCCTGCACGAGACTTATTTACCGGCACCGTGTCGGACGCCAGAGTCAGATGGCACTTTGGCTCACCGTGACCCGGCGCCTCGCCCTTGTCAAAACAGCACGCCACCATCACCCGGGACGGGGAGGGGGATAGTACATCGCAGATTCCGAGGCGCCCTGTGGTGCTCACGAAGGCCTCTCTAAACCCAGGATCACAAGTCGGGAGGTTGACTGCCCCCTCCCGCCTTCGCGGCTACGCCCCCTCCACCTGACTCCTCATTGAGGCACCTGGCGACTCGGCGATTTTCGGTGGATGCTCTAGATAGATTGAGTGACCACGAGTGCCATCCCCATCCCCCCGAATCGCTCTCACCAGTGCGGGGGCCTTACACGAAAGAACCTGGACTCGTTGACGTTACACAGGTTCCCTCTTCCTTAGGGGTGACCGCGGGGGCACAGCTGGGAGGAATTGAGGACCCTCCCCAAACCCTGGCAGTTCCAGCCTCTGATATCAGGGGAACCCAAAGGTCGGGCGGGAGCCCTGTCTCATTGGTCCCAGATAGCTCTGCTACTCGAGGAGCACCAGTGCGGGCCCAGAGCTTTGGCTCCCAAACACCATCCAGCCCCACAAGAACCAGACGCTCAAGCTAGTTACCAGGAAACCCTCCTAAAGATTCCCTGGTGAAGAAGACAGACTTAAGGCTAATTATGTCCACGGTAACACTGGCTCTCGCCCCGTTCTGTAAATTGTACGAGTCTATAAATGACTCTTTGAAAGACCACAGCTCCATCACAGCAATGATGAACAGCCGTTTGATCTTCTTGGAAGGATACATAAATGCACTAAATAACAGAATGGAAAAACGCCAGGCAGACGAGGAGCCGGAGCAAGCCCAGGCCTTTGCATCGAAAGATAGAAGTGCGCTCTCCACCGCACCAACACGAGCCCCAGTCCTTGATTCCAGCTCCCAGACCCCTTACTCGGGGTTGACCCCTTATCAAAGGGGCAAACGGAAGCGTTTGGGCCAGGGCCCACAGGCCGGGGAAACGCCGGGAGCAAAGCCAAGACAGTAGTCGCAAACACAAATGGCGCCATTAACAACAAAGTTATTCTCATTTTGCCTGATTGCGACCCAACTAAAGATCCCAAAGAAAGGGTAAAAGTACCTGTAAACAAAGAATTTGCTATCTTTGAAAAACAGAAAATAAACAACAACCTAGCTTCTTCACAATCTAGTCTGACTAGAGAGGTTATCACTACAAAGGAAGGGGGACCCTGCATCTGGACGGAGAAACCCTTGCACACCGAACCACCGGCAATTACTGCCCGGGCAGGAAAATCCAAACCCGGAGGGAGGGGGGAACGCCTCGGGTAGCGCCCCTGCAGCTAAGGAGGGCGAACGGGAGGTGGAGGAGGTTTTACTCAACCTCAGTGTTTACCCGCTATCCGACGACCACGAGGATAGCAGTCAGTCTTTGCACATGGAAGAGGAGACCTCACCCTTTCAGACTTTAGAAAATCGCTGTAAGAAGCTCATCAAGAAGCCTATTTGGGGACCGGCGCCTACTAGGTGCCCCCCCAGGAATACCCAAAACACACACACAAAAAAGCAGGCAAAGGCCATCAAGCTTAGTCCACTCTCCTCCCAGACGGAGGGCCGAGAAAACCGCCTTCTCCCCTACACCCCGACAACACTCAAACGCAGAGATGGGTGCACACTACTCGGGCCAAACGGCTATCTGGAATGTTAAAGCACGCCGAAACCCTCAACACGGAAAACAAGATTAGGTATGGCCGTAGACCCAGTCCAAAGCATGCTTCTCGAAGACCGGTTCTCCGCTCCAAAACAGAACGCACTTTCAAGATAGAACAACTGCCGGACAACAAAATATATGTGGTACTAAATCAAGGCTTTGTGCTCCAACTTTTCTAAATGCGTGCCGTCACTCTGACGAGTGGAAACAAAAGACATTGTTTTGGTAGAACCCTTCCATGAAGGTAAAACTGCTAGCGCATACTTATACGTGCCTACTAACTGCGCAAAAACTAGGATCTCCGAGGCGGCTGAGAATTTGTTGAAGTTGGGGTTCGGCTCGTTCGAACTAGAAGAGAGTGTGCCTCCCACCTCACCACGTCTAAGTTCTGAGTCGGCCAGGCCTCAAAAACTTTGCCATTCCACGAACTCAAGCAGCAAACCAAAATCGTCTCGGGCAACTACTGATTCGACACACCCAGAACAGCAAGTCAAAAACAAAGAACCAAACGACCCAGATGGCCCCACACGGGGTTTCACCCTTAGATCGCATTCAGCGACAGACATCTATCTACCCACACAGGACAAGCCAAGAAATGAAAGTGCGTACAAAGACCCACTGGGAATAGGAAGATTCCCGGTTGGCCCTATGGCAAAAATTCAACGCACTGTTACCCAATCCCTTAAGTCGAAGGACCCAGAACTTCAACAAACCATCAAACAAGCTCCATTAGCGCAATTATGGGCCTGGATATCGAAGGACCTCACGCGCAACAAGAACAAATAGCAATGCGCTAAGCGCCCCTCTGCACCGCTTTCCACTAGATCAATCATTGGGAAAGAAGAGATGTCATTGGGGTCGTGCAACACTCGGGGCTTCCTGCATCTGACCAAGAAAGGGGATCTAAATCTCGGACATTTTGATATTGTCTGCTTACAAGAGTCTTGGATAACAGAACTCCCCTCAATGGACGGATACGACATAGCGTGCGCTCCAGCAACAAAAGGGATCTTCGGTCGTCCTTCCTCCAGCCTTATAACAGCAATCCGTTGTGGCTGTGGATTACACCTTAAGAAAACGCTGAAATCCTCTACATACCTCCTCGTAACGGAGCTAAGCTGGGAACTGCCTTACGAAGATAAGGGCCCTTTCACTCAGCTGCTTTTAATTGTTATCAATGTTTATTGGAACCCTGCAGCCATGAGCGATATCTCTTTCATAGCCTTGATCAGACAGTCTATCGATGAAACTCTTGTGAACTGTCCAGAGGCCCTCTTGATACTCTGCGGCGACCTGAACATCACCTGGCCCCCGCACGATACAAGCTGCGTCCTCTCACCTTCCACATCTCCGAGAAAAGGATGTGGAACCAAGTGGTTGTCCTTGATGTCTTCTAGAGACCTACTCTGTGCCTTTGACCTATTTTCGAGAGTAAATCGACCACCAACCTGGGAGAGAGGTAACTCCTACGCGGACATCGATCATATTTTCGTAAGCAGACACTTGGCAGCCTTAACTAACTCGTTTGAAGTCCTCACGTCCATGGCTAGCGATCACAATCTGCTGGTCCTGAAGTGGAAGACTTGTTCAACAGATAAATTACACATGCTTGCACAAGTGGAGACCAACAATCAAAAAAATCACCTCAAACTATTGGTGGCTTCCCTTCTGAAGATCACGCATCACTATCAAAAAGAAGGAAACGAGCACTGTCAGAAAAAAGACCCACTATTACCAGACTATCAACCCCTCCTGGTACCATACCTATCATCAAATAACAAGCCTAGACGCAGTAGTAAACCGTTCACTCACGAGTACAGCAGAGAACTGGTGGAGAAAAGGTGTCTAGTGAGGAAAACGAAAAGACAACTGCGAGGATATCCATCGCCAGAAAATCAAGTCAGTTTCAACGGGGCTCAGTTAACTTACAAATCCTGGATCAGGCAACATCGATCACATTTATACCAACCTGATGCAGAAGCCATGCTGAAGTTGGTTTGTGGTCACCACCGTGAGAATTCTGGTCTCTTTTAAGATCTACATCCGCTCCTACGGAGGAATCACCAACAAACCCAATTAGCGAGGAAAGCTGGACAAACTTCTACAAAACCCTTTTCCAGACACCCTCGAAGTTAAACCTCTCGGAGATCAGCACTCAGTTGGAGCCATGGGTAGACCTGACCGACGAAACGGAGATAACCAAAGTTCTTCATAGACTCAAACCATCGAGAGCTCCTGGTCCGGACGGAATTACCAACTTCGACCTTAAACAAAACCCAAAAGAATGGTCCAAACGATGCAAAAAATCTAGGCAAATTCCATCCTCATGGACCACATCAGTCGTGGTGCCCATATTCAAAAAGGGGCGCAAAGAAGAACCAAAGAACTACCGCCCCATAGCATTGTTGGATACCATCGGTAAAGTCTTTGGTGTGTTACTACTACAACACTTTCAGCGATAGGCAAACAGGCCTCGTGTGCTGACCCGTTTCAGACGGGGTTCACAAAAATAATGGCATGGCGACAAACATCATGTACTTGAGCGCATTAAAGAGTAAAGTCCTTGGAGGAGGGCCACGTGTCTTTTTGACGTTTGTCGACCTGGCTCAAGCCTTTGACCAGGTGAACAGAGCAATTCTGTGGGGAACAATGAGACACTGGAACTGCCCCACAGAAATTGTCCAATCTATCCAAGCACTCCACCAAGACACCAAGCTGCGCGTGAGGCTGAATCAAGCTGGCTTATTATCGGCAGAAATCCCAGTGGGAAGAGGAGTGAAGCAGGGCTGTCCATTAGCCCCGGCCCTCTTTATTGCATACCTTGGCGACTTCAAGGATTCCGAATCATCTATTCGCTCTTTCCCCCCATCTATGGGGGAGCAGGAAACAACAAGGCTATTATATGCAGATGACCTGATCTTAATGGACATGACTCCGATCGGCCTCCAACGCCAGTTAGACAATCTGGCTGTTTATATTCGAACTAATGACCTTACCATCAACGTATCCAAAACCAAGATACTGGTGTTGGAAAAAGCGAAACGCCCAAAAGAAAAACTGTCCTGGTACCTGAAGGGGGTTGCATTAGAAAAAGTCTACAACTTCAAATACTTGGGAGTCACCTTTGACTGCTCTAGCATCAACGCAACCTTGCAGTGCTCCCTAATGGACAAAGCAAAAAAACTGGCGGCACCAGCTTGTGCGTTGGACAAGAAATTCTGACGTTTTTCCCTGCTGCCGATGGTCCGATTCTACCGTGCAAAGGTGGTTCCGTCTCTCACCTATGCAGCAGAAGCTCTCCCTCATACGCCAGCGCACCTGTGGCAGAAGTTCGAGGGTTACTTTTGGCATACGGTATTAGGCCTGCCAAAATCTACTTCCATGCTATTAATTAGAAGAGAGTTAGGTCTTCTCTCTTTGGGTGGGACCACAGAGATAAAAAGCATGATGCTGTACAGGAAAACGCTGCTTCCAGACTGTCCGCACCTACTAGCCATAATACGAGCAGAAACTTTGGGCACACGCTGCAGCATGCTAAAATCCTGGGAAGAAGCGTGTAAACTGAAACTGCTGGAAATTCACTCTTCGGAGGTCGAGCTCATCCGATACCCGAAAAAAATAAAAAGGAAAATGGGTGAGCTCGACTGGATCAAAACTCTGGACAATGCAGCAAAGGCAAAATCAGTTAGACATCTTCCCCCCTAACAAAGTAAACTAAATATGATCCCAAATTACCTGAGTATGTTTCCTAGCAAATCGGCTAGAAATGTGTTCTTAAGACCGCGCTTAAATCTTCTGGAATCCAAGGAGATTTTAAAACTCAGAGGGCTAAGCAACTCAGACACATGTTGTTTCTGCAAAAATGAAGAAGAGGTTGAAACCATACGCCACCTGTTACTAAATTGTCCAGGAACAAAGGCAATAGGCGAGAAGTTTCTGCTACCGCACCTTTCAGGATCGTACACTAAGGAAGAGGAACTGTGGTGGGGTCGCTTAATGAGCAGAGAAAGGACTACCTGGACAATTGCCACCACACAGACTCTCAAACACATTTTGTCTTTGTGAATCAAAAGCTTGGTTTCCTAATTAATTAAGCTCTCACTGCGACTTCTGTGATGTAAATCTAGACTGCTTTCTGCAGCCACGCTCCTCTTCCTTTTCTTTGCTTTGACTGCTCTTTATATACGTCCTTTTTTTTGCAGTTTCTTCTTCTACATTGTTTGTAAAAATCATACAAAAAAGATTAAATCAAATAAATAAATAATATAAATATTTTTTGTATTATTTCTTTTTATTTGGTTTAGTTGAGAATGTCAACTTTTCAAATTTAGCAATTAAATAAAAAATACATTTCATTTTCATAACAAAAAAGATAAAAGAAACTTTTACAAAGTAGCTTTGCACATAAAACAAAAGGCAAACAGTTGATTGTATTAAATACAACACACATGTCTCAAAAACAATCTTAGCATTAATCAAATAGAATGCTTCTAACTTTAGTGCATCATTACATGTGATGTCACAAAAAGAAGGAAATTGTCAACTCCACACAGAATAGTCATTTTTACTCCTGTGTCAACGTTGCATCTAGAAAGTGGATTATGGCCAGTCTTACTGCTAGTTTTGTATTAGCAAATAATTTTTGATATATTTGTGATCTTTCAACTGGACAGTGAGAGGCAAAAAGACCCTTAAAGAATAGATTACGTCTCTCCACCAGGGGCCGGGCAGTCAACAATTAGATGCTCCAAAGATTCCCTTAAGTCAATGTTTCCACAAAACCGACAGAAATTCTGTGTAGATGGAATTTGTTTACGTCTCGCTAATATCTCCCTGATCGGCCACAGATTAAATCTAAACCTCATATATTGTGATCTAATATACGGCGAAGGACAGGCCACTAAATAATCTGCAAGTTCTCGATAGCGCTTGGAGCCAAACAATGCTGGATCAAAGTCCTTGTACGGGCAGCATTTTGCCTGATTTGTACACCAATCATATTGGAAGATTTTAATCTTTGCTCGACCAGGATTATACATGGCCATGTCAAAGGTAACTGAAGCCTCAGAGAGAGCTTTTAAGAGGCCATTGTGAGGGGAATAGATTGTTTGATACCAACAAATAAAGCCATTATGCTCACTATATTTTCTGCTGATACTCCAACCAGGCATTTGCTCCACAGTGAACACATATACCAAATGACCTGTGAGCGCAGGGATGCTAGGCCTAATTCAAACCGAATCATTGGTAGGGGCACTGACCTTTCGATCAAAACCTTTTTCCAAAAACGAGCCTCCAAGCTGTCCCAATCTTTTGGAGCCTGTGTCTCAGCAGCATATAGTAAAATAGGTCTTATTTTCTGGTGATAAAAGGAAATAACATGTTTATGAGAACATTTACCATACTTATTGGCTATAATTTGCACCTGTGATGTAAGTATATGCAGTTTATTATCCAGATTTGTGATGTAGCTGTCTTGTGACACCTTTGCAGCAAACCACGTTCCCAAGTATTTATACTTTGAGACAACTGCTAATTTTACATCCTGGAGGGTCCAATTGAATTGTGCGGCTTTAGAGTTACCTTGAGAGCTACAGATAACAACCTGTGTCTTTTCAGTATTAATAGAGAGGTGATTTCCAAGGGCATAGCTTTCTAATTGTAAAAGAAGATTTTGAAGACCACTCAGTGACTGAGACAACAGAACTAAATCATCTGTGTAAAGTAACCATCTGATTTTTTGGTCTCCCAGCTTCGGCGCATCTCCTATAGTCCCTATTAAGGTTTCCCCATGTCCAAGATGAAAAGATTGAACAGGGTAGATGCTAAAATACATCCCTGTTTGAGGCCTCTCATAAAGGAAAAGACTTCTGAGAGTTGTCCCTGATTCGACAATCTAATTTGTATAGTAGTATCAGTGTGTAAATGCATGATTAATGCAAGCAAGGTTGAGGGACAGTTATATATCGTTGCAATTAATGGTATAAAAGAAGACGATCTATCGAATCAAAGGCGACCTTGAAATATATAAATGCTAGATAAAAGGGTCGCTTTAGCTGAGCATATTTGGCTTTCAATGTTAAGAATAGTAATATTCGGAGCTGTTCCTATTGTGGCCACAAAACCTGCCTGAAAGGGATCACGTAACTTTCACTTTTGGGTCCATGCATTCAGTTCTTTAAGAATAATCCTGCTGTAAATTTTACCAGGGGCCTCTAATAAAGCAATTGGCCTATAATTCTCTGGTTTAAAGAAGAATATGTAGCACCGGGAGGATAGCTCAGAGGCAACGCGTTTGGCTTAGAAGCACCTCAACTCAAAGCAAACACAGGTTCAAAGACTTGGTCCCATTAATCATAAGAATGGTAGAAGGGGCACTAACATTGAATATGGCAAAGGGATAGTGAACGAATGCTGCATGTAGTGCTTTATAAGCGAGTCCAATGTTTTTGGACTGTTACTAATACAGATCTCAAGTTTCAGGCTAATGCCCAACTAAATCCAATTTCGAAGGCACAGTGGCTATATTATTTTCGACAGCCCCATGCCCTCCTGGGCAAGAAGACCCCTAACTTTATAACACCTGGAATCTAGATTTTGAGACTGACAATATTATTAATATAATATCTAAAGCCAAGCTGTCAGGAGCAACAGGCCTAGATGGTCTCTGAAATCCTACCTTAAAGAGTCACACAAGTCTTTGGGCATCTGTTTTGTTACTAACAACTATTTCACTTGTTGAGGAACTACCGATATCATGGAAAAGATTGTATTTGATTCTGATTTTTAATAGACGTCACAGAATGGCATTATCTAATTTTCGGCCAATAGCCTTACTTGACATAAGCAATATGAATTATTTTCTCTATACTTCTAAAGAAACTACAAGACAGGGCTACTAAAAGAGGCCATCTAGATAAATGCCAACACGGTTTCTGTACGGAGGTTGGGTATTGGAACCCATTTGAACGCTTCCTGCTATCTTTAATTTAAAAAACAAGGCTGATAAAAGGACAAGGCCATCCTTGCAGCATTTAATGATTTATCATCTGCATTTGACAGAGTTAATAGAGATAAACTCTTGAGGCAGTTGTCTGATTGGGCCCTAGGATGCTTTGTTAGGGCTGTTAATCCATCTGCACACTAATGCAAACATCAGAGTTAGAATAGATCGGTTGGGCACTGTCTGATAGAGTTGAAACATTTAGAGGCCTATGCCAGGTATGTGTTCTGGTGCCAGCCCTCTCCAATGTATGCATCTCTAGGTTGGGTTCTTCCATTAGTAAAATAAATGCCTTTCCTGCCCACTTGGTTTTGTTCATCCTTCACTGGCTGGCTTATGCTTACGATTTGGTCATCCTCGAGAAACCACTCATGGGGATTCATCAAAGCATTAGTTCTCTGGAGTATTATATGAAGACTAATGATTTGGAAGTATCCTGGAAGAAATCTAAGGTCAAAATTGTTCCCTGTAATAGGAAAAGGGTGCACTTGAATAGGTATCTAAACAAGGTGAAAGAGGAGGTGGATGAACAATGTGTGCATTTCTGATTCGTGATTTACAACAAGCCATACATTCCATTACATATTGAAAAGTTGCGATGTGTTATGTGTTATGTTCGCAGCGCAAATAAAAAATAAATTGAAATATAGGCGCTACAAATTTTTACTGGTATTTAACTATTTTAAAGCCAACGTAGGTTCATGTCTACTTTGTGGGTCTGTGATTTTACATTTTGAAGATGGACTAATCTGGCACAAATTGGAAGGTCTTATATGAAGAAGTTTTCTATCACTACCAAAATACGTTCCTATCACAGTCTTGAGATCCGAACTAGATTTATTCGCATTGCAAGTATTGATCAAATGGAAACAAAGATTGTTATACAGGAAAATCATTGACCCACAGCATAACTCACGGTTTGAGAATCGTGGAATACTTGTTGATAATGGGAAATGTAATGAGTTAAACACATGGGTAAACAAATATGAAAACAATATCCAATGACTTAAACCAGGCTGGCTATTCTTTCCCAATAAATCCTCTGCCAATTAAAAGGACATTATGGAAAAATGATTGGTGTAGAAATAGACATTCCATGACCAGTTATGCACTTTTATTTTATCATGGATCTAAGGGGAAAATATACAATACTTTCAATAACTACCTCGTTACATTTCCAATTATGAAATGGAGGAACATTTTCTTATTAATAAGACTTAAGGCCCGATTCACTGAATATTTTGCACGTTCAAAGTGACTTTGCACTACCGACACAAACCCTGATTCATGGAACTGTGCAAAGTGTATTTTTGCTGGGCAAAGTCAGTGCAAAGTCGTTTTTGCAGTACCTGGATAACATGATAAGCCTGGTAAATGGGGCGAGAGTTTTCTCGGAACTTGATTTGAACAAAGGCTACCACAAGATCATGATAGACCAACAATCTCGCTACATCACTACATTTGCCAAGCCGGTCGGACTCTTCGGATACAAGAGACTCGATTTCGGCATCTGCTCGACAGCAGGAATATTTCAGGAGAGAGTATGAAGGGTGATTGAACATGTTGGTAACTGCTTCAACTACAGTGATGATATCCTTGTATTTGGAGCCACCCTCGCTCAACACGGCCAGGCACTTCACCAGGTATGCATGGCGCTGGGAGAAGCTGGCCTGACACTGAACAAGGACAAATGTGTGTTTCATAAATCTGACCTCAAATTCTATGGACACATTTTCTCACATGAAGGCATGACAGCCATATCTCAGGTTTCTGCTCCCCAGGATGTCGGTGAGGTGAGGTCTTTCCTGGGGATGGCCAACTATTGCAGCCGAGATCTTTGAGACTTTACGACCATCAGTGTCCCACTCATGGAGCTCACCAAGTAGGGCAGGGCATGCAGATGGTATCAGCAATGTGAGGAGACCTTCAAGCAAATAAAAAGGGACATTGCTTCAGCTATGCACATGGCCTTTTTCAATCCAAACCTATGCACAGAAGTGACTGTCGATGCCAGTCCCGTTGGCCTGGGGATGATCCTAGCACATCATAGAACTGGGTGAGAATCCCCTAGAATGGTTGATCGCATATGCCAGAAAGAGCCTATTGGAGGTGGAAACATGATATTCACAACCAGAAAAGGAGGGTGTGGCCGTTGTGTGGGTTTAGGAGCATTTCAAGCATTTCAGATGTTTCTCCTCTGCAAGCATTTCACGGTCGTGATGGATCATCAAGCCCTGGTGACCATCTATGGCAGATACAAATGCAAAATGCCACCACGATTAGAGAGGTGGGACCTGCAACTGCATGATTTTGACTTCACAATTGTTCACAAACCTGGGAAGGAGTACAACCCCACAGACTTCATGTCATGGCATCCCCTCATAGATATGTCAATCACCAAATCGATAGGCGAAGAGTTTGTGAATTTCGTCACTCACCATGGGCCACCAAGGGTCATCACGCCAGAAGTGATCTGGGAACACACAGAACAGGATGTTATGATCTTGAGAATACAAGACCTCATTAGGTCTGGAAGGTGGAGAAATGCAGATTTCACAAGCAGAGAAATGGGCGACAGGGCTGTGACAGAACTGCAAGCGTTCACAAATATAAGAGAGGAACTATCATTATAGGCAGAATGGCTTGTTATGCGAGGTCACAGAGTAGTGACCCCCCTGGATCTGCGGTAGCAAGTCATAGATCTGGCCCATGAATCACACAGGGGAGTGGTGGTCACAAAGAGACAGGTGAGAGACACATGTGGTTCCCAGGACTCAATCAAATGTTGGAGCGCACAATAGGTGCCTGCCACCTATGTCAGTGCACATCCAGGCTAAATAATGTGGAACCCCTAAAGATGTTGGGCATGCCAGAACTGTAGACTTAACATTTTGTTGTCATTCATCAATTGCAATCACTCTACTGGTTAGTAACTATCCTTCAAGAAATTCAATCCCAATATCAAGAACATATACATAAAATAATTTTTAATTGCAGATCAAACAAAATTTCCAATGTTATTTGTGACAATAAGATTTTTTATATGCATGTAAAACAGTTGTAACAAAACCTCCCAACTCCGACATCGGTCGGGTATAAAACATGAACAGAAAATGCCCAAACATGAGGCAATGTATCAACAGACTTGAGCATTCATAAGATTTCACATAGTCAGTGTCTTGAGATAACTCATATGTCCAAAAAAAAAACCTCTGGGTGTCAAAATAACCAATGTGTTTCGGATCATCGATCCATCTTCAGGGTTAGAGCTTCAATGTTCCTAATCAAAGAATCACTTCCTTAGTGTGGACCCTATAGGGCAATGAAAATAAACAGCTATTTAGGAATTTGAGTGAACATAAAACTATCTAAGCTGTTAGGAAAATAGTCAAACCAACTAACCTCTTCAATAGTGTAGTAAGGGCCACGTAATGGACCCAGTCTTCCGGCAAACTTCCTGAAGGACTGGGCAACAGCAGAGTGTGGTCAGGTAGAGCCCTAGGAGAGGCAAGATAACTCCATTGTACTATGCGTAAGCACAGTGGGTAATTCCCATATATATATAATCCGCTACATTAGCCCATCTCCTAAAGATCAGGACCCTGGTTCGGAATAGGCCGGGTGGTTGGTCTTACATATCCAGTGAAATTATAAGTTTTACATAAGTGTGGCAGAGTAAATCTGCAGAAAAAACATCAATATGGCTTGAGTCTCTAATTTCACGTAGTCTGAAAAGACATCATACCATAGTACCAAAAAGAGAATGTAATTAGCAGCCAAGCCGGCAACCCGTATGTCTCTAGTTATTTCAATCGTGCATACGTGCTTAAAGCAAGCACATAAATCTTACCGGCTTCCTGGAGCTCACGAAACGACCCGGCCACAGCAAGAAGCACGGTCTGAATGAGCAGTGCATTATTCGTTGCCCTGCCTACCCCGCGCATGCGCGCCGGGAGCCCGGATGGCCGCCATCTTGGTAGGGGAATGACGCAAACTGTTGTTACCCGGACAACAGAGACGGTTCCTGGAATCATTGTTCCTTCCACTCATGACTGCATCCAGCACAGTCTAATACGGACCGATTAGTTTACGAAGACAACTCAGGTTGTCAGGGTTGTCCCGATCAGTATGAAACGAGTTGTATGGTCATGTAAGTGATGATTAACATGAAACAAATCGAGTCTAATGGGTGTTCGTAGAAGCACAAATATGATAACAAGATGACATATAGGGCTCAGGATCCCTCAGCATTAATGACTACTTATCAGGGCAAAGTACTAAAGCCTGACGGCTAAAGAAAAAAACGGCTAGTCTTCTGCCGCGGACACGCCTGGGGGCACTACCTTTTATCCTTGATGCAAAGTACAAAATTGGCATAGCACACCAAGAATATATGGCTAGTCTGGAACCACCAATGCAAGCCAGTCTAACTGAGTAATAAAACCCATCACGTGTGTTTTATCCTTGATGCCAAGTAAAAGGTAAATGCACAGTGACACCATAACCAAGCCAGCCACATAATAACACTTATCATGTTTGCTTTACCCTTGATGCCAATAAACAAATGTCATGCCACTTTAAGAAAGTAAATACAGCTTGTACTACTAATGCAGGTGAGTCCAGCCAAGTAATAACATTTATATTTGTTTTTCCCTTGATGTCAAGTAATAACTGTCATGCCACATTAAGAAAGTATATGCAGACGGACACGGGTATTGCCAGTTTGCATATACTTTCTTAGGACAAAACATGTCTGGGTATGCTTGTGGCCTTGAACAGAAGAGGTGTGACCAAGCAGTTTGGGCTGGACTGCCTCATTTGGGGTGGGATCAAGCTTGATTAGCTTATTGTCTATCCCCTTTTGTAATGGCTTGGCAGGTGAAGAATGATAGTCTGGAATGTTGCCCAGAGCAATGCCAGAGGTTGAGATTAATTCTAAACCTTCCACCCATCACCTCTTTTGTTTTGCCGGCTAGGTTGGCCTACATGCACTGTAGTTTAACTTCACATGTTTCACAGCATTATGGTGTCTCTTGTTTGAGGTATGGATTTCATTGAAAGGCAAACATGGATTTATTGTTTTTGTCCCATTGGGAAAGGCACATATCTTGCACGGCCGTAGTTGTTTTAAGTGGCCATTGATGGAAGCAGGTGCAAAATGGTGAGAGTATCTGGACATCCAATAGCAATGCATGGCAAATACTTAATGCTTAATACTAATACACAAACCAAAACTGTTGGCTTTGCCGATTCTTGTTTTAAATAGGACGTCAGTGAAGGACACGCATAGGGCTTATAAATCGTGTGAATGATGGTAGACCTGGTTCAGCCATTTTTATGATACCAGTAGCTGGTTTACAACTCCAATTAAGGTATTAGTCGGAAAGACTGTTTTAAAAACACACTGGCAGGCACTTCAAGTGCAAAGTTTGATGGTAAGGCTTGAATAAAAGGAGCTCAATAAGGAGGTTTTTTGGGCGGGGAGGGTCAGGAACTGGGTGGGAATGGCCATAGGGATTCGCATGGCTATGGGCAGTGAATTGGTGGCCAAATAACCAAACCATCCTTACAAGCTGTCTATCCCTCCTCATATGCCATTTCTCCTTATCTGTACTCTCATGCAATAGTTTGTGCTTATAGGCGTCGCAAGTGATACCTAATAGCCCAAACTAATGAAGGAAATGTATTGTTAGTCTTCAAATCATTTACAGAAGTTAGGTGTTTAAAAGAAAGAAATCAAACTAATTGTTTCTTGAGAAGCAAACACATTTCATGTCGGAATTGCAATTGTTATATTTTCTTTATGCTTTAGTGAAAACTCATTTGGAGGTTTTCATAACAATGTTATTGATGTAGCAGCTGTTTTCTTTAACAACACACAAACGGCATGATTTACAAAGGGTGTTTCAATGGAATTGCACCATTGTAAAACGCTTTAGGAAATGAGGCCCAATTTGTTACTAGAAGAACCACTTTTTAGAACGCTTTTATTATGAGTTTGGAAACTTCAACTGAAAAAATGGTTAAAGAAGTTGATGATTATTAATCTTTTAAATGCTGGGACGTATGAATATGCCCCAATTACCATACAGCATAAAACGCGTTCAATAATGGTGCAAAGGTCACATCTACTGACCATTCTGGCACTGACATAATGATGGTAAACCCATCAATTATGAGAAGACCTGATACATGTTGCCTTAATAGCAGTGTAACCTTATGTTAGATAGATTTGAACTTGATTTTCTCCTCCTACTATAAACGTTAAATGTTGATTTGTTGCCTTGTAATGTAAAAGGATAATTGCAGCAGTGTAAAGATAATAGTTTGTGCTGCTTTGTAATATAATT
Source organism: Ambystoma mexicanum (assembly GCF_040938575.1). Taxonomy (NCBI): domain Eukaryota; kingdom Metazoa; phylum Chordata; class Amphibia; order Caudata; family Ambystomatidae; genus Ambystoma; species Ambystoma mexicanum. The sequence goes on from NC_090923.1 coordinate 468,798,810, forward strand.
CCTCCTGCAACTTTTCAGAGAAGCAAAGTTGTTAGACAAATCTGGATGGAGAGTGTGTTGTGTTATTTCTTGTGGACCGAAATGCCCAGGGCTGTGGGTATAGGCCATGTGGTGACTTAACTATCTATATGTGACTTGGTTTGAAGTTTAGTAGTAGGGAAATACATGTATAACATAGGGTTCTTATTGAAATGGAACTAGTGCCCAATCTGCACACTAGAAAAGTGCCATTTGTATTCAGATACATGTCAACCTTTCTCTTTTGTGGAAAATTAGCACAGAAGGCTTGGCCAAAATTGTACAAGATGTATGATTTCCCTATGTAATTGTTAATATTGTTTGGACAACTCTTCAACTCCAGAATCATATTGAGGACCATCTTCTAGAAGATCCTTTCCAATCAGCTTTTCATCCCACACATCGAACAGAGACAGCTCTGCTAGCTGTTAGGGATGATATTTTGAAGTCTGATGATGATGGCACTTGGACGTTGCTTGTTATGTTGGAGCTCTCCACAGCATTCAACACAGTAGATCATGATGTTCTACTGCACAGTATTTCGGAAGTAGCTGGTGTCTCACAGTAAGCACTAGCCTAGTATCCCTTATTTCTCCAGGACCATACATAAAAAGTACATTTTGGGGGCTGTCTCTCTGATTCATTTTCTGTTCACTGTGGTGTACCTCGGGTTCTTTGTTGTCGCCGCTGCTTTTCAACATCAACATTCGGCCTCTGATGCTTATCATTTCTAACTTCGGTCTGCTGTACAACTCTCGTGCTGATGACACACAGATTTACTTACATGTCAATATTTCCGCTGACACTCTACAGAACAAACTGGACTGAATGAATGAAATCAAATGATGAATGATCTTCCACAGATTACTCAATCCTTCGAAAACTGAGATTATCCTTTTCGATCCTGAGCACATACTTAGCGGCCAATCAAAACTCCCCTTATTACCTCCCTTTTTTGGACTCTCCACAAGTTTTGCCACTAAGGTCAAGACCCTTGGTTGTGTGTGGAAATCTAATCGAGGCTGCGAAGGCCAGGTAGGGGCGATAGTAAAATCAGTTTTCTATAGACTTTGCCTTTTATGGCCCATCATGCCTTATGTAGCACCTGTTCATCAATCTGTGGTAGTTGGAGAAGCTGTGAACTCCAAATTAGACTATTCTAATTCAGTTTTAACTGGCATTCCAGCGCTACAGATGCCCCACCTTCAGGCACTGCAAAATGCATCAGTTAGTCTTATTTTTCATTTGCCCAAATATACTTCTACGTCGCAGCTATAGAGATGTCTACATATGTTGTCTGTAAAGCAATAAATGGAATTCAAAAGTTTGTGTTTGAGTATTTAAACAAATGTATGGCCTAGAACGCCTTTACAAAACAGATTCATCCATATAAACCTTCATGCTCCCTTTGATCGGCCTCATCAATCTCTTTTGACTATCCCAAAATCAGGCTGTGTCTCTTGTGGAGATAGACACTTCTCTGTGTTGGGACCCTGCATTTGGAATGCACTACCCTATAAATTGCGAAAAACTGCCTTTGTCCCCTCTTTCCGTAAAGCTCTTGAGACTCATCGTTTCAATTACATTTTGTAATATGACCTCACTATTTGTTCTTCCTTGGTTCTCTGATGAATATTTAACATCTGTGCCCAGATCAAGTTTATTCTGCCAGGTTTTTTTCTTTGCACAATATAAATATAAAATATAAATACATTATCCGATCTGGTAATACATGGATTATCTAAAACCCTAATAGAGAGGTCATTCTATTTCAGATAAATCCATACATCCTACTCATTTTCATTCTGGTCAATGAAACACAACTGACTATCCGATGAGGTCGTGTGGAAAATTATCAAAAGTAGATGCTTAAAGACAGATAATTCTCTGCCAATTATTTAACTGCAGTGACTTACTCCTGCCTCAAATTACCAAGGTTGAAATGCTCTTCCAACTTTTGGGGTAAGATAAGATTTCGTAGAACATCCCGTGGTACAACACCCTTCATCACAGGGATATGTACACAATAACAAAATGATCCATGTAATACCTTTGATCAACAATCAATAATCCGTAGGAGAAATAATAATGTAAATAGATGGAATAGCTAAGGCTTATAAACCTAATCCAGATATATGGTTTTCACCAAAAAAGTTTAACTCAGGAAGCAACAAACCCAAAAAGCTAACTAATGCAATGTGTTACTACTTTTTTTTACAGCAGTCACATTATTACAACGGTAAACCAAAATATGTTTAACACTATAATTGTTACCATATCAGTAGAGACAAGCAGGCTAGCACACTATCTCATAGAAAACTTCTTCAATAGTACTCTTTTCTTGTTTTCTAAACAATTGTTTACCTTTTCCATATGGTGGGTGCACCCCTGAGTGCCTGGACTTCTTCCAGTGTCACCCTATTCTTCTCCACGACCCACCCTACCTGCCTCACATTCTAGTATTCATGGGGGTTGATGGCACCCACCTCATCCCCAGATTCTTGCACTTCTCTGCAATTTAACTATCCCTTTGCCCTCACACTCCCTACCTACCTCGCATATGACATCACATTGTGGTCCACCCTACTCTGTTGCCTGCAACTGTTCAATTCCTTGAACAGATCTTCTACAAAGCAGATCAGTGTTGTATGGGATATATATATATATAGCGCAAACCTAGTTGGGAAGTAGCATAAAACTGTAGGTATGGGACGCACCCAGGAGGTTGCAAGCAAGGACGCGTCATTTAGTTGTGCTCCTTCATGGTACCGTTCTATCTTATGACAGAAAACTAACAACGAGGAAGACAGATACCATTGTTAATGCTGCACAGCGGATTGAGAAAGCAGCATATGGCAACTTCTTTGTTTTTTGTCAAATACTTTTTTCAGGGACAGTACATTCGTAATCAATTGATTAACATTCAAATTTGATTTCAAACTGTCAAACCCATTTCAATAAAGTTTTCGGTAAGGCAATGTATTATTAAAATGTGTAGGAAGTCCATACTCATATTTGCCATGGAGTGAAACATATATGTTGCTGCACTCTAGTGAAACATGCAGTTTCTAAACACAACATTAACTCATCCCCGTAAATATAAAGTGAAAGAATTGTGACAGCAACAAAGGTCAGTACTTAAGTATTAAAAAGCAACTTCCAAACACATATGGTTGGAAGTAATTACTTGACTCACTGCAAGGTAACAATGAATCCATAATGAATACAAGTTGAGACCCAGACCACTTGACAAATCCTATGTTAAATAAAATGATGAAAATGTATGCCTGATCAATGTCAACATTTGAGAAGCAGGTTGAGCATTAGATGGTAGTCACAGATTAGAGTTGCATGCCTTTCGTAACACAGCAGGGTTCTCCGACGTGTGTGACAAGGTCAAATCGTTAATCTTGTCTGCAGGAGTTAAGCACCGCTGTTCCCATGCTTTGGTGGTAGGAGGAGAAATGGAGTTTCCCGACTCAGCCGTTGCCCTAAGGGGGAAGGACAGCCAAATGAACCCCAATCCTTGACCCCCCCCCATAAAGAGAAGAGCAGCCAAAGAACACAGAGAGACGAAGAGATAAATCAACAATCAGAAGTGGTTACCTACCTTACAGGGCTCCAGCATTGTTGAGACACAAGCACTATGTCGGAGCGGGGAGAGAGAGTGAGACACTGGCTCCCACTTTGCATTGACCCGATCACTATGGCTTAGGGGCTCCTGTAATCTCAGCAAAGTAATGCATTGGCCCTGTCAAAAGCAAACTAACTAGTCCGCCCAAACTCGCCAGTAATCCCGATCCACTAGACCACAGGATTGTGGAGACCTGGAGAAGTGTTTTAGAGCAGTTGAGGTACAGGCTCAGGAGTGTTGGTGGGTCTGTAGTGTGAACGTGCGTGTTTGTGAGATGTGGGGATAGAAAAGACTGTGTATGGTTTGATTGTGAGTATTAGTGGAAGTAGTGGGAAGAGTAGTGGCAGTAGTTTCTAGCAGTAGCAGTAGGGAAGGGAAGAGTGGTAGTAATAGAAGGAGTTTTAGTAAGTGGAAGGAAGTGCAGTAGGACGAGGAGGATATGAGTTGTAGTGGGAGTGGAGCAGTAGTGGTAGCATAATATAGGAGGTAGGGAGAGATGGAAGTGGACTAGTAGACGGGGGTAAAGGTTACCATAAATTACCATAAAAGGATGGAGCAGGGCAGAAGGAAGATTGAAATATCAGAGAGCAAGCAATTTAGTGGGGGAGAAGACAGAAGAGGAGCAGGTAGAGTGGAAGTGAAAGGTAACTGTGAATGTGAGTGGAACTAGGTGAATCTTACCGAGTGGCTGTAAGACAATCCCTAAACTTTTCATTAGAACACTAATTTCTGGTCAGCGTAGGGAAGGCTAAGGAGTCCCTGTGGGAGATAAAGAGCCTGGCTTTAGGGAGACCATCACTAGGTAAAGGCAGATACAGATATTAGAGAGTAGGTGTCAGCTGTCTCTAGCAATAACTGGGGGCTACAGATGCCTACGTTGGTTTGCTGGTGTGGGAGGAGGTGTGAGAGAGACAGGGGAGATAGCCAGAGGCCCCACAAATATTTTAATAAAAACTCTTGTACCGTCCTTGAGACTCATTGTACCAGTCAACAGTCTTGTGTTAGTGCTCAAATCCACACCATCAATTCAAACATTATTTCATTTCAGCATAGCATATTAACTGTGACTTGCATGACACAGCACTTTCATTGTGCCATAGCATGAATCAGATTACAGGATAGTATGATATGATTGGTTATTTATAATGTGCGCTTAATACCCATAGGTTTGTAAGTGCAGACCCGGGGATCAAACCGGTGTTGCTCCATGTCGTCTTGCTTCCAAGGCGAGCACGTTGCCCCTGAGCTATCCTCCTATACACTAGTAGGGGTCCATGCTGATTGTGAGATAGCCTAACATAGTGCTAAGTAATATAGAGTGGCAGAACTGAACTCAAACTTATATTTTATCTTATATTACATACTATTGTTTCATGATCTTTGGATCCCCTTTCTGGGGACACAAGGCATAGTTGATACTGGGTAGTCTTGAACTGCAGGAAGGCTGAGGGATATAATGCTTCTGAGTGGCAGAGGACGGGTGGCGAGACATACTGTGTCATAGCTGGTAGCAGTACAGATTTGTATTGAATCTTTTTTGCTGATATGTATGGCGGCAGCTGCAGAGGTAGTTTATGTGCAGCACTTCAAGCGGTCTGATCTTTTTTAGTCCTTGGTACATTCAGATCAACTGAGTGCCAAGAGTTTATGGTGGGTGAAGTGAATTCCTTGAGGCGGAAGACAACAATGAAGGGCACGTCTGTTCATTGTCTGTCCATTGCTACATTCCAACCAGATAAGGAAAAGGTGAAGGGAGTAGATTGTCTTTTAGGGTCAGCGTTACTTGAAGTACTGCAGATAGATTCTCTGCTGGAGTAGCGTTCATCATGGAGTGGATGTAGATGTGATGTTCTCCAACCTGAAAACCTATTTTGCATTGAATGCACACATTTGGAATGATATTTAGGGGTATTCAATGGTGTTGAATACTGTCTTTATGTAGTAATTGAAGAGCCAGGTGGAATAATTGAGCTTTGGGGTAATCACTCTGTATTTTCACAGGGGGTTGAGCAAAAACAGCCACATTTCACTGGTCACGGAAGTCAGCCATATTTTGCAGTCTATCTAGTGAGATGAAGAGGACAATCTATATCAACATCTGCAGTTAAGTCAAGGACGAACATGATGGCTGGCGTGTTGTTGTCTAAAGAAGTCAAAATATCTTGTTTCAGGTAGAAAAGAGAATAAGCTGTGCTGCTAGATGGTAAGAGCCCTAATTGCCTACTGTGCAACAGATTCGCACCCTCACTACAATCCAATAGTGTGTAACTGGAGGCCATATTTTCCATTATTGTGCTGATAAATTAAGTGTTTGCTATTGGGCAGAAGTTGCACAGAAGGTTAGGACGGCAGTAGGATTTTGTTCCAAAGGGGAGATTGGCAGCTTTGGAGGCTAGAGAAGAGAGGAGAGTACAATTCAGAATGAGATCGGACGATCAAGGAGCAATCAGTTCCACTTTTGAATTGAGAATTGTTTGGAAGGACCTCACAAAATCACACTAATAGGCTCCCATCTCACTATGTATCATATGTCCCCCCCACCCTTATTATCTGTGCATCTGATGTTTCATTTGGTCCACCTGACAGATACACAACAGAGTGCTTTACAGATGTATACAACCGTACAAATGCATAACTGAGTGTTTTTCAGAGGAACAGAACAGATCTACAGCAGGGGGTAGTATAGAGAGGAGAGGTACATCTGTACAGGGTGGCGGGGAGCAGAGGGGTGACATTGTCTAGTTAGAGGCGGGTCTAAAGTTCTCTTCTGATTTGTAGGATTGTGGGGCAAGTCTAATGCTGATGGGAAGGAGGTTCCAAAAGGGTTGTTTTCTGGTCCTTTCTTTCTTGCAATGACAGATTTCAAGTCTGCATGTTTTCTGGCTTCTGATCGTGTGCTGTCTGCCGGAGATGCTGAGTTTCTCAGCGAGGTAGCTGGGTGTCTTGAGGGCGACTGCCTTATAGATGATGCAGCAAGACTTGGATGTGATTTGCGTGTGCAGTGGGGGCCAGTTAATGTCAACAAGTAGACCCTTGATGAGGCTGTGCGGCCACATGTAAGGCACTTCTCAGTGGCACAAAGGAGGATAACGAGAAGCCTTCGAGGAGTGCATTGCCCCATCCAAGTGGTAAAGGACCAGTGCTTGAACAATGAATCTACAACTGTATTGAGGGAGGAAAGTCTTGACTTTTTTGCAGGAGAGGGAGCTGATACAAAGCTGTCTGAGTTTTCTTCGCTATGTGTGGCTTGAAGGAGAGGTGATTGTCGATGTGGAACCCGAGGGTCTTGGTGCAGGAGGTGAGCTCAGGTGTGAAGCCCTTAGAGTTCATGGTTGATAGCCAGGTCTGTATGCCTGGGTCTTCAGTGTTGTTGGTGAGGAGTAGGAATTTGGTCCTGGAGGGGTTGAGCTTCACATATGCACTGGACATCCAAGACTGGATCAGCGAGAGGAAGGTTTTGAGCCTGTAGATGTCCTCCATGAGGTCGATATTGAGGCATACGCTCAGTGGAGGATGGCACCAAAATGGCACTTCTGTGACAGCTGTTTCAATATCCATAGTAAGGTAACACCTTTAAATAGATATTGGGGGTCATTACGAGTTTGGAGGTAACCATGGCGATATTAGCGCCATGGCTGCCTCCAAACCCATACCGACTCTGTCCTGGTGAATGGAGGTATTACCAGGCGTTAAGGGAGGACACGCAAAGGGACCTCGTAATAGGGCGGTAAGGGATTACCGGTACCGGTGCCCTTACCGGTACCGGTAATCCCTTACCGCCCGGGTCGTAATGACCCCCATTGCCTATGTTACATGTTTTTCATGAAATAACTTAGGACTTCTCTTCTTTATTTTTACACTATGCTACAACAGAATGCCACACAGCAGTGTAAACACAGCACATACATTAAATATAAACGCTCAAAAAAGCAATAACTATATGTTGCCGGAAAATGTTTGTCAAAATCCCGCCCCTGAGAAAGATTAGGTCGCCCCAACTAATGAGATCCACAAGCAGGCCTTTAATTGTTTACTGAAATGAAAGTAGTTAGATATGAAAAAGCAGTGTATTCAGAAGACCATTCCAAACAGACCAAAAACTAGAATGGAAAGAATTGTTTCTGGGAATTAATTTTTTGCACCTAGGCAGCTCCAGAAAAATAACCTAACTGCATAATCTAAGAACACCCAGAGCATCCCAAAGTTTCTCTGTTAGAAAGGATGGCTGACCCAGGTGCACGGATGTATGAGTCATGCACGAACGTTTAAATTAAAGGCACTGCTGAAGGAGTAATCACAGTAGGTGCTTCAGCAGCTAGCTGGCAGATAACATGTTTACCTTCCCTGGTACCAGTCACCAACCAGTCTCCTGCAAAGTGGCCTTTAGAGCAGCAAGGGGGGCAGCTTGTAGACCAACCAAAATGGCATTTGCGGAGTCCAACTGGAAGTGCAAAAGCACCTGAACCAAAGGAAGTAAACTGCTGGGATATGGGGTATAATGGCCAAGTGGGCATAAAGATGAATGTTAAAGACCCAGGCATTCTGTTGGACAATAGCCTTGAAATCCGCTAGAAACTGTAAAGATTCAGCAGATAGGGACAGAGACGGAATATCCCACCTTCCACAAGATTCTGCATCCACACATCCTGTAAACTGCACCCGCAATAATTAGGTACACGATTTTGGTGCAATTGATTATTTTAAATATTCCACCATCCACTGTTATATTTACCTCAGAGAGCCCAATACACGTTCAATATACAGAGCAGGCAATGACCTCATATAAATCTGAGTGTCAACCGAATACTTTTTCATTAAGATCCCCATCCACCCTGCCAAGTACATCCCACAGCAGAACAGAGTGTAGATTAAATAGAATGGTAGACAGGATGAACTCCTGGGCCACTCCAAAAGGAACAGATAGCAGGGATGACTCTGCATCCACCATCTGGACCAACTGATGATGGCCAGCCATAGAGGGACAGCAACACTCCAGGTTTTGGATGATATGTTACGCATACTAGATGTAGTGGTAGCTTGTCTCCTGGTGTTGTTGGATCTCTCTGAGGATGTTATCATGATCCACCAAGTGGTACACTTTAACATCCTAGCACAACAGAAGGAACAAAATAATTCTGGGTAGAAATAATACCCTTTTTAGTTTAGTTTAGTTTAGTTTATTAATATACAGCTTTGTGTATACGAATCTAAATATAAAATACGTAAACCAACAGTTTTTAGTTGGAGAGGGATTTAGCTCTCTGCCATAGCTCTTGAAGATACATATTAGAGAAGTCCACTGATGTCATTCAGTTGCTTGTTGATGCAGAAAGCAGGGGTGCCTGCAGTACATAAGTATGCCCAATGTATTTTCCAAGCTATTTTCACTAGTCTCCCTCTTGACTTGAGGAGAGCCATCTCCGGTTACGGAAGCACCTCAAGACATTCCTCTTTGCTTCTGATTTCTCTCCCCCTCCCCCCTGCTGAACTCCTGGCCGAAACAGAAACTGGACCCAGATCCACTCCCCGCCAGTTCCACTCCTGCACTGCCCCCTGGCAACTCTTGCACTCGCTGGCTGTTTCTGTAGCCCTACAGCCCCCTACCAGAACTTGACACCTAATGTCTGCACTTACCCTTGCACTTGCCACCAGCTGGCCGCACTTCTTATTTATTGTTTTTATTTTTATTTATTTTACTGTTTATACTATGAACTGCACTGCCCCTCCCAACTGCACTTGTGCAATCTCAATGTCACCTGGTCTAGTAATTCGTTGTCTGTGTCTTCCCTATGTTCTCCCTCCCTTGCCTTGTCGCGCCTTGAAACACTTGTGTATAGGTGTGTTATAAATGCCATATCATATCATGCACTGAAGATATCAAATAAAAGGCCCTCCTGCTCAAACTGCTCCACTAACAGTCACTCACATAGCGACATAACCCTTCTTAAGCCATGCACATGTAAGGTGTTTCTCCCGATCTGTTAGCTAGGAAGGGGAGGGGGTAGGAAAGCAGCAACCTGTCAGAGACCTGAGTCTGGGGATACTTACACCTTACTGAACACATGTGCAAATAACACCCGGGGAATGAATGTTGAAACGTCCGATGAATGCCCATGGCATACCTCTGCATAGCGGTCTGCCCTGAGGGAGAATTGGCCCGCCCCTCAGGCAGGTCAGTCCTGGTGAGGGACTGAGGTATTTGCGCACCAGGCAAAATAAACAGACACAGCCTTATTTATTTGATAAGCTTGGTCAGCCTGTTTTTATGTAACTGAAATTTTAAACAGATTCTCGGTGTACACTGTAATATTACACCCCTGGGCCCCTAGCTGGGGCACTCTCTGTTTTGGACATCTAATAACTGGTTACTTTGATGTTCTTCTTCCATTAGCTCCAGTATTAAATAATCAACTAGCTTCTGTTAGGTCACCTGGGAGCAAGTTCATTTACATTTGGTAAACAAATAATTAAATAGCATCAATTGGGTCACCTGGTAGAAAGTTCATTCACATTTGGTAAACAAATAATTAAATATTACCAATTGGGTCACCTGGGAGTAAGTCGATTCACATTTGGTAAATAAATAATTAAATCACATCAATTGGGTCACCTGGGAGTAAGTTCATTCATAGTTGGTAAATACATTATTGAATAGCATCAATTGGGTCACCTAGGAGCAAGTTCATTCAGATTTGGTAAATAAATAATTAAATAGCATCAACTGATTCCTTATATCCCTGGCAGCTGCTGACTACCACATAGCTTCACCACACCTTGAACATGGACACACAAACACATTCCGCTTAAACAGGGAAATACCTAACCAACAACCCCTTTAAAGGTGGGGTATGTACTCTATTCTAAAAGAACATACCATACAACCGCCTATTGTGCGATGAGGAGGCTGGCAAATCCCCAGCGGCAGTCCTGCCCTCACCATATCACACACAGAGTTTTGTTTGAACTTGCGGCCAGATTAGACACAATGGACATAACGATCCTTCCTTGCTGCAATTTTCCCCTTTTTCTGCCCTTCACTATCTCAATGCCTGAATGGACGTCGTCCCACAGAGCGTAATGCCCCAGGCCCCGTGCTGCACGAAGTGCGGCACGATGGAGGGCCTGGGGGGTTAGGCGCAGGGTGGGGGGATACCAACAGGCGGGAAAAGAAAAAGGGAGGGGCAGCCAGAGCGGCGCCCCCACCCGCGGCGGGACCCAAAGGAACACAAGGAGACAGAAGCAAGGTGGGAAAAGTAACAGGGGGGTGGGAGGACAGGAAGGAGCACCGGCGGCATAAAATCAGCACAACAAAAGGTGGAAGGGGTACAAATACCCCAGAGAAGCAGGAACAAGACACAACCAGGTTAGGAGCTCACCTCACTCGGGTAAGCTCCCAGGGCCTGGTTAAAGCGGTAAAGGATTCGTTTTCGTTTGGCCTCTGCGGGCTTAGCGGATCGAGGTCGGTTTCCCTGGTCGTTTTCACCTCTGCGGGTTTAAACGGCGGGAAGAACGGTCAAGGAACAAAGAAGAAGGAAGCCCAACCTCGTGGGGACAGCGGATCCAGAGGAACAGCAGCGGAGGACCCGGGAAGCCGGAGCTGCAAGGGAAGGAGGAAGACCCGACACATCGCGGCTGCGGACCCAGCGGAGAAGAGCGGAACCCCGGCTGGCGAGAAGCGGCGACAGCAGCAGAAGACCCGGGAAGCCGGAGCTGCGTGGGGAAGGAGGAAGACCTACCACATCGCGTCAGCAGACCCAGCGGAGAAGAGCAGGTACGCCGGCTGGCGGGAAGCGGTGTGAGCAGCGGAGGACCCGGGAAGCGCGAGCTGCAGGGAGAGGAAAGAAGACCGCACAACAGACATCGGGGGAAACCAGGCTGCGGAGTGAAGGAAGCCGACATCGGGAAACACAGGGTGCGGCGGCGGTGAGCAAAGAACGGTTGCGGCGAAGAAAAAGGAAGACCCCAGGAAGAGCGGAACCCCGGCTGGAGAGAAACGGGGACAGCAGCGAAGGCCCGTGAGCCTGGAGCTGCGTGCATAAAAAGGAAGAACCACATCGCGGTGTCAGCGTAGCCCAACGGAGAAGAGCGGGACCCCAGCTGGAGAGAAGCGGGGACAACAGCAGTGGACCCGTGAGCCTGGAGCGGCGTGCAGAAGAAGGAAGAACCACCTCGCGGTGGCAGCATAGCCCAACGGAGAAGAGCGGGACCACGGCTGGCGAAAGTTCAGCAGCGGCGGACCCGAAGGCCGGAGCTGCGTGCGGAAGAAAGAAGACCGCCACAACAGACATCGTCGGGAACCAGGCTGCGGAGGCAGTGAATGACGCGGGAGAAGCAGGCAACCAGGAAGCTACGCGGGCAGCAGGCACCGGATCGTGGATTTTGTTTCGTTTTCCCAGGTTTCGTTTGCTGCAGTTCCTGACTGACGAGGATGGTTTTCAGTGGCGGAAATGCGGTGCAGTCCATGACAATGAAGAGGGCTTTTTCCAGTTGGGCTGAACAGGGAGGCCGTGCAGTGTTTCCGACCGAGAGGAAGAAGTTTTCCAGTTGTGGCGCGGGTTCCAGAGAGGGGGAACTTCGCAGCAGCCATGAAAGGGCGGTCGGTAAGGAGCCCGGTCCAGCAGTTGGAGCATGCGCTGGGAATGCTTTGGGGCTTCGGGGCAGGGAAAACGGGCTGCAGCGAAATACTGGCAGCAGTGATCGGGTGCCTCACAAGTTGTCGCGTCGGCCGATTGGCCAGAAAAAGAATAGAGTGCCGCGAGCGACGGCCGGGCTTGTGGCGAGCCACCAGCACCAATTACCCAAGAACCAACCAGGGCCGAGTTCGGCGCAGCCCTCCCGGCCGCAGCACATTGCCCGCCACCGTCAGCAGAGGAATCTCAGGAGGAGAAATACCGCAGGCTCCACAATTCGAACAGCGCGCCTGACGTAGAGGACAAACAGAAGGGACGGACATCGTCCCAACCCCTCCAGCCTTGCCACAGTTCGTCATTGCAGTAAAGACGGTGTGCAGGAAAAAGGCACACGGACAACCCACAGCGTCCACCGGAGGCAAGGACAGGCAAAGCAGATCCACCAGTCCGTTTTACCCTCAGCTTCGCACGGAGGCAGCAGCTGGCAAGGATCGAATGCTGCCACGAGAACCTAAAACAGGCCAGTCACTGAATTGACAGCGTTCAGTGCACACATTGGAAGCAGGACGACACGGAGCAGACCAGGAGCATGGGCGGTGGGGGGGGCCAGCGTCAGGTCAGTTCACAGCTCCGAGAGGGAGCCAACTAGCAATGCCCCAGGCCCCGTGCAGTACAAAGTACGGCACGATGGAGGGCCTGGGGGGTAGGGGAGGTTTAAGAATGGTGTCGCATGTGGCGCAGCGATATGCATACATTTTATGACACAGTTGCTGTGATGGCATGCCCCTCTGGCGGCCACGGCGGTTTATGGCCGCTATGCAGGTAATTTGAGGGAAATGTTGCTTGGATGGCAGGCCCCCCTTTTTGCGACCACGGCACCATGGGCGCACCAGTGACTAGCAATTGTTTAAAACTGTCGTGGGAAAGGGGCTTCTGGAGTGCTTAGGAGTGAGGATGGGAGTGGTAGCCCCCTCTGGCCGTAAGTGGGAGTCAAGGGTGTTTTTGGTAGCCATGCGCATGTAGTAAAATAAGGAAAGTTAACAAAGGGAGGTAAATATTAGGGACCGAGTTGATGAGGCTGCCCCTGTTTTTCCCTGTGTGTTTTTCTCCTTTCTGTGCCGAGGGTGTTATCACGGGCCGCATCAGGCACGGTGGATCCGACAATCAGTATGGGGTTTGCTGGGGAAGCCCGCATGTAGGAGATCAAGCTGGTGAGGGCAGCGTCCGCCCAGGAGACAATTAAGCACCTGAAGAAAGGAAAGGCACGCCGAGAAGATTAGCATGGCCCCTGCGCAAGGACGACACACAAATTCGTGAAGCGCTCCATATTCTAAAAGCACCCGTGGCACAAGCAGTAAATACAGTCAGCAGTAAGCATTAAAGAGGCAGTACGTGCCAAATTAGAACAACGGTCGGAACAGGCAACACGGGAAGCCAGACAGGGCCCCGGTGTAACAATACAGGAGGAACAAGGCGAGCAAAGGCAAGTCTACAGGAAAGCCAGAAGAGGCAAAAGTCGGGAATGACGGAAGAAAGAACAAGAAGAACGCAAGAATTCAGCGCATGGGCCAAAAAGGCAGAAAAAGACCAGGGGGCCAAAGGGGTGCTGGATGTGATGCAAAAGGAAGAAAGGGCTAGGGCAATGTCGCCCCTGCTGCTAGAGGATTCCACGAACAGCGACGAGGAAGCCGCGGTACCCCAAGGACAGAAGAGGGCAAGAGAAGTGGCGGAAGAGTCGCAGAAGCCAGAGAAGAACATGCTAGACCCAAGAGGGGCACAGGAGCAGCCGGAGGCGCCGTTGAGGAGTCAAAGGAAAGGTATTGTTAAAAGGGATAACAGAGTTGGGGAAAAAATGGTGAAAAGGTTAAAGACATGCATCACGGCTCAGGGTAAGTCGCCCAGAACCGGGGAGCATGGAGCACAATGGGGGCTTGATGGAATGAATAAGGATGAAAAGGCAAGGGCAAGGTCGCCTTTGCTGCTAGAGGAGGCCAGCTGCAGCGAAGAGGAATACCACAAGGCCAAAGGAGGTCGATAGAAGACCCAAGAGGGGCACAGGAGCAGCCGGAGGCACCGTAGAGGAGGCAAAGGAAAGATACGGTGAAAAGGGATAACAGAGTTGGGGAAAAAATGCTAAAAAGGTGAAAGGCATGCAGCACGGCTCAGGGTAAGTCGCCCAGAACCTTGGAGCATGGAGCACAAGGGGTGCTGGATGTAATAAAGAAGGATGAAAAGGCAAGGGCAAGGTCGCCTTTGCTGCTAAGGGAGTCCAGCAGCAGCAAGGAGGAATACCACAAGGCCAAAAGAGGCCGAGAGAAGACCCAAGAGGGGCACAGGAGCAGCCGGAGGCGCCGTTGAGGAGGCAAAGGAAAGGTACGGTGAAAAGAGAGAACAGAGTTGGGGGAAAATTGGTAAAAAGGTTAAAAGCATGCAGCACGGCTCAGGGTAAGTCGCCCAGAACCCGTGGAGGGAAGGTTAAGAAGCAAGAGGCAAGGGGTAACGTCTTCAGAGACGAAAAGTAGCAAAGGTAAAGAGGGGGGCCATTTAAAGGCATGAGTGAATAGGAAGGGAGTAGTGAGCAATAACGAACAGAAAAGGGGGGCCTGGACCAGTGGGCAACGGGTTTCCCATACGACAGAGGGTGGCACAAGGAAGTACGCCAGGGTCGAGTTACCAGGGAACGGGTGTTACCTGACCAGTCTACCTGACTGTAAGGTAGAGGACATGTAGGAGGATGAAAAAGGATCATTAAAAGGGCACCAGTAGCAAGGACCCCTGTTATAAGGGGAGGGCGGATTTCCAAAGATGGTACATTGTTATATTGCAGTAATACACAGATGACGGGGTGTCACTTGTAACATACCAACAGAAAGTCTTAAAGGCGACAAAGCATTTGGGCATGATGGGAAAATAATGATAGAAGCAAAGACAGGTACAAACATCAGGACATGATAATAACGACAAGGAATCATTTGAGGTCAGGGGAACAGAACCTGTGGGGCAGTCAATAGGGGAAACAAAGAGGACGGCAGAGTAGCAAAGTAACAGACCACCAACGGTGCAAAAGGGGTGGCAGGGGAGATAGCGTGAAAAGCATAGCTGGGAGAATGGAGCACAAGAGGAAGGGCAGGAAAGGGGAAATGCCAAAGTGTCCATTAAGCTTACACGAATAAAGCATCGGGAAAAGGAGAATATGGCCGCGTAGAGGGCAGGAAAATAACACCCACACCGGGAAAAGGCATGGGTTCCACGAATAAGCTCCGGAAATAATTAAGAGGTTAGCCAATAAGGCTGACTGGAAAAAGGAAAAAGATGGCCACATGTATGGCAGGAAAATAACGCCCATACTGAGAAAGGAATGGGTTCCCCGGAGAAACATCGGAAATAATGAAAAGGTTAGCCACAAGGCTGACTGGAAAAGGAAAATATGGCCACGGGTTGGCAGGAAAATAACGCCCATACCGGGAAAGGAATGGGTTCCCCGGAGAAACATCGGAAATAATGAAAAGGTCAGCCACAAGGCCGACTGGAAAAGGAAAATATGGCCACAGGTTGGCAGGAAAATAACGCCCATACCGGGAAAGGCATGGGTTCCCCGGAGAAACATCGGAAATAATGAAAAGGTCAGCCACAAGGCCGACTGGAAAAGGAAAATATGGCCACGGGTTGGCAGGAAAATAACGCCCATACCGGGAAAGGCATGGGTTCCACGAATGAGCACAGGAAATAAGGAACGGGTTAGCCATAAGTTTGGCTGGGAAAGGTAAAGATGGCCAGGTGTATGGCAAGAAATTAACACCCACACCCGAAAAAGGCATGGGTGCCACGGGAGGAGAAGCGGAAATAGCAACAAAGAGGTCCGAGAAATAGGTAAAACCAAAGGAACCAGGGCGAGCCAAGGAGAATCAGGACAGGAACGTACAAAACGGGTAAGCAGTACAAAAAGCAGGTAAAGGGGTGATAGCGGAAACAGGACAAGACGTAGGTAAAATGTCAATGGCCAACAGGGGCGATTGCTGTTAAAAAAGCGTTGGCCCAGGGTAAAAGGAAAAGATGGGCAGCAGCACATTTGTCTGCGGCCGCATATACCACAAAGGTGGCCGGGGTGACGGACCCAACAGATAGCACACGGTTAAGGAATACAATGAGGGGCTGGGCAAGATCACTGTTTTGGGGGGACCTGAGCGGTTTAGACAAGCAACCCCTCAGGTGTGGCGGCACGTGTCCAGGAAAGGATGCCACAGGACATCGAAAGGGAGGCTAAAGGAAGGGGGGCATCCCAACCCCTGGACACGAGGTGCCCAAAAAAGTGTTAATTACTGTACAGCTGTCATAACCAGTGTACAGTGCCATTTGTTTGTATATAATAAAGGCCTACGGCCATTTTAATTTTTCCACGCAAACAGAGCTGTCGCGTTATCATTCATGGGGCAGAGCACAGTATAACAGGGTAAAGAGCAGGGGGGGAACCCACACTACTCAGCCTATGCCCCAGGCCCCGTGCTGCACGAAGTGCGGCACGATGGAGGGCCTGGGGGGTTAGGCGCAGGGTGGGGGGATCCCAACAGGCGGGAAAAGAAAAAGGGAGGGGCAGCCAGAGCGGCGCCCCCACCCGCGGCGGGACCCAAAGAAACACAAGGAGACAGAAGCAAGGTGGGAAAAGTAACAGGGGGGTGGGAGGACAGGAAGGAGCACCGGCGGCATAAAATCAGCACAACAAAAGGTGGAAGGGGTACAAATACCCCAGAGAAGCAGGAACAAGACACAACCAGGTTAGGAGCTCACCTCACTCGGGTAAGCTCCCAGGGCCTGGTTAAAGCGGTAAAGGATTTGTTTTCCACCCAACCCGCCCTACAAGAAAGGAAAGAGGAAAACCGGAACAGGAACGCCGAGTACTCTTTCACAGTACACGGTAGAAGAAAAAGTCGTAGGCGGCGGCACGTGTCCAGGAAAGGATGCCACAGGACATCGAAAGGGAGGCTAAAGGAAGGGGGACATCCCAACCCCTGGACACGAGGTGCCCAAAAAAGTGTTAATTACTGTACAGCTGTCATAACCAGTGTACAGTGCCATTTGTTTGTATATAATAAAGGCCTACGGCCATTTTAATTTTTCCACGCAAACAGAGCTGTCGCGTTATCATTCATGGGGCAGGGCACAGTATAACAGGGTAAAGAGCAGGGGGGGAACCCACACTACTCAGCCTATGCGCAATACAATGTACTGCACCATTGTGGAAGAAAAGAAACACAACCAACTGGGCCTCCGGAAGAACTTCCTCCGACTAGCTGAGGAGAGAATCACCTCCATAACACTTTCCTCATTCACAAAGTTAAACCAGGCCACAGCATATCTCGTATAACAAGCCTCGCCTTCACGTAAGTCAGGTCTGCCTGAGCGAACAGAACTAAATACAACAACACGTGTGCCCAGTAGACAGCACGTACTGTCAAATGCACCCTTTCCCCATTGTTCCGTTCCACTCTTACCTCAGCCGCACTCCGACATGGGGGGGAGAAAGGACAGGATATGTCCCTCACTGCCTAGCCAGCTCATAGGACCAACACCTTTTAAGTTTTTCCTTCCTTTAGGTCCCTGAATCGTCACTGCTCGAGATCACGACCCAGTGAAGGGGAGAGCGAGCAGCCGGCCTGGAAATGGGACAGCCGATGGGGATGTCCCTTTTCTTTTTCTTCAGGGAAAGCGTCGCCGCTTTCCTAGTTTCCTCACCTCTCCCTCTCGTGTTCGCCCAGTGCTCTCCCTCTCACGGCGAGAGCCCACCGTTTATATCCCTCACGGGGATCTGCCACCTGCACTGCTTGACAGGGGTGTTCCCCTAGATGCTGAGGTGAAACTACCTCACCAACCCGCTTCCCCTGCTGGTGGAGCATACCAAGTTGGCATGTCAAACCCTTTCGTACTGGAAGCATGCCGCAACTGTGCAGAGCGAGGAAAAGAAAGTGGAATGCCCGCCAAAACGTGGACAGGCGCCGATCCATACACACAACTCAAGGAACTGCGGGTTTACACACAAAAACTAGAATGTTAACAGGTTCCCCCCCAGACAGGATACACAATCCATTACAAATTCAGCACGATTGTGCTGAACCATCTGGGCTGAATGTAAGCACATCATGGTATACATAGCTGTAAATACACCCACAGAAGTTACAACCACATTAAACTGTAAACACCTAACACTCTTCTTATGAGAGAAGGTGTTAACATCGTTTTTGAGTCTTATTATGTCATCATTAGTAGCTTCAACTCTGAGGAACCAAAGACATAACAAATCAGCTATCTGTCATGTAGCACATCAACGGCTGAAAGTGATTGCGATGAAGAGCCTCCCAGTGATTGTATAGGTAAAATGTGACTATATGCTGGCAGTTCATTGAGGGATGACTATTAGCTTCAGAACGGAATCTGCCAACATAGTGGAGACGATGGGGCAGAAGCAGCTGCTTCGATTGGCCTGCTGCCTAATCAGATGAAAGATTCAATATAGCAGAAGAATATAATTCTAAAATATCCTCTGGGGTTTCTTGGATGGTATGGGTACCCATGTTATTACCAGATACAGTCTACTGTAATCTTCTCTGTCCTTAGAGACAGTCATATTTGCGTGTTCTGCTTTCTGTTGTTTCACCTCTACTTGGAGTTTCCCTTTGGAATCTTGTACAGATCTGGTCGTATATTTTGAACGCCTTTCAGTGGCTTCCACATAAGAGGCAAAAAATGAATTCCGATGCTTCTACTGAACCTTTGATCCTCAGGTCTCTCGAGTTCCTCCACAATATATACACTTATCAAGATCAAATGTACTCAGGAAATTGTTTTGTGATGTTACTACATGGAAAATGGTTCAGAAATGTGTACGTCTCAAGCAAATAATGTATTTACATAAACAAGATGAACTTCACTTGGGGATGTTGGGGTGCTAATTGCTTTGATCTACCTGATCTCCTTTTTGCAGAGGTAAAACAAGGGTTAACCTTTAGAGGACGTCCAAGACCGTCTGCAATGATCCACACTATAGCTTATAGTTGCTGCTAGACCCGACATGGAAGCTTAACTTCCCTCGGCGGGAGTGCTATTTGCTTTGATCTACCTGATCCCATTTATGCAGAGGTAAGACAAAGGTTAACAATTAGAAGACGTCCAAGAACTTTTGCAATGACGCACGCTACAGCTTATAGTTGCTGCTGCACCCGACATGGAAGCTGGACATCCCTTGGGGAGGAGGAGTGCTATTTGCTTTGATATACCTGATCCCATGCTTGCAGTGGTAAGACAAGGGTTTACCTTTAGAGGATGTCCAAGACCTTTTGCAATGACCCACGCTATAGTTTATAGTTTATAGTTGATGCTAGACCCGACATGGCTTATTGATAGACCGCTCAGTAACCACAAGCTATACAGTGGTGCCGATAGCATTTCATCTCCCCTTAATAGCAGCTTATTCTATAACCAGCAACCATGCCCCATGCAATAGCACGAGACAGTTTATTCTCCAATTGCTTCAACATAAGTAGTTGTCCATAGACAAGTTATCAGAACGATGAGGGTTATCAACAAACAGGGGTAGAAATAGAAGCCTAATAACATGAGGGTATTTCTTTTCACCTTTTTGTTTGGTTTAATAGATAGCGCAGAGCAGCATTATGTTGCACTGCTCCCTGGTGACTACAAACGGACTAAAAAGAAGGGCAGCAATCTTAGACAAATACCTGAATATGGCTCCTCTACCATGTGCAAATATTAAACCTGAATCCACCATTATGCCTCAGTTAATCCCAGATAATGACATGACTGCCCCAGAACTACATGCCACCAACCAAACTAAATCTTGTGCTGACACCTTGAATCACTTTAACACTACGGCCCGGCCAAGCTGTAAGATAGAACCTGACCATGTAAAGGTTAATTGCCTCCTTGATACCCTACAGTCCACAGTCTTAGCTCCCTCATATAATGAGGACGTTGACTTGGCTATCTTTACTAACAACACTATTAGATCCTTGCTTCTTCTATCTGGCATACCAATTGGGGAAGACTTAGATCTGCCCAGCACAAGAGTATCCCGGGACCAAAAGCCCTTCTCAGAGACCCGTTAAAACTCTCAAATGCATGTTGATTAACACATGCTCACTAGACAGGTATGCTACAGAAATGGCACACTACATTCTGCATCACAAAATTGACATCTGGCCTGTCACAGAGACATGGCTGCTACACTTTCCTTAGCCCTGCCAATAGGGTATAAGATTTTCCAAGCAGATCGCATATCTGGAAAGGGAGGTGGGGCAGCTCTGATTCATGAATCCTCACTCCAAATCCATCAAATTGATGCTGTCAATATATTAAGCTTTGAAGTTATACTGACTAAATTATGAGTATACCCTAACACTACCATTAACATAATTTAGGTAAATCACCCTGCATCTGAGTGATGTGGTTCTCCCTCTATTTAAACCACGTTCTATAGTGGTCATCTTGGGAGACCTCAATCTTGGTCTTGCAGACCCCTCTGATAATATAGCCATCACTATCAAATCTACTCTGGCTGATCTCGGCTTCCACCAACATCTCAAATTAGCTACTCATAATAAGGGCAGAACTCTTGACTGGGTTGCCTCGCACAATGTTGTTTTAAATTACATCAACATCTCATCCTGTCCTTGGCCAAACCATAATTTTGTCCAATTCAAACTCGCATGTGTGTCAAAATCACAGGGAAAAAATGTTGGGGCAAATCCAGAAATCTGCATAAGTTATCCCCCATCTCTCTGGCACCACTTTTTCACAGCTACCTTGGACAACAAATACGTGTTAAGAAAGTACCCTCCAAAGTATGATATTCAGCAGCTGAAATGCAGAAAAGGAAAGTAGCCAAGAATAGGGTGTTCAAACAATGGGAAAAAACGGAATCAGCTGAAAATAAAGCCAATTATACTACTGCCACAAAATCCCATAAAGCTGCTATTTGTGAGGCAAAAAACTCTCCTATGATAAAAGAATTGATAATGCCACGTCCAATTCCAGAGAACCTTTTAAAATACTAAAAGAGCTCGAAAATCCCTATTGCATAACTTGCATTGTCAATAAAAATACTAACTGATGTATCTCACTACAGGATGTGAAAGACAAAATACGATATCTCGGAGGGAGGGCATGAAATATCCCAGATCTATGAACTAGTGATGTCTAGAGTGGGTAAGGAGCTGCTCCAATTGAGACGGGACTGGGAGGAGGAAGCGGGAGAACCTATGCAAGACGGGCAGTGGGAAACAGCCCAGAGATATCATAAAAAGGTGTCTTGGAATGCGAGGCTGCAGCAAATTCAGTTATATGTCACCAATAGGGCATACATGACCCCTGAAAGATCGCCAGATTTGGGAGCACAGAAGTACAAAAATGCCCCAAGTGCGGGGAGGTGGATGCTGGGATGATCCATATGTCCTGGGCGGGCCTGGAAGTGGGAACATTCTGGGAGGAAGTCAAACAACGACTATCCGAAAAGGGAATTAAGCTAGATGTGGAATCTGTATGGGCATGCATGATGGGGGATTTACCAGACCATGCAATCTAAAACATATCTGTAAACTCAAAGACCTGGCCTGTATTTCTGGCCAAAAGGAGAATTGCTATGGGCTGGAAAGCAGCCCACAGACCCAGATTAGAGGTATGGCGGAATGATCTTGTGAAATGGGCAGATGCTGAGACAGTAGCATGGTATGAGGCAGCTAGCATAGGAGGGGAGGAGGAAGTGGGACCTCTGGTAGCATGGAGACAAATGGTAGCCACACTGTCGGGATCCTCCCATGCTAAATCCAGTGAATATGACACGTCCAAGAACAGTAAAGGGGATTAACCACAAGAGAAATGAAATCTGAGGAACTGAGGTGGAAGCCTGAGTTAAAGGGGAGGGAGGGGGGGAAGACAGTAATGAACAATATGTAAATGTATGCTAAGAAGCTTTTAAACGGAAATGTCAGGTGTGCTGGTTATGTTGAGTGTGTTGTAAAAATCAATAAAATTTGTTTAAAAAAACACTGCAGACAAAATGCATCACCATGGATAGAACCAAAGTGAGTAAGGAAAGCATTACATTGCATACTCTTTCCCCCTTGTTTGAATTTAGGCTGGTCATGGAAACAGAAACATTAAAGGGATATGCCATATCATATCATATCATCATATCATATCATATCATATCAAAGGTCTTAGTCAAACTCAGAGGATATTTGCTCTGATTGTTAAATCTTGTGCCCCTCAGTTGATACCACTTATTATGAAATGTGTGAATAGCTAGTTTCAGGAAAATGGCATCCCCTTATCTATCAAGCAGGCATGGATCTCCCCCCTATCAAAGAACCTTCCCTGATCCTGCTCGGCCAGAGAATTACTGCCCTATTACTAACACATCTTTTTTGAAAACATAAAATTCTAGATAGGGTTGTTTATACTCAGAACCAAAACTTTCTGGACACCTGCAACATCATTGGTCAGAAGAAATCATGATTCAGGAGTGCTCAAAGCACTGAATCCACGTTGCTAGCTCTCAAGGCAAACATTTTGCATTTCTTTGAAAAAGGGAGCACTGCACTCCTGATGCTCCTGGATTTGTCCTCCGTGTTTGACTTAGTGGACCATTCAATACTCTTGTCCAGATTACAGAACTCAGCCTCCTTTTCTCCTGACACAGCGGATTGGATGAAATCCTTTCTCTCCGATCGAAAAAGCCAAAGTCTTTTTTAAAGATGCTGTGGCAATTGAATGCCTGGTTACGTGTGGAGTGCCACAGGGATCGTGTGTCTGGCCAACACTCTTCAACATCTTTACGATACTAGATGCAGAAGAAGTGGTTTATGTGAACTATGCTGATGACACATAGTGCCTTATTCCACTCTTAGGGGATCATGACAGAGACCGCATCACTGTTAATTTCATTTACAACCATATTGAATCATGGATGGTTGAAAAAGGTCAAGCACTTAACAATGCTAAGACAGAGCTTCCGTTAGCCGGAACAACACCCCATAATCCTAAACCCAGCAATGAGGTCCGGCTGTTTCGGATCAAAGGCTGTGCCATTGATACACTGCCCAAGATAAAAACACTGTGTATAATTCTGGATCTGGAATTGAATATGAAGGCGCATGTTAACAGCCTTATCTCCAGCACGTCATACTATCTTAAACTCCTTGTACAACTAAGGCCCTTTCTCAACCTTGCGAACTGTGCTACCATTGCCAGGGTGATTATTGGGGTGAGAGTGGACCATTGCACAAGTCTCCTCCAGGGTAGTGGTAAAGGTGAAATCTCGCGCTTTCAAGTCATTCAGAATAACGTGGTTCACTTTGAAGAGGGATTGTGCAGATAGGATCATGTATCAAAGAAGGCTCTGCACTGATTTCCCATGAGTAGCAGAATCTCCTTCCGAACACTCTGCATCACGCACAAGTGCCTTTATGGCAAGAGCCCCAGCTACCTATCTAGTTGACAAATTTGGCTTCTGGATCGTAGAGTACTCAGGTCTAATGATTCTCATCTATTACAAATTCCTAAATCCAAATTGACCATATTTACTAAGGGGTCCTTCCCCTATTCCACTCCAGATGTGGAAATGCCCTGCCGCTGGATCTAAGAGCGTGCCCCGTCTTTGATAACTTTAAACGGGAACTGAAAACTGCAGTCTTTTTCTGACTGATTGATACTGCTTCTCCCTGAACCCATGGTGTAGGCTTTTGCGTCTGCTGGCTATTTCGGCTCTGTTTTTGCTTTACCCTAATTGTTGTTTGCCTTGTCTTAGTGTTATTATATCTACTGGCCTTTGTCTAAGCACTATACAAATAATAAATACATAAATACATAAATAATTGCAGTGCCTTAGCGATATCCCTGCTAAGGAAAAGTGTCTAATCATTTTCAGTGGGCCTGAGGCATCACTGGGAGGGCTCATCCAGGGCTCTTCCGGGGTGCACTTTCTGACAATAGATTCCAAATTGAAGGCACCAGATGTGTAGAAGAAATGAACTCAGAACTCAAATCTTGGGTGAAGTTAGTTTGGTAAAGATTTAATAGCAACACTAAAGGGCAAACACATAAACAGACAGTACGTAATCGCCAAAACTATTCGGAATCTTTTTTACCCCTCTCCCATGAAACAACTTACTGAGATTTGCTGACAACTTTCTAATGCAACCAGCAGAATATTTTGTCACTTCACCAGAGAGGATTTTGCTCATTCAAATTAGTATAATGGATCTTAGGGTTGCTTATACTCAGATCCAAGACTTTCGTGACAGGCCTTTATCTTCCAAGGCCACTCGTGCCACCTTCATATATATCAGTGCAGAGGAGCATTTGCTATTCAATTAAAGCAAACACTATTTTATTAATAGTTATCTGAAGAGGTCTCACCCGATAAAAAAGCATTGGAGAACATTGTAGCCATTGATGGATCCGACTATATACACACTTAAAAACTCTTGAATAATATACTAAACTTAAAACCAACACTAGGAAAACAGTCTCGGATGATTATACAAAGCATTTTCATAAATGTTACATAAAGCCTCTTTATCTGATAATGATAAAGCTTTTCTAAGCAATGACAATCCTACCTCAGCAACTATCTATTTTCTACCCAAAATCAATAAAAGAATCTACCCGAGGTAAGACCAATAGTGAGTAAAATAGGGTCACTTACTTAAAATGTTTTCAAATTAATTGATCAATTTTTTCACCCAATGGCATCCAGACTAAAATGATATATTAGGGAAGATTAACTTTTGGCAACTTATGATGTAAAACCTCTTTATACATCAATAGCTTATGACAAAGAAAGCAGTTGAATTTTACGTTAATGACATCTCAGCCACATACTACCTGCATTACGTGATGATAAAAGAACTGCTTATGTTCACTTTGAGGAATAATATTTGCATTTTTAACAATAAATACTGCCAACAGACAAAGGGTATTGCTCACTGGAAAATGTGTTTATGGGACACTATGAATAAGTACATGCCCTGATACTGAATAGACATAGTAAACATGTATGAATATGGTGCAGATATACTGATGCTAATTTCTAAAATGGGATGGCACTCAGACATAATTTATGGAATACATAATTTTTCTTAATGATAACTTATTTGGATTAGAGAGTTGTGTAGAAATATCAATTCAACTTCAATATAATTTTTAGATCTTACAATATACATTAAGAACAATACAATACACATACAGATTTTTTGTAATCCAGCAAAGTCAACTCAACTTTGCATGTGACTAGCTGTCACCAGAAATGCATAATTGACAATATTCCTGTAGAAGAAACAATAAGAACACAGAGAAAATGCACTGAACAGAAATTGACTTGGTAAGCAATAGGTTTAAAGATAAAGGTTACAATAACAACATTTAAAATCAAGGAAGCAGTAGAGCTCTGATAAATACAAAATATACCAAATAACATACACATGGAGATATCAAATTTATCAAAGGTTACAGTTATGAAAGTTATTGGCTTGCCTTGTAAAATTATTGAAAAAACACTGGCACCTTCTAAAAATGGATGAAGTACTTAACCAATACCATTGAAAAGAGACCAAATATGGTAGGGCTCCAACCCTTTGTAACAAACTATGGGCCCCATTACAAGTCATCCACAGTTGGAGCAGGAGCTGATGCTCCATCCGCAGGCTGCAAGAGCAGCACTGCCATCCCGAAGATAGCGAGGTAAGCCATCTGGCTAAATCTATCCCCGCACCTCCTCTTCTGACCAATGCGACGCTGACCGCCGTAATTACAATCATAATTGCAACTAGCGATGATTAGGAAGCCGCATCTTATGCCACAGCAGCTGTGTCTTTATTGTTGCAATCTTCACAATATGCGGCATTGAAAACCGCATGGTTTCACACTTCCAAGATGGCCGCCGCCGACGATCTGAATTCGACTCCACTTTGAATCAGGAGCACTTCCTGATTTGCCTGTGAATCTGCCTTCTGATTGGGCAGACACCCTCCCTTAGCCTATCGCGGGGAACCAGCAGGCGTGAGCCGGCCCCATCGAAGGCTCCCACTAAGGCTCCTGACCTGAGCCTGACCAGTGATTGCCAGAGCCCAGGCCCCAAAACACTGCTTGAACGCACCGACACCCCAGACAAACACCGCCATCTCGACCACCTTTGATCTCCTCTGTGCCCATGCGACTTTATAACCTGTGAGTACCACAGAATATATTAACATTCGAAATACCTGTTACGGTACGATATGCTTACTTGATGGGACAATTTGTAACCTTTCTGTAGTCTCTACCGGCACACTAGTGACACAATGTTATCCCTCATTAACATAGACACTGATCCTATCCTGTATGCTGATATTTGCAAGCCTTTAGACTCACCATCCATCCGCTGCTTGTACTGCAGATGTAGATGATCTAGTTCCATGTGCCCCACTACCTTACTCACTGCCTTCTAGGCACCTTAGTTTCACTCGCATTTAGGTGGAGTTTTGCATCGCTATTATCCCTCGCATGCATCACTGTTAACTCTCTGCTTCCTAGGCACGTTAGCATCCCTCGCATTTAGGTGATGTTCTGCCCTTCTATCATTGCTGAATGCATTATTGTCTACTCATTGTTTGCCAGGCTCGCTAGCATCTCTCGGATTTAGGTGATGTTCGGCCTCCACTACCACTGTTGACTGCATCATTGACTACTCAGTGTCTTCTAGGCCTGTTAGCACCTTTTCGTATTTAGGTGATGTTCGGCCTTTATTACCATTGTTGAATGCATTATTGACAACTTATTGTCTTCTAGGCATGTTAGCATCTTTCGTATTTAGGTGATGTTCTGCCCTGCTACCATTGCTGAATGCATTATTGACCACTCACTGTTCTCTAGGCACATTAGCGTCACTCACATTTAGGTGGAATCTCTGCCCTGCTACTACCCTCGAAGATATTATTGCTGTCTTCTCACGGTCTCTACAATACTTGGCATCATACTTCACTCCCTCCCCCTGCGCTAGTTAGCACCCACTACTATTTTTGCATGGGTAGAAACTTAGCTGGCCGATTCATGGAATTAATGTGCGCCGAAAATGTCGGCGCAAGTGTGCAAAAACGTGCGATTCGCAGTGAAAGAGCGAAAATCTCAGTGCAATTGCGAATATCGCAGGGAAACCAGCGCACATCTATTCATGGAAGTCCGTGCGCAAGTAAAATCAGGGATGTGCGCTGAAAAAGTGCGTGGCGCACGCCGGCTCACAGGTCATCTAAGGGCGTGCGCTAAGGCCACAGCGAAAACGCACATAGCGCGGCGCACATGACAAAAGTAGGCGGAACACGGGGTGTAACACTCGGAATGGGGAACAACTGATGAAAATGTAGGCGTCACAGGGAAGTACAGGAGGCAAGTGCGCGGAACGCCCACACGCTCGCCTACAACACGTATTCATGAAATCGAATAGGGCAAACCAGTGCACGGGCAAAGATGCGAACTGACCCAAACCCATCCGCCACACGAAGGCAGGCGGTAGCGTCCCTGCGCTGGAAAAAAATGTGCACCAAAATATGCGCTAACAAAAAGCACGAATATACAGCTCTGATGAATGTCCCATACTGGGGCCCCCTAGGACATATGATGCGCAAAGGAGTGTGCGACAAACAGCGACACCCGCTGTGTGAAAAATTAGCTTGTGCGTGTATTTCGTGTGTGCGCAGGACGTTTTACACGTGATCGGGCCTGGGGGAGCGGGGTACGTGTATTTCAGGGATGCACGTGAAGTTCTACACGCGATCGTGCCTGTGGGAGCGGGATACGTGCATTCCAGGGGTTCGCGAGAATTATCACACGCGACAGGCCCTGTGCGAGTGGGGTACGTGTATATCTGGGGTGCAGGGGAGTCCTACACGTGAATGAGCAGTGTGGGTCCTCCCAGGTGTTCCCTCTACACCCTCCATGGCCCCTGCAGGCAGCCCACACCACAGGGGACTTCATGTCCTGCAGGCAGCCGATCCACCATGGGCATGCCCCCCAGGCAAGCCACATGTCAGCTTGCACTACTGATCACCAACACATGACCCCCTCCACCCCCACCCCCCAGCAGTGCAGGGCACCTGCCAGCAGGCCCCCACTCATGTCCCACTCATGTCCCCTTGCACCCCCACCCCCCCAGCAGTGCAGGGCACCTGCCAGCAGGCCCCCACTCATGTCCCACACATGTCCCCTTGCACCCCCACCCCCCAGCAGTGCAGGGCACCTGCCAGCAGGCCACCACTCATGTCCCCTTGCACACCCACCCCCCGGCAGTGCGGGGCACCTGCCAGCAGGCCCCCACTCATGTCCCCGTGCACCCCCACCCCCCAGCAGTGCGGGGCACCTGCCAGCAGGCCCCCACTCATATCCCCTTGCACCCCCACCCCCCAGCAGTGCGGGACACCTGCCAGCAGGCCCACACTCATGTTCCACTCATGTCCCCTTGCACCCCCACCCCCCAGCAGTGCAGGGCACCTGCCAGCAGGCCCCCACTCATGTCCCCTTGCACACCCACACCCCAGCAGTGCCCAGCAGGCACCCACTCATGTCCCCTTGCACACCCACCCCCCCAGCAGTGCAGGGCACCTGCCAGCAGGCCCCCACTCATGTCCCACACATGTCCCCTTGCACCCCCACCCCTCAGCAGTGCAGGGCACCTGCCAGCAGGCCACCACTCATGTCCCATTGCACACCCACCCCCCAGCAGTGCGGGGCACCTGCCAGCAGGCCCACACTCATGTCCCCGTGCACCCCCACCCCCCAGCAGTGCGGGGCACCTGCCAGCAGGCCCCCACTCATATCCCCTTGCACCCCCACCCCCCAGCAGTGCGGGACACCTGCCAGCAGGCCCACACTCATGTTCCACTCATGTCCGCTTGCACCCCCACCCCCCAGCAGTGCAGGGCACCTGCCAGCAGGCCCCCACTCATGTCCCCTTGCACACCCACACCCCAGCAGTGCCCAGCAGGCACCCACTCATGTCCCCTTGCACACCCACCCCCCAGCAGTGCGGGGCACCTGCCAGCAGGCCCCCACTCATGTCCCCTTGCACACCCACCCCCCAGCAGTGCGGGGCACCTGCCAGCAGGCCCCCACTCATGTCCCCTTGCACACCCACCCCCAGCAGTGCGGGGCGCCTGCCAGCAGGCCCCCACTCATGTCCCCTTGCACCCCCGCCCCCGCAGTACGGGGCACCTGCCAGCAGGCCCCTACTCCTGTCCCCTTGTACACCCTCCCCCCAGCAGTGCGGGGCACCTGCCAGCAGGCCCCCACTCATGTCCCCTTGCACACCCACCCCCCAGCAGTGTGGGGCACCTGCCTGCAGGCCCCCACTCATGTCCCCTTGCACACCCACCCCCCAGCAGTGCGGGGCACCTGCCAGCAGGCCCCCACTCATGTCCCCTTGCACACCCAGCCCCCAGCAGTGTGGGGCACCTGCCAGCAGGCCACCACTCATGTCCCCTTGCACCCCCACCCCCCCAGCTGTGCAGGGCACCTGCCAGCAGGCCCCCACTCATGTCCCACGCATGTCCCCTTGCACCCCCATCCCCCAGCAGTGCAGGGCACCTGCCAGCAGGCCCCCACTCATGTCCCCTTGCACCCCCACCTCCCAGCAGTGCAGGGCACCTGCCAGCAGGCCCCTACTCATGTTCCCTTGCACACCCACCCGCCAGCAGTGCGGGGCACCTGCCAGCAGGCCCACACTCATGTCCCACTCATGTCCCCTTGCACCCCCACCCCCCAAGCAGTGCAGGGCACCTGCCAGCAGGCCCCCACTCATGTCCCACTCATGTCCCCTTGCACCCCCACCCCCCCAGCAGTGCAGGGCACCTGCCAGCAGGCCCCCACTCATGTCCCCTTGCACCCCCACCCCCCAGCAGTGCGGGGCACCTGCCAGCAGGCCCCCACTCATGTCCCCTTGCACACCCACCCCGCAGCATTGCCAGGCACCCCCCAGCAGGCCCACACTCATGTCCCACTCATGTCCCCTTGCACCCCCACACCCCCAGCAGTGCAGGGCACCTGCCAGCAGGCCCCCACTCATGTCCCCTTGCACACCCACCCCCCAGCAGTGTGGGGCACCTGCCAGCAGGCCCCAACTCATGTCCCCTTGCACACCCACCCCCCAGCAGTGTAGGGCACCTGTCAAAAGGCCCCCACTCATGTCCCCTTGCACACCTACCCCCCAGCAGTGCGGGGCACCTACCAGCAGGCCCCCACTCATGTCCCCTTGCACACCCACCCACCCAGCAGTGTGGGGCACCTGCCAGCAGGCCCCCACTCATGTCCCCTTGCACCCCCACCCCCCAGCAGTGCAGGGCACCTGCCAGCAGGCCCCCACATATGTCCCACTCATGTCCCCTTCCACCCCCACCCCCCAGCAGTGCAGGGCACCTGCCAGCAGGCCCTACTCATGTCCCCCTGCACCCCCACCCTCCAGCAGTGCAGGGCACCTGCCAGCAGGCCCCCACTCATGTCCCCTTGCACACCCACCCCCCAGCAGTGCGTGGCACCTGCCAGCAGGCCCCCACTCATGTCCCCGTGCACCCCCACCCCCCAGCAGTGCGGGGCACCTGCCAGCAGGCCCCCACGCATATCCCCTTGCACCCCCACCCCCCAGCAGTGCGGGACACCTGCCAGCAGGCCCGCACTCATGTTCCACTCATGTCCGCTTGCACCCCCACCCCCCAGCAGTGCAGGGCACCTGCCAGCAGGCCCCCACTCATGTCCCCTTGCACACCCACACCCCAGCAGTGCCCAGCAGGCACCCACTCATGTCCCCTTGCACACCCACCCCTCAGCAGTGCGGGGCACATGCCAGCAGGCCCCCACTCATGTCCCCTTGCACACCCACCCCCCAGCAGTGCGGGGCACCTGCCAGCAGGCCCCCACTCATGTCCCCTTGCACACCCACCCCCAGCAGTGCGGGGCGCCTGCCAGCAGGCCCCCACTCATGTCCCCTTGCACCCCCGCCCCCGCAGTGCGGGGCACCTGCCAGCAGGCCCCTACTCCTGTCCCCTTGTACACCCTCCCCCCAGCAGTGCGGGGCACCTGCCAGCAGGCCCCCACTCATGTCCCCTTGCACACCCACCCCCCAGCAGTGTGGGGCACCTGCCTGCAGGCCCCCACTCATGTCCCCTTGCACACCCACCCCCCAGCAGTGCGGGGCACCTGCCAGCAGGCCCCCACTCATGTCCCCTTGCACACCCAGCCCCCAGCAGTGTGGGGCACCTGCCAGCAGGCCACCACTCATGTCCCCTTGCACCCCCACCCCCCCAGCTGTGCAGGGCACCTGCCAGCAGGCCCCCACTCATGTCCCACGCATGTCCCCTTGCACCCCCATCCCCCAGCAGTGCAGGGCACCTGCCAGCAGGCCCCCACTCATGTCCCCTTGCACCCCCACCCCCCAGCAGTGCAGGGCACCTGCCAGCAGGCCCCTACTCATGTTCCCTTGCACACCCACCCGCCAGCAGTGCGGGGCACCTGCCAGCAGGCCCACACTCATGTCCCACTCATGTCCCCTTGCACCCCCACCCCCCCAGCAGTGCAGGGCACCTGCGAGCAGGCCCCCACTCATGTCCCACTCATGTCCCCTTGCACCCCCACCCCCCCAGCAGTGCGGGGCACCTGCCAGCAGGCCCACACTCATGTCCCACTCATGTCCCCTTGCACCCCCACCCCCCAGCAGTGCGGGGCACCTGCCAGCAGGCCCCCACTCATGTCCCCTTGCACACCCACCCCGCAGCATTGCCAGGCACCCCCCAGCAGGCCCACACTCATGTCCCACTCATGTCCCCTTGCACCCCCACACCCCCAGCAGTGCAGGGCACCTGCCAGCAGGCCCCCACTCATGTCCCCTTGCACACCCACCCCCCAGCAGTGTGGGGCACCTGCCAGCAGGCCCCAACTCATGTCCCCTTGCACACCCACCCCCCAGCAGTGTAGGGCACCTGTCAAAAGGCCCCCACTCATGTCCCCTTGCACACCTACCCCCCAGCAGTGCGGGGCACCTACCAGCAGGCCCCCACTCATGTCCCCTTGCACACCCACCCACCCAGCAGTGTGGGGCACCTGCCAGCAGGCCCCCACTCATGTCCCCTTGCACCCCACCCCCCAGCAGTGCAGGGCACCTGCCAGCAGGCCCCCACATATGTCCCACTCATGTCCCCTTCCACCCCCACCCCCCAGCAGTGAAGGGCACCTGCCAGCAGGCCCTACTCATGTCCCCCTGCACCCCCACCCTCCAGCAGTGCAGGGCACCTGCCAGCAGGCCCCCACTCATGTCCCCTTGCACACCCACCCCCCAGCAGTGCGTGGCACCTGCCAGCAGGCCCCCACTCATGTCCCCTTGCACACCCACCCACCCAGCAGTGTGGGGCACCTGCCAGCAGGCCCCCACTCATGTCCCCTTGCACCCCCACCCCCCAGCAGTGCAGGGCACCTGCCAGCAGGCCCCCACATATGTCCCACTCATGTCCCCTTCCACCCCCACCCCCCAGCAGTGCAGGGCACCTGCCAGCAGGCCCTACTCATGTCCCCCTGCACCCCCACCCTCCAGCAGTGCAGGGAACCTGCCAGCAGGCCCCCACTCATGTCCCCTTGCACACCTACCCCCCAGCAGTGCGGGGCACCTGCCAGCAGGCCCCCACTCATGTCCCCTTGCACACCCACCCCCCAGCAGTGCGGGGCACCTGCCAGCAGGCCCCCACTCATGTCCCCTTGCACCCCCACCCCCCAGCAGTGCGGGGCACCTGCCAGCAGACCCCGACTAATGTCCCCTTGCACACCCACCCCCCAGCAGTGCGGGGCACCTGCCAGCAGGCCCACACTCATGTCCCACTCATGTCCCCTTGCACCCCCACCCCCCTAGCAGTGCGGGGCACCTGCCAGCATGCCCCCACTCATGTCCCCTTGCACATCCACCCCCCAGCAGTGCGGGGCACCTGCCAGCAGGCCCTCACTCATGTCCCCTTGCAACCCCACCCCCTCAGCCGTGTGGGGCACCTGCCAGCAGGCACCCACTCATGTCCTCTTGCACACCCACCCCCCAGCAGTGCGGGGCACCTGCCAGCAGGCCCCCACTCATGTCCCCTTGCACACCCACCCCCCAGCAGTGCGGGGCACCTGCCAGCAGGCCCCCACTCATGTCCCCTTGCACACCCACCCCCAGCAGTGCGGGGCGCCTGCCAGCAGGCCCCCACTCATGTCCCCTTGCACCCCCGCCCCCGCAGTGTGGGGCACCTGCCAGCAGGCCCCTACTCCTGTCCCCTTGTACACCCTCCCCCCAGCAGTGCGGGGCACCTGCCAGCAGGCCCCCACTCATGTCCCCTTGCACACCCACCCCTCAGCAGTGTGGGGCACCTGCCTGCAGGCCCCCACTCATGTCCCCTTGCACACCCACCCCCCAGCAGTGCGGGGCACCTGCCAGCAGGCCCCCACTCATGTCCCCTTGCACACCCAGCCCCCAGAAGTGTGGGGCACCTGCCAGCAGGCCACCACTCATGTCCCCTTGCACCCCCAACCCCCCCAGCTGTGCAGGGCACCTGCCAGCAGGCCCCCACTCATGTCCCACGCATGTCCCCTTGCACCCCCATCCCCCAGCAGTGCAGGGCACCTGCCAGCAGGCCCCCACTCATGTCCCCTTGCACCCCCACCCCCCAGCAGTGCAGGGCACCTGCCAGCAGGCCCCTACTCATGTTCCCTTGCACACCCACCCCCCAGCAGTGCGGGGCACCTGCCAGCAGGCCCACACTCATGTCCCACTCATGTCCCCTTGCACCCCCACCCTCCCAGCAGTGCAGGGCACCTGCCAGCAGGCCCCCACTCATGTCCCACTCATGTCCCCTTGCACCCCCACCCCCCCAGCAGTGCAGGGCACCTGCCAGCAGGCCCCCACTCATGTCCCCTTGCACCCCCACCCCCCAGCAGTGCGGGGCACCTGCCAGCCGGCCCTCACTCATGTCCCCTTGCACACCCACCCCGCAGCATTGCCAGGCACCCCCCAGCAGGCCCACACTCATGTCCCACTCATGTCCCCTTGCACCCCCACACCCCCAGCAGTGCAGGGCACCTGCCAGCAGGCCCCCACTCATGTCCCCTTGCACACCCACCCCCCAGCAGTGTGGGGCACCTGCCAGCAGGCCCCCACTCATGTCCCCGTGCACCCCCACCCCCCAGCAGTGCGGGGCACCTGCCAGCAGGCCCCCACGCATATCCCCTTGCACCCCCACCCCCCAGCAGTGCGGGACACCTGCCAGCAGGCCCACACTCATGTTCCACTCATGTCCGCTTGCACCCCCACCCCCCAGCAGTGCAGGGCACCTGCCAGCAGGCCCCCACTCATGTCCCCTTGCACACCCACACCCCAGCAGTGCCCAGCAGGCACCCACTCATGTCCCCTTGCACACCCACCCCCCAGCAGTGCGGGGCACCTGCCAGCAGGCCCCCACTCATGTCCCCTTGCACACCCACCCCCCAGCAGTGCGGGGCACCTGCCAGCAGGCCCCCACTCATGTCCCCTTGCACACCCACCCCCAGCAGTGCGGGGCGCCTGCCAGCAGGCCCCCACTCATGTCCCCTTGCACCCCCGCCCCCGCAGTGCGGGGCACCTGCCAGCAGGCCCCTACTCCTGTCCCCTTGTACACCCTCCCCCCAGCAGTGCGGGGCACCTGCCAGCAGGCCCCCACTCATGTCCCCTTGCACACCCACCCCCCAGCAGTGTGGGGCACCTGCCTGCAGGCCCCCACTCATGTCCCCTTGCACACCCACCCCCCAGCAGTGCGGGGCACCTGCCAGCAGGCCCCCACTCATGTCCCCTTGCACACCCAGCCCCCAGCAGTGTGGGGCACCTGCCAGCAGGCCACCACTCATGTCCCCTTGCACCCCCACCCCCCCAGCTGTGCAGGGCACCTGCCAGCAGGCCCCCACTCATGTCCCACGCATGTCCCCTTGCACCCCCATCCCCCAGCAGTGCAGGGCACCTGCCAGCAGGCCCCCACTCATGTCCCCTTGCACCCCCACCCCCCAGCAGTGCAGAGCACCTGCCAGCAGGCCCCTACTCATGTTCCCTTGCACACCCACCCGCCAGCAGTGCGGGGCACCTGCCAGCAGGCCCACACTCATGTCCCACTCATGTCCCCTTGCACCCCCACCCCCCCAGCAGTGCAGGGCACCTGCCAGCAGGCCCCCACTCATGTCCCACTCATGTCCCCTTGCACCCCCACCCCCCCAGCAGTGCGGGGCACCTGCCAACAGGCCCACACTCATGTCCCCTTGCACACCCACCCCCCAGCAGTGCGGGGCACCTGCCAGCAGGCCCCCACTCATGTCCCACTCATGTCCCCTTGCACCCCCACCCCCCAGCAGTGCGGGGCACCTGCCAGCAGGCCCCCACTCATGTCCCCTTGCACACCCACCCCGCAGCATTGCCAGGCACCCCCCAGCAGGCCCACACTCATGTCCCACTCATGTCCCCTTGCACCCCCACACCCCCAGCAGTGCAGGGCACCTGCCAGCAGGCCCCCACTCATGTCCCCTTGCACACCCACCCCCCAGCAGTGTGGGGCACCTGCCAGCAGGCCCCAACTCATGTCCCCTTGCACACCCACCCCCCAGCAGTGTAGGGCACCTGTCAAAAGGCCCCCACTCATGTCCCCTTGCACACCTACCCCCCAGCAGTGCGGGGCACCTACCAGCAGGCCCCCACTCATGTCCCCTTGCACACCCACCCACCCAGCAGTGTGGGGCACCTGCCAGCAGGCCCCCACTCATGTCCCCTTGCACCCCCACCCCCCAGCAGTGCAGGGCACCTGCCAGCAGGCCCCCACATATGTTCCACTCATGTCCCCTTCCACCCCCACCCCCCAGCAGTGAAGGGCACCTGCCAGCAGGCCCTACTCATGTCCCCCTGCACCCCCACCCTCCAGCAGTGCAGGGCACCTGCCAGCAGGCCCCCACTCATGTCCCCTTGCACACCCACCCCCCAGCAGTGAGTGGCACCTGCCAGCAGGCCCCCACTCATGTCCCCTTGCACACCCACCCACCCAGCAGTGTGGGGCACCTGCCAGCAGGCCCCCACTCATGTCCCCTTGCACCCCCACCCCCCAGCAGTGCAGGGCACCTGCCAGCAGGCCCCCACATATGTCCCACTCATGTCCCCTTCCACCCCCACCCCCCAGCAGTGCAGGGCACCTGCCAGCAGGCCCTACTCATGTCCCCCTGCACCCCCACCCTCCAGCAGTGCAGGGCACCTGCCAGCAGGCCCCCACTCATGTCCCCTTGCACACCTACCCCCCAGCAGTGCGGGGCACCTGCCAGCAGGCCCCCACTCATGTCCCCTTGCACACCCACCCCCCAGCAGTGCGGGGCACCTGCCAGCAGGCCCCCACTCATGTCCCCTTGCACCCCCACCCCCCAGCAGTGCGGGGCACCTGCCAGCAGACCCCCACTAATGTCCCCTTGCACACCCACCCCCCAGCAGTGCGGGGCACCTGCCAGCAGGCCCACACTCATGTCCCACTCATGTCCCCTTGCATCCCCACCCCCCTAGCAGTGCGGGGCACCTGCCAGCATGCCCCCACTCATGTCCCCTTGCACATCCACCCCCCAGCAGTGCGGGGCACCTGCCAGCAGGCCCTCACTCATGTCCCCTTGCAACCCCACCCCCTCAGCCGTGTGAGGCACCTGCCAGCAGGCACCCACTCATGTCCTCTTGCACACCCACCCCCCAGCAGTGCGGGGCACCTGCCAGCAGGCCCCCACTCATGTCCCCTTGCACACCCACCCCCCAGCAGTGCGGGGCACCTGCCAGCAGGCCCCCACTCATGTCCCCTTGCACACCCACCCCCAGCAGTGCGGGGCGCCTGCCAGCAGGCCCCCACTCATGTCCCCTTGCACCCCCGCCCCCGCAGTGTGGGGCACCTGCCAGCAGGCCCCTACTCCTGTCCCCTTGTACACCCTCCCCCCAGCAGTGCGGGGCACCTGCCAGCAGGCCCCCACTCATGTCCCCTTGCACACCCACCCCTCAGCAGTGTGGGGCACCTGCCTGCAGGCCCCCACTCATGTCCCCTTGCACACCCACCCCCCAGCAGTGCGGGGCACCTGCCAGCAGGCCCCCACTCATGTCCCCTTGCACACCCAGCCCCCAGCAGTGTGGGGCACCTGCCAGCAGGCCACCACTCATGTCCCCTTGCACCCCCAACCCCCCCAGCTGTGCAGGGCACCTGCCAGCAGGCCCCCACTCATGTCCCACGCATGTCCCCTTGCACCCCCATCCCCCAGCAGTGCAGGGCACCTGCCAGCAGGCCCCCACTCATGTCCCCTTGCACCCCCACCCCCCAGCAGTGCAGGGCACCTGCCAGCAGGCCCCTACTCATGTTCCCTTGCACACCCACCCCCCAGCAGTGCGGGGCACCTGCCAGCAGGCCCACACTCATGTCCCACTCATGTCCCCTTGCACCCCCACCCTCCCAGCAGTGCAGGGCACCTGCCAGCAGGCCCCCACTCATGTCCCACTCATGTCCCCTTGTACCCCCACCCCCCCAGCAGTGCAGGGCACCTGCCAGCAGGCCCCCACTCATGTCCCCTTGCACCCCCACCCCCCAGCAGTGCCGGGCACCTGCCAGCCGGCCCTCACTCATGTCCCCTTGCACACCCACCCCGCAGCATTGCCAGGCACCCCCCAGCAGGCCCACACTCATGTCCCACTCATGTCCCCTTGCACCCCCACACCCCCAGCAGTGCAGGGCACCTGCCAGCAGGCCCCCACTCATGTCCCCTTGCACACCCACCCCCCAGCAGTGTGGGGCACCTGCCAGCAGGCCCCAACTCATGTCCCCTTGCACACCCACCCCCCAGCAGTGTAGGGCACCTGTCAAAAGGCCCCCACTCATGTCCCCTTGCACACCTACCCCCCAGCAGTGCGGGGCACCTACCAGCAGGCCCCCACTCATGTCCCCTTGCACACCCACCCACCCAGCAGTGTGGGGCACCTGCCAGCAGGCCCCCACTCATGTCCCCTTGCCCCCCCACCCCCCAGCAGTGCAGGGCACCTGCCAGCAGGCCCCCACTCACCCACTCATGTCCCCTTCCACCCCCACCCCCCAGCAGTGCAGGGCACCTGCCAGCAGGCCCTACTCATGTCCCCCTGCACCCCCACCCTCCAGCAGTGCAGGGCACCTGCCAGCAGGCCCCCACTCATGTCCCCTTGCACACCCACCCACCAGCAGTGCGGGGCACCTGCCAGCAGGCCCCCACTCATGTCCCCTTGCACACCCACCCCCCAGCAGTGCGGGGCACCTGCCAGCAGGCCCACACTCATGTCCCACTCATGTCCCCTTGCACCCCCACCCCCCAGCAGTGCGGGGAACCTGCCAGCAGGCCCCCACTCATGTCCCCTTGCACATCCACCCCCCAGCAGTGCGGGGCACCTGCCAGCAGGCCCCCACTCATGTCCCCTTGCACCCCCACCCCCCAGCAGTGTGGGGCACCTGCCAGCAGGCCCCCACTCATGTCCCCTTGCACACCCACCCCCCAGCAGTGTGGGGCACCTGCCAGCAGGCCCCCACTCATGTCCCCTTGCACACCCACCCCCCAGCAGTGCGGGGCACCTGCCAGCAGGCCCCCACTCATGTCCCCTTTCACACCCACCCCCCAGCAGTGCGGGGCACCTGCCAGCAGGCCCCCACTCATGTCCCCTTGCACACCCACCCCCCAGCAGTATGGGGCACCTGCCAGCAGGCCCCCACTCATGTCCCCTTGCACCCCCACCCCTGCAGTGCTGGGCACCTGCCAGCAGGCTCCTACTCATGTCCCCTTGCACACCCACCCCCCAGCAGTGCGGGGCACCTGCCAACAGGCCCCCACTCATGTCCCCTTGCACACCCACCCCCAACAGTGCGGGGCACCTGCCAGCAGGCCCCCACTCATGTCCCCTTGCACCCCCACCCCCTGCAGTGCGGGGCACCTGCCAGCAGGCCCCTACTAATGTCCCCTTGTACACCCTCCCCCCAGCAGTGCGGGGCACCTGCCAGCAGGCCCCCACTCATGTCCCCTTGCACACCCACCCCCCAGCAGTGCGGGGCACCTGCCAGCAGGCCCCCACTCATGTCCCCTTGCACACCCACCCCCAAGCAGTGCGGGGCACCTGCCAGCAGGCCCCCACTCATGTCCCCTTGCACACCCACCCCCCAGCAGTGCGGGGCACCTGCCAGCAGGCCCCCACTCATGTCCCCTTGCACCCCCACCCCCCAGCAGGGCAGGGCACCTGCCAGCAGGCCCCCATTCATGTCCCATGCATGTCCCCTTGCACCCCCAACCCCCAGCAGTGCAGGGCACCTGCCAGCAGGCCCCCACTCATGTCCCCCTGCACCCCCATCCCCCAGCAGTGCAGGGCACCTGCCAGCAGGCCCCCACTCATGTCCCCTTGCACCCCCACCCCCCCAGCAGTGCAGGGCACCTGCCAGCAGGCCCCTACTCATGTTCCCTTGCACACCCACCCCCCAGCAGTGCGGGGCACCTGCCAGCAGGCCCACACTCATGTCCCACTCATGTCCCCTTGCACCCCCACCCCCAGCAGTGCAGGGCACCTGCCAGCAGGCCGCCACTCATGTCCCACTCATGTCCCCTTGCACCCCCACCCCCCCAGCAGTGCAGGGCACCTGCCAGCAGGCCCCCACTCATGTCCCCTTGCACCCCCACCCCCCAGCAGTGCGGGGCACCTGCCAGCAGGCCCCCACTCATGTCCCCTTGCACACCCACCCTCCAGCAGTGCGGGCGACCTGCCAGCAGGCCCCCACTCATGTCCCCTTGCACCCCCACCCCCCAGCAGTGCAGGGCACCTGCCAGCACGCCCCCACTCATGTCCCACGCATGTCCCCTTGCACCCCTATCCCCCAGCA
This sequence comes from Ambystoma mexicanum, assembly GCF_040938575.1. Taxonomy (NCBI): domain Eukaryota; kingdom Metazoa; phylum Chordata; class Amphibia; order Caudata; family Ambystomatidae; genus Ambystoma; species Ambystoma mexicanum. The sequence goes on from NC_090923.1 coordinate 468,839,045, forward strand.
GTGCAGGGCACCTGCCAGCAGGCCCCCACTCATGTACCCTTGCACCCCCACCCCCCAGCAGTGCAGGGCACCTGCCAGCAGGCCCCTACTCATGTTCCCTTGCACACCCACCCCCCAGCAGTGCGGGGCACCTGCCAGCAGGCCCACACTCATGTCCCACTCATGTCCCCTTGCACCCCCACCCCCCCAGCAGTGCAGGGCACCTGCCAGCAGGCCCCCACTCATGTCCCACTCATATCCCCTTGCACCCCCACCCCCCCAGCAGTGCAGGGCACCTGCCAGCAGGCCCCCACTCATGTCCCCTTGCACCCCCACCCCCCAGCAGTGCGGGGCACCTGCCAGCAGGCCCCCACTCATGTCCCCTTGCACACCCACCCCCCAGCATTGCCAGGCACCTGCCAGCAGGCCCACACTCATGTCCCCTTGCACCCCCACACCCCCAGCAGTGCAGGGCACCTGCCAGCAGACCCCCACTCATGTCCCCTTTCACACCCACCCCCCAGCAGTGTGGGGCACCTGCCAGCAGGCCCCCACTCATGTCCCCTTGCACACCCACCCCCCAGCAGTGTGGGGCACCTGTCAACATGCCCGCACTCATGTCCCCTTGCACACCTACCCCCCAGCAGTGCGGGGCACCTACCAGCAGGCCCCCACTCATGTCCCCTTGCACCCCCACCCCCCAGCAATGCAGGGCACCTGCCAGCAGGCCCCCACTCATGTCCCACTCATGTCCCCTTGCACCCCCACCCCCCAGCAGTGCAGGGCACCTGCCAGCAGGCCCCACTCATGTCCCCCTGCACCCCCACCCCCCAGCAGTGCGGGGCACCTGCCAGCAGGCCCCCACTCATGTGCCCTTGCACACCCACCCCCCAGCAGTGCGGGGCACCTGCCAGCAGGCCCACACTCATGTCCCACTCATGTCCCCTTGCACCCCCACCCCCCCAGCAGTGTGGGGAACCTGCCAGCAGGCCCCCACTCATGTCCCCTTGCACATCCACCCCCCAGCTCTGCGGGGCACCTGCCAGCATGCCCCCACTCATGTCCCCTTGCAATCCCACCCCCCAGCAGCGTGGGGCACCTGCCAGCAGGCCCCCACTCATGTCCCCTTGCACACCCACCCCCCAGCAGTGTGGGGCACCTGCCAGCAGGCCCCCACTCATGTCCCCTTGCACACCCACCCCCAGCAGTGCGGGGCACCTGCCAGCAGGCCCCCACTCATGTCCCCTTGCATACCCACCCCCCAGCAGTACGGGGTACCTGCCAGCAGGCCCCCACTCATGTCCCCTTGCACCCCCACCCCCGCAGTGCGGGGCACCTGCCAGCAGGCCCCTACTCATGTCCCCTTGCACACCCACCCCTCAGCAGTGCGGGGCACCTGCCAGCAGGCCCCCACTCATGTCCCCTTGCACACCCACCCCCCAGCAATGCGGGGCACCTGCCAGCAGGCCCCCACTCATGTCCCCTTGCACCCCACCCCCTGCAGTGCGGGGCACCTGCCAGCAGGCCTCTACTCATGTCCCCTTGTACACCCTCCTCCCAGCAGTGCGGGGCACCTGCCAGCAGGCCCCCACTCATGTCCCCTTGCACACCCACCCCCCAGCAGTGCAGGGCACCTGCCAGCAGGCCCCCACTCATGTCCCCTTGCACACCCACCCCCCAGCAGTGCGGGGCACCTGCCAGCAGGCCCCCACTCATGTCCCCTTGCACCTCCACCCCCCCAGCAGTGCAGGGCACCTGCCAGCAGGCCCCCACTCATGTCCCCCTGCACCCCCATCCCCCAGCAGTGCAGGGCACCTGCCAGCAGGCCCCCACTCATGTCCCCTTGCACCCCCACCCCCCAGCAGTGCAGGTCACCTGCCAGCAGCCCCTATTCATGTTCCCTTGCACACCCACCCCCAGCAGTGCTGGGCACCTGCCAGCAGGCCCACACTCATGTCCCACTCATGTCCCCTTGCACCCCCACCCCCCAGCAGTGCAGGGCACCTGCCAGCAGGCCCCCACTCATGTCCCACTCATGTCCCCTTGCACCCCCACCCCCCCAGCAGTGCAGGGCACCTGCCAGCAGGCCCCCGCTCATGTCCCCTTGCACCCCCACCCCCCAGCAGTGCAGGGCACCTGCCAGCAGGCCCCCACTCATGTCCCATTGCACCCCCATCCCCCAGCAGTGCAGGGCACCTGCCAGCAGGCCCCCACTCATGTCCCACTCATGTCCCCTTGCATCCCCACACCCCCAGCAGTGCAGGGCACCTGCCAGCAGGCCCCCACTCATGTCCCCTTGCACACCCACCCCCAGCAGTGTGGGGCACCTGTCAACAGGCGCCCACTCATGTCCCCTTGCACACCTACCCCCCAGCAGTGCGGGGCACCTACCAGCAGGCCCCCACTCATGTCCCCTTGCACCCCCACCCCCCAGCAGTGCAGGGCACCTGCCAGCAGGCCCCCACTCATGTCCCACTCATGTCCCCTTGCACCCCCACCCCCCAGCAGTGCAGGGTACCTGCCAGCAGGCCCCACTCATGCCCCCCTACACCCCCACCCTCCAGCAGTGCAGGGCACCTGTCAGCAGGCCCCCACACATGTCCCCTTGCACACCCACCCCCCAGCAGTGCGGGGCACAGCAGTGCGGGTCACCTGCCCGCAGGCCCACACTCATGTCCCACTCATGTCCCCTTGCACCCCCACCCCCCAGCAGTGCAGGGCACCTGCCAGCAGGCCCCCACTCATGTCCCCCTGCACCCCCATCCCCCAGCAGTGCAGGGCACCTGCCAGCAGGGCCCCACTCATGTCCCCTTGCATACCCACCCCCCAGCAGTGCTGGGCACCTGCCAGCAGGCCCACACTCATGTCCCACTCATGTCCCCTTGCACCCCCACCCCCCAGCAGTGCAGGGCACCTGCCAGCAGGCCCCCACTCATGTCCCACTCATGTCCCCTTGCACCCCCACCCCCCCAGCAGTGCAGGGCACCTGCCAGCAGGCCCCCGCTCATGTCCCCTTGCACCCCCACCCCCCAGCAGTGCGGGGCACCTGTCAGCAGGCCCCCACTCATGTCCCATTGCACCCCCACCCCCCAGCAGTGCAGGGCACCTCCAAGCAGGCCCCCACTCATGTCCCACTCATGTCCCCTTGCACCCCCACACCCCCAGCAGTGCAGGGCACCTGCCAGCAGGCCCCCACTCGTGTCCCCTTGCACACCCACCCCCAGCAGTGTGGGGCACCTGTCAACAGACGTCCACTCATGTCCCCTTGCACACCTACCCCCCAGCAGTGCGGGGGCCCTACCAGCAGGCCCCCACTCATGTCCCCTTGCACCCCCACCCCCCAGCAGTGCAGGGCACCTGCCAGCAGGCCCCAGCTCATGTCCCACTCATGTCCCCTTGCACCCCCACCCCCCAGCAGTGCAGGGTACCTGCCAGCAGGCCCCACTCATGTCCCCCTACACCCCCACCCTCCAGCAGTGCAGGCACCTGTCAGCAGGCCCCCACACATGTCCCCTTGCACACCCACCCCCCAGCAGTGCGGGGCACAGCAGTGCGGGTCACCTGCCCGCAGGCCCACACTCATGTCCCACTCATGTCCCCTTGCACCCCTACCCACCCAGCAGTGCAGGGCATCTGCCAGCAGGCCCCCACTCATGTCCCCTTGCACACCCACCCCGCCAGCAGTGCAGGGCACCTGCCAGCAATCCCCCACTCATGTCCCCCTTCACCCTCACCCCCCAGCAGTGCAGGGCACCTGCCAGCAGGCCCCCACTCATGTCCCCTTGCACCCCCACCCCCCAGCAGTGCGGGGCACCTGCCAGCAGGCCCCCACTCATGTCCCCTTGCACACCCACCCCCAGCAGTGAAATGGCGATCCCACGACACAAACCAAAAGTCAACTATGTACATCAACACATGTCCGCCACACGAAGGCGGGCGGTAGCGTCCCTGCGCATTAAAAAAATGTGCGCTAACAAAAAGCCGTACATACAGCTCCGATGAATGTCCCATACTGTGGCCCTCTAGGACAAATGACGTGCAAAGGGGTACGCAACAAACACCGACACCCGCTGTGTCAAAAAAAATGTATTTCGGGGGTGCGTGGGAAGTTTCACACGGGATTTTGCCTGGGCAAGCGGGGTACGTGTAATTCAGGGGCTCGCGGGAAGTTTTACACACGATTGTGCCTGGGCGAGCGGGGTACGTGTACTTCAGGGGCTCGCGGGAAGTTTTACATGCGGTTGGGCCTGGGCGAGCGGGGTACATGTACTTCAGGGGCTCGCAGGAAGTTTTACACGGGATTGGGCCTGGGCGAGAGGGGTACGTGTACTTCAGGGGCTCGCGGGAAGTTTTACACGCGATTGGGCCTGGTCGAGCAGGGTACGTGTACTTCCGGGGCTCGCGGGAAGTCTTAAACGCGATTGGGCCTGGGCGAGGGGGGTACGTGTACTTCAGGGGCTCGCAGGAAGTTTTACACGGGATTGGGCCTGGGCGAGTGGGGTACGTGTACTTCCGGGGCTTGCGGGAAGTTTCACACGCGATTCGGCTTGGGCGAGCGGGGTACGTGTATTACTGTGGTGGGCGTGGGAGTACAGGAGGCAAATGCGCGGAACGCCCACACACACACACGCCAAAAAAGATGCGCTAATCCGGAAACACGTACGCAAGCAGGAAGCAGGCGTACGTCGACCCGTGCAGCATAAAAGTGCGCGCAAACATCAAACAAGCTCAGACGCCAGGATGAATATACCGTTCCTAGCAGCAGTGGCCGTGGGATACCGCAGGAGGAGGATAGTCAGGGCCAGAATTTTTACACTCAGAACCAGCATTTTTGGGATGCCTGATGACCACGTGTATGGGAGGTACAGGTTTCCACCTCACATAATACTGGACCTGGTCAGTGAGTAGGAGGATGACCTCACATCACCCACCCTCTGCTCCCAAGCACTCAGCCCCCTGGAGAAGGTCCTTAATGTACTGCACTTCTTGGCCACTGGATCATTTCAGCGGACAAATGCCATAGTGGGGGGGGGTGTCACAGGCCACGCAGTCACGCTGCCTACACCAGGTTTTGGCCATCATGACTGCACGCCCATCAGTACGCAGGCACATATACCTGCCCAGAACACCGGCAGAAAGGCAGGCTGTCGTCCAGGATTTTTACGGAGTGGCACACTTCCCCAAAGTGCTAGGTGCCATTGACTGCACCCATGTGGCTCTACGTCCCCCCAGGGCACCTGAGCACATCTATAGAAACTGCAAGCACTGGCATTCCAGCAACGTCCAGGTAGTATGTGATGCCAAGGGAATCATCACCTCAGTATATGCCAACTATCCAGGGTCCACCCACTACAGTTTCATTTACAGAATGTCAACCCTAAACCGGGACCTAGAAGCTGGTCAGCATGGCGATACATGCCTGATTGGTGAGTATAAATGCCACAGCACATGCATGCATGTCAGATACTGAGTAATGCAACAACCCCACTAATGATACCCATCACCACCTCCCCAGGGGACAGTGCCTACCCTCTGAGCACCCACATGATGACGCCAATTCGGAACCCCACCACGCCACCCGAGGTAAGATACAACACAGCCCATATTGCAACCCGGGGCATAGTGGAGCGCACATTCGGAGTGCTCAAGTCACGCTTTTGCTCCCTTGACCGTTCTGGTGGGAAGCTGTTATACGCTCCCCCAGTAGTGTGCAGGATCATAGTGGCAGCATGTGTCCTGCACAATGTTGCAACACGCCTGGGCCTCCCCGTGGACATGGTGGTGCCCCCACATCCCCAACCACATGCACGCCCGTTGCGCGTGGGAGGGAAAGGGCACGGGGTGAGGCAGCCCGTACTCAACTGGTGGCCACACACAATATGCTCCCATTAATGTAGAACTGACAACACACATGATCGAAGACTTACCACAATACAATGCAGCTAGCCACCCCAAACATAGCATTCATATGACAGTACTAAGTTAAAGGATACATAGTCTTACAACCTGGTGATGCTAGCACATCGACCACTTCCAACTGTACAGTGTTGGTGCCACGCAAATCTGAAAGTGCACTGCTTACAACATGAACTCCATCTCCAAAGTAGACGGGCTTGTGAAGACATGAGGAATGAACCTGCAAATTAGGAGGGAGACATGGATGCACAAGCACACATCAATACACCATGCAGTGTACAATACTACAACAATATGCACTAGGAATGTATACACAGTATTGACTACATACTACCCACACATGTCATGGGAGTCCAACGTCACTGTGTAAGTTACTGTCACTTGGGCACACCCTTTGCAAGCCCATGGTAACGGGAAGCAGGAGGGGTGTGTGTCTCACGAATCCAAGCATCTAACCCAAACTCAGGACAAGCCTGCATGTGCAAAGCCGGAATACAGTGGATGCCACGGGAGGCCACACAAGGCAACACACTGTAACAAAAACTCAGAAATCAAAAACCAAAAATCAAAAATCAAAAATCAAAAATGGCCATGTGGGGGCGAAGGGTTGTGGGGGAGGCCACCCAGGAGGTCCGAGGACAAGGTGCACACCAACAGCCACCTGTGTGGATGTTGCTAGAAAAAAAACACCTCCATGGGCTCATGGCCTGCACGGCTACGCTATCGTGAGAGATTCAGAATCGCTGTGGTCGCTCTCATCACCCTGTGCTGCTGCCGCCACAGGAGGTGGTGGTGCTATGGGAGGCAGCCCACGCAAAGCCCTCGTCTGGTCCTCCATGGCAGCAAGCATGCGGGTGTGGAAGGTCTCGTTCTGGAGGAATATGGTGCGGAGATCCCCATGCACCACCTGACATGATGCCCGGACCTCCTCCCGCGTTGCCTGCATCTCTGCTGAGAGCGTACGTGTGACCCGCTCCAGCAGCTGTTCTGTCCTCGTGACAGTGGAAGCCTCAAGTGTCCAGGGCCGCCCGTCTGTCCCTGTTGGACGCCAACATGTCCTCCCTGAGTGATTGGCAAATGGAGTCTGTTGCCTGCTGTAGTTGCTCCATCTGCCTTTCTGGGGGGACAATGGAAGTGGCCACCCTCTCGATAGCTTGAGCAATCATCTCAGATGCTGCTGCCTGTTGGTTTGCCATACCGTATATGAATTTCTCCCATGCGGTATTGGCTGGTGGCGTACGGCCACCGCGTTGGCGGGCACCACACCTGTCTGGGGCAAGGCGAACTGTGCCTTGCTGTGTCAGCACTGCCTGAGGCTGCAGGACTGCATTCCCCCTCTTATCTGCTGGCCCAGGAACAGGATCAGATGTTGCGCAGTGTGGCCCTGCATCCGTAACCACCAAAGGCGGACCTACCAACACTGACATCCCCATAGTGGGCTGTACCCCTGGTGCAGGTGGGTCGGACAGAACAGAATCCCTCCCAGAAACACCTACCTGCGAAGCCACATAGGTCTCATCATCCGAATCAACACCCGAAAAGAGTTCTGGGGAGGTGCACCCAGAGACACCCCTGGAGAGAACGGTCTGCAGCAAGAGTGGGTTCTCACCCACCACCACACCCTGTCAAACACTGGTGCCCGGTCGTGCCTGAGATCCCTCCTGGGTCTGCACCATCTCCTCACGCTCAACAGCATCAAGTGCGTCATCCCCTGCAGAAACATGAAAGACAAAAAATGGAAACAGGCATTAGCACCATGGCACACAATTAGGCCTCACAAGCTACAGAACCAGTACTTGATTGACACATGTCCCACATGACTATAACCCTCCCATGCATGCATTGTCACTGAGTTTGAAAGGGAGGAAAATGTCAGAAACTGATGACACCAAGATGGAAGAGCAACACATTAGCTGCATGCTGGCTAGCAGAGCCATCACACATTGGCCTGTGAGTGGCATGTCCAATCCACATACATGACACATGCCATCACACAGATGGCATGTACCATAGGCATGTCACATATTGCTTGACAATAGGGCTGAGAAATGCGTAGTGAAAGTGGGGGGATCGAAACAATCAGCCTGAATGAACAATGAGAAATACGGAACAATGTTGTTGCAAGATGCCACTTCAAGGGCAACTGGTGTGATGTTGCACAAAAAGGCTACTGTAGGCAGAAGGGATACTGTAATACCCAAATCCAGGGGTGCAGAATGTTTTGGATGAAGCACATGGGTGACCCAAACCACTCAGGCACGCACACCCTCACCTGGCACTCAATCAGAACCCCTCACACACACAACATACACATGGATCACACACACATGCATGTGCACTCACCGGACAATGCCTCGTAATCTGGCAGATCTCCCACACCTTGGATCTGTTCCTCTGTGACGTAGGTCCCAGCAACAGACTCATGTACAGTGAGTTCAATGTCCTCTTGTGGAGACCCATCTCCAGTTACCAGAGTAGCGGCATGACTTGAGGCCAGCTTTTTCTTTGCCCTGCGCTTAAGGTCATTCCAGCGCTTGTAGCACTCATCAGCTGTGCACCTCACTAATCCAAGGGCACTTATGATGTCCGCGACGGTCTGCCAGTATGCCTGACGTTGAGCAGGTGTGGTCTTGCACCCTGAAGTGATCAACATTTCGCTGTCATGTGCGGACACATACTGCACAAGTGCATCACGTTCGGCATCATTGAAGCCAGGCTTCCTTTGCATGCCGGACTGCGTAGCCGTGTCTGGGGTATCAGCCTGTAGTGGATGAGCACTCTTCCTCTTTTTTTTGGAAGGTGGTGGGGATCCTGAGTGGCCTACGCCGCTCTGGCCACTAGGGGCAGGAGCATCGGTGGACTGGGTAGTTGGAGTGTGGGAATGCACACTGAGCATGGGACTTGGTGCAGGCATTGGCTGAAGTGTTACGTAGTCAGGGGGAACGTTAGCAAGATGGACTGGGACCAACACTGCCCTGGCTGGGAGAGTCAGAGCTGGGGTGGATGGAGCTGCAGCTGCCCCTGCAGCCTCCCCACCCTGCCTACTCGGGGCAGCAGATGACATAACTGCCCCTGATCCACGTGGCCTGGTGACACCAACTTGCACCGCCACACGTGGCCTAGACTTGGCGACCTGGAAGTCAGCCTGGGAGTCACCCTCTGCCAGGTCAGGTGCCACAATGGGCTGGTCCAACAAGGGCTGAGCAGAGATGGTGTCAGCCACGTTTCCCTCAACTATGGGGTGGGGGGCATGGGTGTCCCTGACTGGTCCTCCACACATGGGGGGCTAGGGGTACCCTGCAAATCCCGGCCACGTCCCCTACCGCGCCCACCACGGCTACCTCTTTAGGCTCGGCCACCTTTGCCACCCTTACCGCTTGGTCGCCTCCCAACCATGGCACTGATGTTGTTGTGCGTATGGGAGTTGCAGTAAACTATTGTCCTGGGCAATTGGGTGTCAAAGGGGTAGGGTACTAGATGGAATTCGTACCCTAGTGCTCTAGCAAGGCTGTATGTGACCCCTGGGGAAAGATGACGGGTCACGCAATGCACAGGCACCCCAAAAACAGAAAATAACGTGCACGCAACCCCTCGTAGACCACGTGCGTGGAAAAATGAACCCACACTACGCTGTGGCACCCAAAAACACAAAAATTAACGTATGCGTGTTACACGCAGCCTACAATGACCTCTGAAAGGGTACGCGACACACGGGCAAGCACAGTTGGTAAATACGTGCGCGACTCACCGTCTGCCTGGAAAATGAGCGTGAAAAATATGCGTGTGTGCGCGTTGGCAACACCCCCGCCAAAAGAAGAATTGTACACTGTCTGAGGAGACAGGACAAAAGAAGAAGTGAACACCGTTTGAGGAAACAGGCCCAACAGAAAATCAGAAAAAGCTGTCAGAGGTAACAGGGAGTACGAACTAGAAACGGTGTGAAGTAAATCGCGTGTGAACTGACAAGAAGTACAGAATTCACCCACTCGCTCACCACGAAAAGCACGTACAAGGAAATGACGTCCTACACGTGCCTTTTGAACCGGCCCACACGTCCAACGTCACTTCCGCATATACGCGCTAAGGCCCTAACCTCCAATTACACGAGCTGACACTCGGATGTGCAGTTCTTGGACGTGTAACATGCACCCGGGTTCAGGGAAACGGCCGCTAAGGGCCTTTGGTCCAATAAAATCGCATACGCGTGCTGACACGCTTACGCGCTAAGGGCCTTTCCTCAAATTACACACTGACGTGCTAGATTTTCACGTGCCAAATCACTCCGTATCAAGCTGGCCACGTGTTCACACACGGAAGACCACGCTCCTGCCCAGAAGGCTGAATTACTGCCCCCCAGAGCCCCGAGCACGCTCCCACCTGCCATCTGCTGCTGCCTGATTGCCTGCTGCCCACGTGCCCTGCCATTTGCTGCCTGCACGTCAGACCGGGTTGCTGTTGCTGTGACCAACCCTGCTGGAACCGAAGACTCCCGACTGCTAATCCATCGCTCCACAGCCCAGCCCCAGGACCCAGTTGCCCACCCACACCTGCCTCTGGGGTTGCCATGTCGGGCACTACACCATCTGGCACCACTGGCAACCCCCAGCCAGAGAGGCAGAGGGCCACCAGCTTCACTGCCACCGAGGTTGGTGTCCTGGTAGAGCAAGTCCTGGGGCAGTATGATGCCCTCTTCGGAAGGTCGGCCACCGACAAGGAAGGACGGACTCGGATCTGGACGGACATCGTGACTGCCATCAACGCGGAGGGGGTGGCAGTCCGCGACTTCCAACAAGTCAAGAAGTGCTGGGAGGACTTCAGTCCAGGACCCTCAACAAGGCCCGGCGCCTCTTGAAGGCAGCGGATGCTAAGGGGTGCCGGGGCCACCTGTCGGAACATCAGATGAGGGTCCTGGAACACATACGCCCAGCGCTCCACGTCCAGGTCCTTGAGAGGCAGACCCATCTGGAGTCGAGCGGTAAGTGTACATGCATACTGATTGGAAGCTGTGCGTGTGGTGGTGTGCCAGTAGTGTGCAGGTTGTACATGTGGTTCTGTAGGGCCATGTATGGATGTGTATGTACAGGGCTGTGAGGCTCACACATGCAAGTCCTTTCATGTGTGAGACACATGGATGGTGTATGTGTGGGTAAGCATGCAGGCCAAATGCAGATGTGTGAGCACACATGTTTTGATTACTGTGTATGTAAGTTGGCGTGGTTGTGGTGTCACACATGGGTGTTGGTTCCAGCTGCATGTATCTGCACCGTGTACATGTGCATGTGTGTGTATTTGACATGGGTGCAACATGGATGCATGTGAGACTGATATGTAGAAGACTGATTGCTCATTGTCATCAGTGAATACTTCACTATCCATGGTTGTGAGCAGGTTTCTCCTCAGGGGGTACTTTCATTAGCATGTGTGCGTTAAAACATGTCTCGGTGCCCATTTCACATGTAGTGCAATCATTAGTCATCGCAATCAGAATCCACACGTTAGTGGTTCACATATGTAGTCCGTTCTTTAGGTTTATCTGTGCACACCAGCACTAACACAAAACGATTATTATGTTTGCCTGGGTAGCGCTGGTTTTTACTGCATTCACACTACTTGTTTGCAGGGCTAGTTTCCTCCATTGAAGGCACCGCCCCCCCGGACGAGCATTGCCCATTCTGATTGACTACCTGGTTCATGACGCGTGACCATGGGCGCTTTACCATTGGGCCAATCAGCATGACCTGAGGGTTTGATTACCCTTGGTCACCTTGACAACTGTTTCACTTTCACCGTTTCCATTGCCGATGAGACGCTAGCCGGCGTTAGCAACAGCGACTACTGTTAAAAGTAAGCCCTCGCTCGATGCGTGCCCTCGCTCGATGCGTGTCAGCTACTTGCTGTACAATTACTCGCAGTTCAGAGGTTTAGTATGCAGGTCCTCGTACCTCCCACAGCATTAGTGTGCCTTCAGTACGCGTTGTGTCAGTGCCGCATCGCGGCCATTAGCCATGGTATTTGGTAACCTCGCACGGCATTAATGTGCTCTATGCACGCGCAGTTTTGGAGCTGCTGGGCGGAATTGAATCGAACTTCACGCGGAGTCAACACTAGCCCAGTAAAGGGGTTTTTTGGCTTTGTTGAGCACCGCACATAGCACCATTTTGTTATCTAGCTCTGTTATGTGACAGCACCGCATCGCGGCCATTAGTTGCTTTGCTACTCATCTAACACTCTTAAGCACACGCTTGTGTGATAGAGTACATATGCATTGGGCATTCTCCCAGCATGTTCATTTTTCTTAATTCACACCGCTAATGTTCGGAGCCGATACGGGCTCATTACAGCATGCGTCTAATAAGTGTAGAACAGTGGCAACTGTGCACTATATATATATATATTTTTATATATATATTTTTTGAACAGGTCGTGTACAGACACACGAGGAAGATAACCCACGCTGACTGATTCAATCCCGCCAGTGTCACGCAAAAGACACCCATTACCACTTGAGGTAAGCGCTTACACTACAATACTAGACATTATGTAAGGCTTCACAACCTGGATGGCACTCTCACAGGGCCTCATTACGACCCTGGCGGAAAGTGACTGACCGGACCGCAACAGCGTAAATAGCGTTTCCGCCATTGCACGAAGGAGCAAAGTGCGGCTAATCACGACCCATCGGGCACGAGCATTACGCCATGGCGGAATCCGAAAGGCTGCGATGGCGGAAATGACCCCAAAACGGCCCTTACCGCCGCCGTACGCTGCACCAGGTGCAATACCGCCACCCATCTTAGCGGTCACCGTAATGAGCGGTCACCGTAACGAGCGTGCACCGCAAATTACGGCCACCGTAAATATACGGAAACGGAAGTAAAAGCATGTGGCCGGAACGGGAAACAGCACGCCGCACAACTATAAAAACCGAATCCCAACACAACCATTAAAAATCCGACCCTGACACACATCCCAACCCGTTAGCAACCCCACTTAAAAAAATAAATATGGGAAAGGTAGCCAAGAAAGCGTGTGACCGCAAGCGGCAGGTACACTTCTCCCGAGAGGAACTGACCGTGCTCACCGAGACCCTCCAGGAAAATGCCGCCGTCGTCTTCTCCAGTCAAATGACCAGGACGGCCCTTGCCAACAAGAAGGCCATATGGGCCCTGGTGGCACAGCGCGTAAGTGCGGTGGGGACAACACCCCGCACGCCACAGCAATGTCGCAAGCGGTGGGACGACCTGCGGATCCGCGTACGCAGCATACTTTCTGCGAACAGGAACATCGCCACAGCCACCGGGGGGGGTTCAGAGTCACCCATCAAGTTGACCCCCTGGGAGGATATCTGCGCCTCCACCATAGGAATGGAGAGCATAGAGGGAGTCGGAGGGATGGAGAAAGGAGTGCCGACATCCGGAGAATCAGGTAGGTTGGCCAAGAGAAACAATGCGAAATCCACAAACCACGAACATGTGCAGTACCATGTGACCCCATAGTGCAATACATACCTTGCCCTGACAGCGCCCTCTAAAAGTCAGAATGAATAAACAAATCAATCAAGATGCCATAAACAACCCCTACATGTGCAGCATGCACCCCTTAACTGCAGGCACCCAAATGAATGCATCCTCAATCCACACGAAAATGAGACCACCTCCAAGGCCCAGTCCCAAATCAGCCTCATGTACCACCCCAATGCATTTGATACGTTGCCATTCCAAATCCGACAGACCCATAACTAACGCTCGCCCCTCTTTACTCCACCACAGGGTCCGATACCAACGACGAGCTGCAGGACACCCCTACCAGCACGCCTGCAAAGAGGGCCAGGACCAACGTCCCAAGAGCCTCCACCTCAGGTGCAAGGATCAAGACACGGCAGCAGCAGGAATCAAGTGGCAGCACACTGGAGGGGACTGCAACAGGCACCCCAGCAGCCAGCAAGTCCACAACCCCAGCACCACAGGTCCCCCCAAAGAACGTATCTGATGGCACTGCCTCTGGTGGTAGCAGCACCATAGGTGACACAGCTGTCATGCCAGCATGCTCCGACACGGAAAACAGTGCTGGCGACGTAGATACCATCCATGACCTTTCCCAATCCCCCTGCATGTCCCATCCCCTACACCATGACGAAACCACGCAGGGGCACCCTGAAGACGACGACTGGCCAACCCCCACAAGTCCTGTGCCAAGGCAACATGTGTTGAGCAGCCCCCCTGTCACACCACCGCAAATGTCCATGGCCCAGCAGAGGCAACAGTCCCTCGACCTGCTGATCGAGCAACAGCAGGAAGTGTCCACGCTACTCAAGGACCATGCAAATGAATGCGGGGGTTCCAGGGCAGCCATGGAAACATCCACCGAGACACTCAGGGCACAAATAGAGAAAAGTAGTGAGAGCCTCAGGGGAGAAATGGAGAGAAGCACCGAGAGCCTGAGAGCACAAATGGAGAAAAGCACCGAGAGCCTGAGAGCACAAATGGAGAAAAGCACCGAGAGCCTGAGGGGGGAACTGCATGCGACGTCCAAAGACGTTTGTGCTGAACTTGCTGCTGTGCGCCGTGTGCTCTCGGAGCTCTCACAAACCCTCAGAGACATGCATGGACGCGAGCAGGCAGAGACATCATCCGTGGCAAGTTCCGTCCAGGGCAGCCCCCAACGCAGATCTGGCAGGAACCTGCGCTCCACGGGCAGGGGTGCCCCTGATACCCGTAGAGGGGGCTTGCAATAGCGTCCAACCACGGACAGCATGCATATTTGGACACTGGTGTTGGGGGGGGAGGTAGTAGGGTGGAGGGGGTGTGTTGGGCTTCACTGGGTGGCGGGTCCATAGGGTGTATAAATCAAATCACATTAACAATACAGCATCTCATAATCATCCAATGACATGTGTGGACATTGATATTTGCGTACGAGGCCTTCATAGGCGTACAGTCCACAATGTGCCTGTACTACACACACACAGTGCCACAGGTCCCCTTTCCGTGTAATGGGCACCATGCGTGGTTGCTAGAAGCATGCATCTATGATGCTCTGTCGGATTGCACGTGCATCCTGTGCCTCATGGACTCCTTGAGGTGCCTCCACATCCCCACCCTCATCATCATCATCATCTTCAGGTGCATGCAGTACAGCGTCAGGGGGCATGGGCACATTCCTACGTATGCACATGTTGTGCAGCATGACACATGCCATGACCATCTTAGAAACCTTCTCATGGCTGTACATGAGTGCCCCGCCAGACCTGCTGAGGCTGCGGAAACGAGCCTTCAGTAGGCCGAATGCCTGTTCAATGACCACACGGGTACGTGAGTGGGCATGGTTGTAGTCCTCCTCATGCTCGTTCTGTGGGTTCCGGATTGGTGTAAGGAGCCATCTCTTCAGTGGATACCCGGCATCACCTGTATGAGACGAATGAAGGGTGTCAGTGGAATGATAGTGCTAAGTAGCCCCCCCCCCTCCTGCAAGGTCATTGACGCATCAAATGGGCCACGATGTCATGCATGGAATGAGACTCACCGAGTAGCCAGGATCTGTGCCCTGCGTGTCGCTCCATGTAGCGTGGTATTCTTGTGTTCCTCAGGACCATAGAATCATGGGTAGATCCTGGAAATCTGGCACAACAATGCGTAAAGATCTTGTTGGAGTCACACACCATTTGCACATTGATTGAATGAAATTGTTTCCGGTTGCGGTACTGGACCTCCATGGCATGTGGGACAACCAATTCAACATGGGTGCAGTCGATGGCACCAATGCAACCCGGGATGCCGCCAAGTGCATGGAATCCCACTTTTGCGTTGGTAATCTCCTGGTACGTGCGTGGTAGTGTGATGTGGTCGTCGGCGTGCTTCAGGAGGGCATCGTGCACTTGGAAGAGTGTCCGTGAGAACAGTGGCTGTGAAATGCCATGCAACTGTCCCACTGTGTGCTGGTAGGTGCCTGTGGCCAGGAAGTGGAGTGCAGACACCACCTTCAGTAGGGGTGGGATGGCGGTTGGGCTATCTATCATGCTCACGAGGTCAGCATGTGTCATGTCCACAATGGCGATTATGGTGTCCCGGTCCAAACGGTAGAGGGTGTGGATCTGCTCAGCAGTGAGGTTGAACGGATCGGCTCGGAGGCGTGGGATTGCGGGCCGCCTGCGTGGTGGTAGTGGCAGTGCTTGTGGGCCTTGCTGACCCTGCCTTGCCCTCCTCCTCCTCCTTCTCCTCCGTCTCCCCTGTGCGCCCGGTTGTTGTACCTGTTGTTGTTCGTCGTCTTCTTGTAGTTGTAGCACTTGCAGTGCTATCTGGTCCCCCAGGCCCAACATCGCTAGTCCTGCCGGTAGCATTTTGGAGTGGGAGTGGTTGTGGGAGGGGTTTGGGTCTGCTATATATGTGCTGTCGGCCTGTATGGCCTCCACCTGTGCTGATTGAATGATTCTGTGGCAGATGCTATCCCTTCTGGCCGAGCACGTCCCGCACGTAAGGCTGCATTTGGCCGCATGGCATCTTGGGATTGGAATCATGTATCAAATCCCGATGGCAGTGTGATGTACTTTGACTGATTTTCATGCTATGCTCCCATTGTTACACATGCTATGATTGCAGCCGCTTACATACCTGTGAAGAGTCAGTGGTATGTAGGGCTCGATCGATGGCCGACCCTCATGCAGCACAGTAACGTACTTCACCGACGGGCGTGGCGTCCCATTTGTGATTGCAGCCAGTTAGCATTATGACACACAGCCGCACTACATTGATGTAATTGTGAATGCAAGCGTTCACAGAAGCCTTTTCGACGTAATGTTGCAAGTGAGGAATTCGAAGGCCAGCATTTTTGGTTTTGAAGTAGCGGCGAGGATACGCCCACAGGTCTGGCTGGAAATGTAACGTTCTATTGTAGAATGTCCTTGGGACATGGCCCATAACGAGCAGGCAATGAATGATATGAATTGAATGGGATGCGCAATAGCGTAGTGGACGATAAGGCAGGACGTTCCCAAATCCATCTTGCTTCACAACACTACAGATCCGGCCAGGGGCACAGTGGTTTTTGCGGACTGCATTACGCACAGACGCGATGGAAGTTTCACATATAATGTGAGTGAATATTCATGCGTTTTCATTGCGGGATGAGGGAATGATGAATGGATGCATGGACTGATGATTCCGTTTAGGGTCTGCCATGTACATGGGTTTTTTGAATCACTCCCCTTCCCCTGCGCTATGTGATGCAAGGCTGCCATAGTGGGACATACGTCTATCTGCCCTTGTCGGATCCTCCCTGTCTCGACGCGCCTTCATACACTTGTGTCTAGGCACGTTACTAATCCCATGTAATGGGTTCTATCTTGACGGACGCATGCACAGTAACCGACGTTGCCAATGGTGTATTTAGCTCGATTGATTTCGTTATGATTCGATACTGATTTAGGGGTGTGTATATTCCTTTGGAGTGGGCTAGCATGCATATGGGTGTGGATTTGGTGTGTTGAATGAAGATTGTAATGCATCATGAGTCCCGTAATGCAATCGGTTGATTTGTGTTTCTTTTGGGTGACAGGTATCTCCTGCCCTATTGCAGATGCCATCTCTACGCCACTCCTCCAGATGGTTTTTACTCTCGACTCCTGCAGCTTCGGGTGAATCAGTGGAGCACCATTTCGATCTTATGGGACGATCGCCAATGGGCCACATGCCCTTACGCTGTACTGGTGGCTAGGTGCAACATTTCGGCCTTTCAGCTCGACTAGTGCCTGCCTCATGGGACGGACCTGCGGTTCTTGCCGCTTCCATGTTGCCTTTTGGAACGTTGATGTAGGCCCTGTGTGCCATGATGGTACAGGGCGTCACACAAGTGGAAGCTGGTCAATTATTGCAGATGCAGCCCTCGGTGATGATGGTTGTTTTGGTGTTATTTTGCAAATTGCTGTGGGGCCTTTGTCATTTGGATGTGCATTTAAATTGTATTCCGATATTTGTCGTGTTGCGTTGTTCTTTGCAGGTGATGTGGCGATTTTCGCTTTGTGGCGGTATGTATTGCGAGATGATCTGCATTGTGTTCCGCCTTCTGAGTTGAGTTGTGTGGTACAGTACTGGCCGCGTTTGCCTACGTAGCACAGTATGGTCACGGATAGGG
The DNA here is from genome assembly GCF_040938575.1 of Ambystoma mexicanum. NCBI lineage: Eukaryota > Metazoa > Chordata > Amphibia > Caudata > Ambystomatidae > Ambystoma > Ambystoma mexicanum. Next base: position 468,857,066 of record NC_090923.1, read on the forward strand.
GCTGCCATTGCGACTGTTTACATGATGTGCTGTTCAGGGGCGGGGGATTGGCTTTTGTCCGACTGGTGCCTGTCAGCCAGGTCGATTGGTGGAATGATGGGATGTTCAGAATGTGGCTGGTCACAGGTGACTGTGTTTGCGTGCGTTTGTTGGAGGGGGACTGGGGTCATGTCCATTGGAATAGCTTCTGTATTGATGCCATCTGTGCCCTGCAGCTCCCATCGGCCCCTCTTGGGATGAGCCTGGCTGCTCAGTCACTCTGCCAACTTGTGTGGTACATGCTTCTGCTGATGGTTGGTTTGTTTACTGGCAAGAGTACAGGGCTGGTGCAATCCCCCTCAGGATGCTGTTTTGGATGTTGCCTTGCGCTGGTGGCAAGCGATGGGGGACTACTGTTGTTTTGTGTCATGTGTTCTTGATTTTCATTTTGATGTATTGTACCTTCACATGCCTGTGCTGCGTCAGTACGGCTATGGTGACATGCCGTACATGGATGCCCACTCACGGGGCGCTTTGAGCCCCTGCATGCTTTTCTACGTTGGCATGCATGGGTGAATTGTAGATTTCACTGGTTGCATAGTGTGGGTACATTGCGCCTGCCAGGAGTTGTGCAATGTGGCCAGGGAGTGGAGTACAGGCACTCAGTGGGCCATTTACGGTTGGTTCACGATGCCGTATTTCTCGCCATGGCGGAATGGTACTTTACGACGTGCTTGATGGCGTTCAGTACATGTCCGCTAGGGTCAGAATTCGCGTACCGTTGCGCCATGGCGGTGATTCCGGTTTTGCAAGGCGCGCGTGCGCGTACTTGGTGCAGTTAGCGTTGCCGTTCACTGCGGTGTCGCTAATGGCATCGTACTTTACGGTGACGGGTCATGATCGCAACGAGCGGTGTTCGATGGCGGTATTGCATTTCCGCCATCATTTTTCCATTTCCGCCAGGGTCGTAATGAGGCCCACAGTGTCTTGTGTATCTTTCCAGGCACCCCAGACAGTTATTGGTTTTTTACGGTGCAGCAAAATGGCCGCTTGGTTCCTGTACTTAACATGGACCCATCTTACCTTGACAATGGATTAACCCCTGGTAAGACACAAGTTTCTCCACTGGAGAGCTTGTTTATATATCTTTTAGCATCTATATGGAGCTTTTTTGAATTATCATTTTAATTTTGAGGTCCTCTCCCACTCACTGTACTCCATTTGTTTTTCATAGATAGATATCCCGGGACTACTATCATTTCACCACACGTCCTGATGAAGGCCTGCTCACTTAGCTGCACTTTACAGCTGTTTTAGGCCGAAACACTGTTGTGTCAACGACTATACTTCACTTGAACAGTGTACAGTTCAAACACTGTTGTCATTGTGACTCTTTTTATGTTATGTCAATGATTGTTAATTTCTGTCTTCATTGCACAACTGCTCTGACAATAATCTTTTGCTGTTGTATGTTTGTACATTAAGATCCTCTTTTGGCACGGATCATACTCATTTGTATTGTTTCTCTAGAATGCCCCTTGGTACTCTATCTCAAGATTATTAAAATACACCAATGTGAAATAATGTATGTGTAGTTACATATATACATTTTGATATTTCGGAGTTGAGGGACCTCTCACCCTGAAAGATTGTGTTTTGTTAATTCAAGTTTACCTACCTGGGTCTTTCAGGGTTTAGCCAGGTGCCCTAATATTTAAATCAAGTCTAGTACAGCCCTTGGCTGTAGGGTTTTGTTTAGTACCAATCCTTAGAGGGACAGATGCCCTTAAAACTAAATAGGAATTAACATCCATGAAATACATAAGCAGTGGAAAAAGTTAACGTTGTATCATATACCGACAAGTATTTTCAGAAACTATTGGGTCCCCCTGCCACTGTAGGAACACAGGAAGGTGTGTTAGCCCAAGGATCTAACAAAGATAAATATGAGGGCATCAACCAACGTAAGAAAAAATTAATACGCACAGAGATGCATGGTACATTTATGTTAGAATACTTGAGAGCTGGAATCATTCCAGAAGGTTTACAGGTCAAAAACATACCTCAAGTTTTTATTGACAATCCCAAGTTTAAGAAGAATTTCAGTGACGTAGGGAACAAATGCAGCAGGGACTGGATCATTTTGATCAAATATACCGCCCAGGAGGAGTGTAAGAAACAGGGAGAAGAGCTACTTGAACTAAAGAAGAAATTTGCTGAGAACACAACGGTACAGGACGCCAAACAGAAATTGGAAAAATTGGAAGAAGAAATCGCCAAATTTAAACAGTTCACCATAGATAAGAAAATCCAGAAGTTCCGGAAGGATTTGAGCAGTTACGGGGAGGAGAAGACCTATCCCTATCTTCGGGAAACATATTACACTGACCTACAACAGCAACAACAGAGCACTTTCTATAGACACAACAAAGTGGTGAGATTCTCCGGGAGTTCGGCATCCTCGAGTGGAAGCGATCCCAGTGTTACTGGAGGAAGCGCTTCAGGCCCACCACCGTCGCATCCTTTTTTTCCACGGGGGGGCCAACGAGGACGACCACGAAAACGTCCACAACAACAAGGGCAGTACATGAGAACCCGACAATGGTATCAGAATCAACCTTGATACAGCCGATACCCATTTTCAATCTATCAGCCAGAACATTGACATCATCAGAAGAGACCTTACTTGGTAAAGGTTTGTCTTTTGTACCATCGACTCGAGCGAACCCTTTCCAAACCGAGATGGAGCTAAAACGTTTTTTCTGCAACATCAGGCCCAAGTATTTCTTTGAGGTATATCTACCGGACCACCAGGAAACGGCGAATGACAACCCGGAAATGTCAGATAACATCACTGGCTTTAAGCCCAAATCAGTGTTTATGCCACCGCCACACACCATACCAACAGAATTTGAAACCTTCGAGAAATTGGTCATAAAAATATTGGACGAAGGCATGAAGAAGAGAAACTACTATCAAGATGATCTAAGTCGACAAGAAAGGAAATCTCTGGCTGACCTTATACAAGACCCCACAATAACTCTGAAACCGGCAGACAAAGGGGGCGGGATTGTTATTATGTCCACAGTTGATTACGACAAGGAATGCCTGTGCCTCCTGGCCGACGACACCTCGTATAAGATGCTAAGAAGGGACCCGGCCACGAGACTTCAGGAAGAGATCATCAGCTTGACTAGACATGCGGAACAGGAAGGATGGATCTGTGAGGAAGAACGGCACTTCCTGAACAAATCACACCCAAGGATACCAGCGTTTTACATTCTACCTAAGATCCACAAAAATCCCACACAACCCCCTGGCAGACCAATTGTTTCAGCGTGTGATTCTCTTTTGGAACCACTATCTTTGTACATAGACTATTTTATCACACCATTCATCAACAAGATGCCCTCGTACATTAAGTATTCTACTGCTGTCATCCTGCTTTTACAAGATCTTAATTTACCACAACACTGTATTTTGGCGACAATGGATGTGGAAGCTCTATATATGTCAATTCCACAACAGGAAGGACTTGAAGCTTTGAAGACCTGCCTCAACCTAAGGAATGATATTACTACTACACCAACAGACTTCATCTTGGAGTGCGTCAGACTTGCGATGTCAGAAAACTTTTTTCTTTTCAAAGACCAATTGTTTCAACAGATAAAGGGTGTAAGCATGGGGGCCACTTTTGCCCCCAATGTAGCCAATTTGTATATGGCACAGTATGAATCGGATCATATACACCATGATTCTAACCCATACAGATCACAAATTCTGGTATGGAGACAGTACATTGACGATGTACTACTCATTTGGACAGGTACAGAAGCCAGCTTACTCCTTTTTCACTGATGGATCAATCTATGCAATGAGCACATTCGTTTTACCATTGATTGGAGCTATCAGGCGGTGGATTTCCTGGACTTACATATCTATAGGTCAGGAAATAGCCTCCACACAGAACTATACAGAAAACCCACCGACCGGAATAGTCTTTTGCACTTTACCAGCTATCATCCTCAGGGCCTAAGATACAATTTACCTTAAGGCCAGTTTTTGAGGATCAGACGCAATTGCTCCAATAAAGAGAAATATGAACTACATGCTAACGGCTTACAAAATCGTTTGAAAGAGAGGGGGTACCCGAATAAATCTATCAAACAAGCAAAGGAAAGGGCTCTGAACATGGACAGAACAGTTTGCCTGACACCTAAGGAGAAAAAAGAGATGAACAGACTGGTATGTGTCACTACCTACAGCCCGTTGAGCAATCTCACCAAACAAACTATCAACAAACATTGGCACATGATAAAAAATAAGGGCACCCTAGACAAGAAGCCTATGTTTGCGTTCAAAAAGAACAGGAGCCTGAGGGACACTTTGGTGCACACGTGCATTGAGGCGAGCAAGACTCCAAATACGCTGTGGGACTTACCAAGTGTGGTTGGACACTTTCCATGTGGGAATTGTGTGGCCTGTCGCTACACCACCCCAACGAAGACTTTTGATCATAAGGACTTTCACTGCACCCTCAACACTCACACCAACTGCAACAGCAAGTGTGTTATTTATGGAATACGATGTCCTTGTCTACTATTATATATTGGCAAGACCTCCAGGCCTATTAAACAACGGATCTCGGAGCATCGATCCTGCATCAAAAACAAAGTACCGGATAAGCCCCTTGTCGAGCATTTCAACCGTATGGGACACACCAATGAAGACATATCGTGGACCATCATACAACAACTGTCCCCACAGAAAAGAGTCAGAGATAGGGACAAAGCACTAACCAGACTCAAACAACAGCTAGTGCACAAACTGGACGCTGTGAAAACAGGTTTGAATATTTCTGTTGAATGGAAACATTTTTATGCTAATTGAGTTTCCACACATAGGTACTCTCGTAGCCTTCCCCTCTGTTTACTCCACATCTACACTTGCCTAGCAACTTTTGCCCATAAGTAGGTTGCTTACTCATGGTTGGTTGGGAATGCTGGTAATAATCGTTATTTGTGACGGTATCTTTATTCTATAGACTGTAATGTAATGTCTTACCAATGATTGTCAACATGTTGTATTTGCCAATAGTGGACTAAGGATCTAAGTTGTTTGGACCTTCATGTCCCTTTCTGCGCACCCTTATTTTGATGACATTATCCTGTGGTGACTGTAATGCATCTAAAATGAACAATCAGTGCTTTCTAGTGAATGCAGCCAAGCATTATCTCCATCAGTGTTGCGGTATCTATGTATAATTATACAATACTGATTGCTCATTGTCATCTGTGAATACTTCACTATCCATGGTTGTGAGCAGGTTTCTCCTCAGGGGGTACTTTCATTAGCACGTGTGAGTTAAAACATGTCTCGGTACCCATTTCACGTGTAGTGCAATCATTAGTCATCGCAATCAGAATCCACACGTTAGTGGTTCACATATGTAGTCCGTTCTTTAGGTTTATCTGTGCACACCAGCACTAACACAAAACGATTATTACGTTTGCCTGGGTAGCGCCGGTTTTTACTGCATTCACACTACTTGTTTGCAGGGCTAGGTTCCTCCATTGAAGGCACCTCCCCCCTGGATGAGCATTGCCCAATATGATTGGCTACCTGGTTCATGACGCGCGACCAGGGGCGCTTTACCATTGGGCCAATCAGCATGACCTGAGGGTTTGAGTACCCTTGGTCACCTTGACAACGGTTTCACTTTCACCGTTTCCATTGCCGATGAGACGCTAGCCGGCGTTAGCAACAGCGACTACTGTTAAAAGTAAGTTCTGCCCTCGCTCGATGCGTGTCAGCTACTTGCTGTACAATTACTCGCAGTTCAGAGGTTTAGTATGCAGGTCCTCGTACCTCCCACAGCATTAGTGTGCCTTCTGTACGCATTGTGTCAGTGCCGCATCGCGGCCATTAGTCATGGTATTTGGTAACCTCTCACGGCATTAATGTGCTCTATGCACGCGCCCTTTTAGAGCTGCCGGGCGGACTTGAATCGAACTTCACGCGGAGTCAACACTAGCCGAGTAAGGGGGTTTTTGGCTTTGTTGAGCACAGCACATAGCACCATTTTGTTATCTAGCTCTGTTATGTGACAGCACCGCATCGCGGCCATTAGTTGCTTCGCTACTCATCTAACACTCTTAAGCACACGCTTGTGTGATAGAGTACATATGCATTGGGCATTCTCCCAGCATGTTCATTTTTCTTAATTCACACCGCTAATGTTCAGAGCCGATACGGGCTCATTACAGCATGCGTCTAATAAGTGTAGAACAGTGGCAACTGTGCACTATATATATATATATATTTTATATATATATTTTTTGAACAGGTCGTGTACAGACACACGAGGAAGATAACCCACGTTGACTGATTCAATCCCGCCAGTGTCACGCAAAAGACACCCATTACCACTTGAGGTAAGCGCTTACAATACAATACTAGACATTATGTAAGGCTTCACAACCTGGATGGCACTCTCACAGTGTCTTGTGTATCTTTCCAGGTACCCCAGACAGTTATTGTTTTTTTACTGCGCAGCAAAATGGCCGCTTGGTTCCTGTACTTAACATGGACCCATCTTACCTTGGCAATGGATTAACCCCTGGTAAGACACAAGTTTCTCCGCTGGAGAGATTGTTTATATATCTTTTAGCATCTATATGGAGCTTTTTTGAATTATCATTTTAATTTTGAGGTCCTCTCCCACTCACTGTACTCCATTTGCTTTTCATAGATAGATATCCCGGGACTACTATCATTTCACCACACGTCCTGATGAAGGCCTGCTCACCTAGCTGCACTTTACAGCTGTTTTAGGCCGAAACACTGTTGTGTCGACGACTATACTTCACATGAACAGTGTACAGTTCAAACACTGTTGTTATTGTGACTCTTTTTATGTTATGTCAGTGATTGTTGATTTCTGTCTTCATTGCACAACTGCTCTGACAATAATCTTTTGCTGTTGTATGTTTGTACATTAAGATCCTCTTTTGGCACGGATCATACTCATTTGTATTGTTTCTCTAGAATACCCCTTGGTACTCTATCTCAAGATTATTAAAATACACCAATGTGAAATAATGTATGTGTAGTTACATATATACATTTTGATATTTGGGAGTTGAGGGACCTCTCACCCTGAAAAATTGTGTTTTGTTCATTCAAGTTTACCTACCTGGGTCTTTCAGGGTTTAGCCAGGTGCCCTAATATTTAAATCAAGTCTAGTACAGCCCTGGGCTGTAGGGTTTTGTTTAGTACCAATCCTTAGAGGGACAGATGCCCTTAAAACTAAATAAGAATTAACATCCATGAAATAAATAAGCAATGGAAAAAGTTAACGTTGTATCATATACTGACAAGTATTTTCAGAAACTATTGGGTCCCCCTGCCACTGTAGGAACACAGGAAGGTGTGTTAGCCCAAGGATCTAACAAAGATGAATATGAGGGCATCAACCAACGTAAGACAAAATTAATATGCACAGAGATGCATGGTACATTTATGTTAGAATACTTGAGAGCTGGAATCATTCCAGAAGGTTTACAGGTCAAAAACATACCTCGAGTTTTTATTGACAATCCCAAGTTTAAGAAGAATTTCAGTGACGAAGGGAACAAATGCAGCAGGGACTGGATCATTTTGATCAAATATACCGCCCAGGAGGAGTGTAAGAAACAGGGAGAAGAGCTACTTGAACTAAAGAAGAAATTTGCTGAGAACACAACGGTACAAGACGCCAAACAGAAATTGGAAAAATTGGAAGAAGAAATCGCCAAATTTAAACAGTTCACCATAGATAAGAAAATCCAGAAGTTCCGGAAGGATTTGAGCAGTTACGGGGAGGAGAAGACCTATCCCTATCTTCGGGAAACATATTACACTGACCTACAACAGCAGCAACAGAGCACTTTCTATAGACACAACAAAGTGGTGAGATTCTCCGGGAGTTCGGCATCCTCGAGTGGAAGCGATCCAAGTGTTACTGGAGGAAGCGCTTCAGGCCCACCACCGTCGCATCCTTTTTTTCCACGGGGGGCCAACGAGGACGACCACGAAAACGTCCACAACAACAAGGGCAGTACATGAGAACCCGACAATGGTATCAGAATCAACCTTGATACAGCCGATACCCATTTTCAATCTATCAGCCAGAACATTGACATCATCAGAAGAGACCTTACTTGGTAAAGGTTTGTCTTTTGTACCATCGACTCGAGCGAACCCTTTCCAAACCGAGATGGAGCTAAAACGTTTTTTCCGCAACATCAGGCCCAAGTATTTCTTTGAGGTATATCTACCGGACCACCAGGAAACGGCGAATGACAACCCGGAAATGTCAGATAACATCACTGGCTTTAAGCCCAAATCAGTGTTTATGCCACCGCCACACACCATACCAACAGAATTTGAAACCTTCGAGAAATTGGTCATAAAAATATTGGACGAAGGCATGAAGAAGAGAAACTACTATCAAGATGATCTAAGTCGACAAGAAAGGAAATCTCTGGCTGACCTTAGACAAGACCCCACAATAACTCTGAAACCGGCAGACAAAGGGGGCGGGATTGTTATTATGTCCACAGTTGATTACGACAAGGAATGCCTGCGCCTCCTGGCCAACGACACCTCGTATAAGATGTTAAGAAGGGACCCGGCCACGAGACTTCAGGAAGAGATCATCAGCTTGACTAGACATGCGGAACAGGAAGGATGGATCTGTGAGGAAGAACGGCACTTCCTGAACAAATCACACCCAAGGATACCAGCGTTTTACATTCTACCTAAGATCCACAAAAATCCCACACAACCCCCTGGCAGACCAATTGTTTCAGCGTGTGATTCTCTTTTGGAACCACTATCTTTGTACATAGACTATTTTCTCACACCATTCATCAACAAGATGCCCTCGTACATTAAGGATTCTACTGCTGTCATCCTGCTTTTACAAGATCTTAATTTACCACAACACTGTATTTTGGCGACAATGGATGTGGAAGCTCTATATACGTCAATTCCACAACAGGAAGGACTTGAAGCTTTGAAGACCTGCCTCAACCTAAGGAATGATATTACTACTACACCAACAGACTTCATCTTGGAGTGCGTCAGACTTGCGATGTCAGAAAACATTTTTCTTTTCAAGGACCAATTGTTTCAACAGATAAAGGGTGTAAGCATGGGGGCCACTTTTGCCCCCGATGTAGCCAATTTGTATATGACACAGTATGAATCGGATCATATACACCATGATTCTAACCCATACAGATCACAAATTCTGGTATGGAGACAGTACATTGACGATGTACTACTCATTTGGACAGGTACAGCAGCCAGCTTACTCCTTTTTCACCGATGGATCAATCTATGCAATGAGCACATTCGTTTTACCATTGATTGGAGCTATCAGGCGGTGGATTTCCTGGACTTACATATCTATAGGTCAGGAAATAGCCTCCACACAGAACTATACAGAAAACCCACCGACCGGAATAGTCTTTTGCACTTTACCAGCTATCATCCTCAGGGCCTAAGATACAATTTACCTTATGGCCAGTTTTTGAGGATCAGACGCAATTGCTCCAATAAAGAGAAATACGAACTACATGCTAACGACGTACAAAATCGTTTGAAAGAGAGGGGGTACCCGAAGAAATCTATCAAACAAGCAAAGAAAAGGGCTCTGAACATGGACAGAACAGTTTGCCTGACACCTAAGGAGAAAAAAGAGATGAACAGACTGGTATGTGTCACTACCCACAGCCCGTTGAGCAATCTCACCAAACAAACTATCAACAAACATTGGCACATGATAAAAAATAAGGGCACCCTAGACAAGAAGACTATGTTTGCGTTCAAAAAGAACAGGAGCCTGAGGGACACTTTGGTGCACACGTCCATTGAGGCGAGCAAGACTCCAAATACGCTGTGGGACTTACCAAGTGTGGTTGGACACTTTCCATGTGGGAATTGTGTGGCATGTCACTACACCACCCCAACGAAGACTTTTGATCATAAGGACTTTCACTGCACCCTCAACACTCACACCAACTGCAACAGCAAGTGTGTTATTTATGGAATACAATGTCCTTGTCTACTATTATGCATTGGCAAGACCTCCAGGCCTATTGAACAACGGATCTCGGAGCATCGATCCTGCATCAAAAACAAATTACCGGATACGCCCCTTGTCGAGCATTTCAACCGTATGGGACACACCAATGAAGACATATCGTGGACCATCATACAACAACTGTCCCCACAGAAAAGAGGCAGAGATAGGGACAAAGCACTAACCAGACTCGAGCAACAGCTAGTGCACAAGCTGGACACTGTGAAAACAGGTTTGAATATTTCTGTTGAATGGAAACATTTTTATGATAATTGAGTTTCCACACATAGGTACTCTGGTAGCCTTCCCCTCTGTTTACTCCACATCTACACTTGCCTAGCAACTTTTGCCCATAAGTGGGTTGCTTACTCATGGTTGGTTGGGAATGCTGGTAATAATCGTTATTTGTGACGGTATCTTTATTCTATAGACTGTAATGTAATGTCTTACCAATGATTGTCAACATGTTGTTGACAATCCGGGGGGGAGGGGCCTTCAATGGAGGAACCTAGCCTTGCAAACAAGTAGTGTGAATGTAGTAAAAACCGGCGCTACCCAGGCAAACGTAATAATCGTTTTGTGTTAGTGCATTTTCAAACAAATGGAGTACAGTGAGTGGGAGAGGACCTCAAAATTAAAATGATAATTCAAAAAAGCTCCATATAGATGCTAAAAGATATATAAACAAGCTCTCCAGCGGAGAAACTTGTGTCTTACCAGGGGTTAATCCATTGCCAAGGTAAGATGGGTCCATGTTAAGTACAGGAACCAAGCGGCCATTTTGCTGCGCCCTAAAAAACCAATAACTGTCTGGGGTGCCTGGAAAGATACACAAGACACTGTGAGAGTGCCATCCAGGTTGTGAAGCCTTACATAATGTCTAGTATTGTAGTGTAAGCGCTTACCTCAAGTGGTAATGGGTGTCTTTTGCGTGACCCTGGCGGGATTGAATCAGTCAGCGTGGGTTATCTTCCTCGTGTGTCTGTACACGACCTGTTCAAAAAATATATATATATATAGTGCACAGTTGCCACTGTTCTACACTTATTAGACGCATGCTGTAATGAGCCCGTATCGGCTCTGAACATTAGCGGTGTGAATTAAGAAAAATGAACAGGCTGGGAGAATGCCCAATGCATATGTACTCTATCACACAAGCGTGTGCTTAAGAGTGTTAGATGAGTAGCGAAGCAACTAATGGCCGTGATGCGGTGCTGTCACATAACAGAGCTAGATAACAAAATGGTGCTATGTGCGGTGCTCAACAAAGCCAAAAAAACCCTTACTCGGCTAGTGTTGACTCCGCGTGAAGTTCGATTCAAGTCCGCCCAGCAGCTCTAAAACGGCACGTGCATAGAGCACATTAATGCTGTGCGAGGTTACCAAATACCATGACTAATGGCCGTGATGCGGCACTGACACAACGCGTACAGAAGGCACACTAATGCTGTGGGAGGTACGAGGACCTGCATACTAAACCTCTGAACTGCGAGTAATTGTACAGCAAGTAGCTGACACGCATCGAGCGAGGGCAGAACTTACTTTTAACAGTAGTCGCTGTTGCTAACGCCGGCTAGCGTCTCATCAGCAATGGAATGGGTGAAAGTGAAACCGTTGTCAAGGTGACCAAGGGTAATCAAACCCTCAGGTCACGCTGATTGGCCCAATGGTAAAGCGCCCCTGGTCGCGCGTCATGAACCAGGTAGCCAATCAGAATGGGCAATGCTCGTCCGGGGGGGAGGTGCCTTCAATGGAGGAACCTAGCCTTGCAAACAAGTAGTGTGAATGCAGTAAAAACCGGCGCTACCCAGTCAAACGTAATAATCGTTTTGTGTTAGTGCTGGTGTGCACAGATAAACCTAAAGAACGGACTACATATGTGAACCACTAACGTGTGGATTCTGATTGCGATGACTAATGATTGCACTACACGTGAAATGGGTACGGAGACATGTTTTAACGCACACGTGCTAATGAAAGTACCCCCTGAGGAGAAACCTGCTCACAACCATGGATAGTGAAGTATTCACAGATGACAATGAGCAATCAGTATTGTATAATTATACATAGGTACCGCAACACTGATGGAGATAATGCTTGGCTGCATTCACTAGAAAGCACTGCTTGTTCATTTTAGATGCATTACAGTCTCCACAGGATAATGTCATCAAAATAAGGGCACGCAGAAAGGGACATGAAGGTCCAAACAACTTAGATCCTTAGTACACTGTTGGCAAACACAACATGTTGACAATCATTGGTAAGACATTACATTACAGTCTATAGAATAAAGATACCGTCACAAATAACGATTATTACCAGCATTCCCAACCAACCATGAGTAAGCAACCCACTTAAGGGCAAAAGTTGCTAGGCAAGTGTAGATGTGGAGTAAACAGAGGGGAAGGCTACCAGAGTACCTATGTGTGGAAACTCAATTATCATAAAAATGTAGGGACCCGACCACGAGACTTCAGGAAGAGATCATCAGCTTGACTAGACATGCGGAACAGGAAGGACGGATCTGTGAGGAAGAACGGCAATTCCTGAACAAATCACACCCAAGGATACCGGCGTTTTACATTCTACCTAAGATCCACAAAAATCCCACACAACCCCCTGGCAGACCAATTGTTTCAGCGTGTGATTCTCTTTTGGAACCACTATCTTTGTACACAGACTATTTTCTCAAACCATTCATCAACAAGATGCCCTCGTACATTAAGGATTCTACTGCTGTCATCCTGCTTTTACAAGATCTTAATTTACCACAACACTGTATTTTGGCGACAATGGATGTGGAAGCTCTGTATACATCAATTCCACAACGGGAAGGACTTGAAGCTTTGAAGACCTGCCTCAACCTAAGGAATGATATTACTACTACACCAACAGACTTCATCTTGGAGTGCGTTAGACTTGCGATGTCAGAAAGCTTTTTTCTTTTCAAGGACCAATTGTTTCAACAGATAAAGGGTGTAAGCATGGGGGCCACTTTTGCCCCCGATGTAGCCAATTTGTATATGGCACAGTATGAATCGGATCATATACACCATGATTCTAACCCATACAGATCACAAATTCTGGTATGGAGACGGTACAGTGACGATGTACTACTGATTTGGACAGGTACAGAAGCCAGCTTACTCCTTTTTCACCGATGGATCAATCTATGCAATGAGCACATTCGTTTTACCATTGATTGGAGCTATCAGGCGGTGGATTTCCTGGACTTACATATCTATAGGTCAGGAAATAGCCTCCACACAGAACTATACAGAAAACCCACCGACCGGAATAGTCTTTTGCACTTTACCAGCTATCATCCTCAGGGCCTAAGATACAATTTACCTTATGGCCAGTTTTTGAGGATCAGACGCAATTGCTCCAATAAAGAGAAATACGAACTACATGCTAACGACGTACAAAATCGTTTGAAAGAGAGGGGGTACCCGAAGAAATCTATCAAACAAGCAAAGAAAAGGGCTCTGAACATGGACAGAACAGTTTGCCTGACACCTAAGGAGAAAAAAGAGATGAACAGACTGGTATGTGTCACTACCTACAGCCCGTTGAGCAATCTCACCAAACAAACTATCAACAAACATTGGCACATGATAAAAAATAAGGGCACCCTAGACAAGAAGACTATGTTTGCGTTCAAAAAGAACAGGAGCCTGAGGGACACTTTGGTGCACACGTCCATTGAGGCGAGCAAGACTCCAAATACGCTGTGGGACTTACCAAGTGTGGTTGGACACTTTCCATGTGGGAATTGTGTGGCATGTCGCTACACCACCCCAACAAAGACATTTGATCAGAAGGACTTTCACCGCACCCTCAACACTCACACCAACTGCAAAAGCAAGTGTGTTATTTATGGAATACGATGTCCTTGTCTACTATTATACATTGGCAAGACCTCCAGGCCTATTAAACAACGGATCTCGGAGCATCGATCCTGCATCAAAAACAAATTACCGGATAAGCCCCTTGTTGAGCATTTCAACCGTATGGGACACACCAATGAAGACATATCATGGACCATCATACAACAACTGTCCCCACAGAAAAGAGGCAGAGATAGGGACAAAGCACTAACCAGACTCGAACAACAGCTAGTGCACAATCTGGACACTGTGAAAACAGGTTTGAATATTTCTGTTGAATGGAAACATTTTTATGCTAATTGAGTTTCCACACATAGGTACTTTGGTAGCCTTCCCCTCTATTTACTCCACATCTACACTTGCCTAGCAACTTTTGCCCATAAGTGGGTTGCTTACTCATGGTTGGTTGGGAATGCTGGTAATAATCGTTATTTGTGACGGTATCTTTATTCTATAGACTGTAATATAATGTCTTACCAATGATTGTCAACATGTTGTATTTGCAAACAGTGGACTAAGGATCTAAGTTGTTTGGACCTTCATGTTCCTTTCTGCGTACCCTTATTTTGATGACATTATCCTGTGGTGACTGTAATGCATCGAAAATGAACAATCAGTGCTTTCTAGTGAATGCAGCCAAGCATTATCTCCATCAGTGTTGTGGTACCTATGTATAATTATACAATACTGATTGCTCATTGTCATCTGTGAATACTTCACTATCCATGGTTGTGAGCAGGTTTGTCCTCAGGGGGTACTTTCATTAGCACGTGTGCGTTAAAACATGTCTCCGTACCCATTTCAGGTGTAGTGCAATCATTAGTCATCGCAATCAGAATCCACGCGTTAGTGGTTCACACATGTAGTCCGTTCTTTAGGTTTATCTGTGCACACCAGCACTAACACAAAACGATTATTACGTTTGCCTGGGTAGCGCCGGTTTTTACTGCATTCACACTACTTGTTTGCAAGGCTAGGTTCTTCCATTGAAGGCACCTCTCCCCGGACGAGCATTGCCCATTCTGATTGGCTACCTGGTTCATGACGCGCGACCAGGGGCGCTTTACCATTGGGCCAATCAGCGTGACCTGAGGGTTTGATTACCCTTGGTCACCTTGACAACGGTTTCACTTTCACCCATTCCATTTCTGATGAGACGCTAGCCGGCGTTAGCAACAGCGACTACTGTTAAAAGTAAGTTCTGCCCTCGCTCGATGCGTGTCAGCTACTTGCTGTACAATTACTCGCAGTTCAGAGGTTTAGTATGCAGGTCCTCGTACCTCCCACAGCATTAGTGTGCCTTCTGTACGCGTTGTGTCAGTGCCGCATCGCGGCCATTAGTCATGGTATTTGGTAACCTCGCACGGCATTAATGTGCTCTATGCACGCGCAGTTTTAGAGCTGCTGGGCGGACTTGAATCAAACTTCACGCGGAGTCAACACTAGCCGAGTAAAGGGGGGTTTTGGCTTTGTTGAGCACCGCACATAGCACCATTTTGTTATCTAGCTCTGTTTCGTGACAGCACCGCATCGCGGCCATTAGTTGCTTTGCTACTCATCTAACACTCTTTAGCACACGCTTGTGTGATAGAGTACATATGCATTGGGCATTTTCCCAGCATGTTCATTTTTCTTAATTCACACCGCTAATGTTCAGAGCCGATACGGGCTCATTACAGCATGCGTCTAATAAGTGTAGAACAGTGGCAACTGTGCACTATATATATATTTTTTTATATATATTTTTTTTTTGAACAGGTCGTGTACAGACACACGAGGAAGATAACCCACGCTGACTGATTCAATCCCGCCAGTGTCACGCAAAAGACACCCATTACCACTTGAGGTAAGCGCTTACACTACAATACTAGACATTATGTAAGGCTTCACAACCTGGATGGCACTCTCACAGTATCTTGTGTATCTTTCCAGGCACCCCAGACAGTTATTGGTTTTTTACGTCACAGCAAAATGACCGCTTGGTTCCTGTACTTAACATGGACCCATCTTACCTTGGCAATGGATTAACCCCTGGTAAAACACAAGTTTCTCCGCTGGAGAGCTTGTTTATATATCTTTTAGCATCTATAAGGAGCCTTTTTGAATTATCATTTTAATTTTGAGGTCCTCTCCCACTCACTGTACTCCATTTGTTTTTCATAGATAGATATCCCGGGACTACTATCATTTCACCACACGTCCTGATGAAGACCTGCTCACCTAGCTGCACTTTACAGCTGTTTTAGGCCGAAACACTGTTGTGCCGACGACTATACTTCACATGAACAGTGTACAGTTCAAACACTGTTGTTATTGTGACTCTTTTTATGTTATGTCAGTGATTGTTGATTTCTGTCTTCATTGCACAACTGCTCTGACAATAATCTTTTGCTGTTGTATGTTTGTACATTATGCCTGTCTCCTATTTCTCCCTGTCTGCAGCATCAACTGATGAAGAGGGAGGAGAAGGTGCTGTGGAGCTCAGCGGCAGGGATCTCACCGCCAGCCGGAGACGCAAGGCCCGGCTCCCCTCCCAGGTTGTCATCTCGTCGGGGAATCTCGTCGGGGAGTGAGGAGTCCGGTGCCGCGTCCCAGGTCGCAGCTGCCGAGGGGAGGTCCAAGAGGCGGAGGTTAGAGTTGGACTCCTCGGCAGCCAAAGGGGCAGCTGAGACCCCACAGGGCCCAACGGAGGAAGATGGCACGGAGTCATCCAGGTTGGTGGGGGGTTTGGTGGAGGAGGATGCCGTGCAAGGGACAGAGATGGGGTCTGGAGGTGGGGAGTCCACTGGTGCTAGTGGTGCAGTGCAGGGGCAGGGACAGGAGTCAGCACAGGCCGCCGCGGAGGTGCCTGTGTGTAATCCCGTCCCCAATCCTGTGACTGCATCATCTTGCATCAGCAGGGATACCTACGTCCAGACCCGTTCTCAGGGAGGGGATTGGTTTACACCAACTGGCCTTCCTCTCCCTGCGGATGTGGCTATCCGACACCGGGTTGAGCCTGTCCTGGGTGGGGTGGCATTGCGTCAACGTGCCATGCGAGCTGACCTGCAGTCTTTTCATGAGGAATCGTTGACCACGTTGACCCACTGGGACAGCTCACAATGGCCGGAATCCTCCGTTTTGTGGACCTTGTTCCGACCCCCTCCTCAACTGAACCCCCTATGCGCAAGTCGTCCACCGTGTCATCTTCCCACCCATGTGTCACCTGGGTGCCCGGAACATCAACATGTGAGCCGTTGGACTTGCCGGCTGCCCTTGTAAATAGTTAGATAGTGTTAGGTTTCCTTTGGTTTTTTCTTTATTTTGGTTGCGCTTGGACAATGCACCACCTTTCTGTATATAGTTTTTCATTAGGTAGTATTTTTGATAGGTTTCATTTCTTCAGTTGGGATCATGGACCCTGGATTGTTCTTCTGTATATAGTTCACTATTGGATTCATCTTTTTTATTATTTTATTTCCCCATGGAGCAATGGTTTTCACTTTTGTTTTTCCCTTGGATTTAATTTTTTGAACTGTGACTTTGGACACCTTTCCTTTGGATTACGATTTGTTGTTTTTCATTATTTTACGGACATGCAGCTTTTCGTTTTTAATTCCCTTTGTCGTTTGTTTGTTTGTTATTCCATTCATGTTGCTTTTAATACATTTTTTTGTTCATACTTCGATGTGTGGTATTATCTCATTGGTTTCATGCGTGTCATGATATGGGTTTTGTCATTCACTTGCACCCATTGTGTGTGTGTGACAGACATGTGTTCATTTGCATACTTGCCATTGGGGTTGTATCATGAAATTGTCATTTCTATGTGGGTGGATGCAATACTTGGGTGGGTCTTTGGCATGTGGAGGCTGGCCATAAGGGCCAGGGATCTAGATTGTGATGATGTGTTGGCTGGGGGACATGAGTGGGGGCCTGCTGGCAGGTGCCTCACACTGCTGGGGGGTGGGGGTGCAAGGGGACATGAGTGGGACATGAGTGGGGGCCTGCTGGCAGGTGCCCCACACTGCTGGGGGGTGGGGGTACAAGGGGACATGAGTGGGACATGAGTGGGGGCCTGCTGACAGGTGCCCCACAATGCTGGGGGGTGGGGGTGCAAGGGGACATGAGTGGGGGCCTGCTGGCAGGTGCCCCACAATGCTGGGGTTGGGGGTGCAAGGGGACATGAGTGGGACATGAGTGGGGGCCTGCTGGCAGGTGCCCCACACTGCTGGAGGGTGGGGGTGCAAGGGGACATGAGTGGGACATGAGTGGGGGCCTGCTGGCAGGTGCCCCACAATGCTGGGGAGTGGGGGTGCAAGGGGACATGAGTGGGGTCCTGCTGGCAGGTGCCCCACAATGCTGGGGGTGGGGGTGCAAGGGGACATGAGTGGGACATGAGTGGGGGCCTGCTGGCCGGTGCCCTGCACTGCTGGGGGGTGGGGGTGCAGGGGGACATGAGTTGTTGATCAGTGGTGCAAGCAGACAGGTGGCTTGTCTGGGGTGCATGGCCATGGTGGATGGCCTGCCTGCGGGACATGACCAGGGGTGCGTGGTAGTCCCCTGTGGTGTGGTGTGGTCTGCCTGCAGGGTCCGTGGAGGGTATAGAGGGAACACCTGGGAGGACCCACACTGCCGATTCACGTGTAAGACTCCCCGTCCACCCCCGAAATTCACGTAGCCCACTCTGACAGCTAAATTGCGTGTTAAACTTACCAAGAACACCTGAAATACACGTACCCCACTCGCACAGAGCCTATCGCGGGTGAAACTTCCCGCAAACACCAGTAATGCATGTACCCCACTCGCACATGGCCTATCGCGTGTGAAACTTCACGCGAACCCCTGAAATACACGTACCCCACTCGCACAGGGCCTATCGCGGGTGAAACTTCCCGCGAACACCAGTAATGCACGTACCCCACTTGCACATGGCCTATCGCGTGTGAAACTTCACACGAACCCCTGGAATACACGTACCCAACTCGCACAGGGCCTATCGCGGGTGAAACTTCCCGCGAACACCAGTAATGCACATACCCCATTCGCACATGGCCTATCGCGTGTGAAACTTCACGCGAACCCCTGAAATACACGTACCCCACTCGCACAGGGCCTATCGCGGGTGAAACTTCCCGCGAACACCAGTAATGCACGTACCCCACTCACACATGGCCTATCGTGTGTGAAACTTCACGCGAACCCCTGAAATACACGTACCCCACTCGCATAGGGCCTATCGCGGGTGAAACTTCCTGCAAACACCAGTAATGCACGTACCCCACTCGCATATGGCCTATCGCGTGTGAAACTTCACGCGAACCCCTGAAATAGATGTAACCCACCCGCACATGGCCTATCGCGTGTGAACTTCACGTGACCCCAGGAATATTGGCCCTGTGCGAGCGAGCGGGGTATGTGTATTCCTGGGTTTGCGTGAAGTTTCACCCGCGATTTCAGCAGGGTACGTGTATTACGGTGTTCGCGTGAAGTTTCACACGTGAAAGGGCCCTGGTCGAGGGAGTACGTGAATTTCAGGGGTGCGGGGCAAGTTTTACATGCGAAAGGGCAATGCCCGTGCACAATACGTCACAGACGCGCCTACGCGCTAAGGGCCTTTGGTCCAATGATATCACGTACATGTGCTGATGGGCTTACGCGCTAAGGGCCTTTGGTCCAATGATATCGCATACGTGTGCTGACGCGCTTACGCGCTAAGGGCCTTTCCTCGAATTACACGCTGACGTGCAAGATTTTCATGTGCCAAATCACTCAGTATCGAGCTGGCCATGCGTACACACATGGAAGACCAAGCTCCTGCCCAGAATGCCATTTTCTTGCCCCCCAGAGCCCCGAGCACGCTCCCACCAGCCATCTGCTGCTGCCTGTCTGCCTGCTGCCCACGTGCCCTGCTATTTGGTGCCTGCACGTCAGCCATCTGCAGGGGTCTGTTTGCTGTGTCCACCCCTGCTGGAACAGAAGACTCCCGACTGGGATTCCATCGCTCCACAGCCCATCCCCAGGACCCAGTTGCCCACCCACTCCTGCCTCTGGGGTTGCCATGTCGGGCACTACACCATCTGGCACCACTGGCAACCCCCAGCCAGAGAGGCAGAGGGCCACCAGCTTCACCGCCACGGAAGTTGGTGTCCTGGTGGAGCATGTCCTGGGGCATTATGATGCCCTCTTCGGAACATCACGCGCCAACAAGGAAGGACGGGAGAGGATCTGGGACGACGTAGTGGTTACCATCAACGCAGAGGGGGTGGCAACCCGCGACATCAAGCACGTCAAGAAGCGTTGGGAGGACTTCAGGTCCAGGACCCTCCACAAGGCCCGGCGCCTCGCGGAGGGGGGCCGGGCACGCCTGAGTGCCATCCAGATGAGGGTCTTGGAACGCGTAGGCCCAGCGCTCCACGCCCAAATCCTTCGGAGGCAGACCCGTCTGTCTGGAGTTGAGCGGTAAGTGGCCAAGCATTGCTGTGTGAGACAGTGCATGTTGCAGTGTGCTGGTAGTCTGATGCTTGCCTGTATGTGTGACATAGGCCATGTATGGATATGTGTGTGTGCAGGGACATCATGGTCATGCATGTGAGACCAGTTATGTGTGAGCCACATGGTTGGTGCATGTGTTTTAAAGCAACATAGGGAGCTCTATGTGGAATGCACACATGAATGCATGGCTGTCTCTGTTCCTGGACATGGAGGGGAGGGGGGTGAGGAATGGGTGCTGATGTCATGTACATGTATGGTGCCCATGTGTGTGTGTGTGCCTGAGAAGTGTGTGTGTGTGACTTTGAAACGCCATGGGTGCATGTGACTTTGAAGGCAACATCTTGGTTTACAGGGGTCCTTCTACATGGATGTTGATGTTGATTGCAGGCGCACGGACTGTTTCTGCATGTGTGTTGTGTGCATTCATCCATGTGTTGTGGAATGACAGGATGGAAGTGACATTTGACAGTGCCACTCATGTGTTATTGCTTCCTGTCTAGGGTATTTTGTACTGTACCCTGATGCTTGTGATCTATGTCTCCCTCTACGCAGCGTCAAGTGAAGAAGAGGGCGGAGACAGCGCTGTGGAGCCAAGCGGCGGGGATGCCTTCACAGGGCGGCGACGCAGGGCCCAGCCACCCTCCCAGGAATTACCATCATCCGGGAGCGAGGGGGCTGGTGCTGCGTCTGCCTCAACGGCTGTGGCGGAAGGGCCAGGTGAGCCCCCACAGGGGCTTCCAATTGCGGAAGACGGTGTGGAGACATCCAGGCTGGTGGTCTCCACAGAGGAGGAGGAGCCCGCTACTGAGCCGCACATGGGGCCTGGTGGGGGTAGTACCACTGGTGCAAGTAGTGCAGTCCAGGGCCAGAGTCAGGAGGCAGCACAGGTCACCGCGGAGGGGCCTGTCCATGTCGCTGTCCTTGACCCTGTGACTGCACCATCATGCACCACCAGGGAGGCCCCGTCCCAGGCCCGTCCGCAGGTAGGGGAGAGTGCCATATCACCTGCCTCTCCACTACCTGCGGACGAGGGGTCCCGCGACCGTATGGGATCCATCCTGGTGGGTGTCGCGTTGCGCACGCGTGTCATTCGTGATGACGTGCGTTCTTCCTGGGCGGAGAACACACGCCATCATGAAGAGCAGCGTCGTGACGTGGCACTGCTGGGAGGGGCCCTGGTCGGAGGGTTCCTACATTTGATGCGCACTCTGGCGGACCTCTCCTCCTCTGTGGAGGCTATGCGCCGGTCATTCTCCACATCGTCTTCCGGCCCAGATTCCACCAGGGCCCCCAGTGGACCTGGCCTGACCAACACAGCCAGCTTGGTGGAGCTCACATCCCTGCCACAGTCGGGAGTCAGCGGTCCATCAGGGGTGGACACCACAACTGGAGACCAGCAGATGGAGGATGTGCAGGCACCATCGGACAGGGCACATGGACAGCAGCAGCAGGCTGTAGGTGGGAGCAATGATGGCTCGGGGCCATCAACATCGGAGGGGCAGGCATCGGCTGGAGGGCAGGAGGACCCTGGACGGGAAGTGTCTTCCGTGTGGCAGCAGTTGGGCCATGCGATAGATGAGGAGCGGCAGCGGGCGGAAGAGGCACGGCTTCCGATGGTCAGGGCGGAGAACTCCATGCGTAGGGCCCTGAGGCGGGCCGAGTGCCTTGAGGCCATTCGCAGGGACCTGGAGTTCCAGATGTCATCGTCCCTGTGAACCCTCGGGGCCATGGAAGAGGACCGCCTCTGGGATATCGAGTAGGAGTTCGATGATGCCCTAGCCCGGAACATCAACATGGGAGCCATTGGACTTGCCCGCTGCCCTTGTAAATAGTTATTTAGTTAGTATTAGATTTCCTTTGGTTTTTTCTTTATTTTGGACCTTTTGGACAATGGACCACATTTTTGTATATAGTTTTTTTTATTATGTAGGAGTTTTTGATAGGTTTAATTTCTTCAGTTGGGATCCTGGACCCTGGATTGTTCATCTGTATATAGTGACTGTTGGATTCTACTTTTTTGCTTGGATTTCCCCATGGAGCAATGGTTTTCACTTTTGTTTTTCCCTTGGATTTCATTTTTGGAACTGTGACTTTGGACACCTTTCCTTTGGATTATGATTTGTTGTTTTTCATTATTTTACAGACATGCAGCTTTTCTTTTTTAATTTCCATTGTCGTTTGTTTGATTTTAATTCCATTCATGTTGCTTTTAATACATTTTTTTCTTCAAACTTCGATGTGTGGTATTATCTCATTGGTTTCATGCATGTCATGATATGGGTGTTGAGATTCACTTGCACCCATTGTGTGTGTGTGTGAGGGACATGTCTTCATTTACATACTTGCCATTGTGGTTGTGTCATGTAATTGGCATTTCTATGTGGGTGGGTGAAATACTTGGGTTGGTCTTTGGCATGTGGAGGCTGGCCATAAGGGCCAGGGATCCAGATTGTGATGACGTGTTGGCTGGGGGACATGTGTCAGGGCCTGCTGGCAGGTGACCTGCACTGCTGGGGGGTGGGGGTGCTGGGGGACATGAGTGGGGGCCTGCTGGCAGGTGCCCTGCTCTGCTGGGGGGTGGGGGTGCAAGGGGACATGGGTGGGACATGAGTGGGGGCCTGCTGGCAGGTGCCCCACACTGCTGGGGGGTGGGTGTGCAAGGGGACATGAGTGGAAGCCTGCTGGCAGGTGCCCTGCACTGCTGGGGGGTGGGGGTGCAGGGGGACATGAGTGAGGGCCTGCTGGCAGGTGCCCCGCACTGCTGGGGGGTGGGGGTGCAAGGGGACATGAGTGGGGGTCTGCTGGCAGGTGCCCCACACTGCTGGGGGGTGGGGGTGCAGGGGGACATGAGTGGGACATGAGTGGGGGCCTGCTGGCAGGTGCCCCGCACTACTGGGGGGTAGGGATGCAAGGGGACATGAGTGGGGGCCTGCTGGCAGGTGCCGCTCAGTGCTGGGGGTGCAAGGGGACATGAGTGGGGGCCTGCTGGCAGGTGACCCTCAGTGCTGGGGGGTGGGGGTGCAAGGGGACATGAGTGTGGGCCTGCTGGCAGGTGCCCTGCACTTCTGGGGTGTGGGGGTGCAAGGGGACATGGGTGGGACATGAGTGGAAGCCTGCTGGCAGGTGCTCCACACTGCTGGGGGGTGGGGGTGCAAGGGGACATGAGTGGGACATGAGTGGGGGCCTGCTGGCAGGTGCCCCACACTGCTGGCGGGTGGGTGTGAAAGGGGACATGAGTGGGGGCCTGCTGGCAGGTGCCCCTCAGTGCTGGGGGGTGGGGGTACAAGCGGACATGCGTGGGGGCCTGCTTGCAGGTGCCCCTCAGTGCTGGGGATGCAAGGGGACATGAGTGGGGGCCTGTTGGCAGGTGCCCCACACTGCTGGGGGGTGGGTGTTCAAGGGAACATGAGTGGGGGCCTGCTGGCAGGTGCCCCACACTGCTGGGGGTGCAAGGGGACATGAGTGGGACATGAGTGTGGGCCTGCTGGCAGGTGCCCCGCACTGCTGGGGGGTGGGTGTGCAAGGGGACATGAGTGGGGGCCTGCTGGCAGGTGCCCCTCAGTGCTGGGGGGTGGGGGTGCAAGGGGACATGAGTGGGGGCCTGCTGGCAGGTGCCCCTCAGTGCTGGGGGTACAAGGGGACATGAGTGGGGGCCTGTTGGCAGGTGCCCCACACTGCTGGGGGGTGGGTGTGCAAGGGAACATGAGTGGGGGCCTGCTGGCAGGTGCCCTGCACTGCTGGGGGGTGGGGGTACAGGCGGACATGAGTGGGACATGAATGGGGGCCTGCTGGCAGGTGCCCTGCACTGCTGGGGGGTAGTGCTGCAAGGGGACATGAGTAGGGGCCTGCTGCCAGGTGCCCCTGACTGCTGGGGGTGGGGGTGCAAGGGGACATGAGTGGTACATGAGTGGGCGCCTGCTGGCAGGTGCCCTGCACTGCTGGGGGGTGGGGGTGCAAGGGGACATGAGTGGGGGCCTTCTGGCAGGTGCCCCTCAGTGCTGGGGGGTGGGGGTGCAAGGGGACATGAGTGGGGGCCTGCTGGCAGGTGCCCCTCAGTGCTGGGGGTGCAAGGGAACATGAGTGGGGGCCTGTTGGCAGGTGCCCCACACTGCTGGGGGGTGGGTGTGCAAAGGAACATGAGTGGGGGCCTGCTGGCAGGTGCCCTGCACTGCTGGGGGGTGGGGGTGCAGGCGGACATGAGTGGGACATGAGTGGGGGCCTGCTGGCAGGTGCCCTGCACTGCTGGGGGGTGGTGCTGCAAGGGGACATGAGTGGGAGCCTGCTGCCAGGTGCCCCTGACTGCTGGGGGGTGGGGGTGTAAGGGGTCATGAGTGGTACATGAGTGGGGGCCTGCTGGCAGGTGCCCTGCACTGCTGGGGGTGGGGGTGCAAGGGGACATGGGTGGGACATGAGTGGGGGCCTGCTGGCAGGTGCCCCACACTGCTGGGGGGTGGGGGTGCTGGGGGAGATGAGTGCGTGCCTGCTGGCAGGTGCCCTGCACTGCTGTGTGTTGGGGGTTCAAGGGGGTAATGCGTTGGTGATACCTAGTGCAAGGTGACATGTGGCTTGGCTGGGGGGGCATGCCCATGGTGGATGGGCTGCCTGCGGGACATGACCAGGGGTGCAGGGTAGTCCCCTGTGGTGTTGTCTGCCTGCAGTGGCCGTGGAGGGTGTAGACGGAACACCTGGGAGGACCTACACTGCCAATTCACGTGTAGGACTCCCCTGCACCCCCGAAATACATGTACCCCACTCGCACAGGGCCTATCGCGAGTGAAACTTGCCCGCACCCCAGTAATACACGTACCCTGCTGTAATCGCGTGTGGAACTTCCCGCGCACCCCAGTAATACAGGTACCCTGCTGAAATCGCGTGTGAAACTTCCCCGCACCCCAGAAATACACGTACCCTGCTGGAATCGCGTGTGGGACTTCCCGCGCACCCCAGTAATACAGGTACCCTGCTGTGATCACGTGTTACACTTCCACACACCCCAGAAATACACTTACCCTGCTGGAATCGCGTGTGGGACTTCCTGCGCACCCCTGTAATACACGTACCTTGCTGTAATCGCGTGTTGAACTTCCCCGCACCCCAGAAATACACATACCCTGCTGAAATTGCATGTGTAACTTCCCGCGCACCCCTGTAATACACGTGCCCTGCTGAAATTGCGTGTCAAACTTCCCCGCACCGCAGAAATGCACGTACCCTGCTGAAATCGCGTCTGTAACTTCCCGCGCACACCAGTAAGACACCTACCCTGCTGAAATCGCGTGTTAAACTTCCCCGCACCCCAGAAATACACATTCCCTGCTGAAATCGCATGTGTAACTTCCCGCGCACCCCAGTAATACAGGTACCCTGCTGAAATCGTGTGTAAAAGTTCCCCGCACCCCAGAAATACACGTACCCTGCTGGAATCGCGTGTGGAACTTCCCGCGCACCCCTGTAATACACGTACCCTGCTGTAATCGCGTGTTGAACTTCCCTGCACCCCAGAAATATACGTACCCTGCTGAAATTGCGTGTGGAACTTTCCACGCACCCCAGTAATACACGTTCCCCGCTCGCCGTTTGCTGTTTGGCAGCCCTGTATACTGGTCCAGGGTTAGCGCAGCTCTTTGCGATGAATTGTGAATTTTGATGGCTTTTCCTTGCGCAAGGCCGTTCTTGGGGGCGTAACTGGCGCAGCTGCAGGGTCGCTGCGCCACTCTGCGCCACGGCTGATTTTGGAGGCTGAAATCCATGAATACGCTGTACGCGGATATCAATTTTAGCGCACGCGGCTGACGCAGACATTCGCATGCGCACACTGTGCGCCCCTTTTGTGCAAAATTCTATGAATTACCCTGTAATATGCGCAACTACAGTCAGTCCTCGTTAGACATTAACAGACTTACTGGCACGCTAGCCTGTCATTCACCAACTACCGCACACCACCCTCCAAGAGAGTCCACGGACATCCGTAGCCTTAAATAGGATCAGCAAGCGTAACCCTAGATTGCCTACCCCCTGCAGTATGCAGGTGTTGCTAACTTTAATGATGTTCCCTTTCTGCTTAATTCCAAATGCCACTCCTTGCACTAAAGGGCACTACATCAAGATTAATGATGGGCTAGGGAGACTGAGCTGTCCACACCACTACCCCATCCCATGCCCTACACCTTTCCTCCCATCACTACCCCCATTTCCCTCACTAACAACACCTAAACTATATCCAGGTTCAACTACGCTCACCATACAGAATAAGTTGACCCCCTTGCCTATGGTCTCACCTGCCTCCCCCCGGACAGGTCTAAGCGCAACGAGAGACTTGTCAATAGACTACCAGGCAACAGGTACTCTGTAGCAGAACACACTGATAAGCACACTTATTCAGATCGATCTAGATTCACCAATAAAAATTGTAGACGAAAAAACACAACGCACACAGATGCACCAAACAACACAGGTACCACCACTCCCAGTCTGCCATTGAAGGGCTCATTGACACAGCCCATCACAGGAGCACTATTGAATGTTAGGTCCCTTGTAGCACACGCATCAGAGATTGCTGACATTATCGTAAATAACAACCTCGACTTCCTCGTCATGACAGAAACTTGGCAGCACGAGGCAGCAGGCCCCTCCATTTCCCTAGCCATCCCAGATAATTACTCCATTCTCCGTGCAGACAGACCCATGGCTCGCGGAGGAGGAGTAGCCAATATCTTCAAAGTCACTCTTAACATAAGACCTGTCACCCCTACGCTGCTATCATCATGCAAACTCCTCTCACTTAAGCTCCAAACCTCGCCAAACAACACTATCACACTACACAGCATCTACAGGCCCCCAGGTCCCCCTGGATTCTTCGAAGAAGACATCACAGCCTTAGCAGCCGACAACACTAAGCCTATGGCGCAAAACATCATCCTAGGAGACTTTAACCTTGGGTATAATGACACCAGTGACCCACACGCCACCTCCCTAGCCTCTGCACTATCAGATTATGGCTACACCCAAATTAGCTCCAAACCCACCCACGAAAAGGGTAGGATAATCGATTGGGTAGCAGCTCTCAATTGCAATACTTCCCTATTAGATACTACCCCCCTAGTATGGTCAGACCACCACCTTATTACATTTGAGGTGAACATCAACAACTTGGAAAAGAAAAAGCCCTCCATTGCTCCTCCCTGCCTAACAAGAAATAAACGTAACATCACAGTAGAAACCTTAGTTCCCTTGGTAGTTCCGATACTCAATGCCCTACCAGACACCAATGATCCTAATACCCTGACCACCGCCTATAATGAGACTATGTCCAAAGCTATTGATGCTATTGCCCCGCTAAAACGGCGCAAAAGTAAACCGATAGCCCATCTTAACTCATGGTTCACTCCTGAGTTAAAAATACTCCGTACAGAAAAAAGAAAATTGAAATCACGTTGGAAATCCTCACCCACACCGGAAAACAAAACCATCCTTGCCACCATCACTGCCACCTGCAAAAAAAAGATAATTCAGACCAAAAAAGAAACATACAATGACAGAATAGCCCAAGCTAGCTCCAGTACTAAAGAACTTTTCATTATCCTAAGAGAATTTGAGAACCCTAATCCCATGCCAGATACTTGCACCAAGGATAAAGCCTGGTGTACCAGTATACAAAATGCCCTATCCAACAAAGTCAAAGGACTTCAGACCAAAATAGCTGACAAAAGATACCAGCTAACAGTCAACACTCCAGCACCCACCACTACCGCACATACCAACTCAGGCTTTATGTTTAAAAAAGTTACCATACCCATAGTTCAAAAAATCATTGCGTCTCTAAAACCTTCTAATTGTAAGGGTGATAGTTGCCCAGCCCAGATCATAAAGGATGCAGCTAGAGACATAGCACCATTCATTACTAAGCTCATAAATTCCTCTTTTGCCAGTAACTCTGTCCCAAGTAACCTGAAGCAGTTTTGGGTCCTACCGCTACTAAAGAAACAGACTCTTGACCCGGCTATTCCAACTAACTATAGACCAATTACGACAGTCCCCTTTTTACTAAAAATATTGGACAGAATTGCCTACTTGCAAATACAATACTATCTTGAAACTCTGAAACTACTCGGAACCTGTCAATCTGGCTTCAGACCTCAGCATGGCACAGAAACTGCCCTCGTTGATCTGAAGAGCCAGATCGATGAATTGAAAGATAATGGAAAGATGGCCATCCTACTCCTTCTGGAACTTTCAGCGGCTTTTGATTTGGTGGACCATGCTATACTTTGCGACCACTTATCATCAGCAGCTTACTTCTCCAGTTCTGTAGTTTACTGGATCCAATCATTCCTTGCAAATAGAACAATGCGCTTGTTCTCACCCTCGGCAGCTGCTGATCCCATTCCCATCACCTGCGGAGTCCCCCAAGGATCATGTGTCTCGCCCACCTTGTACAACATTTTTACAAAGCCACTATTCGACAAATTGGACCGTCTGGGTGTCACATACACAAATTATGCGGATGACACCCAGATACTACTACCCCTATCAGGAACTTACGATATAGATGTTGCACGGATTAACAAAGTCTTCACCATCATTCAGGCATGGATGGCCACACATGGCCTCTGCCTGAATGATGATAAGACTGAGCTACACCTAGTCGACTCAACTAACAACTTGCTCAAACATAGTCCTCGCTATACAAGTATCCTCATTGATGGGAACAATATACCCGTAGACAAACATGTAAAAACTTTAGATTTCTACCTCGATGCACAATCTAACCTAACAAAACAGATAAACATGACCTCATCTGCCACTGCCTACACTGGCAAACTGATTAGAGCATGCAGACCTTTTCTCTCACCCACTAGTACCGTGGCACTTGCGAGAGCGCTCATACAATCCAAATTGGATTACTGTAACAGTCTCTACCTTGGTGCCAATAAATCCATCCTAAATAAACTGCAGATCATGCAAAATAATGCGCTCAGAGTAGCGTTAAATATTCCCAAAAGAGAGCATATATCAGAAACTAGAAAGCAATACAAGTGGCTCTCTATACAGGATAAAATTGACTTAAAAACGATTTGCCTCACTCACAAAGCACTTAACTACCAAGCCCCCCCTTATCTCACAGACAAGTTCACATGGAAAGTGCCCATCAGAACCACTAGATCATCCAACAGACCTTGTCTGGTGGTGCCTAGATTTAATTTAAAAAGAGCTGGTGGCACTAGCTTCCCAGTATTAGCTGCCCAGCTATGGAACTCCCTCCCTCAGAATATTCAAATGATTCAAGCTTTTAACATATTCAGAAGCCATGTTATCAACTGGCTACTTAACAAAAAATAATCCCCATAGCTGTAAATACGAGTGACCTTTGTTGGACTATACTATTGCCTATACGTTGCCCTGTACCTTTGATATGACCTCGAACTTCTGATTGTACAAATGTATTATACGCATAATATGTATATATTTCACTGCTGTAATCGTACCATGACTGCTCATTGTAATCTTTGTAACGTCCTCACAGCGCCTAATTACCTCTGGGTCAGGTGCGCTTTATAAATAAAATAAACAAACAAACAAACAAACAAGTATGGTGGAGCGTGGAGAAATTGGTGGTAACAGAATGACTGCCAATATTCCCGCTCCGCCATAATACTAGTATGTCCCTGAAGTGGAGGATTTACCTCCAGCATTGTGCTAGAGGTAAATCCTCCAACTCTCCACTGAAAGATCAGCAAAATTGGGGGAATTACTATGGCAGAATTACTGTAGGATCTCTATCTAACTTCTAATAGAATGTTTGGTTCTGAAGTTGGGCTTGCAACTTCTGCCTCATAAAGATTTGAGTCCCATAACACAATCCCTCCACCTTTGTACGCCGGTTTGATGATAAACAGGGGATTATTCTGTAAGGAGACTACAGCTTTTCTCTCATCTTTGGTCATGTTATCTTTATGTTGGTTCTGCGATTTTAAAATATATTTGGTATCGTCAAGGATCTTATTCTCGAACGCGACTATCGCTGGTGAGACCATACTATTCAAAGGGGTGAAGGTAGAAGGCGATTTTAACCCTGTGGTACTGGGCTCGTCTGAAAGGGGCCGAGTTAGTAAAGAAATATTTCAACCTTGTCAGACGAAAAAATCTCTAGAGCTCAATTTGAGTCTCAAAATCCTTGGCTTTTGTAGTTGGAACAAAACTAAGACTGTTTTTAAGAACGGCCAGTTCAGTGTCAGTCAACACATGAGATGACCGGTTGAAAACTGGTATCAGCAGCTCTGTGGGGGCCCGCTCCAGTTCTGAGTCTGCATTCTGGGGGACCCCTGTTGCCATGTTGCCAATTGCGGGATATTTTTTGCGGGATCAATTTTGGAGGATCTTTTCCCACGCCCTTGGTAAAACTGGGGTTGGATCCTGAGAAAGAGATCCCCATTTATAAAAAATTGTGAGTTTACCTTATGACAGACATTGAACAGTTGGACATATTTACAGAAAAAGTGATTATTTTGACCTATGTCTTGATATGTTTCTAGAATAACATATGGGCACCTCATACCACAGATATATCATATGATGGACAATGCAATTACTGGCCGGTAAACTATTTAAACCCAATTTTTAAATCCAAGAATAGATAGACAATAATACCGGTGCCATCCTCCTAATGAATTTTATATGATCAAGCCACAGGTGTGTGGTGAAATGCGTCAAGCTGCCAGCCAGCAAGGATGTGACTGGGAAAACCACAATTTTAAACTGGCAATGACCGCAGCATGCAGCATAGAAGTAGAGTATTTATAATCTTGTAATTTTGGATAGTACAATAATGCATGCTACCGTATCAGAGTTTTGAGTAATGTTAAACATGTAATAACTAACTAACAATTCAAGACTTACAGCACTTGTGCTGGTACAAACAATACATATGAAGAACCACAATGCAAACACATCAGAGGCACATACAGGGAAACTAAAGTAAGGAAGAAAGAAACTGCATCATCCAAAAATGTTAATGACATTAAAGTTCATCTTCATGTATACAAATGAATTGTGTGTTTGAGGCCTGCTCATTTCCCCATGTATGTGCGCCATGAGCTGAGACCAAACCCTAAGGAAAGTACTTAAAGAACATATGACAAGGTTAACGTCTAGATAAATATATATATATATATATATATATATATATATATATATATATATATATATATATATATATATATATATATAGCACCTTTTTCAATGTTATTATTCTGACTGCCAGTGAACAAAACCATCTGACCTATATATGTCAATAAACAAAAACAAGTGGCCCAGATATGTGATGTCATCACTGATGTCATCTTTGATGTCCTGGGTGTTAGTCTTAGCAATGCACAGTGGTGGCGCGAGTTATGGTTGCTTAGTTTACCATAACTGGCGAATTTCAGGGGGTTTTCGGTTTTACTTGGAACCATAATGCCCCTTTAACAAAGTTTTTTTTACTGAATTTCATAGGTTTTTAGTAGTGCAACTTAACCATAATGTCCCTTTATCAAAGTATTTTTTTACTGAATATACATATACATATATACATACTATGAATTTGATAGATGTTTACTAGGATTCCCTTACTTTATATACATATAACATGCTGAACCCCCTGCTAGTGATTTTGATGTCCGCGGACTGTGCGTATGTCCGCGGACGGATGCGGACAACATCAACAGTACCGAAAAACTCAGGGGGTATCTTAGATTGTTCTATCATGCCATATAAAAAAGCAGCACATAAACACATTACATGTAACAATAAATAAGAAGTGCAACCTATATATGCAACACACCAACCATCCATTTAAATACCATGTGTACTAAAATGGAATATACCAAAAAAAAGATATTCTTCCCGCATAATTACCTCACAGAAACTGCACAGCTAGGAGCAACAGCAGACCTACACAACAGTAAGAACACAATTTACCAGAAACTAGTAAGTAAACTTAATTTTTCTTATATATTTCTAAAATTTCTATATTTGGTACGCTAAAAGTAATATGTTTTTTTTACACAAGAATTGTTCAGTACTTTGGAATGGCTTGAAGAAAATGTTCCACGTAAGAAAATGTCTGAAGACAGTGATACTAATGGTAGACACTTCTCTATATAAGAAAATTAATAATCATTACTTTATGTGTACTTAACATATATTTCTTTTTAACAGACCATACAAACATTGAAAATAATACAGCAAAAGAGACATTAGAAAATACTCTACAGCACATGGAACAAAAAATGAATATGCTTATGGAAAATTTCAATCTTTTGGAACATTTTGTAGAGGACCACATAAAAGAAAAAATTAAATATCATTGTCCCATGTGCACCTGTTCCCCCTCTCCATGTCCCAGTCAGCTATCCCCAAACCCTCACCACCAAGAAAAACGTTATGATGAGACTTCCATCCCTTCATCCCCTCACATCGATCCTCTCCAAACCTCTAATTCCCCTGTATTTGTGTCCGTTTTTTCTTCCCTCTCTCTTTCATAAATGTTATATTTGTATATAATGATAAAATATTATATGTGTTGTTACTTCATTCCTTTGTGTCTTATTTTTTTTAAAAAAAAAGGCAGTTGGGGTGCCTGCGGACAGCGCAGGTGTCCGGAATGTCCGCAATTAACCAAAATGGGGGTGTCCTGAGGACACTATACCTGTGCGTACTGTCCGCAAGCAAGATGGAACTGTTCTTAGAACATACTTGGTGTCCAGGATGTCCGTAATTAACCAAAATGGAGGTGTCCTAAGGACACTATACCTGTCCGTACTGTTTGCAAGCAAGATGGAACTGTTCTTAGAACATAGGGTTTGCAAAGGTAGCGGGCGCCCCTCTCTCGATAGAACAAGGCTTGATAACCTGTTCAGTGGTTATTAACCACTTGAGAGTTTGCAGCCACTGCTTTTTCTCACTGTGCCTTTCACAGATGGGAAATATCCATTTGCATACCAGTCTTTGTCCTGCCCAGGGGCAGTCCAGCACCGAAATGCAATGGCAATTCCAACCTGAACGATAGTACCACCAGCAACCCCATACACGTGTTTCACCCTTGTTGGGGATCATCAGTGAGGTGAAGCTGATGCCTCTCTAAGCACAGTGAGAGGGAGACCACGTCTGGTTGCCCCCAGGAGACCTAGGGTTACCAATCCCAGGTTCCTTGAAATTTGGTTTGCAAAGGTAGCGGGCGCCCCTCTCTCGATAGAACAAGGCTTGATAACCTGTTCAGTGGTTATTAACCACTTGAGAGCTCGCAGCCACTGCTTTTTCTCCCTGTGCCTTTCACAGATGGGAAATATCCATTTGCATATCAGTCTTTGTCCTGCCCAGGGGCAGTCCAGCACCGAAATGCAATGGCAATTCCAACCTGAACGAGAGTACCACCAGCAACCCCATACACGTGTTTCACCCTTGTTGGGGATCATCAGTGAGATGAAGCTGATGCCTCTCTAAGCACAGTGAGAGGGAGACCACGTCTGGTTGCCCCCAGGAGACCTAGGGTTACCAATCCCAGGTTCCTTGAAATTTGGTTTGCAAAGGTAGCGGGCACCCCTCTCTCGATAGAACAAGGCTTGATAACCTGTTCAGTGGTTATTAACCACTTGAGAGTTCGCAGCCACTGCTTTTTCTCACTGTGCCTTTCACAGATGGGAAATATCCATTTGCATATCAGTCTTTTTCCTGCCCAGGGGCAGTCCAGCACCGAAATGCACCAGCAACCCCATACATGTGTTTCACCCTTGTTGGGGATCATCAGTGAGGTGAAGCTGATGCCTCTCTAAGCACAGTGAGAGGGAGACCACGTCTGGTTGCCCCCACGAGACCTAGGGTTACCAATCCCAGGTTCCTTGAAATTTGGTTTGCAAAGGTAGCGGGCGCCCCTCTCTCGATAGAACAAGGCTTGATAACCTGTTCAGTGGTTATTAACCACTTGAGAGTTCGCAGCCACTGCTTTTTCTCACTGTGCCTTTCACAGATGGGAAATATCCATTTGCATATCAGTCTTTGTCCTGCCCAGGGGCAGTCCAGCACCGAAATGCAATGGCAATTCCAACCTGAACGAGAGTACCACCAGCAACCCCAGACACGTGTTTCACCCTTGTTGGGGATCATCAGTGAGGTGAAGCTGATGCCTCTCTAAGCACAGTGAGAGGGAGACCACGTCTGGTTGCCCCCAGGAGACCTAGGGTTACCAATCCCAGGTTCCTTGAAATTTGGTTTACAAAGGTAGCGGGCGCCCCTCTCTCGATAGAACAAGGCTTGATAACCTGTTCAGTGGTTATTAACCACTTGAGAGTTCGCAGCAACTGCTTTTTCTCACTGTGAAAACACGTGTATGGGGTTCCTGGTGAGTAAAAGCAGTGGCTGCAAACTCTCAAGTGGTTAATAACCACTGAACAGGTTATCAAGTCTGTTCTTTCGAGAGAGGGGCGCCCGCTACCTTTGCAAAACTATTTTTCAAGGAACCTGGGATTGGTAACCCTAGGTCTCCTGGGGGCAACCAGACGTGGTCTCCCTCTCACTGTGCTTAGAGAGGCATCAGCTTCACCTCACTGATGATCCCCAACAAGGGTGAAACACGTGTATGGGGTTGCTGGTGGTACTCTCGTTCAGGTTGGAATTGCCATTGCATTTCGGTGCTGGACTGCCCCTGGGCAGGACAAAGACTGATATGCAAATGGGTATTTCCCATCTGTGAAAGGCACAGTGAGTAAAAGCAGTGGCTGCGAACTCTCAAGTGGCTAATAACCACTGAACAGGTTATCAAGTCTGTTCTTTCGAGAGAGGGCCGCCCGCTACCTTTGCAAAACTATTTTTCAAGGAACCTGGGATTAGTAACCCTAGGTCTCCTGGGGGCAACCAGACGTGGTCTCCCTCTCACTGTGCTTAGAGAGGCATCAGCTTCACCTCACTGATGATCCCCAACAAGGGTGAAACACGTGTATGGGGTTGCTGGTGGTACTCTCGTTCAGGTTGGAATTGCCATTGCATTTCGGTGCTGGACTGCTCCTGGGCAGGACAAAGACTGATATGCAAATGGATATTTCCCATCTGTGAAAGGCACAGTGAGTAAAAGCAGTGGCTGCGAACTCTCAAGTGGTTAATAACCACTGAACAGGTTATCAAGTCTGTTCTTTCGAGAGAGGGGCGCCCGCTACCTTTGCAAAACTATTTTTCAAGGAACCTGGGATTGGTAACCCTAGGTCTCTTGGGGGCAACCAGACGTGGTCTCCCTCTCACTGTGCTTAGAGAGGCATCAGCTTCACCTCACTGATGATCCCCAACAAGGGTGAAACACGTGTATGGGGTTGCTGGTGGTACTCTCGTTCAGGTTGGAATTGCCATTGCATTTCGGTGCTGGACTGCCCCAGGGCAGGACAAAGACTGATATGCAAATGGATATTTCCCATCTGTGAAAGGCACAGTGAGTAAAAGCAGTGGCTGCGAACTCTCAAGTGGTTAATAACCACTGAACAGGTTATCAAATCTGTTCTTTCAAGAGAGGGGCGCCCGCTACCTTTGCAAAACTGTTCTTAGAACATACTCGGTGTCCGGAATGTCCGCAAATAACCAAAATGGAGGTGTTCTAAGGACACTCTACCTGTCCGTACTGTCCACAAGCAAGATGAAACTGTTCGCAGAACATACCTGGTGTCCCGGATGTCCGTAATTAACTAAAATGGAGGTGTCCTAAGGACACTATACCTGTCCGTACTGTTTGCAAGCAAGATGGAACTGTTCTTAGAACACACTTGGTGTCCAGAATATCCGCAATTAACCATAATGGAGGTGTCCTAAGGACACCATACCTGTCCGTACTCTCCGTAGAACATCTACGCACATGCGCACCACACCCATAAGTCCTACGAACATCGCACCTGTCCGTAACTGTCTATCTCACGTGTGTCGCACTTTTAATTAGTTTGAGGACCCGAACACTGTCCATAGAACAACCACATGCATGCACAGGACTGGTCCTACGCATTTGGTGTCCTGCGGATGTCCCATTCGCGGACGTGTTCGTGACGTCATGGTGTGACCGCACCCACGCTGAGGGTGTGTCCTGATTTGCGGACACTGTCCGGGTCCCTGCACATTTAAAAAGTTATTTTTTCGGCAATCCAAAGTATTTTACAGTAAAATGTCACCGTTGCACATGTCCCAGACAATGACTCTGGCTTTCTAAATACTTTTTGGAACTTTTTGAGCCTTTTTTGGGTGTTCGATCTGTCCACGGACAGCGCGGCTGTCCGCAGAGCGCGCACCTGCACCCCTATAAAAGGCCACACCCCAGAGCTCATCTTCATTCTGTCTTTCTACTATTGAAGATGGACCTGCTTTTGCTGCCTTTGCTGTTTCTGTTGCATCATCAATCCTGATGGCTTCCATGGCTGCTGTTCTTCCAGCTGGTGCTGCTTCTGCCTCAGCACCACCGCTACCCCCTGCACCACCAACACCTCCCCAAGTGCCTGCAGAGGGGAACAGGGGTGAGGATGTAGAGGAGGAGGATGAAGAGGATGAAGTAGTGGAAGTCCCTACTAGCAGCACTCGCCATGAGTCTTGGGTGTGGCGGTTGTTTACCATTCATGGTGATGTACCAAAAGCACGTGCGAACAAGGTCACCTGCAACCAGTGCAAAATGGTGCTGAGTCGTGGGGGGCCTGGTTCATACAGCTTTGGTACGACATCCATGAAATGACACCTAAGGTCGTTCCACGGTGGGGCTGTTCGCAAGGTTGTACCTTGTGATAAACGCAGTAGGTTGAGTTCCTCTACAACATCCTCCGTTTCCGCTCTTGTCCCCACAAGAGACACTCCTGTGGGACAGCGCATCCCCCCAGCTGTCTCATAGGCCATCCATGATGCTGTTGACCCTTACCTTTGCGAGGGTCACAATATTGTGTATGTACTGCGACGCAGTACTCTGCAGGGGGGAGAGTCTTCGGAGTGCTTTTGAGGCGGTGGTCACGGAGCATGGGAAGGTCTGCCCACTACCTAAATAAGGATCACCCTACATATTCCACTCTCCACCTGCCCTTTCTTATCCCCGTGGTTGGTGTCCCTTCCTTACCCTCCTTTCCCCTCCTTTCCTTGTGTGTCGTGTGTAAAAAACCAAAAAAAATGCTCTTGTCAGAGCCGCCTTACACAGTTTAAAAATAGAAGTGGCATATAAATGGAGCAAGGCCCTATGCATTTGTTTTTTAGAGGTCTGTGGACAGTTTGCGGCCATCTAACATTTTGGGGTGCTGCCCTATCAAAACCATTTCACTTTTCTCTGGGAGGAAGTTGTGGCTCTGAAAAGAGCCTTTTGGTGGTGTTCGTTTGTGATTGAAAAACTTCAAATGGTCAACTCCTACTGCAAAATGGATGGCTGTAATTCCAAAAAAGGTTGCAATGCATTTAGTACATTTCTCAGAAAAATCTGATTGCCAGCATGAGTAAAATGAACTCCATCTCTGCGAAAAATGTATGTGCTACGAAACATAATATTTTCATTGTGAAAGGAGGACATGCCAGCATCTCTTAAAAAAGCACAAACAGCCTTATTGACGTTGCGCTTCGCTTTCTCCATTTGTGGACCAAATGAAGAAGAATGCAGCCACATTTGTCTCTGTGCAATACGAGAAAAAATTACTTGAGAATTTGGAAACATGTACATGACCTCCCCAAGTCCTTCTTTAATTGCAAATTGCAAAGGAATTCCAGACACATGTCCTAAACTGTTCCCTCCACAATGAATTATAATTATGTCTGGATGAGGCTGTGTCTCCAAAGTAGCACAGAGAGGTATCAAGTCCAGCCACTTCATTCCACACACTCCATGCCAATGCACTTCCACATAAGGGAATCCAATATCTGCAGCTACTCCACAGTGTTCTGCATGCACCTCCAACCAATGTATCCATGAGTCTCCCAAAATCCAGATAATCTGTTTTCTAAAACACACAGGCATAGCTATCTGTTCTTCTCTGAGAAAAAAGACTTTCTAACAAACTCTCTCCTTACACAACACACCCAGTAATCTTTATTGACCAATCCCTTGCTCTACTCATTCTCATTTGCATGTCTCTCCACCCCAAAATCCCTGTATGTAATGTGCGATGTCCGTGGATTACCGCCATGTCCACGGACATATCAAAAATCTGAGCGTGGTGAATGTAAATTTAAATAGTATGCCCCATTTCCCCTTTAAGGTTGATTCTGAAAAGAACCGTCTTTTTTTTTCTCCAAATGCTTGACAGACACCTGTTATTTTGTATTTTTTTTATTAGTTTACTCCTAAAATCTTCACATAACCTTCTCCAAAGCAACCCTTACATTCCAGAACAGAATGGCATTTCCCATAAAAGATAAAGAAATGCCATCTTCTTTAAAATAACACCATTACAGGAATCAATATTCTCATTATTACAGAAGAACATGCCAGCACTAAGCATGAAAGCACACATGCCTTGGTTGATTGCACACCTAGCAATGTTTTGCTGAGGACAAAAAACAGAAGTATTGTCCCTATTGCCCTAGGTACTAATCCAGAAAAAATAAGTTTGGCGTTTGGAAGGATGTTCATTACTGCTTGAACCAAGTGTTCCAAATCTGTCAACAAGGTCGGGGCACTGACATAGCCCAAATGGAAAGCACCACAGTGCAAAACTACTACATGGAGACTGTTCATCCTACCCATATCTTCACAAACTTGTACAATTCCCTGTACATTGCAATCAGGCACATTGCTCCACACCACCTCCACTCCTTTAACATCAAAATTGTTTTCCACATACCTACATTGAGCATACTGCTGTAAACCATCCACAAAAATATCTCCAAGCACCCACACCCTGACTTTCTCCACCTCTGCCATCTTCACTATACACAGCCTCTTTCAACACAAATTCACAACTTCAACACCTGATTGGCTAATCCCTACAGTCCCCTTTCCATGCTGGATTTGCTGGAAAACCCCGGATGTGGCACGTCCTGTCCGCAGACAGCCGCGGTGTCCGCAGACCGCGTAACTCTTGGACATCCCTTCTACCCTTTCCACTTCACTCTCTGTGCCATTCCCTCATTGGATGCAGCTAAGCAGTCACAAAAACATCCACCAATCACATCCAAGGCCTCTACATCTAACTCCATGATCAGATTTCAGCACTTCATATGTACTGTTGATCACTCTGAGTACACATCTCATATCATTGGAAAGCACCTACTACAAAAACTACTGTATAAGTCTCCAAGATTTCTACTTGCAGCTGCATGCATATCCACATGCATGAATACAAACCACAGGTATGCATATTTTATGCACAGTACATATACAACTCTTATAAATGCATATAAACAAAGTAACTGCCACTTAACCTGTATAACCTATAAATGAACTTACTATTAATTTTCCCATCTCCTATAATCAACTGTCACTTCCAAACCTGTCTGCTATCTAAATTATTTTTTTACACACACAACTATCTAAAAAATTATAATATTAAAAGATGGGAGAAATAACAGTATAATTGTAGAAAAACACTTAGTAGTGTATTATAAAATTACACACAGCCAGGATAAGTTCATGCATCTTAATACACTCACACAGATAGACACTATCATTGAAAGGTTGACAGCTCAAATAACACCACTCCCTGTACATCACATCCTTTTGCTTTATTACCCACACCTTCACAAACGCATACATTCTATGCTTTTCTATACGGTATCTTCCATTTACCTTATAAAAATTGCAATACCAGTACATCATTATTTCTTCTATCTCCTAACATGCAATAACACAGCCCTAAGAAACCAAGTGAGTTTCATATACTTAGTATTCTACTCATTTGTAAAGCATGTTGAACTAACATAGTGCAAGTAAAATATAAAGACTGCACACAGTCAAAGGAAACTGCATGCACACATTATGTTCAGTTATCAAACAAGAATACTACTACAAAAACATAAAAATCAACGTCTAAATTAACATCAGTGCTATAAACACACAAAATTACTAACTTCTTTCTTTTACAATTGCGGTGAAGACCACTCTCCTGAAAAGCAGCAGCATCTGAAGTACAAACAACAACTCAGAAGAAACCTGCTCATTCCAAACAAAAAAAGTAAGTACAATACTACCATAATATTCTTACTGTTACTGAAACAAACTGGGGGGTTGATTCATGGAATTTGGGCACCAAAAAACAGAAATTTGTGCACCATTCTGCGCACAAATCCCCATTTGTTAAACAGGGATTTACAGGCACAATGGCACATAAATCCCTGTTTTTCGGCGAACAAATGACATAACTCAGCCCCTAGAATGTTAGTATTGCAGAACAAAGAACTGTTTTAATTCTATACCTTTGGATTTACTATTAGTGCTTCTCGTCACCACTAGCTTACTTTCTACTGCCATCTGAACCCCAGGATACTAACACACAAATACAAGAATAGCCTTTCCAACTATTTGTAGCTGTCCAATGCACAATGACGCACCACCATATACATCCTTAACATCATACTCAAACACTCATGCACACAGCACACATACATTGCAGAACAGCCTAACTCATACCTTATTTTTTTTTTCAACAGACACCAAAGAATGCCCACCAAAAAGCAAGTCTGCAGAAAGCAATGAAGAAGTAGAGCAAATGAAAATAAAAGTGTCCAAAATAAGCATCAATCTTTAGCCGAATTTGTACAAAAAGTTCAAACAAAAGATCTAATAGAGTCATTTAGCGAAACAAAACAAGCTTCCAGTACAAAAACTTTCCCTCCTCTTTCAAAATGTAAAACGAAAAAGAAAGTGATTAACAAGAAATCAGCTACCACTACTGCTAACACTGCTCCTATAAATCGTGATGTAGTGGCAAGTAACCATACCAATAAAAGTATTTTAGAAAAAATGTTCCGGCAGAGAGTCATTCAGAATCTTATAAAAACAGGAGAGAAATCATGCACAACCCTTACAACCTACCGTAGAAAATAAATCTTAAGACTCCCATAGAGAGTGCAATCCTTCTCAAAAAGAAGTTATTTATTTTAGTGTTAAACAGAATGAAACCACTAACAAAACTAACTACTACAAAAAAAAGACATCTCAATCAATGGAATATCAACAAAAATAACTTCTTAAATATCTGTGGAGATGAATGGAGTCACACCACGAGCACAGAACCATATTTCAATGAAGAAGCATACAAACAAAAGCAAACAAACACAATTGCCATACATAGCAGTAGACGAGGGTATGAAAAACGTAATAATACCATAATGCAACAAGAAATACTGCTTACAAAAGTATCCCCAGAAAATTCAGTATCACCTCTCCATTCCACTGAACCAGAATTCCCAGTATACAAATGGCCGTGCACGTCAATGTGTAACATTGCTAAAAAATCTTTCAAATCTTTACGCCAGTTCCTCAATCAGCATGTGAAAGGCAAAGACAAAATCAAAATGAAACTACTACAAAATATAGATACCTGTCCAGTGCGCAAATACACAGGAGTACAAGGACATTCATTAGCCTGCATTTCAGGACCTATTTGCAAAAGCACCTTCCATCATATCAAAATGATATCAACACATCATTCAACTATAAGAAATCTAGTCTATTAACTGTACTATGCTAAAAGTCCTGCTTTACCACTAGCCAATTTAAATAATCTTCTACATGTTACAGCGAAAGACCTACTCGAAGAAATAGAGCATATTCAGAGAAAATATTTTGGAAGTGAAAGCCACTTACAAAATGCAATAACTTTACAAGAGACTAGCAACAATTGTACAGATGGCAACCTTCTACTACACACATACAAAAAAGAAATACTAAAATTTAAAAGTACATCGGCTGAAGTACCAAACCATGTGTGTGCGTGTGTTACCACAGAACATTTTATAAAAGTAACACAAAAACTGTAGACATAACATACAAAATAGAAGACAATGAAGATTACAAATGGTTTGAATTAGCTCTCTACCTTATAGCAGAAAACAAATACAAAATAACTGACCCCTTAGTACTTTGCACTTAATGCACTACAAAACTTGACAACAACCAAACTCCTTCACATGCTATCACAAATAACTTGGAATTATTCCCACTACCAAAACCCCTGCAACAACTCAATTTAAATGAGAGCAACATAATTCAAACAGTGCATCCATTTCAAGCAATAATACGCCTTCAACCAAAAACAGCAAAATTACCTCCCTCTGAATTAGTGAAAGGCATTTGTGGCAAAGTACTTTATTTACCATTAGATCTGAAAGAAAATGTGCACACTCTGGGAGTGCAACGTCCAATAGAGCAATCTTTAATGGTCTTAGTAAATGATGTATTTACAAAAGACAAAAACATTTGGCAACAACTGGTAGACTTACATAAAGTTAGACAAGCCTTGCAATATCTAAAAGACAATAATGAATACTACAAAGAAATGAATATTGAAGAAAACTTGAGGGAAACCACGGAAATAATTCAAGAGTCACCAGAAACTGGTCAATTTGAACTTCTAGATCCTGCTACAGTATCCAATATTTTAGACCATTATACAATTCATCCATTACGCTCTAAAGACACCATAAATGATGCACTAGAAATGTACCAAATGCGACAAACCAAAGGGTCACCAATCAGCACATGGGAAAAAAGTATAGAAGCACATGCTTTTCCTCTACTCTTTCCTACTGGGAAAGGATGAAGGTATGATGATAAACCCATTCAGATAACAGCATCAGAATACCGCTCGTTACAAATGTGTTCTGAAGAT
The DNA here is from genome assembly GCF_040938575.1 of Ambystoma mexicanum. Classification (NCBI taxonomy): domain Eukaryota; kingdom Metazoa; phylum Chordata; class Amphibia; order Caudata; family Ambystomatidae; genus Ambystoma; species Ambystoma mexicanum. Next base: position 468,900,335 of record NC_090923.1, read on the forward strand.
CCCAGATTTAGACAAAATACTCCACCTACTCTTGGAAGTGAACTAGCAACTCTATGCTATGGAGTTGCACACACATTGAAATCAGGTACCCACTTTCAAAATATGTCAGCTACGCAATTACTACAAAAAGTGCAAGAGAAAGATGAGATTTTACAATCAAGCATTACAAATCTGTTAGAAAACATGCCTGGTACTAAAGAGTACTGGTTCCGACGTCACAGCGGTGTACGTTGTATGATAAGAAACCTTAGCCCGCCCACTTGGTTTGTTACATTAAGTTGTGCAGAATATGCATGGGAAGATTTACATGATTTCCTACGCATATCAAACAAAAACAAAACAAACATATATATACTAACACCTGGAGAACTTCGCTCTCTAGATCCTGTTAATATTTCAAGATATTTCCATCATCGCTTCATTGCTATGCTATTTGTAATAAAACTGTTCCTCCCCTCGGAGAAGTGCAACACTTCCTTTGGAGAAAAGAATACCAAGCCACAGGAGCACCACATATCCACATGCTTTTATGGATTAAAGATGCTCCTAAATTTTGTCAAGGCAGTGATGCCACTGTTTTACAGTTTATCAAAAAATATGTCACTTGTGAATTCCATCAGAAGCAACAAATAGTGATCTTCATGCACAAATTGTACAATTTCAAAGACACAAATGTGGTAAATATTGTTGTCGCTTATACACAAACAAAGGGAAATACTACACCAAATGCCACTTTGGTTTCCCTAGACCAGTTACAGAAACAGGTGAAGTGAACAACTTCATGTCTTCAGTTAGACATAGGGCCTCATTACGACCCAGGCGGTAAGTTACCGCCTGGGCCGTGACTTTACCACCATGGTGTAAACTACGTTTACGCCATGGTGGTAGGCGGACTTACCGCCCCATTCCGAGGTTGGCGGGGCGGTAAGTCCCCAATCCCCATTTACCCTTCCCCATTCCCATTTTTGCCCCATAGGGCATAATGGGAGTGGGGAAGGCGTTAATTACGCCACCGTAAATTACGGTGGCGTAATTAACTCCATGGTCCCTTAGCGCCATGGATTTTAACACCTGCTAAAAGCAGGTGTTAAAAGCTCCATGGCGCTAAGGGACCTCGTACTCAGGCGGTAAGGGTCGGCGCTGTTTACGCTGCCGTAAACCCCTTACCGCCTGGGTCGTAATGAGGCCCATAGTGTTAAAGGTAAAATACCTAAGAACACATATTACATAAAAAGTACAGAAGAAGCAAAATATATCAATGATTACAATGCAATCATTGCCCTCTTATGGAATGCAAACATCGATGTGCAGTACATTACAGACAATTCCACTGCGCCTACTTAACAAAAGCAGAAAAAACAGAGCTTCAAGACCTCTGGGATGACCTACCATTGGACAGAACACAGTCTCAGAAATTGTACAGCTTAGGCATAAAAATTCTCTCTCATAGAGAATGCGGCTGCTATGAAGCTGCAGATCGTTTAACCGGTAGTGCTTTGTATGGAAAATCTGAAAATATAGTATGGATAAGTCTTGGTCCTACTAAATCTAGAAAAAGAGTTCTCAAATCATATGACGACATAGAAACAATAGCCAAAAATGATCCTAACAGCCAAGACATTTTGAAAAATAATTTACTAGACACATACTACCCAAACAGAAGTACCACTTGGGAAACCATGTGTCTATACCACATAGCCTAAAACTTCACATACAAAAATAATATAAAACCCGATAAAAATAAAGGTAGATACAGAGTGACAAATTGTGAAGGCAGCTTTGTGAAACTTACCAAACGAAGCTTAATTAATCATAACAAATTGTCATTAAAACCATCTCAACATAAAGAACTATATTACATGTCCCTGCTACAACTGTTTAAACCATGGAGAAAAGAAGAAGAGTTACTAGATATCTATGACTCCTATAAAGATGCTTTCAAAGCAAATTAAAGCACTATAACCGATGTAAACTTTACACAGTACAAAACAATGTTGCACAATGAACAGCAACATGAAGAAGAACTCCAGGCCCAACTAGATAAGGACACTCCCGACAGTAGTCAACCTTCTGTAACAGGAAGTCAGGAACCACTGGGACAGCCACTAATAGCAAATGAGACAGAATTAGCTATGACAGAAGTAGAAAACACCCTGTCTCACTATGAAGAAGATACAGAAGACTTAACTGTACTGAAATCAAAACTGAACAATGCACAGTGTAGCATTTTTCTAGAAGTAACAAAAGAAATTGCACATGGTGTACAACATGAAAATAAAGAATGTACCTGCCAAAATTACAAACCTATACTACTATACGTCAGTGGTCAAGCTGGTTCAGGCAAAACATTCTTAATCAAAATCATCAGCAAGTTCCTTCAACAATTGACAAACAACAAACTGTCAGCTGTTGTAACTGCCCCCACAGGTTTAGCTGCCTACAACATAGGCGGTGTCACTTTACAGCGATTATTACTCGTTCCAGTAGAACACCAAAACAAATTAGATTACAAACTTTCTACAGAAGCTGCAATGGAACTACGCAGCGTTTTAAAACAAATGAGAATGCTACTAATAGATGAAGTGAGCATGGTCTCCAACCTAATGTTGGCTTTGATTCACTTCAGATTACAAGAAGTACTCAAAACAAACTATGAAGAGCTCTTTGGAGGAAAACACATTATTGTTTTCGGAGATCTTCTTCAATTGACACCAGTGAAAGGTGAACCTATTTTTAAAACATTAGGACACAAACTCTGCCGTAAAACTGTTGGTAGCATAGGAAAAGTTAACCTTTGACAACATTTCCAATGCAGAGAATTAACAGAAAACATGCGCCAGTCTGCAGACCTCACTTACGTCAATATTTTAAAAAGTATTAGAGTTGGTGTACTATCTCAAGAAGCACAAGCAATATTAAAAACCCAGCACATCCATGCACTTTATGGCCATAACTCATGTGCTACTGATGTCATGGAACAATGAGCACACAAAAATGTCAATTGTATGTCCTTGATGCCAACTCTTGCAAGCTGTTCCAAATTCAATTAAACCATGTTGAAAAAAGAAATGCAACCAATAACTGAAATTTTCTCCACAGACAAACTGGATGTACATGGTATGACACTACCCATGTGTCAACAAGCCACAACAAGACTAAATACCCTGGAAAACTCTCACAGCTGGTTTGGAGAAAATATTAAAATTATCTTTAAACTGTAGAGTAATGCTTAAACGTAACCTTGACATGGAGCAAGGACTAGTTAATGGAGCACTTGGTCCAGTTATTGGATTTCAAACATACCCACGTGACAACAACATTCAGTTTGTCAATATTCTCTTTCAGAAGTAAAAAGGATAGGATGTTCAACAGCTTGATTCCTTCTTTTTCAAAGACATGTATGTAGGCAGAGAACAATTTTCTCTAACTCTAGCATATGCAGTCACCATTCACAAATCACAAGGTCTTACCGTAGATAAAGCATTGATCGGTATTGGGAAAACCATCTTTAAAGAAGGCATGAGCTACTTAGCACTATCACTCTTACGTACACTTGACGGTCTATTTCTAATCAACTTTGATGCAAGTAAAGTAAATAGCTGATATTCCTTGCATTTTAGAATACAATAGATTACATTCACTATACACCCTTCATCTATAAACCTATCCTGCTCCACAAAAAGCAAAACGTTGTAAAAGAAAACTACTTCAAACAGAAATGCAACAGGATCTCACTGCAAATCCTCCAAAGAGAGTAATAGAAGCTAATACTTCATCAATTACTACAACCAAAGAAGAATCTACTACTCAAAGTAACCCAGGTACTTCTTCAAAGAAGCAACACACACTCCGAAGAAATGACTTGGACACAGAACTATCTGGTCCATTCAAATTTTCAAATATAACTGGTGCAAACTGCTACGCAAATGTAGCAATAAATATTCTATTTCAATTGCCACCAATTGTTGACAACATTTACTTACACAATACAGATCAATTGTGTTTGCAAATGTTAGTCCTTCATAGAAATGCAAGCAACAATCCTACATATAGGATATAGGAATAGTGTTCATGGAATAAAACAAGAATTGGACTACTGTGCTGGAATGGTCAAATTCACTATAAACTCACAAGAAGATCCACAAGAATTTCTAATGTACTTAGTACAAGTACTGAAAAAAAAAAACATAACTATAAATGAAATCTTCCAGATTTCATACATGTGGAAACATACATGCACTCTGTGCAACAATATGGCACAGGAACAAATCCCTAATGAACGCTTTGTGTATGTATCCATACCTAACTGTGAATCTGAATCCATTTCAGCAACTTATGCAAAATGCAAACCATTACAGATTATGTACTACCTGCAATTCAGACAATCGCTCCACCGTACTAATACAAACACATAGTAAATTCATAATATTAATGTTTCTATGTTACAATGCAGATGGTACTAAAAACAACTGCAAGCTGACTGGATTCACACATGGTCAAGTATCACTTGGTAAGAAAACCTTCACAACAATAGGTATAATCTACCACGCAGGAGCCACAACCAATGCAGGTCACTACACAGCATATATAAAAAAAAAATTGTGGATGGTTTGAATGTAATGATATTACCATTACTCTAAATCAGAAATTACCAGCAAATCTTATAAACGCTTATTTAATCTTCTTAAAACCAAAATGTAATAACTAATCTGTACATAAACATTAACAAAACTTCAATTACAAAACTATAAACAGTTACAATACGCCAACAGGTATCTAAGTGCTGCAAAATTCTGCAACAACCAAACAGATCAATCAATACCACTAAATTATAAGAAGAAATAAACAGTTAGAATACACCAGCAGGTATCTAACTGCCCCAAGATTCTGCAACAACCAAACAGATAAATCAATACCACTAAAATATAACAAGAAATAAACAGTTAGAATATACCAACATGTATCTAACTGCCCCAAGAATCTGCAACAACCCAGCAGATAGATTAGCAACTTGAGAATATAAATAAAAAACGATAACCAGTTACAATTCGACAACAGGCATCTAACAAACTGCAACAAGCCAACATAAGTCTTTATAAACTACCTACACTAACATGATCTTTTCTTTTATCACAGAAATTGAAAAAGAATATCTGCTCCAGTTACCCAAGTCATGAAAAAAATATATCCAATCACAAAAATCAAACAGTAAGTATATTATAATAAATACAACTCATAAATACTGCTCCATAACACAACCATTGAAGCAAACATCGAACTATACACAACAATACAAAATGTTTACTTCCATGGATATGTTATACTGCAGAGTTTACCAAACTCTACAATCTTAATAACATCACATAGCCAAAACTTCACATACAAACTATACAACTCAAACAGTACACAAACTGTACATTTGCAAATATTTGATAGATGTTTGGTTCTATGGTTGTGATCTATGGGTGTGATATGCTGTGGTGGTTCCGCCATGCACCCAAGACTCTAGGCCCTGGCCACAACCACCACAGCATATCACACCCATAGATCACACCCATAGAATTAAACATTTTACCTGGCCATGTGGGCCACTGCATTGCATTTTTGTATGTCAGCGGTGACCGTGGACATGAAGAACACATCAGGGGTGCCTGCCACCTAAACAAATACAGCATTTCACCCAACTCTTACTCCCCCACCCTCCCCAAGCACTCTTACACACCAACACACTTGCCAAATTTGTATTTCTCCCTGTTCGTCGCCGCGCTGTCCGCGGATGTCCATGGATCAAAGATGGCAGGCACATCAAAACAATGCGACGCACCTCATGCGTCATTCCAGCCAATCAGTAAACACATCACATGTCCGCGTTCATGACGCAAGCTGATTAGCCAATGGGTGTCCTGTCCGCGGAGCGAACAGGGACGTGTGTCCGCGGAGTGGACATAGATATTACTTATTGTTTGTGACCTACTTTTTGGTCGTTAAAAAAAAAAACACTTGACGGATTTTCACCAAATTTACAAAAGCACACTTTTGGGACCAAGCTGCTGCTCCTGCCGCAAATTTGGTGAAAATCTGTCCAGCGGTTTGGGCTGTAGGCATGAGCAACGTTTTTTCCCCATTCAGTCTATGGGAAAAAAAGACATTTTGGGACCCCCCTATAACTTTGTCCCCCTGGACCAAACCTCACAAACTTTGCACAAAAATTCAGAGTGGCCATATACTTTTTTTTCAAAGTTTGGTTAGGATTCGTCCAGGGAGAGCGAAGTTATAAGCCACCCAAAAAGTGCTCTTCCTATGGGATTAGCAACTTAACCATAACTACACAGCCACTACCGTGGATGTGTAATATATATATATGTATTTGCCTACCTGCAACAAAAATAAGTGTCTGTATATAGTTGAAATGGCAGACATGTGCATAAATGTTTATGTTTATTTATTTATATTTATTTATATCATGCATCGAACCCGTGGGTATCTGGGCGCATTACTTAGGTTACACAATAGGTTACACAATACAGATAGATGAAACAGTACAATTGTTGATAGTGAATGGCAGACATGTGCAGGATAACAAACATAATTAGAGCATTATATGCCTCCTGTGTGAGGAGCCATGTTTTGACATTTTTCCTAAAGAGAAGTAGAAGGGTTCTGCTCTTAGGGCTAGAGGCAAGGCGTTCCATAATTTTGACGCTAGAACAGGGAAGCTGCTGCCCCCAGCTTTCTGTAACTTAAACCTGGGGACCTTAAGGCAATGTAAGTGCATAGATCTCATAGGTCGGTTTCAGAAGTTTCTCGTGAATTTGTAAGTCAGATATTTTGGTGCTAATTCAGAGAGACACTAGTGGGTAAGTACACGTGTTTTGTAAGTGATTCTATCTTTAACTGATAGCCAAAGTGCATTAAATCTCACCACTCATATATGGTGTGTTTTAGGGATATTCATCGCTGCTCTGAGCGTGCTGTTTGGAGTGCCTGCAACTTTTTTAGGTTCCGCCGACTGGTTCCTAGGTACAGGGCATTACAATAATCTATTTTAGATAGAATAAGCGCTCTAGCTAGGGTAGTGCAGTTTGCTGTCGACAGAAAAGGTCTGCAGGAATTAATTCGTTTGTAAGTGTGCGCTGTGGCAGACGCTGTTGCATTGTCTTGTCAGTCAGTGAGGAGTCGAGGTAAATTCCAAGTGTTTTCACATCTTTAGAAAACATTTTGTTATAGGCGTCTATTGTAGACTGGCTGTCTAGTTTATCTTGTCTGGTCTGGGATCCTATGAGTAATAGCTCTGTTTTATCATCATTGAGACAGCGGCCATGCTTGTTGATTAGGCGCAGGTCAGTGTCGTAGTCACCGGTGATGGGGATGAGGATTTGGGTGTCATCCACATAGTTAGTGTAGGGGACACCCAAATAGTCTAAGTCATCGAAGAGGGGTTTCAGAAAATGTTATAGAGCATAAGTGAAATGCATGTGCCCTGGGGTACTCCAGAGGTAACCGGTGTAGGCTCGGCTGACGCAGTTGGAATGAACACCCTCATTGTTCTGTTGTCCAGGAAAGATTGTATCCAGGCGGTAGCTTTGTCTGAGAAATGGGATGCTAAGGTTAGATGGTTATATAGGACTTCATGATTAGCTAAATCAAATGTGGCAGATATGTCTAGTAGCAGGAGTAGGGCTAAGTTACCTTTATCTTTTTTGTCATCCATCTGTGCTTTTAGATCTATCAAAGCCGTTTCAGTGCTGTGCCTGGGTCTGAAACCTGATTGTCATAGGCCCGGAAGATTGTTGAGTTCCAAATGTTCCTGTATCTGAAGGTAGACTACTCTGTCTGTGATTTTCAGGAGTAATGCTATTGTTTTTATTGATCTATAATTTGTCAGGATGTTCGGGTCAAGGCTAGGTTTTTTAATAGTGGGAGAACCCAAGCATCTTTCAAGTTGTTTGGGACTGTGCTTGTTTTCAACAATGAACTTATGAGTTTTATGATGAAAGGAGCAAGATCCCTTGCTGCCTCTTTAATAATGGTTGCCGTACCGGTATCCCCTGGCCTCTGGATGGATTAAGGCTCATAATTATACTTTCTGTATCATTGGTGGTAAGAGTAGAGAACTTAAATAGATTGCAAGGTTTGGGCATAGGAACCTTTTGTGTGGGTGTTTGTCCGCAGTTAGACTGAGTTTTTTAGATTCAATTGTGGCTTGAAAAAGCATTATTTTGTCAAGGAGAGCTTTTTGAATATTCGTACACCAGGTGGAATCTTCGGTGCATGTGTCAGGTGGTGGTGCAGGGGATTCTAGTTCTCTAAGGATGCTAAATAGTTCTTTTGAACTTGATTTAGCTTTATTGATTCTGGCATTAAAGGTGTCGATTTTGGTTTGATGAGTGGCAGTTTTGTAGTTGTTAGAGGCATCTAAGAATGTTTCTTTATTTGGTGCAGAGGGGAGGCTCTTCCATAAGGTTTCAGTCTTTCTTTTGTTGTTACGCAGGGCTCTAAGGTTGGGAGTGTACCAAGAATTAAGGTGGGCATGTGGTTTAGCTTTGCGTAATTTCAAGGGTGCAAATGTGTTAATAGCTTGAAGTAGAGTTTGGTTGTACAGATCTACTATTGATGTAGGGTCAGTGTTCCAGTTCTGTTGATTAGTCATGGGATGTAATAAGGGGAGTCATTTTTCCACTGTTATATTACAGTTGTTTCTTGTGAGTGTCTGTGGTCCCAAGAAGCTACAGTGGTTTTGTCTATTCTTGTCCTGTATGGTGAACGATATGTGTGGTGATCGGACCAGGCACAAGGTGTGTTAGATAACATGTTGGTGTCACATTTGAGGTCTGCAATCCAGTCTAGTATTCTCCCTTTGCTGTTTATGGGTTTGGCAATGCAATGTGAGAAGCCTTATTCCAAGATGGTATTAGCAAGGGCCGAGGCATTGTTGTCATTAGGATCGTGGAGGCCTAGATTATGGTCACCCATCAGCATAATTTGAGATTCAGGTTTGATGTTGGTAGTGAGGAGTGCTGTAATATCTTCCTCAAAGGTAGCTAAAGGACCCGGTGGTCTGTACAAAAGGTGTATAGTTAAAGTTCAGGATGCCGTAAGTCGTAATTTAATGGCCAAGTGTTCCCCTGAGGAGAATGGCTGGTTGGGTAAAGCCCTTAGGCCAAGTTGTGTCTTGGCAATAAAGGTGAAACCTCCGCCTTTGGAGGCTTCCCTGTCTAGGCTGATGATTGTGTAATTGTCTTGTATAGCTAGAGAGAGTAATGGGTCTACCGCAGCATGAAGCCAGGTCTCGGTTATAGCTTGGAAGTCGAGCTTGTTCAGCGTTATGAGGTTGGCAATGTAACGGATGTGCTGTCAGGGATCTAGCATTTATAAGCGCTCCCTTAATGTGGGGAGTGCTAATGTCCAAATCAGATTTCATTAGGGTAATGCTTGGAATCCTTATTTGTTGTATTGTTAAAAGAGTTACCTGTTTTATTCATCAGGGGCAGGATATGTACCAAAAGGATATCATTATGGTATTAGGGATTTCACTAGGGATTTCATTAGGGTAATGCTTGTTGATAGGTTGGGATCCTTGTTTGTTGTATTGTTAACAGAGTTACCTGTTTTATTTTTCGTGGGCAGGATATGTACCAAAAGGTTCTGCAAACAAATGAAATTACAAAATGGAATATACTATGAGGCCACTGTTTATCATTTAAAAATCAAATTATGGATTTTAATGTGCACACTCTGTATTACAGATATGTGATGTTGTGATTAATTTAGTTATGTACTCAAATTTAACAATCTTAAATATACAAAGAATAATATGCAATCAATAATCCTATCATTACAATGAATCTTTTTGTACACATTGATTTAATCACAACCAACAAAAGAAATGCTTATATAATTTCCGATTGGCACTCAGGAATAAGTAAACATCGAGCCACTATAAAAACAAGTGATGTCAGACATGTAACGTTATGACATTGTTTTTATATATATAAATCCACATTCAAAATGGGGCTGCATACACCATAAGGGACACCAAATGTAGCCGGTCATGCCAGGATGTAATAACATCCAAAATAACCATGTAAATGAACAAATATGCTTCCTCTTTCAAAAATATATTTTAAATGCAGCATAGGCTGAGAGCTACCTCTATTTATATGCATTCCCTTCTGGCTAGATAAAACTTAGAAAAAACAAAGATACTTTACAAAAAAAGCACACATCCCGCTGAACAAACAACTTACCCCGTATGGTCACATTTCATAGCTAGTCATACACTACACGATTATCTTATGCAACAATATTGTATATAAATAGGTATTATATAGGGGCAATTGATTATATTTGTGGGTATAATTTGGATTACAAGATTCTGGAAAATGTAACTGCGAAAGCACACTCAATGAATCAAGTTCTACCCAATAACAATTCACATGCTGGTGAGCTAATTTTGTATTCTCATATCTGACAAATTTGAGGTAATAACTGAATTGATCAGTCATTGAGATACTGACAATTTATATTGTTTCCTTTTTCTTTACGGTTTATACAAGCATACTGTGACAGTTGATTACTTTAGAAGAACACTGGTTTTGGAACCTTGATAATCAGGAACCATTTGTACTAGCCATGAAAAAGCCTTCTTGGCAAAAAACATGGCCATGATGTTGGCTATTAATGACCTGTTAGTTATTTATGACTTCATTTTTTTAATTAAATCTTATGAATCGTATGGGTTGAAGTCTCACAAGTGCATCATATCTGACTTATACATGTAGGAAGAACTAAGGAAACATACACATTTGTTAATAAGATGTTTTGTTTGAGGCGCTTAACAGAAGAACTCCTGTCTTCCACAGAACATGACATTGACATTTTCTCTGTATTTTCCATTTGCATTCGGTATTCCTAAATGGACCCTTTCTGACCAGCTCTTCTTCCATGAATATTTGGTCAGTTTATGGGGCAGTATTACAGAAACTTTGCACAGTGCATGTGCAATTAGGGACCAGTACGGATGCCATCTAGATCACTGTGATGGCTCCCAGAGGGACATGTGACTGCCTGGTGATTTATTTTCAATACATTTTTTATTTTTGTTTGTGACCACCTCCTGCTTGAACAGAGGGACCTGTGCACCATCTGAGGGTGTTGTCTGCAAAACAAAGCCTAGAACATCCAGGACTCTACCTGACTGTGTGAAACACCACCTGGAGCACTGTGATTGGCTCACATAGTGACATGTAAAATTCTGCCTCCCTCATTCAGTCTCCCTAGGAATCCAGCCTAGCATCTGCAGCAAAGGATAAATCCATGTTTGGGCCTTTTAGGGCTGGAAAGAGCCAATGACAAGAATTCCTGCTCAAGCCAGGACTCCGCGCAGCTCAACCTTCACCTGACTTCTGCTTCCATGCATAGAGATCCTTCTACTCGTTGACTATCAATTCACCATGGAGCTTCTATTAACCCACAGGGCCAAGAAACATTCCTGTTTTGTCCCTTTAACTGTCTTTTGGTAACGTATAGTGGCTTTTTACTCCATCTCAGAAGATACACTTGCGTCTTCCCAGCCAACCATCCATCCCTCTCACTGTTGTGGGGGGCACCCTTTCTTCATTTTCTTCACTTGATCATTTCTTCAACACTTTATCATGCATCTTGACTACATTCCCCCTTCTACTCTCTCTTCCCTGTCTCTTCTCTCATAGCCTTCAACCTCAACTTGGTATAAATTCTGAATCACTCTCCAGCCTTCCCATCCTCTTCCTTCCCCCTACACCTGCACCCCTCAAATAAGATGCTCCCATGCTCCAAGGATCTCTATCATCTATCCCCCTGCATTAACCCACCACACTGCTTCTCTCCCCAGCTCCTATCACTCTTTCACTTGACCCCTGGATGCCACAATCCCTCTGAAACTAGAGTTCCTACATCACTGACCACTTTGACTCTTATCACCCTCAATTCTTTATGTCTTGCTATAAACGAAACCTGGATCTTCCATAATGACTCTTCTACACTAGTAGCTCTTCACACTGACTCTTCTACCTTTTTCCACTATCCAAGATCTGTTGAAAGGGCAGTGGCGTGGTGTTCTTCTCTATAAGGCCATCAACACTACCGCATCCTGTCTGAGATCAACTCTTTCCCTTTTGAATATGTCACTATTGAACTCCTCCCTCCTACTCCTTTCACTGTTCTGGATCTCTCTCTACCCCCTGGTTCTCTCAACTTTTTCTTCCCTGATCTGACCCTTCTCCTTGATTCACTTCCTACTAACATCCCAATTGTCATGCTGGGGGACTTTAATCTCCCGAACCGCTCTTCAGCCAACAGCCTTGAATTTATCTCCCTTTTATCTGACCACTCCCTCTAGTCCCTTAACAGCTAGCCTCCCCACTTTGTTGGTAAATCTTTTGACCTTGTCTTTCTGTCTAATTCACTCTCTTCCCCTGACCTCTCAATTGATCCAGTTCTGTCTGATAATTTCATTGTTCACTTTAACATCTCAGTCCCCACTCCTTCTATTACTCATCTCTCATCTTCAATGACTAAGAAGAAATTCCGGTTATTACTCCCATCCGGTTATTACTTACCTTGAATATGTGAGGTTCTCTATCCTGTCTTTTTCACCTATTGATGTCTCTTCCATTGACAGTGCTTTCTCTGGCTTTTGCTTTGCACTTATGACTCCATTTGACCAACACTATCCTACTGATACACACCTTCCAGTCCCCGTCCTCAGCCTTGGATCACGACTGAAATGTAGACCCTCAAAACAAACATGCACAGTGACCTACAATGCTGGCGCAAATTACAGAAACCTGCTTTACTCCTAGCATACTAAGATTCCCTTACTGAACTAACCTCCGCCTGGACTCTGGCAAATTTGTATTAACTTATTTAAGGTGTCTTATAGTTTACAGATTCAAACTTTTCACACAAACACAGTAAAAGAAAGCACAAGTAAAAAAAATGTGCTACAAAAGTAAGTAACATTATTATCATACACCATACATAAGATTTAAGAATCACATTAAAATTCATCATCACAAGAAGTAACAGCAATTCATCACAAAATTTCATCAGGGATATATCCAAAGGGTCACAAATTAAAAACATAAATCAAAACCTACACATGTTCTTTATATGCGGTATCCGTCAACTATATACACAGGTTCTGGCTCCTATGGTAGTATATGGCCAAGAGGCATTGCTACTTATGGATTTGAACTGGTTACAAGTGGTTGAAGGGAAGTTCTGGTGGAGAATACTAGGCCTTCCTCAATCTATACCGATGGCGATAATCAGACTTGAGGTGGGATTATCCTCTCTAAAATATATCGTACTGAAAAAGAGAACAGAACTGTACTTAAGGATGAGCAATACCCCAGAGAATCAGTTTATGAGAGCTATTTACTGCAAAATCTCCAAAGTAGCAACCAATTACCACCTTAAAAATAAAATTGAAACTTACTTGAAGGAAATATGCTAGATTACCAGAGGTGATAGATTCAGCCATCCTTTGAAAATAGCCCTGTCAAAAAAGGTCGATCTTTGGGACTGGCTTGAAAATTATGAACATCTTGGAAAACTCCGCAAATACCAATATATTCATTATATGCTCTATACATTTAAACAAATGGAGAATTACCTGAACCTCTGTCCTGTAAGCAAGCTTAGACAATTCATACTTCTACTGAGGATGGATAACCTACCGGTCCTGACAAATAGGATTATACATAGTGACCGGCCCTCCTCGGAAAGATTCTGTCGTATATGTAAAAATGGAAGGATCAAAGAAACTGCAAAACACCTACTGATAGAGTGTGTAAACATGGTAGACATGTACTTATTATGCTATAGTAATCATGTACAAGATGTGGAATCCATCAGAGAATCTGTGTTTTGGCCACGTTCCATTAACTCCCAAAGCTTTAAGATATTCATTGCTATGTACAACGTCTGGCTAAAAATTGAAAGATTCTTGTCTTGGGCATCTCCATTTGAATTACAACAATATGGATCTCCCCCACACCCAAGTAGAAAGGGATATCAACTACTGAGCAAAGAGGAATCAAGGAAAGGAGTATGGACCCAAAGTAACTTTGGTTGAAATGATAATGGGCGTATGATGCCCCAAGTTAGTAGAGACTGTATAATGACAAATGTTAAAAACAATAACTAAGGAAGGATGTTAACGTCGTTGCTATTTTGTTGTAGGTGGTTAGTCCTATTTTTATTGCTGCACTGTATTTGGGGATCTTAAATTAGAAAGCACTTAGAAATGTGAGCTTTCCATAGATTTAATGTTTTTTTTACTCTAAATATGTTTGATATTTCTCTTTCTTCTTTTTATTTGTTTTTGGTATCTGAATTACTAGTTTTTGATGTGTATTTAAAATAGTTTGTAAACGTGTGTAAAGTTTAATTATAAATTGTATCACATTATTAATAAAATTGTAAATTTATGAAATCAGACCTATACTTAGATAAAAACCCTCACATATTTTCAGTTGGTCTAATAAAGTGACGCAATTGGTCTGGGAAAAACGAGTCTAAAAATCTCATAGCTGCGATCATCATGGACATTGGCGGGGTTGCAAGCAGAGTATGCCAATTTCTGTCAATCACTTCAAGCCTTGTGGGGCACAAATATTTGCTCAGTATATTATCACGTATACTAGAGAGTTTAGGGCATATGATACAATGTTTCTACTTCACTAAACCCGAGCCGACAAAATATCTTGGAGCAGGGCATACTTTCTCACACCCCCTCACCTCAAATCTTGCAAATACAACTTCAGATAAAGCCAAGCTCACCAACATGTTTTGGAGCGGTATTTTTTGCAATATTGCATTCATAGACCCCACTTGTCATATATCAAAGGTGAAATGCTCAAAGACTCTAAGTGAATAACAGAATCCAATTTGCTTTCCAGTCCACTTCATAAAGGTGCTTCTTAGCTGTATTTGGTCTATGTAAAAGCATTTATTCTGTTCTGTTATACATGCACGTGCCATGATCATAATACAATTTTATGCCACAGCAAAAGGGATTTACAAGTACCTAGACATAGTACTCGTTGTAACTCTACAAACAGAGAGCCAGCCGGTGGAACCAATAGGCGTTGGTATAATTGCAGACTTCTCCAATCGATCATCGCCTGAATCAAGGTAATACCTATTATATGTCTTATAACCGACAATGGAGTGCCCTGTGGCAGGGGGAGCACATTGCACCAGATTTTACCCGCAAATTGGGACCAAAGTTCCTCATTAATACCCACCTCAGCACCATGGATTACTCATGGGATAACCTTTTGCCGATAACATTTTAATAGTGAATGGAGAGAAAAATTGAGAGAAAAACGTCAACATTTCTTGTCAAGTTGGCTTAACTGTGATACCGAAGGTATAACTGCGAGCTTAGTCACTGAGCATTGTTTACGAAGTTTATTATTCTTACAAATAAGGATTCCAAGTTATTTAAAAGATTGAACTTGCTCTCATTTTTGCTCATTAATCAACCATTGGAACGTCTTAATTTCCTTCTTTCTTGTTTTATTTAAGACAAGAATTTTGGACTTTGGCCCTCATTACGAGGTTGGCGGTAACTCGCTGGTGATGCTGGCGGGTTGCCGCAAAACCTGTATCACTGTTACTGATGCCTGACATCACAGTACTTCAGGGATATCAGAAGTACGTTGCTACCTGCACTGTAATTTCCGGACCACCAAACATATAATTAAGTCCTTTATCTCACTAATTTCTCAACCCACATCTCTAGAGTATTGAACAACTGCTAGCAAAGCTCTCTGGAGACCAACTTGCGTATAATCAAATAAAACTAAATCATCCACATACAGAAGATATGGGATAAATACATTTCCTAATTTAGGTGGATGAGTGTTCACACCTTCCACGGATGACCTCAGGTCGGCTATATAAGCGTTGAAAAGGAAAGGGGCCAAGACGCATCCTTGGCGCTGACCCATCTCACTCTTTATCCAGCCTGAGGAATTCCCAATGCCATCCAACTTCGTCAGATAGAGATATCAACATATCAAGTAATGCAGGCGGTCGGCCTTGGCTCTTTCATTTAGACTGCAGAAGGACGCAATTTACGCAGTCAAAAGCCTTGTTTATTTCCAGGAAAAACAATCTGTCTCGTTTTCCTCCTGGACCTGAGTTTTCAAAAAGATGTAGGGCCTCTTCACGAGTTGGGCGGTAATGCCGGTGCTATTTGCGCTGGCGCTATTAGCCCTGCCGCCAAACCCCCCAGCGCTATTAGCACCGGATCACCGGGTTTGGCAGAACGGTTAGTGCCCATTCCCCATTGGGCCCATTCGGGAATTCCTCATTCCCCATTGGGCTCATTCGGGAATTCCTCATTCCCATTGGGACCAATGTGGAAATTTCATGCTGTTACCGCTGGCGGATTTCCCGCCGGCGGTAATAGTGCCGAAATTCGGCAAATTTGCTGCCGCTTTCCCCTCAGCTCAGAGCTGGGGGGAAATCCGCCAAGGCCATGATCTGGCGGACCCTTAAATGCAGCGGTAATAGCACTACCGCCTCACTTCAGGGTTACCGCCAGACTCGTGATGAGGCCTATAATAGACAGTTCAGGTAGATGCTCACCCCCTTCTTCAAACCAGACTGGTATATGTCACTACAGAGAGGAATTTTGGTTTCACTATGTAGATATTTTCCAAACCAATGATGAAATTGGATGGTAATTGGTTGGATCCAGGCTATCGCCCACCTTGTAAATATGTATTACTGTGGTATCGCTCCATGTGGGTGGAATTATCTTTCATTTTTTAACATTATTGAATAGCTCAAAAAGTAAGCAGGACCATAGATCCGGATCAGATTTTAAAGTGAGATTTAAAAGGCCATCAGGTCCTGGAGCATTTGAGCTTTTAGATCTAATGATGGTAGCATAGACATCCTCCAAATGAATAGCAAGTCAGTGCCAATCAGATTAATCTAGTCTCCAAACCTCACTTAACCGAGGGACACTAAATGGAACCTCCACATAATGTTTAGAAAATAAGTTAACCTAGATGTTGGCTGCAATTGGGTTAGCCTGCAGAGACCTTTGCAAATTCTTCTCTTTTATAAATGACCAAAATGAGGCCCCACATTTCAAATTCAAGGAGGCAAGCATTCTCTCAGCATCATGCTGGTACTTCAAATGACTCTTTGCTTTCATCTGATTCGAGTGATCTTGTTTTAATGTTTTCAAGAGAGGGAAACCTAGACCCCCATTTGCCTAATTAACCTTATTTGTCACCTAAATGTTTATTTTCCTTATGGGTATCATCATCAAAGATATGTATATGTAGTCTTTTTCCACCGCCCCTAAGTAGCGAATTGTAAGGCATTAAGTCTACCAGAGTATCTTGTACAAAAGAGACAAACCTTATCGAAGTTAGCGTTTCCCTGTTAGCTAAATAAAGGCACTCTGTCATTTTGATGTTAAATCTAAGTGCAATTGTCGGCCTGCAGAATACTCTATTATTCCCTCCTTTTATTTCAACATACATGTTGAGAAGTGTGGATTCATATTCAATTACCAAGTTTAAGGATAGAGGCAATAAACAATGATCACTCCCTCCCAGATCAGCAATCAACAACCTCTAAGGTTTCAGCTTGATTAAAAAGGTCCCTAGACAGAAAGATGTAATCTAATGTCAAGCCAATACTATGAGCTGGCCTTGTTAGATTTGGGGGAATGTCTCCCTTAACATTACCATTTACTAGAGTAAAATCCCAAGTACTCAATGCTTCTTCCATACACGCCCTCTTTCCTGGGCTTCCAGATCCTTTACCTGTTGTCCCTGATAATATTGATTGTCTAAACATTCACTGTTCAAATCACCTAACTACTATTGTCCGTAAAATATGCCTCCATGACCTCATCTAACCTTGCTAAAAAAATTCATTAAATCACCATTGTTAGTATTAAAATAGATATTTACTGTTAAACAAACATCAAAATCAGGTTCTCCCTTCCCATTAATTAGAAAGTTAACCGCTAAAATAATGTTTTCATGCAATTGAAGTTTCTCCATTAACAATTTGCAATAATTACGTACAGAACAGAGCAAACCTCCAAATGGTCTGCACAACAAGCCTTTTCTTGTGGGTATGTAGCAGAAAGTATATCCTCTAGTATCGGTTGTTTTAAAATCCAAGTTTCTTGTAAGGCTAGGAATTCAGAGGCACCCCAAAGACAATAGGAAAGGGACAAGTGGGCAAAACCTGTTGTACTTCTATTTCACAATCGTTCATCTACCCTCTTTGTTCACACCTCCCATTCTAATATGCATCACCTCTTCCATTTCTGTTGCTCTCTATTTTTCCTGTAAAATATGTGCCACTCAAACAGTCCTCCTCGCTCTCCCTTCACAATCCTCCTGTCCTCCACCTCCCCCGCTAGCTCTTCTAATCTCAACTCATTCTCCCATGCCTCGCCTAATGGATTAGCACCCATACTGTGCCGTGCAAACACATATTGCACTTCTAGCGATCCTTTTCTCCACAAATTGACAAAGATAATTAGTCTCAATCACTTGCCTTTATCTCTCTGAGCTCTTGAACCTCTGTTAGACTTTTCCAAAAGCCTCAAAATCTGAAACTCTTTTACCCCAATTGAAGAAACCATCTGCTTACCAACATATCCCAGAAAACTATTGCCCAGTTTCTTTCCTTCCCCATTATTCCAAAGTCCTTGAGTTAGTAGTCTTTGATTAGATCACTAAGTACCTTGAGAAAAATGGTCTTAGAGATCCATTTCAATCTGGCTTCTGTAATAAATACTCCACTGAAGTTGCACTTATGCATGTCTCCAACCTTGTCTCTAATACTCACCACTCCAAACTCTTTTCTATACTGATTCTACTGGACCTTTCTTCTTCCTTTGACACTGTTAGCCACTCCTTTCTCCTCCTCACTCTTCAGGACTTTGGGTTTCGCAAATACGCTATGGCCTGAACTGCCTCCTACCTGGAAGATAAATCCTTTAAAATGTTCTGGAACTCCCAAACATCTAGCACAGCCCTCTCCTTGTTAGTGCCCCCCACAGATCAGTCCTTGGACCTCTGTTCTTCACCGTCTATACCTCTGCATTAGGGAAATGTATCTCATCTGTTGGCTTTCATAATCACCTTGTGCTGATGACACACAAATAGTCTTCTACTTTCCCTCCTTCGCCCGAGCCATTTCAGAAGGGAATAAGAACTGTCTCACTACAATTTGTCACTAGCTGGCTCTGGGCAGCCTCATGATAAACTCTTCATAAACACAAGTCATCTTTCTCCTGGCCCCCAATGCCATCCCTCCTCTCCCTTCTCTTATTGACTTCCCACCTTACTTTCTTCCTCTCTTACCCAAGGCTTGCAATCTTAGGGTGCTCTTTTTATCAACCTACAACTGCAACAATGTATCACTGTAACTGCCTCTGTTGCACATATTAACCTTTTCAACATTCTAAAAAGGTGTCCTTTCTTCAATAACCACTCTACAAAAACTCTACTCTCCACTCTCATACTCAGCAAACATAACTACTGCTCAAACCTATTCCTTGGCTTTCCTCTCTTCTCCTTCCTCAATCTAGGCAAAGTCCTCAACTTTTCTACCTGCACTCTCTGAACCTACCCAGATCCTCCCCCCACTTCTACCTACTGATAGCTTTCTGGTTTGCTCAACCACTGTCTTTTCAAGTTCCTTCTCTTCCTAGTCCACAAAGCTATGAATGGTCTTGATCCTCAGTACCTGTCTGATTGAATCTCAGTTTACAAACCATCTCATTTCCTCGAATCCTCCTTTGCACTCATCCTCACCAGCCCTTACCCTCCTTGTGTCTCTAATTACTTACATTGTTCCTCTCTACTTGCCCCACTCAACTGGAACCATTGCCCACGAGAATCAAAGCCAGCGCAACTGTGGATGTCTTCAAAGATCATCTTAAGCTTCACTTACTTGCTAAAGAGGGAGCTCCACCTGAACTTTCCCCCACCCTCTTCACCTGACCCCACCACTGCCTCCAATGATGCTCAATAATGTAATTGTGAATATTTCAATAGTTATCGTCTTTTGTTTGAAAAACGTGCCCCCTTAGGTTACCTTTGCCATTGACCTGTTGTCGTAGATAGATTTTTTTCTATGTTTGTTTTGTTTTGTCCTTGTTATATGTCCCACTTTTGTACACTCTCATAAATTGGATCACTACTTGTTCCTATGTTTGTACTACTATGGAGGCACCTTTCGTGGGAATGCTTCCACCATCTGTTAATGTGTAATTGTAAGTCATTTATGATCAATATTGACATATCTGTTCTGAAAATCAATAAAAAATACGAAGAAAAAAATACATCACTACACCCTCCATTAGCATTGGCATAGCAGAAGCCCCAGCAGCCTCTGTGGTGTAGTGGCACCCTGATTCTTGCTGTTGCTGTAGGTAAGCACATGTTTTAGGCCTTATTCTGAGGGAACTTGAGCATGTTTCACCGACAAAGAAAAAACACATTTAAACCCACAAGGATGATGACAGTATACTTGTCCCATGCAGATACCTGACTGAGAGAGAGGATCACCGAAGCAGCACTGAAGTGCATGTGTGTGGTTTTTGAATGCAATATGTGCATGTGCAAGATTTTGAAAATGTGTATGGATGTTTGTGTTTGTCAGAGTGAGAACGTGTGCGTGTGTGTCTGTCTGTAGGCATGTGTGTGTTTGGTGCTGTCAGGTAGGAAGCACTTCATCACATTTTCATTTTGTATGTGGAACATCATCAACGTGCTGTATTGGGCATTTTGGCTGCAGCCTTATGAAAGGGAATCATAGATATCGAGCCACCCGGCTGCATCCACTTTCTATGCCAGTATGGTCACAGTATCCATATGCCTGTATGGCAGTGCCAATACTTGTATCGAATGTGGCTGCTGGTCCATAAGAGATTTATAGGAACCATACTGACATAGATTGTGTCCAAACCTCATGAAAAATGATTTAGAGTGGCCATTACTGGCATAGATTGTAGACACAGTTTCATGAAAGGGATTTTCAGTGACCTTTCAGGCATAGATTGTTACTGCAGCTTCAGCAATGATTTAAAGTGACCATATCAGCGACGATTGTGCCTGCAGCTTCTTGAACTTGATTTATAGTTATCATTTTGCCCTAGCTTGTGGCCAGAGCTTCATGAACATGATGTATAGCAACCATGTTGGCATGGATTGTGGGAACAGCATAAAAGTGGTTTACACTCGGAATGTAGTTATATTATGGGATGTTAAGGATACCAATCTGGCGTCACACACACTCGACCAGGACACTTGGTCTTAGCCTGGGATGTGGCACTCAATAGGAATGCTTTTTCTTTATTAATTTAAATGAATTTTAATTGAGCCGATACCCGACCCGGCTCACACCCCCTTTTACAAATACCCTGGATCATAATGGACCATGAACCAGGCCGGTTGGTTAAAATACATTATTAATGGGGATGGAAGCAATGCACTTGGTTAACCTTACACATGAACATATCCAAAGCACAGTGGAATAGGAGCACATTCTGAATTAGGAATTATAGCATCCAAGTTAAGGTTTCCCTCTGCAATGATCCCTCAACCCACAAATAATCAGATTCTGAGTGGATAGGAAGAAGCAGCAGAATAACGGATAAGAAACAGAAAACAGAATCAAAATCCGACCTTCCCTCACAAAATAAGAGGGAAAACCCTTTGCAAAGGCCTGAAATGGAACTCGGATTTTGATAAATAATTTTTATATGTGTGTTTAAATAATGCTATGCACACGTTTTATCACAGTATCGGGGATGTTATATTACTAGCAACCATGAGGCAAAGTATCATAGAAACATACAGTTCACAAAGCAAGTTAAAATTGAAAACCTAGTGCAGTCAAATCACACATTGGAAAGTTGCATTTTTACACAGAAGCAGTTTTAAATGCAAAATCTTTTTTAATAAAAAACGGGTGAAAAACCCTGAATTGTAATGCGGTTTTTGGGCTGGGGGATAGATATATAGCATAGGGGCAACATAGAGGTGAAAGGAGGTCTCTGGCTGGTTAATTGAGAGAGATTTGGAAGGTAGAGTGAGGTTTGTTTTGAGAAAAATAGAGCAGAGAAAAAGAGAATATTGGTTTGAAAATGAAAGGCACATTTTACTTAAACTAGATTTAATGGCTAAGAAAAGAGGAACGCCACCAGTGAATATCAAAGTTACGCTGCAGTTGTAACCCTTCATGCTGTGTACCCCTTTTCTTTAGGGAAAATTAATGTATTTCATCAAAATATTTCTAATGACTTATGATCTATGCAAGACAGGAATAATAGAGAAATGGTGCTAGTACTTCGAAAGTCAAGGACAGGGTGCACAGAGAATTCTAACAGTTTTAACAAGTTACCAGGGTATGGATATTTGATTGCTTGGAGAGGGAAACAAAGACAAAAGTGTCAAGATGGGGAGACTCTGGGGTTAATTCATGGAATAAATGTGCGCCGGAATTAGTGGCGCAAGCGTGAAAAAGCCGGTGCACGCGTGTGAATCGCATGCGTGCGATTCATGGAAGGCCCTGCGCGTGTTTTTCCCGGGATGTGCGCAAAATCTGTGCATGGTGAACACGGGCGCACACGTCACTGCAACATCCCAAACGCTGTGTGCGATGCGCACAGCAAAAGCGTACAACATTAGCGAACATGGGGGCGGAACACGGGGGTGTAACACGCGGAAAGGGGAACAACACATGAAAATAAGGGCGTAACTGGGGAAGTACTGCTGGGAAGTACATGGAACGCCCACACGCACGCAAACTACACGTATTCATGGAATCGAATCGTGAAAACCGGTGCACGTCAAAACACGCGCACACGCACAATTACGTCCGCCACATGAAAACAGGAGGAAGTGCCCCCGCGCAGCATAAAAGTGTGTGCAAACAACAAACAAGCATATACAGCTACGATGAATGTCCCGTTCCTCGCAGCAGTGATCATGGGACACCACAGGGGGAGGAGAATAGCCAGGCCCCGCATTTTTTTGCCCAGGACCAACCTTTTTGGGATGCCTGATGACAAGGTCTACTGCAGGTATAGGTTTCCACCTCATATCATCCTAGAGCTGGTCAGGGAGTGGGAGGATGAACTCACATCACCCACCCTGTGCTCCCAAGCATTGAGCCCCTTGGAGAAGGTGCTCAATGTACTGCATTTTTTGGCCACTGGGTCATTTCAGCGGACAACTGCCATAGTGGGGGGTGTCTCACAGCCCACACAGTCATGCTGCCTACACCAGGTGTTGGCAATCTTAACTGCGCGCCCCTCAGACCGCAGGCACATATACATGCCCAGAACACCCGCAGAAAGGCCGTGGTCCTGGACTTCTACAGGGTGGCACACTTCCCCAAAGTGCTTGGTGCCATAGATTGCACCCATGTGGCCCTACGTCCACGTAGGGCCACTGAGCACATCTATAAAAACTGCAAGCACTGGTATTCCATCAACGTGCAGGTGGTATGCTATGCCAAGGGAATCATCACCTCTGTCTATGCAAACTATCCTGGTTCCACCCATGATAGTTTCATATTCAGAATGTCCGCCCTGAGCCGGGACCTGGAAGCTGGGAAGCATGGTGACACATGGCTCCTAGGTGAGTGCAAATGCCTGTGCACATGCATGCATGTCACACACAGACAAATACACAAGCCCAACTAATGACAACCATTATCACCTTACCAGGGGAGAGTGCCTACCCTCTGAGCACCTACATGATTACGCCAATATGGAACTCCACCACACCACCCCAGGTAAGATACAACGCAGCCCATATTTCAACCAGGGCCATAGTAGAGTGCACATTCTGAGTGCTCAAGTTACGCTTCTGCTCCCTTGACTGCTCTGGTGGACAGCTACTATGTGCACCCCCAGTAGTGTGCAGGATCATTGTGGCAGCATGTGTCCTGCACAACGGTGCAACACGGCATGGCGTACCGGTGGACATGGTGTTTCCCCCACATCCCCAACCACATGCACGGCCGCTGCGCATGTGAGGGGAAAGGGCATGTGGCGAGGCAGCCCGAACCCAGCTTGTGGCCACATTTTTCACCTAAACTCCAACCCCTGTCGAGTGCACACAGGCATGGCACATACCAGGTCACAATCGATGATGAGAAAGGGACAGTTAACTGTCACTATCTTACCAACGTGAGAATGTGTCCACAGAAGTGCCACATTGTGTGCATCCCTAGCTAATTAAACACAACCAATCTCATGTGACCAAAGGGAACACATGCAAGGTGCTCCCCCCTTGCTAAACAGGGCATGAAAGTACTGGTATGCCACCCAAACCCTCCCAACACCCCTGAACCCCATGTACCACACCATACCATGGTATGCAACAGCAAAACATCAAACCATATGCACAACACATGACACAATAGTGGCATGGTGACCAGACTACTTTATTGGCTTTTTTTCAATGGCTAGACCAGATTTCTGGATTTGTTCGTGAGGGTGTTGGCTGCTAGTTTGCAGTTTTTTGCAGTTTTTCAATGCACATAACGTATAGGTGCATATCCTGAGGATTGAGTGGTCCCATCATTGACTGAGGTGTATACAGAGGTCCCATGGAATCGGCCTTATACACACGCTCCCTTCTTCAATAATTGGTCTGCTGACCTTTTCTTCTTATGGGTCTGCCGATCTTAATGGTGCCATTGGGCGCTTAGGTATCGTGTCCGACAGTTATCAATAGAGGAGATATCTACAGTAGAGTGACTGTGAGTTTTTTCCGGTGTAGTCTACATCTTCCTCGTTTCTCCATCTACATTTCACCTGACCACGTGGGACCATAGTACCCCTGAAGAATTTCTGTCTAATAATGTGTTATACGGAAAGAAACATGTCGGGTTGGGGAATACACTGTTAATTATAAACAGTTTTAAGGTCAACTAGCTTTAGTCAGTACAATGTGTATTAGAAAAGATTGACTCAGCAGTGACAATATAGAGTCCATATTTACAATGGACAAAATTTGTAATGTTGTATTTTAGCATGATAGGTTTGATGACTATGAAATATTTGTTATAGTTTTATGTTTTGATGAATGGTTTGAGTGTGAGTGAGGTATGGTTGTAGTGGGGTCGGTTGTGGTTTTAGATGGAAATGTTATATTGTACCAGCCCATAGATGAATCGAGTGGACTGGTGCATAAATTGATTGATATTAACATTCATGATATTGTGTATTTTTTACAAATTCTAAATATATTAATAAATAATATTGAATTGAGATTTTGTGTCGATGGATTGAATTAAATTATTTCAACCCAGTGAATGTTTCATGATTAGACACGTTTATATCATTGTTGTGTTGCTGAGCTATTTGTTTCACTCTATGGAGTAGACTACTTTGGTACTCACCACATAAACACAACTTTACTCTGACCTTCTATGTTGAGCTTTTTCTGTGTTCTATCCAGGCCAGGTCATAGTAATCAGATTCCCCTGGTTTCCCCTGTTACTTCTGTATAGTGATGAAATATAAATAGGCACCAGACAATTACACCTGACATGGAATCTGAAGAAATGACTGACCAAAATCTCACACCATGAAAACGGTGGCACAAATGCATGCCACCAGTGGTGCAAGCAACAAAAGTCAGAAACCTGTTGCCATGCACATTGGACAATTGAAAATTGGCATTTCAAACACCGCTCACTGGACAGCACAGTGAGTGTGCATTGCATTGGGGAAGCCCCTTGAGCATCATTTCAAAAAAGGGCATTCAATCAAATAGTACCCTGTCATGCATGTACACGATCAATGACTCGGAAGTGAGCATGGATTGTCAGGACACAGCATGCCAGAGAAGGCAATCTGGGTGCACGTGTGTGCATGGTGTCAATGTAGTTGGTGGGGCGTGTTGCCTAAGTGTATTTGTCAGTAGGGGCATGCATCGAATACATGCATATGAAATAAAGTGAGTCCCAGTGTCCTGTACACAGCACATGTGAACATTGCACTCAAGGACCCCCCAATGTGTTAAACCACACCCATCCCCTGACACCTCAAAATAAAGCACAACATTGCATCAGCCATTGACCAGCAGAACATATCATGTACAGAGTACCCCACATCGACAATGGCAGACAGAGGCCCATCACTGAATCATAGAAATTCATAATACGACCTACAAACAAAGTTCATCAAAGCACATCAATGAGGGAGGGAACAAGGGAGAAGAATAGTACATTCCTACATGTCCTTCAAACAGTCCACAATGTGAAAATGAACCATCAAATCGAAGTAGATATTACAAGTGCCTGGAACAATAACAGAGAGTCTAGGGAGGGAATGTTGGAAAACCAAACTAGCATCAACATTGCTATGCCTGACAGCAATAGTTACAGTGCAAGAGTCACATAAGGAGGGGAGTGAGGGAAGAGGAGGGAAGAGGTGAGGAGAATAACAAAACAAGTGACAAACTGTGGTAGGTCGACAAAGAATCAAGATAGTGCTGGGGAGGGGGAGAAGAAACACAGAAGGGAATGGGGGAACAGCCGACCTGTAATCAGTGGTGGAGGGACTAATGATAAAAGTAAGTGGCAAAATATATACTAAAAAAGGTGAAGGTGGCGGCGGATGGACCGAGGCAGAAGGGCACATTTCTGAAAAGAACAAGCAGCTGCATATCACCATGGCTGTTGGCAATTGGGGTAGTGGTGGAAAATGACGGACAGAGGACAAGGAGGAGGGTAAAGTGTGGTGGAGAGGGAGAGGGAGGAGAGAAGGGAGGAGGGGGTCAAGGTCAAAATGCATAAAGGGGGAGATGAGGAAAGAAAGCACACACAGGGGGCAGAGGGAAACCAGACGGTGCATAAGTGTAGGGGATGTGATGATTAAGGGGGGGAGACATAGGGAGACTGGCAGGGGCAGGGAAGACAGGGGGGCAATCAAGTGACCCAGAAGGCTGGTGGACAGGGCTAGACAGGGCCACCATTGTGGGCTTTTGGTAGTGGTGGCAGGCTCCAGCATCCTCGTTGGCCGAATTGGCACAAGGGCCAAGTGCAACCAATGGGAGGGGGGAGCAGGTCCAGGACACAAACATGATAATCAAATCAAGAGCAATGCGGTCATACCTCAAATGGCACATCAAAACACGAGCCAGGGCTGCAAGATGGCCAAAGTGGTGCAGCAAGGAATGGGTGGTCGTTGAAATGCGTGGTGATGTGGGTAACTCAGCGTACAACCTTCATGTGGCATATCAAAATCACTGTGGGGAAAGTGTCCCAATTCAGCATTGTCAGCACATGGACCCCTCCCACCATCAGTGTGTCGTACACCGCCTAAGGGTGCATGGTACAACCTACAGTAGGAAGTGCATGAACATAGACAGTCACTACATAACAGCTATCATAAGCAACATGATGAAATGCACAGTCAACATAATACTCACCAAAGTGAAGTGCAGACATGCATTGGAGAAACCATCCGGAATACCCACTATGGGTGTACACACAAGTAGGACTGCAGTCTGGCCACAGATATGACGGAAGCCCAATGCCCATGTGTGATATGCTGTTACACCGAGCCAACCTTGCAAGCCCATGGAAAGGGGAAGCAGGAGTAGCATATGTGTCAGGACCCCAAGCAAAACAAATACACAAGACAAGCCTGAATGGGCCCAGCTGGAACACACAGTGGATGCCTTCCAATGCCACAAAGCACCACACTGTCACATGTATGCACAATAGACAAAAGAAAATACAATAAATAAAAAATCTGTAGAAAAAAAAAATTAATAGTTATTTGAAATAAAAAAATAAAATTAAATAAAAAATAAACTAAAAAAATATATAATTTCTTGTAAAAGAAAGTAATAAATAAAGTAATAAAAAATAATAGAAAAAAAATTGAAAAAAACATACTTACCAGATACTATAACATTTGGATGAAAAAAAAATATTTTTGCAGGACAAAAAAAACAGCTGAAAAAAAATTGCAGACAAAAAAATTAAAAACAAAAATGCCCATATATGACCTGGGGAGGTGGGGGCACCCAGGAGGGGGAAGGTACAGGGAGATAGGTTGTCATCGTCACCCTCTGGATGGAAATTAGAAGGTGGACGTGGCTCAGTTGACTCACCACGCCTAGCCATGCCTTGTCCCTTAATGGCAGCAAGCATGAGGGTCTGGTAAACCAGGTCCTGGCTGACAATGAGACTGAGATCAGCATGCATTACCTCATGTGTCACACGTGCTTCCTCCTGCAAGGGCTGACATATGAGACAGAGTTCTGCCTGCATGGCCTCATATGACAAACAGAGCGACTCCCGGCTTGCATGGAGATCAGCTGAGATGGTTCTTTCAAGCTGTACCATCCTGTCTTCGGCCCGCCTACTCTCGTTTATCCAGAGCACAGCCAGAGTAGATCTGAGGGATTGGTCTTCCACCCTCAAGGCCTCATGGTGTGCCTCTGCTTGAGGATCAAGTGCTTGATGCAGAGCCACCATTTCAGCCCGGCGCACCCTGTCTGACGCCGCCATGCCCAGCCTCAGTGCGCAGCACATGGACTGCATAGCCCGTTGCTGGAGCACCATTTGCCTTACAGAGGGGAGGCTGGAATGGGCCACACTTTCCATACCTTGAGCAATCATCTCAACTGCTCTCCCCTGTGACTGTGCTATGGCAATCATGGAACGCTCCCACTCAGTTGACCCCGGTGGCACATGGCCACCGCATTGCCGGACACCACACCTGCTGGGCCCAAG
Organism: Ambystoma mexicanum; assembly: GCF_040938575.1. Classification (NCBI taxonomy): domain Eukaryota; kingdom Metazoa; phylum Chordata; class Amphibia; order Caudata; family Ambystomatidae; genus Ambystoma; species Ambystoma mexicanum. The sequence goes on from NC_090923.1 coordinate 468,929,144, forward strand.
GAGCCGTGGTCCTTGCTGGCTTGGTGCCGCCCGTGGCTGCAGGACTGCATCCCTCTGTCGACCTGATGCCCCAGGAACATGGCCAACTGGTGTTGAGTGTGACCATTCACCCGAAACCACCACAGGCGGACATTCCAACCCTGCCTGGCCCCCTACTGCAGATGTCCCGGACAGAAGATCATCCAACACAGTATCACTTACCGGCGGCGACATGTCATGATGCAGATCCGGCTCAACATAGTGGTCAGAGGATACATCAGAGCCTGACTCAGAGTCAGCGCTGGACACGATGGCCTGGAGAACCTGTTGGTTTTCGTGGGCTGCCACCCCACGACCACCACTGGTGCCTGGTTGTCATGTGAACTAACAACGTGTCTGGGATGACATCTTCATCCTCTGCCGCCAGTGCGTCATCACCTGAAACATAAAGAAAATAAACAATGACACGCATGTCAGTAGCACATACCACACACATACAGTTCACAACATTGACAGCCAAATAATGAAACAGCCATGTCACAGGCAACTCAAACCCCAACATGCATCCAGTGGCATTGCAATGCATGGGTATCCCAAAAGCAGAAAAGTATGTGGGCAAAATTTGAAGGCAACACATGTATTGCATGTTGCACATCACCTGAATCACACACAACCTCTAGCAGGCACATATCCGATGCAGAAAGGAGAGATGGCAACAAAGAGATGGCACCTAGCATAAGCATGTGGGAAGACACAAATAGCCACAGCTAGAAATCAAACCAAACACACCATAATAAATGTAACATGCATGTTCCTGTGCAGCACTCAACTACCATCAACTATGCAGAGTACATGTGTCACAGAAGGCACCTGCGCTAGTGCCTTTCTATACAGTGAAAGGAGGGACATGGGTACATACATGTCAGGTCACCATCACACAGCAGCATTGTGTTTGCATGTTGAAAGGCTGAACTTGGCACAGGAGTGGGTGTGTGCGGTGCAGTGCATGTGCAGCCCCTCAAATTCCAACATCAACACATACGTAGTGATGACAATCTCCAAACATGACAGCAGAGTAAGGGCAATTGCAGCCATCATGTGCAAATGGCATGCACCATGCAGCATGGATTCCGTGAAACACCCACCCTCTGGGCAATAGCAGGGAGGCACTGCATGGCAATATAAAGTTCCCCACAGAACTGTGCATTGGCAGACAGTGTTGGCATGCATCTATTGCATTTCATCATTCCAATGTCACTACATCCGATGAGAAGTGGACATGATGGAGGACAGATGAGGGACCATCAGTGGTACACCCATGTATGTATGAGACAACACCAGTTGAAAATAGGCAGTGGGCCTGTAACAGGGGGAGCCATGTGCATGATACGGATGTGTACAGCCTGAAGTCGTGCGTGATGACACACAGACCTACAGTGAGCATGACATGGCTGTCCAAATAAGATGACACTTGGATCATCCTGGACACATACTACAATGATCAGGTGGTCAAGGACACCTAGGGGCATACATGGATTGCACATGGAACATGATTGTGCACACATGTGCATGGGGAGCCACTGCCATCAGCACACTCAGAGTGAGACACACTGCACCAAGGACAAAGGATGTATATGACATGATATGGCATCTCATCAAGATTGCACTCGTACACAAGTGGCTCAGAGCGGAAACAAGCTAAGCGAGTGGAACAAGGGAGAAAATGAATTCAAAACAACTATCATACTGGGCACAGTCACATTGGGAACACGCAAATGCATGGAGAAGGGCTAAAGGGTTGAAGACCCCGCAAGGGGGAGAAGGGGAACGTGCCAAACAGAGGAGACCAAAGAATGAAAATGTAGTACAATGATAGAATAGGCATTCAAAGGGTGGAAGTGCAGCCATCAATTGGCAAGTTCAAGATAATTTGGATAGGGCAAATCTGATGAGTGCAGAAGAAGAGTGGGGAACAGTATGGATACACGCACAGGACCGATTGAAATTGGAGGCATGGAGGCAGTGCAGCAGGGAGGCAGGGTGAGCAGGTACCTGGGCCCGAAGGACAGAGTGTGTGCAGGGGCACAGTGTCGACAGTGTAAACTGTTCAGCTGGGGAGAAGAGGGGCTAATGCAGGAGCAAATGGGAAGCTCTTCAGTTGCTACCAGAAGCAGAGATGTTTCTCCTCAAGTTTCAACATGCCCAGTTGGCTGTTCCAAAGGGTGGACCTAGCCATACACGCAGATCTGCTCCCAGCTAATCTATTCAATTTACAAATGTCCTGGAGCAAAGGACTCAAGAGGGGAGGAATTAGCAGAGGGATTGTTGGAGTTATTTCACACCCGGTCCCAAAAAATCATTGTGCACAATGCAGAGGGTCTTAAATATCATCCTTGCATCAACTGGTAGGCAATGAAGGGATTACAGAACTGGAAATGTAGGATTCAAGGGCACGAGGCCAAGGACAAGCCTCGCAGTCCAGTACTGGATTAGTGGTAGAGGGTGGATTGTGGAGGCAGGTGGAATATTTGAAGAGCCTGTCACAGTACTCCAACCTTGAGTAAAACCTAGCCTGAGAGACTGTGAGCATGTAGTTGAACGATAGGAAAGGCACAGTACCCCTGAGGATGTGAAGAAGTTAATCTATCTCAATATACGTCAGAAATGTGTGCGGAAAAGGAATGCGTTGAGTCAAAATTGACCCTGAGGTTGTTGGCCTTGCAAGTGGAGGTAAGAGGAGGGCCAAGTGGGGCTGGCTAGAGAGTGAGGGGAAAGGATGGTGAAGGTGTACCAATGAGGAGGATGTCAGTCTTGCTGGCATTTAGACAGAGATCGTTTGCAGTACACCAATTGCAAATGGCAATAAGGCTATTAGAAATAAGGGAGGGAGAAGAGTTGCCCAAGGGCAGCCTGGAAATGAGTTGGTTGTCGTAAGCATAGCACTGGAAGCGGTAGCAGAAAATGAAAATGCAGTAAGCGAGAGATGCCATGTGCTGTTTGTATAGTCAGGCCGAGAGGTCAGACCCCTGGTGCACACCACAGTTAGAGAGGAAGATTGAAGAAAGGAAGGAGCCAAGTTGTAGCTGAGAGGGACACACATGCCAAACACACATGTCATTGAGTCACATGCATCAATACTCACCAGATGATGCATCATAATCTGCCCTCTCTCCCACTCCATGGATTTGTTCTTCCGGGATGAACTTTGAAACGATCGTCTCATGCTGAGTCAGTTCATCCTCCTCTGGTGGTGGCCCACCACCAGTCACCAGAGACATGGAATAATTGGAGGCACGCTTTTGTTTTGCACTGCGTTGGAGGTCATTCCAATGCTTGTAGCAGTCCTGAGCAATGCGCACCTGGAATCCCATGGCTGTCACACCATCTGCAACATGCTGCCAGTGGACCCAACGCTGGTGATGTGTTGTATGGCACTGTGGGGCCCACAAGCATATCGCGTTGGTGTTCCGACACGTAGTCCACAAGGAAATCCAGTTCCTGCTTGCCGAAAGGCTTCTTCCTTGACGTGCCATAGGCCGGAGCCGTGTCTGGGGTCCCAGCCTCTTGTGCAGGAGCATGCTTCCTCCTTTTGACCGGTGGTCAATGGGCAATGTGGCCCTGATCAGTGGAGGCAGTGGCTCTGGTGGACTGGACCAAGGCAGTGGGTGTTGGTATGAGGACAGAAGGTCTGGCTTGGGTCTGACTCACTGCCAGGGTGGTGTTGGCTGCATCTGCACATGCAGTTACCACCACCCGGCTGCTTGGGGCAGCAGATGTCATAAATGCCCCAAATATGTGTGCCACAGTCACAGCTACAGTGGACACACATGACCCTAACCTCCAGACAAGATGGAAATAGTTCTGGGAGTCCTCGTCACATGCGCTGCCTGACTAAGAGCCTGGTTGGAGGTGCCCACAGCTGCACCTGCAGCTACCACCACCGGTGGGCCTGTGACAGCAGATGTAAATTGCTGTTGGGTGATATGGGCGTCAGGTTGTGATGCAACAGCTGCATCACCAGGAGCCACAAGTGGTGGTGGCATGTCTGCACCAGCACGTGACTGGGCATCCTACCCCAGTGGGGCACCCCTGCCTCTTCCTCCCTGTAGCCACCCTGGACACCCTGGACTCCCCGTCCTCCCTGGTCTCCGTGCCCATGTGCCCAACAACGGCCAGCCCTGGGCGGACTCTCAGCTTTGCCGCCCTTAGCCTTTGGTGGCCTCCCAACCATGGCACCAATGGAAAACAGGCTATGGGAGGTTCACTCAACAATTGTCCTTGGCAATTGGCTAGAGGGGGGCAGGGTACTTGATGGAATAAGTACCCCAGGGCACCTGCAAGGCTGTCTGTGACCCCTGGGGAAATATGACGGCTCACGCAATGCTCAGGCACCCCCCAAAAAAAAGTTGACAAAATATAAGAACAAGAAATTGAAAATTAAAAAATGTGTGTGGATTATACCTCCAGCAGTACAGTGTGGCACTCAGGGACACAAAAAAACACGTACCCATGGAACACGCGGGCTACTATGACCTCAAAAACGGTATGCAATACACAGGGGGAACCACAGTGGGAAAAATAGTGTACGCAACTCACCGCCTGCCTTGCGTGGAAAAAAATCAAAAACACACGCGCTTGTACGCGTAGGAAACACCCTGCCAAAAGAAGAGGTGCAGACTTCAGACGCTGTGAAGTAATCGCACATGATTCCAGCAGTGTAACACACGCATCGGTCTCCATGAACAGCACGTACAGTGGTCTGCTGGCCCGCGCTCACCTTTAACCTGTGCTGAAGGCAACACACATAACGTCACTTACGCGCAAAGGCCCTTTCCTTGAATTACACGCATTCACACGTGGACGGGATTTTTTTGCACGTGTGGATGCACCCGTGCTGGGGGAAATGCCCGTGCATGTTATGTTACATATGCGCTTACGCATTAAGGGTCTTTCCTCGGAATTCACACGAAATGTGCTGTTTTTCACGTGCCAAATCACTCGGTATCAAGCTGGCCACGCGACAACATGTGGAAGATCACGCTCCTGCCCAGAAGGCCGAATTACTGCCCTCCAGAGTCCCGAGAAGCCTCCCACGAGCCATCTGCTGCTGCCTGAATGCCTGCTGCCACCATGCCCTGCCATTTGGTGCCTGCACATCTGCCATCTGCAGGGGTCCAGTTGCTGTGACTACCTCTGCTGGAACAGAAGACTCCCGACTGGTGTTCCATCACTCTACAGCCGAGTCCCAGGACCCAGTTGCCCACCCACACCTGCCTCGGGGGTTGCCATGTCCGACGCAGTGGCAACCTCCCAGCAGAGAGGCAGAGGGCTGCCAGCTTCACTGCCAATGAAGTTGGCATCCTGGTGGAGCAAGTCCTGGGGCATTATGATGCCTTCTTCACACCATTGCGCGCCGACAAGGAAGGACGGAGGAGGATCTGGACGGACATAGTGGGTGCCATCAATGCGGAGGTGGTGGCACCCAGCGACATCAAACACGTCCAGAAGCGCTGGGGGGAATACACGTCCAGGTCCCTCAATAAGGCCCAGCGCCTCTTAGACACAATGGATACAGTGGGCGCCGGGGCCAGCTTACCACCCAGCAAATGAGGGATCTGGAGCGCATTCGCCCAGTGCTTCACCACCAGATCCTCAGGATGCAGTCCCATCTGGAATTGAGCGGTAAGTGCCCATGCATTCCTGTTTAAAACAGTGCATGTTGAAGTGTGGTGGTAGTAGCTACTTGGCTGTATGTGTAACATGGGTCATGTATGTATGGGTCTTGTATGGATGTGTGTGTGTGTGCAGGGACATGATGGTGCTGTATGTGAGCGCAGTCAGGCGTGACCCACATGGATGGTGTATGTGTCACAATGCATTATGCGGAGCAGCATGTCGAATGTATGCGTGTATGCATGCCTGTGTCTGTACTTGGACATGTCTGGGGTATGAGAGATGGGTGCTGCTGTCATGGACATGCATGGTGTACATGTCTGTGAGTCTAAGTAGTGTGTGTGACTGGTAAACGCCATGGATGCATGACACATGTCCCTGATGTGTTCATCCACTGATACAGCCTAGTCATCCTTGTATCCACTGTGTCTTAGGGTATACGGGGCCAGATGCATGACCCTCCGGTGATGTGTGTGCATGTGATCAGCATGTCCCATGATGCATGTGAGTTTCGCCCAGCATTGGATGTTTCTACGGTGCCTTGGACATGGATGCAAATGTTTTTTGCATGTGCCATGCCTGTTCCTACATTTGTGTTGCCTGCACTGACCCTTGTGTTGTAGAGGGACATGATGGAAGTGACGTTTGACAGTGTCACTCATGTGCTATTGCTTTGTGTCTAGGGGACTATTGTTCAGTACCCTGATGCTTGTGTTCAATGTCTCCCTTTACACAGCAGCGAGTGAAGAAGAGGGCGGGGACGGCGCAGTGGAGGAAAGCAGCAGGGATGCCTCCACCGGCCGGAAGCGAGTGGACTGGTGCCGCGTATGCCACTACGGCTGCAGCGGAAGGGGTGGATGAGCCGCCACAGTGGGTTGCAACAGCGGAAGATGGTGCAGAGCCATCTAGGTTGGTGGTGTGTATGGAGGCGGAGGAGGCCGCTACAGAGCCGCACATGGGGCCTGGTGGGGGTGGTACCACTGGTGCAAGTGGTGCAGTCCAGGGGCAGCAGCAGGAGGCAGCACAGGTCGCCGCAGAGGTGCCTGTGCATGCCTCTGTCCCTGACACTGTGACTGCATCACCATGTACCAGCAGGGATGCCCTGTCCCAGGCCCGTCTGCAGGTAGGGGAGAGGTCCACGTCATCTGGCACTCCTCTACCTGCAGACGTGGGGACCCGTGACCGTATTGAGTCCGTCCTGATTGGTGTTGCTTTGCGCACACGTGACATTCTTGATGATGTGCATGCTTCCAGGGGGGAGCACGCACGTCATCACAAAGAGCTGTGTGCCGATGTGGCCCAGTTGGGAGGGACCGTGGTCGGGGATTTCCTCCATGTGTCGACCAGTCTTGCGCCCCTCTCCTCCTCTGTGCATGCTTACGCCGGTCCTTCTCCATGCCGTCTTTTGGCCTAGATGCCACCAGGGCCCCCTGTGGATCTGCCCCAACCAATGCAGCCAGCCTGGTGTAGATCCCTTCCCTGCCACAGTCGGGAGTCGGAGGTCCAGCATGGGGGGCCACCCCACCAACTGGACCCCAGCAGATAGAGGATGTGCCAGCATCATCGGCCTTGTCCACGACGGCACCGGTGGATTCCATCAGCCTGGAGGCCATTGTAGTGGCAGAGGCAGAAGCAGGCACAGCGTGGGAGGCATCATGGCTTGGGCCATCAACACCCTGGGGGCAGGCATCGGCCGAGAGGCAGGAGGACCCTGGACTGGGAGTGTCTTCCGTAGAGGGCACAGCTCACTATGGTCAGGGCGGAGAACTCCATGTGCAGGGCATTGAGGCGGGATGAGTGCCTCAAGGCAACACGCAGGGAGTTGGAGGAGGCCATGGAGGAGGCCTGCAAGACCTTGAAGCCAGGGAAGAGGCCCGCCTTTGGAACATCGACATAGAGATCGATGATGCTCTGGCCTGGAACATCAAGAAGTGAGCTGTAGGACTTGTCCGCCGCCTTTGTACATAGCTGTTTAGGGTTACGTTTCCTTTGTTTAATATTTTTATTTGGAGTTCATGGACATTGTTCCACTTTCTGTATATAGTTTTTTATTCATAGGAATTTTTTGTAGGTTTCGTGCGTATTCCGAGAGGTGTGCGGGAAGTTTTACATGCGTTTTTGCTGGCGCGAGCGGGGTACGCATATTCCGAGGGGTGTGCGGGGAGTTTTACATGCATTTTCGCTAGCGCAAGTGGGATACGCGTATTCCAGGGGTGCGCAGGGAGTTTTGCACACGTTTTCGCTGGCGCGCGCGGGGTACGCATATTCCGAGGGGTGCGCTGGGAGTTAAACACATGTTTTCGCTGGCACGAGTGGGGTACGCGTATTCCGAGGGGTGTGCAAGGAGTTTTACATGCGTTATTGCTAGCGCAAGCGGGGTATACGTATTCCGAGGGGTGCGTGGGTAGTTTTACACGCGTTTTCGGTAGCGCGAGCGGGGTACATGTATTCCGAGGAGTGGTGGGGAGTTTTACACGCGTTTTCGCTAGCACGAGCAGGGTACGCGTATTCCAAGGGGTGCACAAGGAGTTTTACACACGTTTTCGCTAGTGCAAGGAGTTTTACACGCATTTTCGTGGTTGGGGGGCTGTATGCTGTTCCACTGGCCTTTGCGCCATGTAGGGGATTTGTGCAATGTTTTTGGCACACAGGGAGGGGTTGGGGGCGTAAGCGGCACTGCTGCAGGGTTTCTGCGCCATGGCTGGTTGCGGATGTAAGTATCCATGAATGCGCTGTGCGCTGAAATGGGTTTTGGCGCACGTGGCTGGCGCAGACTAGCGCACGCTGCCTCTATGCACCAGCCACGTGCGCCACTCGTGGGATGATTTTGATGAATTACCCCCTATGTGTTTCTCTGAGATGAGGAGATACTCACATTCCAAGCTTGGGTTTGGAATTTTGGAACAGCCAACTGGGTCTGGTCACCACACGGTTGGTGCGCCTTACAGCAAACAGCTGGGCAATTCTGGTCACCGGATGGCAAGGACAGCTGGATGATAGGGTTGCAGCGGGCCAGCCAGGAGTGAGCAGCAAGCCTGTCTGATTTCAGGATGCAAATGGTACCACAGCTTTTCCCCTTTTGTAATGGGATTTTAGTGGGGGGTTTTTCTGGATCAATGGCCTTGCTGGGACAGGATCAGCAAGCTTTGGCCTTGCTGGAGTAGGGTCAGCAATGCTTTGGCCTCGTAGTGAAATGGGGAATCAACAAGATGAATGGAGCATATCAGGAACACTGACGCAGGAAATTAAGGACAGAGTGTGTGGAGCTCTGTCAGCCACTCTTATTTATAGGGCATGGTGACATCACCGAAGTATTGCTGGGCAGAACTGAGCTAGTCCTACCTCCAAGAGGTGGATAGGACCATCAATGTTGGTTGCCTACTCGAGGAGGAGTCCCAGTTTATGGGTTTGCATTTTATGAGGTAAAAAGCCATCCCACAGTCCTTTTTGCCAAAAATATGTCATAACCGAATTCACACATTTATACATTTGTTGCACTTTAACAAATCAAATGGGCAGATTACATATTGTATGTAGAGCATAGCAGTCCAATCCTCACGGTTGTGGGACCTTGTTTCGCCGTTCTGCCAGTTTTTTTGCGCTTTTCAGTGATAATTATATTATTGAAAACTCTATGGGTGTGGATTATCATTAGACATGTAAGTATTAAAATTCACAATGGCATCATGGATATTTTTCTTATAATACCCAATTCTCTGCCATTTCTATTCCCCATGTGCCAGTGAAGTCTATGACGTCTTAAATTATAAACCATAAACCAGTTAGCTTTTCACATTTTTGCTAAGTCCCGCTGCAGAGATAAGTCTTTAACATTTTTATTAATAAATGGTCTTTGGAGGCCATTATTGTTCCCCATATATGGGTATGCCTTTCCAAGGCATCCCCCTCAATCCAGGGTTGTCACAGAGATTTCCTTTGAAGCTTCCTGTAGAAGTTACGAGAAGGTGTGATTTTTCACTTCCCACATCCGTGTCCTAGAAGTTCCACTGTAAAATGGCTCTGCCCAGACCAAAGTCTGATGAGTATGTGAAGTTCCTTTGTCTTGTTCAGTCAAACTTTTCCAACCTAGTAATTATCACTTTTGTGTCCTGGAGGTTTATGGTGTTTCCTTTTGGGGGCAGCCTTAGCCTAGCCAGCAGGGAAAAACCTGTTCTGGAGCTTGGAAAATTCAGCCAATGCAGTTCTTTTGTCCTGGATCAAAACAAACCTGTTGGATAAAACATCCCCTATATATTCCACAGCAGCAAACCCCTTTATATTGCTAGGCACGGACAAGTTTTTGTTCAACATGGTACTTTTTAAAACAGGCATTTTTTTTCTGGTTTGCAAAAGCCCATTTTTCCATGTTTAAAGCAAGATGGCATTTTCCTTGCAAATTCGGTTTGTCGCTTCCATCTACTTCCCACTATTATTCTGTAGCTGTAGCCAGCTTCTTTTACACAACAGTCTGTACAAGGCAAAGGTCCCCTGAAATTGGCATGGACACAGAAAGTTAGATTTTCTTTTCAAGCAGTGATTTTTGACATGTTGTAGCAAAATGTAAGCGTTTCCTGTGTAGCTGAAGGAAAGATGATTTTCTCAGGTTTGGCTGGCACAGCCTGTCATTCAGGAATAAGGCTCTATTCTGATGGAGCACAATGTGAATATGGCTGGGCATGACAGGGTCTTTTTGATAAAGGTAGTGTGATGAAAAACAGTGACAAATAGCATCAGAGCGGCATCATTTTAAAGGTGAAATATTCCCTTTTGCAATTGGAATTTTGGGCTTGCAGCACAGCAGCGCTGCTTTTTCCTCCATTTTTTTAAGACAAACAAGAACACACCCTAGTAGCCTTTCTCTATGTGCTCCCTGTTCCATCTTGCCCAATGACGCTTGGTAAAACAGTGCAGCCGCCCTTTTGTCTCTGCAAAATGCATTTTGGGTGCAATGATGCCCACACGAGCAGCGCAGCCATTTTGCTGGTTCTGCTGCATTGCAGCTTGGTAATGTGGGGAAGTACTGCTGAGTGGGTAAATATATCCCAGGGGGTACACCTTCATGAAATGATTTACAGGGTGGTACTGGCATATGCTGTGGATCCAGATGTAATTAAATGTAAAATGCTCTGTGTACTGTTGGTGACATTGTATGTATGTCTTTTTACCGATATTTCCCAAAGATTCTCTGTAAAATGCACCATTTCAACACATGATATTATTCATTTTCTTGGAGGAGAGAACCCTGAACTTCCCAACCTCCCTCACTATGCTTGGTCACTTACATCAATCTGTGGAAGATGTTAATTCCCCTCCACTAAGAATGTTCAGCTGCTGGTACTGACCATGAACCATTTACAATTTTAGCTCGCACCCCAGGGGCCACTCACCTACCTAATATCAAAAGCTGCATCCGACACTGGGATACACATGATAATGGTACTGGCCAAGGTGAATGATGTAAACTTTGATTACAAAACATACAACTTTCACCTGGTGCCCCCATGCAGCAGCATGATTATTATTCATTGTGTGCATGCATGGAATCCATGTATGTCAGTGGCGGGAACTGCTTTTTTTCAGGTGCTTTGGAGGGATGCCCATAGAAGGACATTCAGGGTGGGACATGTTGTGTTACACCACTGTTCATTAGGCCGTCATCTGTTTTCTCCCTCTTGTTTCAAAAATAACAATAATAATTATGTCCAATCTGATCCTGATACAGGTAAATATCTCAAAGGTACTGTGCCCCACGAATAGCAACATAGTGCATATGGATTACAAAGAATATTCAATTTTTATGAAGTTATCCATTTAAAAATGATATCAATATTGGAAAGTTAGCTCAGTGACAGCACTCTCTTAACTGCAGATAGCCCCATTTTCGATGTGCTTTTGTCTTTTTTTCAAGTTATATAATTATGTTAGGCCTGTACGCACGTCCTTTGGCAGTCAGTGTTTGTGGCATGAGGAACAGAGAGCGAGTCTTCCTTGCAGCACATAGGACCTACTGAACATCTCATCAGTGGAATTATCACTATAGATCACATTTTTGCTCACTCATAATTTCTAAGGAAATGTAAATGTATTGTAGAACACAGGCTACAAATTCAACATGACCATGTCACTACTCTGATGGAAGAAGTGATCTAAAGCAGTAGATATAATTTATTCATGCATACTGTAAAACAATCCTGCGCAGGAGTGCCTTGATTAGTGGAGTCCTGCAATGGTCTCGTCTTTAGCCATGGAAGGCAGAAAGTGGTCATTTCCATTTTAAGAAGCAATGATTTAAATTTTATATTGTTTCCTTCAGGTTTTTGAGGAGCCTTGAGGATGGACTACAAACTGTTTGGTTTAAAAAACGATTACGAATGCCCTCATTTGCTTTAGATTTGTGTGATGTAACTGAATTATGAAAATAAACCTTTCATGAGGCACTAGCTATCACGAGTTAGGTCATTTCAATGAGCTGAAAATAATTGTTGTCACTATCACTCAATTTAATTGTACCTTTTTAACGACCTCCGAAGGACAGAAGGCTGAGTGCCCTCTGATAATATTCAAACCTTTGAGCTGCTGAGAAACATCCGATTCCAGCAGCAAGAATTAAATTTACTAAGCTATTCGTTGTATGTTTTCTTCCTAATTCAATGTGCATTAAGCGCCATAAATGTTTGTGCTCTAGTGATATAAAGACATATCTCTAAAGAAAATAGTAAATAGAAAATGCCACTGTATGGTTTGGATAAAATAGAAGCTTTTGGTGTAGAAAGAGACAAGCACCATAGCAATCACCTGTGCATTAACAATTAATTGTCATTTCTTGCTGGCTACTTATTAAAGTACCAAATTACCAATGCAATTAAAATGACAGAAATGCACCTACACGGTGAATGTAGCCCAGCCTGTTATTTCGCAATCAGCATTATCTTCATACAGCGAGAGTATATTTTCAGAAAACTACCTAAACCATCAAAGGTGATGTTATGAACGCACCATATAATTTAGTTGGGTTGTACTTTGCTCCAGGATGCAGGGACACTTGGGCTTATGGGCTACAATCTTTTTTTTTTTTCACATCTAGTTAAAATGCAGTTCTGTTTCATATTTATTTTTATTGCATTTAATTGTATCTTTAACACTTTTTACAAAGACATTCCAGGATATTCTCCAGTTCCCTTTGCAGCAAGGGGTTTTTCTCCTCCATTATCATTTTTTTAATTTTGTTTAGTTAAGTTAAAATCCAATGGTTAGGGTTTCACAGTGCAGTGGTGGGCTTCGATCTCAGGTTGCTCCAATATGAAGTTTGCCACCGATTTCCTGTTCCAGACCAATACTCTGATGGATCCGGGCTGCTGCTATAACAAGGGTTATTCTGTCACCATTTATCATTCTGGGCCACCAAGCTTCCTCCTCATGTATGAGCATGTCCTGCAGATGATGTCTCAGGTAGATGGCTCTTGGATTGGCTGTGCCAGGGCACGACAACAAAAGGTGTCTGATTCTTTCTGTCTTGTCCTTATTTTTACAATACCGACAGGTGTTGGAAGTCGATAGGCCACAGATTTTTAATAACTTGTTAGTTTTTCGGACGTTCAGCCGCGCTTTTAGGAAAGTGGATCGCAATAGTCTGTTGGAAAATGTTGTCAAGTATTATGTTGTATTTTGTTAGCTGGCACCTGTGGAATGTTGTCCCATGTTCATGGATCAACATTCCACACGGGCCAGTTCGTTTGCCTGGTCTGCGCCTTGGTGCGGTGATCCTGCTCGGGGTTCAGAATAAAGGAGTTTACATTTCATACTGAGTGCCTTTGATTATTTCATTGGCAACAAGGAAGCTCTGAACCCCTACCCCACGCGTGCAGGGCCTGCTGTCACGTCCTGGTGCCTGCGTCGCCTGCAGGCGAAGGTTGCGACTCGATCAGCGGGAGCAGGATCCGCAGAGCGTATCAGCGCTGGGCCCAACAGCGACCGGCTACGCACCCCTAGCGGTCTGGTGGTGTGCCACGTTGTGCACTGGGCCTGGCAGTGCCGTCCCTGGCTGCGGACGGTGCCCGAAACCTACCCTGAAGGCAGAGGTTTCCCGTCAGCGGGTCTGGTCCAGGGAGGGGCCACCGCCGCAGTGTCCATTGCAGCTGTTGGTTGAAAGGCGGAAGGAGGCGGCACCGGCTGTCATCCCGAGGTGTCAAGTTAACTGTTGCGCAGAGCCTGCGCCTGGTGGGGGTCGGGGGACCTTGCAGACACTTAACGTCCCTGGTGACCCACGTGCAGCAGTCCTGGAGGCGTGGTTGGCTGGAGCTGGCACAGCAAAGACAAGTATGGTTACGCTCCGCTGCCACTCCAGTGCTTTGCTTGGTGCATGTCAGCTGTGGGACAGGATTTACATTTAGGGGCGTCTCGAGCCCTGCCCACGTGCAAGTCATTCTTTGCATGCATCTGATATCAGTCCCAGTGCTTATGGTCATAATCCTATTAGTGTGCTGGGTTATGAACGGGCCTGCATTGAATTCAGGGGTCGGCAAACCATGTGCAAATTATATGTTGCACTCAAGGGTACCAGTGTATTGGGATGGGATGAACAAGCTGCCCTAAGTATTGAAATTCACCCTGGGAAAGAGGTTCCCATCTTGAGTATTCAAGATGAGGCTGGTGGTAATATGGGTCGTGTGACGTCTGAGTCACTTAAGGCTGATTTCCCGGAAGTGTTTTCTGACAAGTTGGGGAGGCTTAAGGGGTTTTCCCACCACATTGTCCTGAAGAGGGGTGCTGTGCCTAGGGTACATAAGCTGAGGGGAGTTCCAGTAATGGCAAGGGATGGTTTAAAATTGGAGTTGGACAAGTTGATGGGGGCAGGGGTCATTGAGCCAATATAGTGTTCGGAATGGTTGTTTCCCGTGGTACTTGTTAAGAAAGGGGATGGCAGTCTTGGGATGTGTGTGGATCTTCGAGAGTTAAATTCGAGTATCTGGGTTGATAGCCACTCTTTACCTAACATTAACAAATTATTACTCACTTTGGGTAAGGCAACTTGTTTTTCAACATTCGATCTGTCTGCTGCATATCACCAAATCAACATGCATGTTGATTCTAGGCCACTCACTTCCTTTGTAACTCCTTTTGGCGCCTGTCGCTTCTGTCGCATGCCTTTTGGCCTTGCGTCGACATCAGCAGTTTTTCAGCACCTTATGCATGAATTGTTTGGTGGCATGTCTGGCGTGTGTTATTTCCAAGATGACATTTTGATGTGGGGCCACTGTCGGAAGGAGCATGACTTCAGGGTACGTGAGGTTATGAAGGTGTTGAAAAAGAAAGGTTTGACTGTGAAATTGGCGAAATGTCAGGTGGGTGTGAATAAGGTAACGTATTTGGGTCACACTCTCAGTGCAGAGGGTGTCAGTCCTAAGGCGGAGTGGTACAGGTGATGAAGGCTACACCAGCGCCTTGAGGCATTTCTGGGGTTGGCAGAATACTATGTGAAGTTTATACCTAACTATACCCAACTATCTCGATGAGAGCTTTGCTGAAAAAGTGTGTTAGGTTTGATTGGTCCGATAAGTGTTTGGAGGAATTCAATGCTGTGAAGAATTATGTGGATAAGGCTCCATGTTTAAAGCGCATTGACCCCAAGTGCAAAACAATGCTTACCGTAGATGCCAGTGAGGTGGGGCTAGGTGCTGTTTTGGAGCAATGGTGTGAGGGTGTGTGCAGTCCAGTGGCGTTCGCATCGAGAACTTTGAGAGATGCTGAATGCAGGTGTTCTGTAATTGAGCGTGAAGCTTTGGCGGTGAAATGGGCGTCTAAACACTTCAGAACATTTTTATGGGGCATTCCATATGTGGTCAGGATGGACCATATGCCTCTGGTGCATGTGTTCACCACACAGGGTGCGGTGGCTGTGTCTCCTAGAATAGCCAAGTGGATTGTGGAGTTGCAGGAGTACAATTTCACCACGGAAATTGTACCTGGGAAACAAAATGTGGTGGCTGATTGCTTATCACGGTTACCTGTGGGTGAGCCTGTGAATTCTCAATGTGAGGATGTTGGGGAAGAGGAGTTTCAGATTGCTAGTGTTATTCCTGCCATCAACAAGACTGTTTGGGCTACAGAGAGTGAAAAGGATGTCGAGCTGTGCTGGGTTAGAGAGGGTTTGAGTAAAGGCTGGGAGGCTGTTGAGGGTAGACTTGAAGGCAAAGTTTACTCCCAGGTCTTGGATGAGTTGGTGGTTGGTCCCTGGGGTGTCTCGAGGGGTGAGAAATTGGTTCCACCATTTTGTTTGAGGGATAGGCTTCTGGCATTGGCCCATGAGGGGCATTTAGGATGGTCTTTGACCAAGAGGAGGTTACGGGAGGAGTATTGGTGGCCGTCCATGGATCGTGAGGTCGAGATGGTGGTGAAGGATTGTCAAGCGTGCGCCATGAGCGACAAGAATAAGGTGGTTCATCCCCAGCCTGTGCATGTGGTTGAAGTTCCCAGGGAAGTGTGGTCTAAGGTGGCCCTGGACATTATGGGTCCTTTTGAGTGTCTAGAGCCGGAGTGTAGGTTTTTGTTGGTGTTGGTGGATTACACATCCAGGTGGGTGGAAGTTGCAGCGTTTGGCTGGGTGACAACGGAGTGTGTCATAACCTTCCTAAAAGAATTATTTTATAGGGAAGGAGTACCAGCTAGTCTGGTGACTGATAATGGAGTGCAATTTACCTCTAGACTTATGAGAGAATTTCTGGGGCAGTTTGGCATAGAACACCATCGTACGGCTCTTTACAATCCTAGCGCCAATGGCCTGGTGGAGAGAGTTAATGGGATTGATAAAGGTACCATTCAACTTGCCAATGGGCTCGAGTGGCAGTAGGTGGTGTCTGAATATTTGTCGGCTTATCGCAGAACTCCCTCTGTAAGTACGGGTAGGACACTGTTTGAATTGATGAGGGGGAGGAAGCCAGGAACAAGATTGAGGTCCTTGGCATTGGGTGGTGGTGGACCGTGTAAATTGGATCCCAATGGTGTGCAACAGAGAATTTGGGCAGACCAGGAGGCTGTGAAGATTTCCCAGACGGATAGGAAGGAGTTGCAAGTTGAGGTGGGGGATGTTGTTTGTATAAAGAAACCCAGATTTGTGCCCAAAGGTGGTAGGGCATTTTTACCTCCCATGAGAGTTTTGAAATGCAGAAAGGGGTATGTACAGTTAGAGGATGGCTCTAAATGGAGCAAAAGACGGGTTGTTGTCCTGGAGGATTGTAAAACCAATGTAATTAAGGGTGCTTCTGTGGGGAGTGATGATGGGGGTGATGTCATAGATTTTGCTCCCGAGGACAAGGAAGAATGTGTGTTGGAGGCGAATGATGGGTTGTCGAGAGAGGTTGCGGCTGCACAGGTTATGGATGGGGTGCTTGTAGAGGGAGATTTGATGGGGGAGAGTGTACAGGCGGGCAAAGGGCGTCCCCTGTCTGGGGAGATAGATGGGAATGTGAGACGTCCAGCCAGGTTTTGTGGACCCCCTGTTAAACATAAAGACTATCAGGCCGATTCATGGAATAATTAGCGCGGCGCAAGTGGGCAAAAACGTGCGAATCGCAGTGGAATAGCGAAAATCGCAGTGCAAGTGCGAAAATCGCACGAAAAGCAGCGCACGTCGATTCATGGAAGGCCGTGCGCGAGAAAACCAGCGGATGTGCGATAAAAAAGTGCGCGGCGCACATTGGCGCACAGGCCATCTAACAGCGTGCGCCAGGTCACAGTGAAAATCGCATAGGCACAGCGAAATTCGCACATAGCGCGGCGCACGCAACAAAAGTAGGCGGAACACGGGCGTAACACTCGGAATGGGGAACAACTTGCCAAAACGTGGGCGTCACGGGGGAAGTACAGGGCACAAGTGCGCGGAACGCCCACACGCTCGCCTACAACACGTATTCATGTAATAGAATAGGGGAAAAAAGCGCACGCTCAAACCAGCACACAGGCACAAACACGACCGCCACAAGAAAGCAGGCGGTAGCGTCTCTGCAGCTGTAAGAAATGTGCGCCAAAAGGTGCGCCAACAAATAGCACCTATATACTGCCATGATGAATGTCCCATACTGTGGCCCTCCAGGAAAAATGACGTGCAAAGGGGTACCCACAAACACGGACACCCGCTGACAAAAAATACATGTGCGTGTATACCGGGGTGCGCGGGAAGTCTCACACGCGATTTGCAGGGTACGTGCATCACAGGGGTTCGCGTGAAGTTATTCACGTGATCGGGCCTGGGGGAGCGGGCTACGTGTATTTCAGGGGTTCGCGTGAAGTTTCTCACGCGATCGGGCCTGGGGGAGCGTGCTACGTGTATTTCAGGGGTTCGCGTGAAGTTTCACACGCGATCGGGCCTGGGGGAGCGGGCTGCGTGTATTACAGGGGTTCGCGTGAAGTTCCTCACGCGATCGGGCCTGGGGGAGCGTGCTACGTGTATTTCAGGGGTTCGCGTGAAGTTTCACACGCGATCGGGCCTGGGGGAGCGGGTTACGTGTATTACAGGGGTTCGCGTGAACTTCCTCACGCGATCGGGCCTGGGGGAGCGGGCTACGTGTATTCCAGGGGTGCGCGGGAAGTTCCACACGCGAATAGCATGGGCGCGTGTATTTGAGGGGTGCGCGGGAAGTTCCACACGCGAATAGCCTGGGCGCGTGTATTTCAGGGGTGCGCAGGAAGTTCCACACACGAATAGCCTGGGCGCGTGTATTTCAGGGGTGCGCGGGGAGTTCCACACGAGAATAGCCTAGGTGCGTGTATTTCAGGGGTTCGCGTGAAGTTTCACACGCGATCGGGCCTGGGGGAGCGGGCTACGTGTATTACAGGGGTTCGCGTGAAGTTCCTCACGCGATCGGCCCTGGGGGAGCGTGCTACGTGTATTTCAGGGGTTCGCGTGAAGTTTCACACGCGATCGGGCCTGGGGGAGCGGGCTACGTGTATTACAGGGGTTCGCGTGAAGTTCCTCACGCGATCGGGCCTGGGGGAGCGGGCTACGTGTATTCCAGGGGTGCGCGGGAAGTTCCACACGCGAATAGCCTGGGCGCGTGTATTTGAGGGGTGCGCGGGAAGTTCCACGCGCGAATAGCCTGGGCGCGTGTATATCAGGGGTGCACGGGGAGTTCCACACGCGAATAGCCTGGGCGCGTGTATTTCAGGGGTGCGCGGGAAGTTCCACACGCGAATAGCCTGGACGCGTGTATTTCAGGGGTGCGCGGGGAGTTCCACACGCGAATAGCCTGGGCGCGTGTATTTCAGGGGTGCGCGGGAAGTTCCACACGCGAATAGCCTCGGCGCGTGTATTTCAGGGGTGCGCGGGAAGTTCCACACGCGAATAGCCTGGGCGCGTGTATTTCAGGGGTGCGCGGGAAGTTCCACACGCGAATAGCCTGGGCGCGTGTATTTCAGGGGTGCGCGGGAAGTTTTAAACGCGAATAGCCTGGGCGCGTGTATTTCAGGGGTGCGCGGGAAGTTCCACACGCGAATAGCCTGGGCGCGTGTATTTCAGGGGTGCGCGGGAAGTTTTAAACGCGAATAGCCTGGGCGCGTGTATTTCAGGGGTGCGCGGGAAGTTCCACACGCGAATAGCCTGGGCGCGTGTATTTCAGGGGTGCGCGGGAAGTTTTACACGCGATTTCTGCACGGTACGTGTATTTGAGGGGTGCCGGGGAGTCCCACATGTGATTTGACAGTGTGGGTCCTCCCAGGTGTACCCTGTACACCTTCCACGGCCCCTGCAGGCAGCCCACACCACAGGGGACTACCCTGCATCCCTGGTCATGTCCCGCAGACAGCCCACCCAACATGGGCATGCCCCCCAGCAAAGGCACATGTCTCCTTGAACTAATGAACACCAACTCATGTCCCCTTGCACCCCCACCCCCCAGCACTGTGGGGCACCTGCCAGCAGGCCCCCACCCATGTCCAACTCATGTCCCCCACCACCCCCACCCCCCAGCACTGTGGGGCACCTGCCAGCAGGCCCCCACCCATGTCCAACTCATGTCTCCCACCACCCCCACCCCCCAGCCACCAGGGTCACCCTCCACCAGGCCCCCACTCATGTCACCCACCACCCCCACCCTCCAGCCACCAGGGTCACCCTCCACCAGGCTCCCACCCATGTCTCCCACCACCCCCACCCCCCAGCCACCAGGGTCACCCTCCACCAGGCCCCCACTCATGTCACCCACCACCCCCACCCCCCAGCCACCAGGGTCACCCTCCACCAGGCCCCCACTCATGTCTCCCACCACCCCCACACCCCAGCCACCAGGGGCACCCTCCACCAGGCCCCCACTCATGTCTCCCACCACCCCCACACCCCAGCAGTGCAGGGGCACCCTCCACCAGGCCCCCACTCATGTCTCCCACCACCCCCACCCCCCAGCCACCAGGGGCACCCTCCACCAGGCCCCCACTCATGTCTCCCACCACCCCCACACCCCAGCAGTGCAGGGTCACCCTCCACCAGGCCCCCACTCATGTCTCCCACCACCCCCACACCCCAGCAGTGCAGGGGCAGCCTCCACCAGGCCCCCACTCATGTCACCCACCACCCCCACCCCCCAGCCACCAGGGGCACCCTCCACCAGGCCCCCACTCATGTCTCCCACCACCCCCACACCCCAGCAGTGCAGGGGCACCCTCCACCAGGCCCCCACTCATGTCTACCACCACCCCCACCCCCCCAGCCACCAGGGGCAGCCTCCACCAGGCCCCCACCCATGTCTACCACCACCCCCACACCCCAGCCACCAGGGGCACCCTCCACCAGGCCCCCACTCATGTCTCCCACCACCCCCACACCCCAGCAGTGCAGGGGCACCCTCCACCAGGCCCCCACTCATGTCTCCCACCACCCCCACCCCCCAGCCACCAGGGGCACCCTCCACCAGGCCCCCACTCATGTCACCCACCACCCCCACCCCCCAGCCACCAGGGGCACCCTCCATCAGGCCCCCACTCATGCCTCCCACCACCCCCACACCCCAGCAGTTCAGGGGCACCCTCCACCAGGCCCCCACTCATGCCTACCACCACCCCCACCCCCCAGCCACCAGGGGCACCCTCCACCAGGCCCCCACTCATGTCTCCCACCACCCCCACACCCCAGCAGTGCAGGGTCACCCTCCACCAGGCCCCCACTCATGTCTCCCACCACCCCCACACCCCAGCAGTGCAGGGGCAGCCTCCACCAGGCCCCCACTCATGTCACCCACCACCCCCACCCCCCAGCCACCAGGGGCACCCTCCACCAGGCCCCCACTCATGTCACCCACCACCCCCACCCCCCAGCCACCAGGGTCACCCTCCACCAGGCCCCCACCCATGTCTCCCACCACCCCCACCCCCCAGCCACCAGGGTCACCCTCCACCAGGCCCCCACTCATGTCTCCCACCACCCCCACCCCCCAGCACTGTGGGGCACCTGCCAGCAGGCCCCCACCCATGTCCAACTCATGTCTCCCACCACCCCCACCCCCCAGCCACCAGGGTCACCCTCCACCAGGCCCCCACTCATGTCACCCACCACCCCCACCCCCCAGCCACCAGGGTCACCCTCCACCAGGCCCCCACCCATGTCTCCCACCACCCCCACCCCCCAGCCACCAGGGTCACCCTCCACCAGGCCCCCACTCATGTCACCCACCACCCCCACCCACCAGCCACCAGGGTCACCCTCCACCAGGCCCCCACTCATGTCACCCACCACCCCCACCCCCCAGCCACCAGGGTCACCCTCCACCAGGCCCTCACTCATGTCTCCCACCACCCCCACACCCCAGCCACCAGGGGCACCCTCCACCAGGCCCCCACTCATGTCTCCCACCACCCCCACACCTCAGCAGTGCAGGGGCACCCTCCACCAGGCCCCCACTCATGTCACCCACCACCCCCACCCCCCAGCCACCAGGGGCACCCTCCACCAGGCCCCCACTCATGTCTCCCACCACCCCCACACCCCAGCCACCAGGGGCACCCTCCACCAGGCCCCCACTCATGTCTCCCACCACCCCCACACCCCAGCAGTGCAGGGGCACCCTCCACCAGGCCCCCACCCATGTCTCCCACCACCCCCACACCCCAGCCACCAGGGGCACCCTCCACCAGGCCCCCACTCATGTCTCCCACCACCCCCACACCCCAGCAGTGCAGGGGCACCCTCCACCAGGCCCCCACTCCTGTCTCCCACCACCCCCACCCCCCAGCCACCAGGGGCACCCTCCACCAGGCCCCCACTCATGTCACCCACCACCCCCACCCCCCAGCCACCAGGGGCACCCTCCACCAGGCCCCCACTCATGTCTCCCACCACCCCCACCCCCCAGCCACCAGGGGCACCCTCCACCAGGCCCCCACTCATGTCTCCCACCACCCCCACACCCCAGCAGTGCAGGGTCACCCTCCACCAGGCCCCCACTCATGTCTCCCACCACCCCCACCCCCCAGCAGTGCAGGGGCAGCCTCCACCAGGCACCCACACATGTCCCCCTGCCCCCAGGTCCTGACGATACTCAATCATGGCAGTAATGGGCAGCATACCCAGCACAAACACCCAGGCAAGGATTGCATCCACCCACATAGTGAATGCAATTACATGATACAACCCCAATGGCAAGTCTGTAAATGAACACATGTCCGTCACACACACATACACAATGGGTGCAAGTCAATGTCAAAACCCATATCATGACATGTATGAAACCAATGAGAAAATACCACAAGTGAAAGTTAAAAAGAACATGTATTAAAGATGCAAAATATGTAAAAAAATCAAACATACAACAATGGGGATAACAAAATAAATGGTCCATGTCCGAGAACAAATGTAAAAATAAAAAAAACACAGTAATCCAAAAACAAATGTTGTCCAAAGCAAAATCATGTGGAAGTAAAATAATGAAAAACCATTTCCTCATGGTGAACACAATAATTAATTAAAAAAATGTTTCTTCAAAAAGCAAACTATATACACGAAAATTCCAGGGTCCATGAGCCCAACACCATAAATGAAACCTACTACTACCTAATGAAAATAATATATACAAAAAAGTGGCCATTGTCCGAGCGGTCCAAAAAAACAAAAATTAATAAAGGAAACCTAACACTAACTAACTAAATAACTATATACAAAGGCAGCGGGCAAGTCCTGCGGCTCACTCGGTGATGTTGCTGGCCAGGGCATCATCGAACTCCATGTCGATGTCCTGGAGGCGGGACTCTGTCCTGGCCCCAAGGTCTCGCAGGGATAACCCCATGTCCAGCTCAAACTCCCTGCGAGCTTCCTCGAGGCACTCAGCCCGCCTCAACGCCCGACGCATGGAGAACTCCGCCCTGACCATGGTGAGCCGCTCCTCTTCCGCCCGCTGCCGCTCCGCACCTATCCGCTGGACCAACTGCTCCCACACGGAAGACACCACCATCCCAGGGTTGCCCTGCCCTCCGGCCGATGCCTGCCCCTCTGATCTTGAAGGCCCCGAGCCATGATGCCCCCCACGTCGAGCCTGCTGCTGCCTCCGACGCCACTGCCTCTGCCAGCACGACGGCATCCAGGCTGATGGAAACCACCGACGCCGTCGTGCACGTGCCCTGCCTGATGATGCTGTCACATTTTCCACCTGCTGGGGTCCAGTTGCTGTGTTGTCCACCCCTGCTGGACCTCCGACTCCCAACTGTGGCAGGGATGGGATCCCCACCGAGCTGGCTGCATTGGTCGGGGCAGGTCCACAGGGGGCCCTGGTGGCATCTGGGCTGGAAGACGGCAAGGAGAACGACTGGTGTATAGCCTGCACAGAGGAGGAGAGGGCCGCCAGATTGGACAACACATGCAGAAAACCCCCGAACATGGCCGATCCCAATTGGGCCACGTCGGCACGGTGCACTTCGTGATGACGTGCGTCGTCCTCCCGGGAAGCACGCACGGCATCACGAATCACAGCCGTGCGCATTGCGACCCCAATCAGGACCTTCTCCACACGGCCAGGGGTTCCCACGTCCGCAGGTGGAGGGGAGTCAGGTGACATGGACATCCCCTCTACCTGCGGACGGGCCTGGGACGGGGCATCCCTGCTGGTGCATGGTGGTGCACTCACAGGGTCAGGGGCAGCGACATGCACAGGCCCCTCCACGGTGACCTGTGCTGCCTCCTGCCCCTGGCCCTGGACTGCACCACTTGCACCAGCAGGGATGCCCCCACCAGGCCCCATGTGTGCCCCAGTGGCGGCCTCCTCCTCCTCTGTGCAAACCACCAACCTGGATGGCTCCTCACCGTCTCCCACCGTAGCAGGCCCCTGTGGGGGCTCACCCACCCCTTCCGCTGCAGCCGTGGGGGCATCCCCGCCGCCTTGCTCCACAGCGCCGTCTCCGCCCTCTTCACTAGCCGCTGCGTAGAGGGAGACAAAGAACACAAGCATCAGGGCACTGTACAATGGTCCCCTAGACAGGAAGCAATAGCAGATGAGCACCACTGTCAAAGTACACTTCCATCATGTCCCTCCACAACACATGGGTCAGTCCAGGCAAAACACACACAGTAACAGGCATGGTGCATGCCATGGACATTTCCATGCATGTCCAATGGACTCTTGAAACATTCAATGATATGTAACTCACATGCATCATGGCTCATGCCTATCACATGCACACACTTCACCTCAGTCACATCCATCTGGCCCCAAACACACCAAACACAGCGGATACAAGGGTAATTTGGCTGCTTCACTGAATCTGTGCATTGTCACACACATGTGTCATGCATCCATGGCATGCACAAGTCACAGACACGCAGGTCAGGCACACAGACATGGCTACCATATATGTACCTGGCATCAGCACCCATCCCTCACGCCCACCCATGTCCAGGTACAGAGACTGGCATGCTCTCATGTTCAAAATCTGTATAGGGCTCCCCATGCGGCATTTGAACACATGCAACAACCATGTGGGTCGCACATCACTGGTCGCACATGCATTACCATGATGTCCCTGCACACATACATGCATACATGGCCTATGGCACACATACAGGCAAGCATCATAGAACCAGCACACCGCAACATGCCCTGTCTCACACAGTAATGCTTGGACACTTACCGATCAACTCCAGACGGGCCTCCCTCTCAAGGATCTGGGCGTGGAGCGCTGGGCGTACGCGTTCCAGGACCCTCATCTGGATGGAACTCATGCGGCCCCAGCCCCCCTCCACGAGGTGCCGGGCCTTCACAAGGGTCCTGGATCTCAAGTGCTCCCAGCGCTTCTTGATCTTCAGGACGTCGCGGGTTGCCACCCCCTCCGCGTTGATGGCAACCACACAGTCGGCCCAGATCCTCTCCCGTCCTTCCTTGCTGGCGCGGGACGATCCAAAGAGGGCATCATACTGCCCCAGGACATGCTCCACCAGGACACCAACTTCGGTGTCAGTGAAGCTGGTGCCCCTCTGCCCCTCTGGCCTGGGGTTGCCACTGGTGCCAGATGTGGAAGTGCCCGACATGGCAACCCCAGAGGCAGGTGTGGGTGGGCAACTGGGTCCTGGGGCTGGGCTCTGGAGCGATGTAATCCCAGTCGGGAGTCTTCAGTTCCAGCAGGGGTGGACACAGCAACTGGACCCCTGCAGATGGCTGATGTGCAGGCACCAAATGGCAGGGCACTGTGGCAGCAGGCAGCCAGGCAGCAGCAGATGGCACGTGGGAGGCTGCTCGGGGCACTGGGGGGCAGTAACTCGGCCTTCTGGGCAGGAGCGTGGTCTTCCGTGTGTTTTCGCGTGGCCAGCTTGATACGGAGTGATTTGGCACGTGAAAATCCTGCACGTCAGCGTGAAATCCGAGGAAAGGCTCTTAGCGCGTAAGCGCGTCAGCACGCATACGCGATTCTATTGGACCAGAGTCCCTCAGCGCGTAAGCGCGTCTGTGACGTGACCCGCACGGGTGTTCCCCACTCAGCACGTGATGACGGGGCACACGTGGAAATACTGCACGTCAGAGTGTCATCGCGTGTAATTGGACAAAAGTGCGCGTACACGCGATTGGCCTATGTACGTGTATTTCATGGGTGCGCGGGCACTTACACACGCAAGTACGTCAGCGAACCTGTATCCCGTGGTGCGTGTGAATTTCCACACGCTATTGGACTGGGAACTGGATTCCAGGGGTGCGCTGGTCACACGCTCGCCTAGAACACGCGCAAAGCACAAATTTGCGCACTTTAACAATAACAAGCTCAGACGCCAGAATGAACATACCGTTCCTAGCAGCAGTGGCAGTGGGCTACCAAAGGAGGAGGAGGAGGATAGTCAGGGCCAGAATATTCACACCCAGAACCAGCCTTTTCGGGATGCCTGATGACCAGGTGTATGGGAGGTACAGGTTTCCACCACACATTATACTGGTCCTGGTGAGTGAGTGGGAGGATGACCTCACATCACACACCCTGTGCTCCCAAGCACTCAGCCCCCTGGAGAAGGTCCTCAATGTACTGCACTTCTTAGCCACTGGATCATTTCAGCGGACAAGTGCCATAGTGGGTGGGGTGTCACAGGCCACCCAGTCACGCTGCCTACACCAGGTCTTGAACATCATGACTGCACGCCCATCAGTCCGCAGGCACATATACCTGCCCAGAACACCTGCAGAAAGGCATGCTGCCGCCCTGGATTTTTACGGTGTGGCACGATTCCCCAAAGTGCTAGGTGCCATCGACTGCACCCATGTGGCTCTACGTCCCCCCAGGGCATCTGAGCACATCTATAGGAACCGCAAGCACTGGCATTCCATCAACGTGCAGGTAGCATGTAATGCCAAGGGAATCATCACCTCAGTATATGCCAACTATCCCGGGTCCACCCACGACAGCTTCATTTACCGAATGTCCACCCTAAGCCGGGACCTAGAAGCTGGGCGGCATGGCGATACATGGCTGCTTGGTGAGTATGTATGCCACTGCACATGCATGCATGTTGGATACTGAGCAAGGTCACAACCCCACCAATGATACCAATCACCACCTCCACAGGGGACAGTGCCTACCCTCTCAGCCCCCACATGATGACGCCAATTCGGAACCCCACCACGCCACCTGAGGTAAGATATAACACAGCCCACATTACGACCCGGGGCATAGTGGAGCGCACATTCGGAGTGCTAAAGTCACGCTTTCGCTCCCTTGACCGTTCTGGCGGGCAGCTGTTATACGCTCCCCCAGTAGTGTGCAGGATCATAGTGGCAGCATGTGTCCTGCACAACGTTGCAACACGCCGGGGCCTGGCCGTGGACATGGTGGTGGCCCCACATCCCCAACCACATGCACAGCCGCTGCGCATGGGAGGGTAAAGGGCACGGGGGAGGCAGCCCGTACACAGCTAGTGGCTAATTACTTCACATAGAAATCACACCCCTGTGGAGTGCACACTGCCCTGGCACATTCCATCTGACAATCAATGATGACTCAACCTGACACTGATCCTGAATGTCTGGAGAATGAACCGTGAATACCATATCAGCCTGAGATTGTTCACCTGGAAGTGTCACAATGTGTGCATCCCTACCCACACAGACACCACCAATGCAGTTGTGTGAAGTTACACATTCAAGCAGCTAAAATGAATACCCACTTGCAAAATGCAACAAGAGGACAGTGCCATGTCAGCCAACCCAACCCCAGCACCGCCACACGACACACCGTGCCATGTCATGCTAATTGCAGGTAAACAAAGTAATCCCCACAACATGACACTAGTCTCACTATGTACAGTGTCCCTATTAGAAACCTGCAACACCTGAAATGCTCACAGCAATGCCGGACCAACAACATACTTGAGCACGTAGTACCATGAACATGACATCACAAATGTTACATATTAGTAGTCTCACCACCTGGAAATGCCTGCACTCCCACCACTACCAACTGTGCAGTGTTGGCGCCATGTAGAGTTGTAGGTGCACTGCTGCCAACATGGACCCCATCTCCAGACTAGAGGTCCTTGTGTAGACATGAGGAAGGGACCTGCAAATTGGGAGGTAGACACAGAAGAAGAGTTACACATCAATGCAACATGCAGTGTACAACACAACAGCAATATGCACTAGGAATGTATACACAGTATTGACTACAGACTGCCCACACAGCTCATGGGAGTCCAACGTCACTGTGTAATTCACTGTCACTTGGGCACACCCTTTGCAAGCCCATGGAAACGGGAAGCAGGAGGGGTGTGTGTGACTCAAACCCAAGCATCTGAACCAAATACATTACAAGCCTGCATGTGCCCAGCCACAATGCAGCGTATGCCCACAGTAACCACGGAAGCCAACATATCGTCCCAAAAAAATTGGGAATAAAAGAAATAAAAATAAAAATAAAAATAAGAAACAAAAATGGCCATTGATGGGCCCGGGGGGGTTGGGGAGGCCACCCAGGAGGTCCGAGGACAGGATGCACACCAGAACCCACCTGCGTGGATCCTGGGAAGATAAAACACCTCCATGGGCTCATGGCCCACACGGCTACCCTATTGTGGGAGTATCACTGCTGTCGCTATTATCACCCTGTGCAGCTGCATCCGGAGGTGGTTGCACTATGGGAGGCAGCCCACGCAAGGCCCTAGTCTGCTCCTCCATGGCTGCAAGCATGCGGGTGTGGTAGGTCTGGTTCTGGAGGATGAGTGTGCGGAGGTCCCCATGCAACAACTCACGGGATGCCCGGACCTCCGCCCTCGTTGCCTGCATCTCAGCTGAGAGCGTACGGGTGAGACGCTCCAGCTGCTGTTCTGTCCTTTGGTGTGTTGAAGCCTCAAGCTCAACAAGAGTCGTCCTTAGGTGAAGGAGCTCCTGCCTCAGGGCTTCCCTGTGGCCCTGGGACTCAATGGAGATGGCCTCCTGCAGAGTCGCCAGTGCCGCCCGCCTGTCCCTGTTGGACCCCAACATGTCCTCCCTGTGTGACTGGCAGATGGAGTCGGTTGCCTGCTCTAGTCGCTCTATCAGCCTTTCTGGGGGGACAATGGAAGTGGCCACGCTATCCATGGCCTGAGCCATCATCTCGGATGATGCAGCCTGTTGGGTTGCCATACCGTAAATGGATTGCTCCCATGCGGTATTGCCGGGTGGCGTACGGCCACCACGTCGGCGGGCAACACACCTGTCTGGGGCAAGGCGAACTGCGCCTTGCTGTGCCGGCACTGCCTGCGGCTGCAGGACTGCATTCCCCCTCTGATCTGCTGGCCCAGGAACAGGATCAGATGTCGCGGAGTGTGACCCTGCATCCGTAACCACCGAAGGCGTAGCTGCCAACACTGACATCCCCATGGAGGGTTCTGACCCTGGTGCAGGTGGGTGAGACAGAACAGAATCCCTCCCTGGAACACTCACCTGCGACGGCACGTTGGTCTCATCCGAATCAACACCTGAGTACAGCTCGGGGGAGGTGCAGCCAGAGACACCCCTTGAGTGCACGACCTGCAGCACTTGTGGGTTCTCCCCCACCACCACACCACGTCCCTCACTGGTGGTTGGTCGGCCCTCAGACCCCTCCTGGGTCTGCACTATCTCCACAACCCCAGCAGTATCAGGTGCGTCTTCCCCTGCAAAGACATGAAAACAAAGAAATGGGAACAGGCATTAGCACCATGGCACACAATGAGGGCTGAGAAGCAAGAGAACCAGTACTTGATTGACACATGTCCCACATGACTGAAACCCTCCCATGCATGCACCCTCACTGCGTATGAAGTGCAGGCAAATGGCACACACTGATGACACCGAGATGGAAGATGAACACATTTTCTGCATGCTGCCTGGCAGTGGCATCACACATTGGCCTGTGATTGCCAGGTGATACACACATGCCATCACACAGATGGCATGTACCATTGCTATTGAGTGAAGATGGAGAGGAGGGCAGCACCTATTCATTCAGTCCAGTTCCCGCATGTAATCGCTTTTCTAATTCTAACAGGTCAGATTTTTCACCTGGAGCTGCCAGTCTGAAATGGTCCAATTGCACAGGGACATGTGTGTACAAGTTATATCCAGGTAACAAAGTCACTCCACTTTACCATAGCCATGTCAGACATGTGACTAGTGGACATCGACATGCCTAGTGAAAGTGGTGGAATGCAAACAAACTGACTGAATGAACTGTGAAAAATAAGCAACTATGTTGTGGCAAGGTGACACTTCAAGGGCAACTGGCGTGCAGTTGGGCTAGATGTCTACTGTTGGCAGAAGGGATACTGCTATGGCCAAATGCAGCTGCGCAGGAAGTATTGCATGAAGCACATGGCTGACCCATACGACTCAGGCGCACACACTCTCACCTGGCACACAAACAGAAGCCCTCACACACACACCATGCACATGGATGACACACACATGCATGTGCACTCACCGGACAATGCCTCGTAATCAGCCAGATCTCCCACGCCTTGGATCTGTTCCTCCGTGACGTAGGTCCCAGCGACTGACTCATGTGGAGTGAGTTCCATGTCTACTACTGGAGACCCACCTCCAGTCACTAGAGTTGCGGCATGACTTGAGGCCAGCTTACTCTTTGCCCTGCGCTTTAGGTCATTCCAGCGCTTATAGCAATCATTGGCTGTGCGCCTCACGATTCCAAGGGCACTTACGATGTCCGCAACGGACTGCCAGTGTGCCTGGCGTTGTGCAGGTGTGGTCTTGGATCCTGCAACAATGACCATCTCGTTGTCATGTCCGGACACATACTCGACAAGTGCATTCAGTTCGTCATCCGTGAAGCTGGGCTTCCTGGATGGGCCGGACTGTGTAGCCGTGTCTGGGGCATCAGCCTGTGCCGGACGAGCACTCTTCCTCTTCCGCTTGGAAGGTGGTGGTGATCCTGAGTGTCCTGCGCCGCTCTGGACACTAGGGGCAGGAGCCCTGGTGGACTCTGTATCAGGAGTGTGGGATTGCACACTCAGCATGGGAGTTGGTGCAGGCATTGGCTCTAGTGTGATGGTGTCAGGGGGAATGTCAGCAGCATGGACTAGGACCGACACTGTCCTGGCTGGGTGTGTGAGGGCTGGGGTGGATGGAGCCGCAGCTGCCCCTGCAGCCTCTCCGCCCTGCCTCCTTGGTGCAGCAGATGACCTCGCTGGCCCAGATGCACGTGGCATGGTGACATCAACGTGCACCAGCGCATGTGTCATAGGCCTGCTGACCTGGAAGTCAGCCATGGAGTCAGCAAGATCTGGTGCCACAATGGGCTGGTCCAACAAGGGCTGAGCATGGATGGTGTCAGCCACATCAGCCTCAACGGGAGGGGGGGGATTATGGGTGCCCTTGACTGGTCCTCCACACATGGGGGGACAGGCTCACCCTGCAAGTAACGACCACGTCCCCTACCGGATCCACCACGGCCACCACTTGTGGCTCTTCCACCTTTGCCACCCTTACGGAATCCTCGCCTCCCAGCCATGGCACTGATGTAAATGTGCGTATGGGAGTGGCTGTAAACTATTGTCCTTGGCAATTGGGGGTCAAAGGGGTTGGGTACCAGATGGTAATTGTACCCTAGTGCTCTTGCAAGGCTGATTGTAACCCCTGGGGAAAGATGACGGGTCACGCTACGCACAGGAGCCCCAAAAAAGGGAGATGACGTGCACGCAACCCCTCCTAGACCACGTGTGCAGAAAGAAAAACCTGCACTACGCTGTGGCACCCAGTAACACAAGAATGAACGTATGCGTGTCACACGCAGCCTAGAATGACCTCTGAAGGGGTAGGCTACACACGGGGCAAGCACAGATGTTAGATACGTGCGTGACTCACCGTCTGCCTGGTAAACGAGCGTGTAAAAGGAGCACGTTTGGTTGGCAACACCCACGCCAAAAGAAGATTTGTACGCTGTCTGAGGAGACAGGACAACAGTAGAAGGGAACACTGTTTGAGGGAACAGGCCCAGGTAAACCAGTAAAAGCGAAAAAAGAGAAAAAGCTGTCAGAGGTAACAGGGAATACGAACTTGAAACGCTGTGAAGTAAATCGCGTGTGAAACGACAAGAAGTACAGAATTCACCCACTCGCTCACCACGAAAAGCACGTACAAGGAAAACGTGTTCTACACATACCTTTTATACAGGGCCACACGTCCAGCGTCACTTACGCGGCGTGTACGCGCTAGGGCCATTTCCACCAATTACACGCTTTGTCACTTCTGCGTGTAGGGACATTTCCACCAATTACACGCTTTGTCACTTCTGCGTGTAGGGCCATTTCCACCAATTACACGCTTTGTCACTTCTGCGTGTAGGGCCATTTCCACCAATCACACGCAATTACATTCTGACGTGCAGTCTTTCCACGTGTGCTCTGTCATCACGTGCTGTGTGGGAAACACCCGTGCGGGTCACGTCACAGACGCGCTTACGCGCTGAGGGCCTTTCCTCAGTTTTCACGCTGACGTGCAGGATTTTCACATGCAAAATCACTCCGTACCAAGCTGGCCACGCCTACGCACACGGAATACCACGCTCCTGCCCGGAAGGCCGAACTACTGCCCCCCAGAGCCCCGAGCACGCTCCCACCTGCTGCTGCCTGACTGCCTGCTGCCCCTGCACTGCTGGGGGGTGGGGGTGATAGGGGACATGGGTGGGGGCCTGGTGGAGGGTGCCCCTGGTGGCTGGGGGGTGGGGGTGGTGGGAGACATGAGTGGGGGCCTGGTGGAGGGTGCCCCTGGTGGCTGGGGGGGTGGGGGAGGTGGTAGACATGAGTGGGGGCCTGGTGGAGGGTGCCTCTGCACTGCTGGGGTGTGGGGGTGGTGGGAGACATGAGTGGGGGCCTGGTGGAGGGTGCCCCTGGTGGCTGGGGGGTGGGGGTGGTGGGTGATATGAGTGGGGGCCTGGTGGAGGGTGCCCCTGGTGGCTGGGGGCTGGGGGTGGTGGGAGACATGAGTGGGGGCCTGGTGGAGGGTGCCCCTGCACTGCTGGGGGGTGGGGGTGATAGGGGACATGGGTGGGGGCCTGGTGGAGAGTGCCCCTGCACTGCTGGGGGGTGGGGGTGAGAGGGGACATGGGTGGGGGCCTGGTGGAGGGTGCCCCTGCACTGCTGGGGGGTGGGGGTGATAGGGGACATGGGTGGGGGCCTGGTGGAGGGTGCCCCTGGTGGCGGGGGGTGGGGGTGATAGGGGACATGAGTGGGGGCCTGGTGGAGGGTGCCCCTGGTGGCGGGGGGGTGGGGGTGATAGGGGACATGAGTGGGGGCCTGGTGGAGGGTGCCCCTGGTGGCTGGGGGGTGGGGGTGATAGGGGACATGGGTGGGGGCCTGGTGGAGGGTGCCCCTGGTGGCGGGGGGGTGGGGGTGATAGGGGACATGAGTGGGGGCCTGGTGGAGGGTGCCCCTGGTGGCGGGGGGGTGGGGGTGATAGGGGACATGAGTGGGGGCCTGGTGGAGGGTGCCCCTGGTGGCTGGGGGGTGGGGGTGGTGGGTGACATGAGTGGGGGCCTGGTGGAGGGTGCCCCTGGTGGCTGGGGGGTGGGGGTGGTGGGAGATATGAGTGGGGGCCTGGTGGAGGGTGCCCCTGCACTGCTGGGGTGTGGGGGTGGTGGGAGACATGAGTGGGGGCCTGGTGGAGGGTGCCCCTGGTGGCTGGGGTGTGGGGGTGGTGGGAGACATGGGTGGGGGCCTGGTGGAGGGTGACCCTGCACTGCTGGGGTGTGGGGGTGGTGGTAGACATGAGTGGGGGCCTGGTGGAGGGTGCCCCTGCACTGCTGGGGTGTGGGGGTGGTGGGAGACATGAGTGGGGGCCTGGTGGAGGGTGACCCTGCACTGCTGGGGTGTGGGGGTGGTGGGAGACATGAGTGGGGGCCTGGTGGAGGGTGACCCTGCACTGCTGGGGTGTGGGGGTGGTGGGAGACATGAGTGGGGGCCTGGTGGAGGGTGCCCCTGGTGGCTGGGGGGGTGGGGTGGTGGTAGACATGAGTGGGGGCCTGGTGGAGGGTGCCCCTGCACTGTTGGGGTGTGGGGGTGGTGGGAGACATGAGTGGGGGCCTGGTGGAGGGTGCCCCTGGTGGCTGGGGGGTGGGGGTGGTGGGTGACATGAGTGGGGGCCTGGTGGAGGGTGCCCCTGGTGGCTGGGGGGTGGGGGTGGTGGGAGACATGAGTGGGGGCCTGCTGGAGGGTGCCCCTGCACTGCTGGGGTGTGGGGGTGGTGGGAGACATGAGTGGGGGCCTGGTGGAGGGTGCCCCTGGTGGCTGGGGTGTGGGGGTGGTGGGAGACATGGGTGGGGGCCTGGTGGAGGCTGCCCCTGGTGGCTGGGGGGGTGGGGGTGGTGGTAGACATGAGTGGGGGCCTGGTGGAGGGTGCCCCTGCACTGCTGGGGTGTGGGGGTGGTGGGAGACATGAGTGGGGGCCTGGTGGAGGGTGCCCCTGGTGGCTGGGGGGTGGGGGTGGTGGGTGACATGAGTGGGGGCCTGGTGGAGGCTGCCCCTGCACTGCTGGGGTGTGGGGGTGGTTGTAGACATGAGTGGGGGCCTGGTGGAGGGTGACCCTGCACTGCTGGGGTGTGGGGGTGGTGGGAGACATGAGTGGGGGCCTGGTGGAGGGTGCCCCTGGTGGCTGGGGGGGTGGGGGTGGTGGTAGACATGAGTGGGGGCCTGGTGGAGGGTGCCCCTGCACTGCTGGGGTGTGGGGGTGGTGGGAGACATGAGTGGGGGCCTGGTGGAGGGTGCCCCTGGTGGCTGGGGGGTGGGGGTGGTGGGTGACATGAGTGGGGGCCTGGTGGAGGGTGCCCCTGGTGGCTGGGGGGTGGGGGTAGTGGGAGACATGAGTGGGGGCCTGGTGGAGCGTGCCCCTGCACTGCTGGGGGGTGGGGGTGATAGGGGACATGGGTGGGGGCCTGGTGGAGGGTGCCCCTGCACTGCTGGGGGGTGGGGGTGATAGGGGACATGGGTGGGGGCCTGGTGGAGGGTGCCCCTGCACTGCTGGGGGGTGGGGGTGATAGGGGACATGGGTGGGGGCCGGGTGGAGGGTGCCCCTGGTGGCGGGGGGGTGGGGGTGATAGGGGACATGAGTGGGGGCCTGGTGGAGGGTGCCCCTGGTGGCGGGGGGGTGGGGGAGATAGGGGACATGAGTGGGGGCCTGGTGGAGGGTGCCCCTGGTGGCTGGGGGGTGGGGGTGATAGGGGACATGGGTGGGGGCCTGGTGGAGGGTGCCCCTGGTGGCGGGGGGGTGGGGGTGATAGGGGACATGAGTGGGGGCCTGGTGGACGGTGCCCCTGGTGGTGGGGGGGTGGGGGAGATAGGGGACATGAGTGGGGGCCTGGTGGAGGGTGCCCCTGGTGGCTGGGGGGTGGGGGTGATAGGGGACATGGGTGGGGGCCTGGTGGAGGGTGCCCCTGGTGGCGGGGGGGTGGGGGTGATAGGGGACATGAGTGGGGGCCTGGTGGAGGGTGCCCCTGGTGGCTGGGGGGTGGGGGTGATAGGGGACATGGGTGCGGGCCTGGTGGAGGGTGCCCCTGGTGGCGGGGGGGTGGGGGTGATAGGGGACATGGGTGGGGGCCTGGTGGAGGGTGCCCCTGGTGGCGGGGGGGTGGGGGTGATAGGGGACATGGGTGGGGGCCTGGTGGAGGGTGCCCCTGCACTGCTGGGGGGTGGGGGTGATAGGGGACATGGGTGGGGGCCTGGTGGAGGGTGCCCCTGGTGGCTGGGGGGTGGGGGTGGTGGTAGACATGAGTGGGGGGCTGGTGGAGGGTGCCCCTGCACTGCTGGGGGGTGGGGGTGATAGGGGACATGGGTGGGGGCCTGGTGGAGGGTGCCCCTGGTGGCTGGGGGGTGGGGGTGGTGGGAGACATGAGTGGGGGCCTGGTGGAGGGTGCCCCTGCACTGCTGGGGGGTGGGGGTGTTGGGAGACATGGGTGGGGGCCTGGTGGAGGGTGGTGGGAGACATGAGTGGGGGCCTGGTGGAGGGTGCCCCTGCACTGCTGGGGGGTGGGGGTGTTGGGAGACATGGGTGGGGGCCTGGTGGAGGGTGCCCCTGGTGGCTGGGGGGTGGGGGTGATAGGGGACATGGGTGGGGGCCTGGTGGAGGGTGCCCCTGCACTGCTGGGGGGTGGGGGTGCAGGGGGACATGAGCAGGTGTACAGGGTAGTCCCCTGTTTTGTGGGCTGCCTGCAGGGGCCGTGGAGGGTGTACAGGGAACACCTGTGAGGACCCACCCATCCTAATTGCGTGTGATAATTCCCGCACACCCCTGTAATACACGTACCTGGCCAAATCGCGTGTGATAATTCCCGCGCACCCCTGTAATACACGTACCTGGCCAAATCGCGTGTGATAATTCCCGCACACCCCTGTAATACAGGTACCTGGCCAAATCGCGTGTGATAATTCCCGCGCACCCCTGTAATACACGTACCTGGCCAAATCGCATGTGAGAATTCCCGCGCACCCCTGTAATACACGTACCCAGCCGAATCGCGTGTAGAACTTCCCGCACACCCCTGTAATACACGTACATTGGCCAATCGCGTGTAGAACTTCCCACGCACCCCTGTAATACACGTAGCAAGCCAAATCGCGTGTGATAATTCCCGCGCACCCCTGTAATTCACGTACCCTGGCCAATCGCGTGTAGAACTTCCCACGCACCCCTGTAATACACGTACCAGGCCAAATCGCGTGTGATTATTCCCGCGCACCCCTGTAATACACGTACCCAGCCGAATCACGTGTACAACTTCACGCACACCCCTGTAATACACGTACCTGGCCAAATCGCATGTGAGAATTCCTGCGCAACCCTGTAATACACGTACCCTGGCCAATCGCGTGTAGAACTTCCCACGCACCCCTGTAATACACGTACCAGGCCAAATCGCGTGTGATAATTCCCGCGCACCCCTGTAATACACGTACCTGGCCAAATCGCATGTGAGAATTACCGCGCACCCCTGTAATACACTTACCCAGCCGAATCGCGTGTAGAACTTCCCGCACACCCCTGTAATACACGTACCCTGCCCAACCGCGTGTAGTACTTCCCGCGTACCCCTGTAGTACACGTACCCTGGCTAATCGCGTGTATGACTTCACGCGTACCCCTGATATGCACGTTACCCGCTTTGCGTTCCTTGTTTGGCAGCCCTGTAGACTGGTCCAGGGTTAGCGCAGCCCTTTGCGATGATTTAGCGATTTTGATGGCTTTTCCTTGCGCGAGGGCGTTCTTGGGGGCGTTACTGGCGCTGCTGCAGGGTCGCTGCGATACTCTGCGCCACGGCTGGTTTGGGAGCCTGAAATCCATGAATACGCTGTGCGCGGAAATCGGTTTTAGCGCACGTGCCTGGCGCAGGCAATCGCACGCGGACACTCTGCGCCAGCCGCTTGCGACACTTTTCTGCGAAATTCTATGAATTACCCTGTATGTGCGTTAGAGCTACCATTTTTTGCTAGGAACTAGTAGTACTATCAGTGCACTGTACTGGTTCTTCTCATTGTTTTTAATGTTAAGCTATTGTAACATTTATAGTTATGTTCATTTGCTGATCT
Source organism: Ambystoma mexicanum (assembly GCF_040938575.1). Taxonomy (NCBI): domain Eukaryota; kingdom Metazoa; phylum Chordata; class Amphibia; order Caudata; family Ambystomatidae; genus Ambystoma; species Ambystoma mexicanum. Next base: position 468,966,288 of record NC_090923.1, read on the forward strand.
TGTTCCTTCTCTAATTTTCTGTTTGCGTTGCCATGTTATTATTTAGTGTTATGTATTGTGGTAAGGGGAGAAGATATGTTGTAACTTGTTAGCTGGCGTGTGTGGAATGTTGTCCCATGTTCATGGATCAACATTCCACACGGGCCCGTTTGTTTGCCTGGTCTGCGCCTTGGTGCAGTGATCCTGCTCGGGGTTCAGAATAAAGGAGTTTACGTTTCATACTGTGTGCCTTTGATTATTTCATATTTCATGACTTGATTAACTTTTTGTGTGTTCGATGGTAAATGTGCAGTTAGTTTGTTCTTTGATGCAGTTTCCAGAGATTGCGTCCAATCCCATAGTTTGAGTTTCTGCTTTACTTTGGACAGGTTGAGCTCCAACTCTTCTTCTGAGATTCAGATTACATCTAGGAGGGTTTTATTCTTAGTTGCCCAGTCAGTTAGCATCTTTTTTTTGCCTCCATCCATTTCCTTTGTGATGGTTTCAAGTATTTTTGGGTGAGGGGCTCGTTGTACCTTCCAATAAAACAACAAGCTGTACCTGTCAATGTTTGCCTTTAGTGAGACCAGACTTAATTGTCTTCTTATACAGGCTATTGACGTGGAAGTTAGTAGTTTCAAAACTTTGCGCCAGAAGAGGCCTTCTAATTTGTTCCAAATTTTCCCAGGAATATCCGGCATCACTTCCACTCCATAAGAGATGTCCAGGGTTACCTTCGCTTTGTAAAAGTTGAGTGCAGGAATGAGAGAGAAACGCCCACATTCTTTGTCGATTGCCATTGTTTGTGAGGCTAGGATCTTCATCTTGGCATATAATATCATCTGCATCAGAGTTTCTACTGGGCTCCTGCTGATTGTAATTCCCAGATATTTGTAGTTTGGTACTATCTCAAGGCTCTCTCCCTCTAGTTGACAATGGTGTTTTTGTGTTTTGTTTGGTATTTTCTCCAAGATCAGAATTTTTGTTTTCTCTGTGTTAATTTCCAGATCATTGTTCTTTAAGTACAGTGAGAGGTTATGCAACTGACATTGGGGCCCTATTTCGGTTTGGTCGAGCAGGATGATATCATCCACATATAGGAGGCGTGCAATCTTTTCTTCTCCTATGGTTGGTCCGGAGGATCTTGTAGTGTCTTCTAGGTCTACAATATCTCCCATGTAGGCGTTGTAAACTGCCGGCGCTAGCGGGCACCCCTGCTTGTGGTCTTTATCAACTTCGAGAGTTGTCCTGCTACATTCAGCCTCACTCTCATGGATGTCCCGGAATAAAGAGATTTGATAGGATCTATTAATGGTTTTGTGCAGTTCCATTTTGTCAGCTTTGCCCATAGTTTGTCTCGTTTCACCAGCTCAAAAGCCTGTACCAAATCTATAATGGCAACATAAACTCTTGGTCGACCTGCCAGAATCTTGGCTTTTAGTGCACTTATCAGCATTATGTTTGCTGTTGTGCCAAGGTCTTTGACGAATCCAGATTGGAATGGGTGTACACAGCCAGCCACTTTGGACCATATTAGAAATGTGTCTAAAAGTAGAGACGCAAATAGCATGCTGATTACATCCAGCAAAGCTATGGGCCGGTAGTTTCTGATGTTGCTCTTTTCTCCTTTTTTGAAGATTGAGACTATGTTTGTTGTTTTCCAGGAGCCTGGTAGAAATGAGCTCAGGCGATTCTTTCCGGTGTAGTTTCAGTTGCACGTTTGTGATCCCATCCGGTCCTGAAGTTCTTGAGCTATTCAAACCAATTATTTTCCTCAAAATCAGATCTTTATCGTGGTCAATATCCCATATGTTGGCCTCGGATTTCTGGACAGCATCGACGTGTGCGGGTGTCTGGTGGAAAAGGTCAGCAAAGTGGGTCATCCATTTGTGTTCGCTCACATTATTTTGCAGAGTGTCGTTTGTGGACTTCGACATTGATTTTATTAGTGTCCAGAAGTCTTTTGGTTTTCTGCTGCAGACTGCACGAAGCATCGATTCAAAGTCTTTTTGATAAAGTGTTCTGCGATACCCCACTTGCCATGTTTTGTAAGACCTAGTTGTTTTTAGTGTGAGTTCTTGATTAGCCACCGTCGGATGTGAGAAGAGAAGAACTAAGAGAAGAAAAGTAGTGCGCTTTAGCAGCAAAGATCGAAGCATTATATGAAGAATGAAGTGCTGACAAGAAGGAAAGATGGGAGGGAGAGCAGGTCTTTTACCCAAAGGCATTCCACTTTCCATAAAGCAGAGCAGAGGGAATGGAGACTAGGAGTTATTCAAGGTTGAGATGGTTTGTGAGAATAGCAACACAGTACAGAGGGGTAGAGAAGGTTGAGAGTAGTGGAAAAAGGTGTTTGGGAAACTGGTAGAGGTAGTGTCAATTTTAAGTGTGGAAAAAGTAGAGAGAAAGAGAGGGAAGAAGAAAGAAGAGAGAAAGCAAGCAGAGAAAAACAAGTGAATGTCACAACAGCTTATTTTACGAGCTTATTTTGTTTCATGGTGCATGTGCATTGATAATGTTTATTTATTTTATTTATTGTGCATTTGTTTTGGCACTTATACAAAAAGTAAATTGTGTTTCAAAGCGCCCACAGGGCAACAGGGAGGGAACATGTGATTGTGAACAATATATACACTGGAGGATAGAGACGAACCTACTAGGCATTGTGATTATTCAAAATGTGCAAGTGCAGAGAGATAAGTGGGAAAGAGGGAGTGGGGGTAAGTGCTGGAGTGTCCGTGCTTGTGGGTGACCAGCAGATGTAAGTGTCAAGTATAATAAGTGCTAGGAAGCGTTGAGCTGTGTAAAACCCGCAGAGCGCGGAACACAACCAGGACCAACCACCTAAACCAGACATACACCAACCACCACGGACCCCTGGTCCAGCCTACTGCACAGCGCAGTACACCTACCACTACTCCATGACCCCAGGTCCAGCCAGCGGCGCGAACGCAGGACACCACACTACTCACCATGGACCCCTGATCCTGCCACCAGCAAAACAGCAGGGCCCTTCAACAAGATGGGACTTACCCTATGGCCCCACCTTGCAGTTTGCTATTGGAACCCCTAATAGAGGCACACCACAACAATAGCACACAACCTTACACACACACATTAAAGATACACCATATGCATACCTGCTAAAGATACATTGACCTGCATGTGCACATTCGCTGCCACTGAAGATCAGAGATAGTATAACTGAACTATAGCACCAGAACTGTTACCAAGTACCATTAAAATCATTGCCCGTTAAAATATCAATCACCCGCGGGCACCACCACCCACGAGTCCATCCAAACCCAAAGTGGAACCCAACCTGTAAAAAAACATTGTTAGACTTTTAGCACATAAATCAAGACACCACAAGTGATCATACCATGTGAGTACCCCCACCCACAAGTCCAATCCCTCATGGTTCAGTCCACCTGCAAGAAAAACACATTGCACTTAGGCATATAAATGCAACACGCAAAAACCAAACACTATACAACCTCATACTCCCCTGAGACTTGCATTCAACAATCATAAACCCCTAACGCACACCCATATACGCTCATACACAACATTCAGCGCGCACATACACACTCACTCACAGGGACCCATGGTACACACACACACACTAAAACCCAAAAATACAACCGGCAACAATGCATATAAATCTCACTAATGTAAAACTTTCTTCATGAACAGGAAGGTCCTCCACCTCGCAACAGACCGCAGTGCTGCTAAACTCAATTGCTCCCAGGCCCGCGCAGCGTCACAACTCCGGAGCCACAAATCCTCTTCAGTGCGTGTCTCCAACACGATATTACAACCAGAAGGCCACGTACTCGTAAGACAGCAGAGTTCTTTCTTGCGTTCCAGCAAATCACGCTGGAACGCATAAGACAATGGAGGAAACGTAACCTCTGATGCGCACACAAACCATTGGTGGAGATCACATCTGCGTTCCAGCTCCCCGTGCTGGAACGCATGACACGTGGAACGCCACGTCATCATTCGCATCGAGTCACTAACGAAGCAACATCTCCCCCGAAAGTGAACGAAGACATATACTCCATGTCCGGCAGCACCGGGAAACTGCATTCCGTACTCCCTCCTCCACAGCAACAAACACGGAATGTCGAAGTCACCAGAGGGCACTGCCACTTGTGCCCCAAAACGCCCCTTAACCTCAGCACCATTCCTCTTGCCACCGATCGCGGTGCGGACACTTGCTTTCGCTGCATCTCCATCCAGCATGCAAAAGATTTCGAACTGGTGCTGCACACAGAACGGAGCCAGCTCACACCACTGCCCGCCCAGAGAGCTGTGAAAATGAAGTACAAATGCACCTCTAGGACTCCGCACACAGACCAGTGTGCCGCCAGACCACACAGCAGCACCCTCTGCTCCAGGACACTGCCTCATAGCCATAGCACACGCCGTCTTGAGTGCCGAAAGGCTACTATGATCAGCACCGCCCGGCCTGCTGACCAACTCCAAAATGCACACAGGCGCCCAAGACAGCGCCGCACACCGATTTGTGCACCGAGAGCCTCCAAAGTACTCCGCACACCGACACGTGTGTCGAACAGATTCCAAGCACCAGCAGGGGATCTGCCAAGCACAAGCTCAACCCGGCCAGCTTGGTCCTGATGGCAGACACCCCCCAGTTTACCTCACACCAACTAGTGTGCAAGACAGGCTCCCTTGTTCAGCACCACCCGGCCTGCTGAAGAACCTGCACAGTCCAGACCAAAACAACACTGGACATCAACCCGCTGAAAACTTGGCACTGGACATGAAAACACAGGAGGGCAATGTTTCCTGGCTTCAGACTGTCCCCTCCTCGACAGCATCCCATCCTCGTCATCAGTGTAATAACTTGGAAGCTGATGAACACCCGGACCAGCAGGTAAATTATTAAGTAGATTTATTGTAGTTCAATGCCAGGGACAAAACATTGAAATGTCCTTTCCAAGTCAGCATACCTCCAACTGCCGAGCATAGAATCCCCCTTCAGATAACAACACACCAACACTCCACTCACACTGACATCACTACATTCCATTCAGCAGTGATGTCATCCACTCAGCTAGAAAGACACATTACAACAAGCTGCAATAAGTAGGTAGGTGCAGGCCTTCAGTGACGTAGGGCAGTGGATGCTGAGCCAAGTGCTGTTTGTAGGCAGAGGCTGAGACGATTGGGTGTGGAAAGTCAGGGCACCGAAGGACACATAAGGGCCCTGGTCACCAATAGCAGCGAGTGTGATTAGCAGAGGAGGGAAGAAGGGAAGGAGGAAGTTAAAAGGAAAGTCTTGAGGAGCTTCCAGAATTTAAGGAGTTGCAGCTGAAGATGAAGGGAGAGGATGTTCCATAAGAGGAAGTCATCTTAAGCAAGAGATCAGCCTTCGGCCCCCTGTTTAGCGAAACGCTTTACACACAGTCAGTTGGCACCAGAGGAACGTAGAGTATGTAGTAAGAGCAAGTTGCACATAGCATGGTCCCCAGCCCCAGAAAGCTTTGCGGATGATGCAAAGGGATTTTAATTTAATCTGTGCAGCAACCAGGAGCCAGTGATGATTTTTTTGGGGCAGGAGAGATGCAGTCGCTAGGCTAGAGGCCAAGGATAAGTCTTGCTGCCTTATTCTGGATTAGCTGGAGGGTTCGTAGAGAGGAAGATGGTAGATTCAAGAGAAGGCAAATACAGTAGTCAAGCCTAGAGAGAACCAGGGCTTGGGTAACATGAAGCTTCTGGGGGAAAGTGAGAAAAGGGGGAATTCCTTTGGGAAGGAAGAGTTGAAACTGGGACTTCTTGGCAATGTCCTGAATGTGAGGGAGGAAGGAGAGAGAGAGGAGTCGAAGGTGATTCCAAGATTTCTGGCTTCAGATGAAGGTGAAGGGGGAGAGCCCATAGAGGATGGCCAGAGTGAGGGGAAGAAAGATGGAGCAGGGGTCCCACACTTTTTTGTTGCATTATGTTGCAAGTAAAGAATATAATAATGAGAGTCCCAAAAAATAATAAGCATCTGCTCTGTGATACACAGAGTCCCTTTCATTGGTTAATGGAACTTAACTAAAGGCACAGTTTCACAGGCTCCATCTTACACCAGGAGGGCATGACTGACAACTTTATTGTTTACTTGTATGCGCGTATGTCAGCTATGTAATAATGTTTATATGCTCAGTGGTTTCTTTGCTTGTGAGAACCGCGAGCAGTGGCATAATTAATCACTATATTATATTATTGGGAGCACAGTGTTATGTTTATTAAGCTGCAGCATATAATGATGTCTGCATCATATTAGTGCGGAATATGTTGGCTTTGAGATCAGTGTTTTGCCAGATAGTGTAATTGGTTCTATTAAGATTTAAAAAGTAGCAGCACTGTTGGGCCTGTTGTGTGTATTGCTTTTGATAAAGCAACTTGTGCTATTTCTGGTCAATGTATGACACTGAACAAGCCTTTCCAAAGTAGAAAGGCTGTGTATGTAAAGCACTATTTCAGAACGTTTTGAAAGTAAAAGACATATGTATTATCACACCACTGTACATTCTATCAACCTTTTCCATTTATAATCCATTGTGTGTCAAAATAAGATAGTTTACAGAAAGAAAGCAGCAGCAAATAAACTGTATTCATAGTGTAGAGGAGCAGCCGAATGCCTCTACAGGAAGTCCCGCACCCTTACGCCTGTATGCTGGAAGCATGAAATTGTGACATGCTTGACACCAGCGGTTGTGACTATTCCACAGAGAATCTTCGAGCAAAGATACCCACTGAGAAAACCATATATGATGCATCCTCGAAGACATGACAATCTCTTAGAAGAAAGCCCTGAAGGAATATGAGAATGAGTGAAAAAGAAGCTGGTGATGCCACAAAAGACGAGCGTGACACACTAAGAAGATCACCTGTAGAAGAAGACGTATGGACCTTATAAAAACTGATGACGAAATAAGGAATCAAATGAACGTTCCTAGGCGAAAAGAAGATTTCGTGGGTGAAGAGCCCTGCAGAAAATGCAAGTCACTCGATAACTGTACAGATGCAAAAACGCAAGTAGATTAAGTGATCATAGAAGCTAGCTATAAGTAGTGAATAGACTGCAGGTGAAGCCGCCATTATATAGAAGCTGGACATCGGTGTCACATATTTAGTAAGTTGAGACCCACGGAAAAAGAAGGAATGAGAGCTGCGTGTCACAGTAAAGAATTAGCTGAAGATCGCGGACTCGAATGATGAAGCTGCTTGGCCTGGTATCAACGCGGGAGCAAGATAAGGCCGGTTACCTTTCTCAAAGGACTTTGGTGGAATAATGCGGTCTCATTTTAACATGTACTCTGCGTGCTCTGTGATATCGTCATGTATCTGGTCATACTCCAGATGAGCATTCCCCACACTCTCCCATCGTTCAAGCACAGCCCGTCTCAACATTTGTTGTTCGGGATCTTCTGCTCCTTCTTTCAACCATTCCTCTTTTCCAAATCCTGCAATGATGCTTTCTTCTGTCTCTTCTATTTCACACTGATCCACTCCTTCAGCCCACGGTAACCGAGAACAACAATCAGCAATGGTGTTCACTTTTCCTGGTGTATATACAACTCTGGCATTATATTGCATGATCTGTAACATCCATCTGCGGATTCTCTGACACTAGGTGTGGGTTCTTGGAATTCATTATGTGGATGAGAGATTTGTGATGTGTCATTATTATCACTGGCAGGCCCCACCTAAGTGTCCTGAAATGTTCCAGTGCCCATTTCACACCTAGAGCTTCCTTTTCAATGGTGAAAAAATTGAACTCTGCCTCCTTTAGCACTCGGGAGGCAAAGGCAATGGTAACTTCTCTACCTTGAATTTGTTCAATTACTTCTCCCAGGCCTACATTACTGGCATCTACTGTGCTTATACTGGTAGCTACAGTATTGAACATTGTAAGAGTTAGTGCTTGGTGCTGACATCACTCTTTATCATCTCCCACTCCTTTTGGCACTGTTCACCCCACTCAAATTGTACACATTTCTTAATGAGTGCCGTCATGTAATGTGTTTTCTCTGTGAAGCATACAACAAACTTTGAGTAATATTCAGCCAACCCAAGGAAAGACCTGAGTTGATCCTTGTTGAAGGGGACAGGCATGGTTGTCATCATTTCCACAAGTTCCTTCTTTGGGTTTATCACTCCACTATTTATTACATGTCCTAGGTACGTCACTTCTTACACCTTAATGTTACACTTCTCTATCTTCAGCATAAGTCCTTTTTCCCTAATTACCTGCAGGACACCTAAAAACCTTGCATTATGCTCCTCTTCAGTGTGTGTCGCTATCAAGATGTCATCTTGAAAGAAGTATACCCCTTCCAGACCTCCGAACAATTGCTGCATGAGCCTTTGAAAAACTGCAACCAATGATGTTAAACCAAACAGCATGTGTTTGTACCTATATGCACCCAAAGGAGTCACAAAAGACGTTAAATGTTTTGACTCTTCATCTAGCACTACCTGGTGATAAGTGGACGACAAATCAAACGTCCTGAAATATTTGGCAGGCTTCATTGTCATTAAGAGTTCATTGATGTTTGTTAGAGGGAGTCAATCAATCCGGATGTTATTATTGAGGTCTCTAAGGTCTATTCACGTGTGTATCGAACCGTCTCCCTTCCGCACAATAACAATAGGAGATAACCAATCTGGGGACACAATTGGTTCAATGATGTCTTCTCTGCAGAGCCTCTTCAATTCATTCTGAAGTGCACCTTTGGTGCCACAGGAAGTTCCTCACATTGTGTACTATTGGTTTTGATCCTCTTCTTAGCACTTTGCAGTGTTTAAATCCTTGGAGTTTTCCCACAGTGTCATTGAACACTTGTGGAAACTGATCAACCAGACTCTCCTTGGATGAAAGAACTTGCGCTGTGACACTCAATATTGGTTTCTCTTCTCCTGGCAGGATGCTCATTCACAGCGCAGCCTGTTCATCCCATCCTAACACTGATGATCATTTCTGAGCTACAAATAACTTGCAATAAGGTTCTCTTTCTCCAAATTTAAGGTGTGCTCACTTAAATCCAAATATCTTGATGGGGCTTTAGCCATAACTAGTTGCTCTCACATTTGAGTATTTCTATTTTGGATGGAACAACCCAACCTATTCTGAAACATAAGGGCGTCCACAATTGTGTAAGATGATCCCATGTATATTATCACTTCAAGTGGTACCTTATTCACTTCACTCTTTCCCAAGGTTCTCTTTTTTCCACGTGCATTAAGCAATAGGATGCATATTGGATCCTTCAAGGATCAATGATAGTGAGAAGACTGCTGGGTCCCCCTATTTCTTCCAGTGCTCTTATGGTGCGACGTCCCTTAGGTCTGGGATTTTTGCAAACTCTCCCAAAATGCATTAACATACCACATTTGTAACACTCACCAGTGACAGCTGGACACTCCCTTTCAATATTCCGGTACCTATGCGCCCACCCTTGGAGCACCTCGACTGGAGACGTTCGCTCTTCTCAGATCTGTCATTAGCATTTACTAAACGCAATGTTGCAGCTGCTGTGTATTTCTTCACGAGGGCAATGGTCGCATCATCGTTGTCATCCTTATATTCTTCTATTCTTTTAATGGAAGCACCTTCCTCTTGTTGTACAACCTTCATGCCCTTCTTTCCAAATTTGAGTGTTCTAGCCAGATAAATTGCCTGATCTAATGTCGGATTTTTAGTTTGCCAGAGTCTCTTCTGGATCTGTTGGTCTGAGGTGTGTAGTACTAGTTGATCTCTAATGTATTCATCTAGCACTCCATTGAACTTGCAAGAAGCAATGAGGCCCCTAAGTGTTGCTATATAATTATCCACAGATTCTCCTTTATTTTTTTCGTTGAAAAAATTCAATCTCTCCAGGACAATATTTGTTTTGTTCCCAAAGTGCTTCTCTAGTTTTGCCAATGACGTTTCATATTTTCAAGCGGCTCCTGAGTCCCCTCCCCTATTTTAGGAAAGGTGTGAAAAATCCTCAAAGCTTCAGCACCAACAGAATTCAGTAGAAATGTTTCTTTCAAGTCATCGTTAAACTTAGCTCCGCCTAAAGCATGCAGGTATACTTGATAATAGTTCACCCATTGTTCCCAAGGTATGGAAGGTTGGGAAGGCCAGGAATGCAAATGGGGCAGGAGTGTTTTGCATGTTCTGGTCTTAGTTTGATTATTGTATGTTCAATATGCGCAGTGAATGTTCGCAATCTCTCCCTTTGCGCCTTAAGCAGTTGGGTCCTCTGAATGATTCTCTCTTGGAAAGTCACTGTCCTTCAAGGAGGGAAAAATAAAATCTTGCTCTGATGCAAAAATATATTTTTTTTGTTTGTTTGTATTTATTACTATTTTGTTCTACTACTCCTTGGTGTGGATAACATTGTTGTGTTGTGGGCTCATTATTGTTCTCAGCCATGGGGAGCGTTCCTTCCTCTTTATTTCTTTCACTCACTCTGTCTTCTCTAGCAGGCACAACGATGCTCCACAAAGAAGTGTTGCCACCGTACCCGTGTCAACAATGGGACCGGTGCACATCAGCGGGTCTTTTCTTCTAACCCTTCCGATCAGCTGTGCTTGCGCTGATTTCAGTGGCGCTGGTCGCGCGCACCTATTTATTTTTGTATTTGGAGGGGGTAGCGGTGCTCTCTGGCCCTCCTTTTGTTGTCACTATGGTGGTTGGGATGCAGGGGACTTTCCTCCTGTGATGGCCAGTATTCTCCCTTCACTCACCGGCGTTGAAGTTGTAGGTGCTCGTAGAGCTGTAGAGCTGCTCACCTTCTCTGGGGTCTCCTCTGCGCTCTGGACAGCGCCTCTTCACCAATTTGATATAAATAGATGGACACTTTGTGAGCTGGTAAAAGTGTGTTTATTGGTACAGAGGAGACCCTTGGGACACACATGTGCCCTGCTCACCCACGTCCAGTTCCTCAACTGCTATCTCAAGTGCTCTAGAACTGGTGTTCTAGAATACTTGATGTCAGCTCAATTTAACATAACGGGAGTGGGTGAAAAAGTCACTAACTAGAAACGATGCTCTTGGTGTGAATAAATATCCTGCACACAGGAACATTCCCACTTCTAATGTTAAGAAATGCTATCACTGTGGGAATACTTCCCATTTTGCCAATTGTTTGGAATGTCCAGGTCATAAGGTAAGGTGTGGAAAATGTGGCAGAAGAGGACATTTTTCTAAGTACTGTCATAACTTTCAACAGAGAGGTGTTAGAGAAATGTCCGATCTGGGAGAATATGAGGTGGTTGAATATGATCACTCAGAAGAAGAAGAAATTGCTGGTCAGTCAGTGAGGTTGGCCCTGCAAGAAGTATAGACAGGAAACCTCATGGAGTGGTTGGTGTTTGATTGCGCATGTTGACTGACTCGGGATCAGATCGGATTATACAATCATAACAGAGTAATGTGGCAGAATTTATTTTTTCAAACTAGCCTGATGCCACCAAATATTATGGCAAGTGTGTATGGGGGTGCCCATATTGGAATTATTGGATGTTTTGTGCTGTGCTGGAGTGGCGAGACAGACAGACTAAAGCAATGGTCTATGTGTCTAAAGAAAGGAGGGTGCTTACCCGGCCTATGTCTGAAATCAGATAGTAACATAGTGATTAATCCTAAGGTTCTAGGATGTATAGCGACTGTAATGCACAGGAGTTGTGAGAAACCTGAGGATAGATTTGGTGAAGTCTTCAGTGAGTGTCTTGGCTGTCTAAGAGGCTATGTCGAAAAGATAGTATTGAAGGATGGGATGAACCCTGTGGTGTCGAAGCGCAGATGTGTACCGTTGGCATTAAGGAATGACGTTTCAAAGGAAATCAAAAGACTTGTACGTGATAATATAAGTGAACCTGTGGTAGCTTCTGAGTGGTCTGCACCTGTGGTGGTAGTGTAGAGGTTTGATTGTTTGTAGACCTTGAAGCCCTTGACAAATGTGTAGTGGTGGATCAGTTTACACTACCAAATATTGGGGAATTGCTAGGAGTAATAGCTGGAGCAAAGATTATTTCCACTATCGACCTAGCCTCAGCATATCACCAGTTAATCCTACACCCGAGTCACATGATCTTAACACTTTCATCAAACATGATGGTACTTTTAGATTTAGGAGAATACCTTTTGGCGTTGTGTCCACTGGAGTATTCTTTCAGAGATTAATGAACTCCATTTTGTCAGGAATAAAGGTAATTGTGTTCTATCAAGATGACATTTTGGTCACAGGCATTGATGGGGTAGTTTATGATATCAAGTTAGGTATTGTGCTGAGGAAGTTGCAAGAAGCAGGTCTAACATTACAAAAAGACAAATGTAAATTCAGGGTATTGGAAATAGATTATTTGTGACACAGACTAACTGGAGAAGGGGTATGTCCCAAAGAAAGCTTTGTCAAGGTGATTCAAGAGGTAGAAGCACCCAAGGATAAGCAATGAGTGCTTTCCTTCCTTGGTGTTGTGTAGTATTATGCAAAGTTTATACATTATTTTTCAGATTGTTGTGGTAAAATCAGAGCAATATGCAAAATGGATGTGGCATTTGAGTGGACAGACACTTGTGAAAAGGAGTTTAAATCAAAGAGGTGATTTCAAAGACACCCACACTGGCATGTTTGGACACTGGCAAGGAAGTGTGCATTATGGCTGATGCCAGTGCCGCAGGTTTGTGTGCTGTGTTGTTTCAGAGAGATAGTGGTATTGACATTCCAACATGCCTGGGCAACTAGATACACATCTTACCATGACCTGGAGCATGCGGCTGTCCAAAGGATGCGGTACTTAAAAGATGCTGCACTTAACCATACACAGGTGTTCACCCCTATGTATTTTTTACACTAAAGTTAAAACAAACCTAACACACCTCCCTTCTTTAATAAAACTTTGCTGTGTAACAGCAAATGTTCTGCACCACTCTCCTCACCATCTGACCAACTGTTGAGGCCTTTTGTCTTTGTAATGCACACCACGCTACAGGTGTGGCCTCATAGCAACCAACAATGCCTTATATGTGTTGGGCTCACACAAACCTATTGTCTCAGACATGTTGTGCCAGACTCTGCTCTGCAAACGAAGCAGCAGAACTCTCCTACACTGGATCCCAGTATGGCATTACCCAGCATTATCGGTGTACCAGTGTTTTGCTATACTGTGATATTTGTATTTCGTGCGCCATTCATCAATTGCGCACTGTTTTTTCTGTATTTCACATACATGTCATTTGTTCATCACCCCCTTGTTTCTTATAAGGGTCAATACATGTTTTTCCTGTATTCCAATCCGGCTAATTGAACTGGACAACAAAAACAAGTTCATGTACTATGTACATAGTCTATGTTATAAACGTGAGTCCTACCCTACAAATTAAATCATCAAGATTATTTTTATACACTAATAAATATTGGGGCAAAACACCAGTGGTTGCCGACAATCTCACCAAGAGCAATATCCTTTTTTAGTCTGGGCAACTTGATGTATGTGTTTTGTTCTTAGTCACCCTGATCCCTTTATTATATAGTTCTAAGCCTACCGGCAGATGGGGCAGAGCCAGGAGCTCTTTCTTATTCTAACTCTTATATTGAACACTCAGGTTTTGGAGCTGGACATCAAAAACCTGTGCTTTTTAAAATAAGTCTTTGTAGAGACTTTTCACAAAGAAATGCTGTATTGAGGTCTGTTTCAGCCGAAAAGCCTGAGAAGGTTTGCGGGTTTTGTCATCACACAGTCTATAACTCACAGGCACAGAAAGTGTATACAGCAGAGAAAGTGAATGATGGAAGATAGAATGCTTGGAAAGCACTATATTTATATGTGCATGTGGAAGATCATTTCAAGCTAAGTGAAGCTCAAACGATGTGTACATATTGGGCCTCATTACGACCCTGGCGCAAAGTGGTTAATGGTGCCGTAAAAGGCTGCGGCGCCGTTAACCACTTAGCTCCTTACTACGAGGTCCCTTTGCGGGACCAGACCTGAACGGCTGGTCTAGACCAGCCGTTAAAGTAGGCATCCGCAAAGGGACTCTCGAGGTAAGTACGGTACCGTACTTACCACCTTCCCCAGTCCCATTGAGCCCTATGGGGCAAAAATGGGAATGGGGAAGGGCCAATGTTCAATGGGGAATTACCTCCCCGTCAACCTTGGAATGGGGTGGTAATTCCCCATTGAACATTTGCGGACACGTTACGATACCGGCACCAACCATGGTGCTAATAGCGCCATGGTTTAGCGCCAGTATCGTAATGAGGGCCATTGTGACAGTAGCTTCAAAAAATAACCTATGCCCCCTGGAAGCATTTAAAATGATCTAGAAGTCTGTGCTATTCACGTAGATCTTCAAACCACAATATGTTTGAAGCGTGGAAGTGAGGGGGGTTTGAGCGCCTGCCAGTAAGATTTCAAGAGCCGCCAGCAAGAGGTATTATAACACAAGTACACACACGAGAGGTCATAGGGGTAGAATAAACAGAGGTAGAGGAACTAGAAGAAATCACTAGGTTAAAGACCAGATCAGGCAGAAAAGCACAAGAAATCTCAGGCAAGAAGAAAATACCCAGACATAGGATTTAGTTCTAAATCGATCAACTCGTGAAATCACACCTTAAGAGGGAACTGTCCTCAATAAAGGTCGATCTATTGCACCTTACAATAATATTGATTTTACCAATTTACACATTAACACATATAAATGTATATGCAAACTAAAACTTAGAAGTACTTTCACAATAAAGTACCTATAGCAAAAGCAGTAAGGGATGAAGTAAGCATCAGCTCATTAACCATACACGAAAATACAAGACATATTTTCTTTCTACAGGAGGAGGCGGAAAAATCCAATTTGGAGTTATAATAAGAACTTCAATTCAATCTGATAATTTAATGACACAACATCTCAAATTATCCTCCAAATCTGTACCATAATTGCCACCGGAAAATTTTATAAATGTGATACTCTCTATAAAGCAGTCACACAGGAATTACATAGCAAGGAAAATAGATCATATAAAACATCTTGCAACAGGAGGAATCACAATCTGCAGACTCATACATAGGTAAGCGGTGGGTCTGCTCCCTGGCTGTCATGAACACGGACAGGCTAGGTTCACTAACGCTAACCCTTATACTCTCCTCACTATATGAGGAAGATGGGCACTTTGCACTAATAGTTGGACTGTTGACGAGTGCAGTTTGGAACGATATGTTCAAGTAGAAACCAGGGATTTTAAACCAGGTCGAACGTCTCCCCGATTTTGCTGATATATCTTGAGTAAATAACGTTAACAAAAACGGATAGATAGAATGTCCATTTGCCAACATTCGAAAATAAAATGGAAACATACGACAATGTTACATATTATGTCTCCCCTAACAGTTTCTGTGATGATAGGTGCTTTGATTGGGTGGGAGCAAGATTGATACCGTGCTAACTATATACAGACAACGCACCCTATTGTTACGTTATATCTCGTCATCCATGACACGGGTCAGAAGATCTGTTTTCACTTAAGTGCACATTTACCAACACTTTTTGGGGAAGTTGATGGAATAGGTGATTATCCAGATAAATAGGCTGCCCCTTTACATCTGTCTCTGCAGTGGTGCTAAAGAGCATTTCAATTAATGTAGATGTTACCTATGACATTCCTTCTAGAACTGGAATATGTTAGTTGTCTAACGTTCAACCCGTGTGAGCTGTGTTCAGGCAACCTGGCCCGAATACAACGAGTGCCTTTTGCTTAGAGTCTGTGATTAACCATCATATAGGTACTGATTTCACAACCTCAATATATGGTCTCTTCTTCTTAAAAAGGAAGCCTTAACTACAACTAACTCTCTTGTGCAGGGAGGTGACCATGTAACTCTGGTTTCAAAATAGGTACAGCCTAATGACCACTCTAGCCGTATGAGGAGTAGCTGTCATATACTCTGGTGAGTCAGTAAGGCAATTCTTCCAGACGCTTGATGGCTGAGATCCTCTCATCCTGGAAAATGGCTATTTCTTGAATCCACATACCCCCCACTGGGGATATCATTACAAGAACGTAGAGTAAAATGTGATGGATCTGATCAGAGGCCGCACATGTTTCCTCTTGATTTCTTTACTTTCCTTTTCCTTCTATATGACCCCCTTCACAGCCTCGCTCTGGGGGCTGATTCACTGGAACTTCTCTCTGTCAACCTGAGTGTTTGTGAGTCTAGATACTCTGCTGGCACACTGACATTAATGGGTGAAGGGGACTTCAGCCTTGTATATCACTTGAAACTGTGTGAACTTAGCTATTTGTAAGCTCTGCCGTATCCGGCACTGTACTTGTCACGTGTCTAGGGTATCAGTACATTTGTACTACACACAATTACCAACAGGAAATTGATTTACAGTTTTTCTGTACCGCTTTCTTGTAGGGGAAGGGTGTCTAGTCAAATGGTCGACAGACAAATGATCGACAGACAAATGGTCGACACATTTTGGTCGACAGGACAAATGATCGAATTTTTTTTTTAGTTATATATTTTTTTTTAGGTTTTTGTTTAGGAAAAAAAGGGGGTTTTAGCAAAAAAAAGGGGGTTGGAGGGGACCCCCCCAAAAAAAAAATGTGAAAAAACAACAAAAAAAATTTGATCATTTGACCTGTCGACCTTTTGGTGTCGACCATTTGTCCTGTCAACCATTTAGATTCAACCATTTGACCTACAATCTAGGGGAAGCTATCCCTTGAATTCCTCTACCTAGAATTCCGTGAATATAAAGATCAGAATATCTATCAACCAAAGCACTTGGACTTTTAAGAGAATTACTGAATGTAAAAGAATCTAGCCACTGCCACCTTGCAATGATTCCAACTTTAATTCCCCCCCTGATGAATTTCTATGGAATAATCCCCTAAAGGAAAAAAACATGTTGGGCATGTTTTTATAACTGTCCAAATCGTTTGTATGTGTATGGATGAATAACAATTCATGAATGAGTGTGTATGGTACATATGATGATGAGTGGGAGAGTAAGTAAATTAATTTTGATCATGTATTATCACATTGTTAAGCCACTTAACCATCTAGGCTCCCATCACTGGGACTTACATGTGGAATTAGATTGCATCATTATTGTACATTGATGTTCTTTGTTCATTTTCTCTTTTTATCAATACTCTCTTGATGAGCTCCATGAGAGGATCATTTATGGATTTAATTTGTTTAATGCACCTATTTTGAATATCAATTAAAACATGCAATTGTTTTAGATCTTTCAACATTGTTGTCCCTCATCTTTGATGAATTTGATGTCAGTTGAGGACATGGGATAGTACTTCCCGACTCTCCAAGAAAGCAGTCTTTTTGAGTCACAAGCTTTTTCGTTGTTGCCAAGGGTTCCACCCTTAACGTGAGGGTATGCTTGTGACTCCAATTTCTCCCTCAACCTCCTGGTGTTCTCCTGTGGAACCACAATCTAAACCACAATGAATGGAGAGCTTTACAAACACTCAGAAAAGATGACAGTCTTGTCATGAATGAGGCAGACAAAGAAGGCAATGTGGTTTTACTAAATAAAACAGAATACATTACATGGCACAAGAACATTTGAATATGCCAGATTATTATGTTACATTACAAAATAATCATACTAGGCAAATAGTACAAGAGGCCGATATAATGGTAACTAAATGCTATAGACAAGGAATACTCACAGATGAGGACAAGGCAAATCTTATGCATAATTGCCCCATTCTCCCCACAATATATTTCCTGTCTAAGGTACACACGGCTTTCACAGAACTACCCTCAGTTAGACCAACTGTCAGTGGAATCAGTTGGGTTACTGAAAGCTTTTCAAAATTCAATGATCAACACCTACAACAAGACGTCCCAAAATGAGAGTCAAATATTCGACATGCCATGCATTTCTTGCACAACCTTGACAAATAGAATTGACTAATGCATACACATGTGAATGTTTCAGCAGCACTCTGTGCATCCATCAGACACGAGTAGGACTATTTTTACACAAAAATATCAGCCACATACAAACTGCAGTACAATATGATTAAAGGAATGCTGCTCTCCACACTAAAGAAACAACATATTTTTGTTCAACAAACTTGTGGGGTTGCAATGGATGCATGTTTTGCACCATCCCTTGCAAATATATTTGCGGGGTATTTGGAGGAAACACATGTAATGGCCTATACAAAATATGAACAACATGTTTTACTTTGGAATTGATACATTGATGATATTTTGGTTATATGAAATGGAGACGAACAACACCTGAAACAATTTATAGAAGACCTAATTCATAGTTGATTCAAGATAACATTGACAGAACTACACAGTAAAATCAACACTCACTTTCTAGATTTAGAAATCTAAATCAGAAACAATGAACTGCATACTAAGACTTACAGGAAAAGTGTGGAAGTTACTTCAAGTCTTTTTGCATCCAGATGTCACCATAAAAGCAACATTGGAAATATACCAACGGGAGAGTTTATCCCTGCCTGTAGCAATTGCAGTGAAAGAAATGAAAGAACAAATCAATTCAATCTGATAGTACAATGATTCAAAAAAAGAGGATACAATGCACAGAATATCTAAAGAGCACACACCAAAGCACTTGCCAAAACAAGAAGGTATCTATTAACTCCCAAACACAAAATACCAAATTCTGTCAGAGGAAACATAATCATGTTTCTCACTCAATACAGCCAAGACAACACATGAGTGTACCAAGTTTTGGCCAAACATTAGCATCTGTTGCAACACTGCAAATGTCTAGCCGAATACACTAACTTTAAACCCAATTTAGTTTAAACTAGGGGACCATCCCTCTGTACAATATTGAGTCCAAGTCATATGACCAGAATTAATCAACACAATGTCAATTGTCTAGCACGAATTGAGATCTCTTTAGTTTCTAGCCATGTGGTAATTACACAATGTGCAGATATGCTTTAAATAATGTGCAATCAGTCAAATCATGTGGTCCAGAAATTCATGTGAACAAATGTCTTAAATGCAAAAGTACGTTTGTGGTGTATGCCATCAGATCTATATGTGAGAGGATGTACATAGGCAGCACAATGCGAGAATTAAGACATTGAATAAGAGAACACATGTATTCAATTGGAAGCTAAAACCAGAAAATGCATCCTTGCTAAACATTGCCAGAAACATCATCAAAATCATCATAAAAGTGGGATTACATTTCTAGTCATGGACCAAGTTCCTGTTTCAATCCAAGGTGGAAACAGAGAACTGGAGCTATGAAGGCTTAAAGCAAGATACAGATACCAACAACAAACAGTGTACACAGGACTAAACCTTGACCAAACCATTCCTATTATTCTATGAAAAAGTCTATCATCACAATTTATTTTTTACATTTCAAGAAGTAAATAGGAATGTTATTCATTAACAAACTAAATTACATATTCTTAAGCATTTGTACCAACTGATATTATCTAATATGTTTGAGATATTCTTGTAACATCAATACTATATAGCAATACTAGGACCACAACTGTAAAAGTCAAATGTCCTATGTCCTTTCACATCATATCCAACAACTTTAAATTGAAATCACAGACCTTTGGAAATGCCCATGAATTACTGTGTTCACCAAGTGACATTGTATTACAATAATATTCTCTAGTGACCCTTTAAAAAAACATGATCGAGTGGTAATACACAAAAAGTTTACTTTTACACAGTTATATCCATCTTATAATTGTGATTGGAGATACATCTATGATAATTAAATCAGACCCCAGAATTAGCATATCTTTTTATTTCCACCTTATCCACCATCCTGGACAATGATGTCATATGCAGTGATGTCATATGCAATGGCGTCATGTGTCCATTTGATGTCACTACTTATGGACGCCATTAAACATGTGGAACAAGCTGCCACTAAGAATAGATGCCAACGGCATTACAGAAATGAAGAAATCATGCAAAAAAAGTGAGTCATTTTTATTATTATTTCCTAGTAATTAGAGCCATTCATAGTTTCATCAACACCACTAATCTGCTAAAGGCTTCACCGTATATGAACACTTTATTTCCCCTTTGAGTTCTAAATATCATGGGAGAAATCCTTCAACCTACATGTTGCTATATAGAATGCACTTCAATTCATGGACCGGTGAGTCATTTTTGGATCAAATGGCAACTATGTTTTTGTCAAAGTATATCCCTTTTTACAAATACAATGGTAATATTTTGTATAGGTCTTGGGATCATGTTCCCACAACAATAAGGACAAGATAACTACAAAGTCAGTATTAATTAGGGATTCCAACAGGATTTACAAATGCAGTAAGGAATGTTTATTAAGCTATAATTAATTGTCCAGTTAAAAGGACATAAGTATTCAGAGGTATGTGTCATTGTAAACTAAATTTCCACAAGTCCTGATGATGTTCATTTTTTTCTCTGTTCTCTCTCCTTCTGTCATGATTCCTGACCGTCATGTCCCCAGCCCTCCAAGATGTCAGGCTGGAGCCAGGCCACGATCACCTACATGGCCCTCAAGGGCCCCTCCATCCCTCCAAAGACCCACTTGGAGTCAGACTTGGCGCTTGTGGCACCAGACTCAATCACTCCCATAGGATAACATTGGGGATTGGACTTGTAGTGCATTGATGGGGACAAGATGGATGCCCCCACATATTTTGGTTCCCAGAACTGCATGTGCGGTCTAGTCTTTTGGATGTGGTTCAGCCCAGAGACAACTGGGATACCCACAGACTATTTAAGCCACACCCAGGCTGAGGAACATGCTTTGCATTTTCTGCACCTGCAGCGTGACACTCACCGTGTTCGGATCGGTCTCCAGTAGGCCTGCATCTTTCTTCTGCGCTCAGCTCCTGCAAGAACAAGAACACTGTTAGTAACAGCCTTACATTGCGGCGCTTCTGCCCATCATTCATCGCTCCTTCTGTTCTGCGGGCATCTTCCGCGGTGTCATTCCCATCCCGGCACGCCGCTTCCTAAGGAAAAGGGAAAAGAACAGAAAAAAGGCATTAGTAAGCATTCTGCAAATTTTTGCTTATTTCTAAATACTGTACAAGCTTCAAACGCTTACCTGAATCCCAGCCGCTCTGGGGGAACTCTGTCTCCGGAACTTCTCATCCATCTGCAAGAGGGAAAAGACACTCCAGGTTAGCGTGGAAACATCTAGAGGCGCCGCATACCGCGCGTACCCACCGCATTTGTTCTTCATAACCGGCATCCACGCTGAAAACGTTGCGGCACCTAAAAGACACAGAAAAAGAACTCAGTTCAATGTAAATTCGAAAGGGGTGCATTGCGCATCGCGCTCTCACTCACCTTCAGCGCTACTCATCTCAGCAGCACGCCACCATCCCCGGACGCCGGCCATCATCTAAGGAAGGAAAGGAACAAAGTTAGAGAACTGTTCAAAAGACTCATTATACTTACCTGTCGGACTCTTGCCAGTGAAGGTACTAGGCAGCAATGAGCCTGCATCAATCAACGCTCCCCTGCGCTGAAAGCAGGACAGAGAGCACACTATCCAAGAAAACAAGGTGAGCTGTGGATCAAAGGGAAGGGTTGGACCCCGGGGAAGAAGGGGTTCAAGCACACAAAGACAATAGGGAGTTAAACTCTACCGATCCTGTTTTTCAGGCCCAGTCTCCAGTCGAATAACCTACAGGGAAGGGTTCGAGGTCGTAAGAGGTCAGAACAGGCTGAGTGACGTCCCCGTGGATACCAGGTGAGCGTTACACCTTCTCTCCCTATTATCTCATTCAATAATCTTTTTATTAATCTAATCTATGTCAATTTTTTATTGAACAAGATTTAGAATTGCAACTTAGGTTTATGATCACTAATTATCATGGTGATGAATCAAGGAGTGTGTTCTACAAAAATGAGCAATATTGTCAAGCCAATACAATAATGTAAAACTATTAGAAGATACAGGATCGCTTAAGTCTGGATAATGCCTAGAAGGGCGAAACACATGTTGGCTTATATAGTGATCCGTTTATCTAGAGAATTTTTAATATATCAAATCTAATCTAAAGGTTGGAAGATGTTTGTATCAAACTAAAATGTGTTTTGTATTATGTGAGTAATTTGAAGTTCTTCCATTTTAACACAAAGTTCCAGATGTAAAAAGTGATATATAGACTACCCATCAGATTTTGGCAAAGGACTACTTAATTTCATAACATGGATTGTTTATTGATGAACTGCACGTGAAATGGGAAGACTTTTTTTTTCATAACAACATTTTATTGATCTTGCAGGATAAAGTGTTACATGCAACAATGCAATATATTACATTTTAAACATTCAATTAGTGTCTTTGTAGCCCAATGTGGGTTGGAGGATGGAGGAAATGGTGGGCAGATTCTGGATGTGGCGCTTAAGTGGGAGAGTTCTGGGAGCCTGTTCCCTCTGTTCCGGTATGTTCGGTGGGTGGTCGGGAGTTAGTAGAGAGGGCTGCATTGGAGCCATCTAGTAAGTGGAGGTCTCCTTGTGAGGGTTGGGTATTTGGCCGCGTAGTCCAAGAATGGGTCCCATATATTCAGGGTTCTGTTTAGGGAGTACGAGCGGATTGCCGAGATTTTTTCTGCTACTGCCATCTCCCAGCATTTGGCCCACCATAGGGCGATCGAGTGGCCATTTTTGTCTTTCCATAATCGAGCCATAGCTATCTTTGCAGCTAATAGCAGGTGGTTACATAGTCGGGAGATGTGACCTGAGATTGGGAATGCTCCATCGCCAGATTCGCCCAGGAGGACAATTCCTGGGTCCCAAGGGATGGAGAGGCCGGAGATTTCCTTGATGTGTTTCAGGACTTCCTTCCAGTATGTTTCTGCCCTTGGGCAGCTCCAGACTAGGTGATAGAGAGATCCGGGGGTTTGGCATCCTCGCCAGCATGTGGCTGGAAAGTCCGGGTTGGCTTTGTGAATTTGGGTGGGTGTGATGTAATATCTGTAGCACAGCTTATAGCCTCCTTCCTTGTTCGTGACGCATTGTGAGCTTTTATGCAGTCTGGACCAGATTTGCCCCCAGCTCTCTGCAGTTATTTCCCGACCAATATCCTTTTCCCATTCCGTCATATATTTTTCTTTCTTTGCTGGGTCCGATCTTTCCAGGAGCCGGTATATGGTGGATATTTTCCCTTTGTTGGTCGGGGATGTCAATGTGAGCTCCAGGGCTGTTGCTTCTCTCGAGCATTTGTCCCGGGTTCTTCTGTGCGAGATCCAGTGTCTAATTTGTGAGTATCGGAATCTTTCCCGTTCCCCCACTCCAAATTTTGATTTGCATCTCTCGAAGGTGATGGGTCGGCCTTCTTCGATAAAATCGCTAGTTTTTGCGAGGCCCCCCGCTATCCAGGCGTGAAAATCTCGGGGCGGGTTTCCGGGGGTAAACTCCGGGTTGTTCCAGATGGGTGACATGGGTCCTAATGGGCTGCAATGTCCCCATTTCCGAGCTGCGGATTTCCAGCATTGAGTTGTGTTGGTCGTGGCCGATAGTGGCCCGGAGTTGGCTTGGGATTTTAGCATTGGTAGGTGTGGGAGATCCTGTAGGGGGACCGGGCACCAGGATTCCTCAATTTGTCGCCATAGCGGGGGGTCTGCTTCCTGCACCCAAGCGAATGCATGTGATAGTTGAGCTGCTAGCGAGTATCTGGCTAGGTCAGGAACACCCATTCCTCCTAGCGGTTTGCCTTTTGTCATGATTCGTTTATTGATCCTGGGCCTCTTCCCTCCCCAGACAAATTCCATTAGTTTCTTCTGTAGTGTACATATGGCTGGGGGTGGGATTTGTAGTGGCAGGGCTGTGCACTGGTATATCCATCTGGGGATTAGGTTCATTTTTACAGCTGAAATTCGTCCGAACCATGAGATTTCTTGTTGTTTCCATCTTATGAGATCACTTTGCAGGGTGCTGAGTAATTGTGGGATGTTCTTTGAGTATAGTCGCTTTGGATTTTCGGTGATCTGGACTCCGAGGTATCCTATGGCGTCTCTGGCCCAGGGGATTGGTGAGAGAGGTGCGAGGGCGGCCTCGTCCAGGAGAGTTAAATTAACGGGTAGTGCTGAGGATTTGGTTAAGTTGACTTTAAATCCTGACATGGTGCCAAACTCCTCTATCTCTTTCCATAGTGTCCCCAGGGAGGCCGCCGGGTCTGTGATAGTTAACAGCACGTCGTCGGCATAGAGTGTGATTTTATACTTGCGGTTGCCCGCTTGGATTCCTTTTATGATTTCATTTCGTCTGATTCTGGTGGCGAAGGGCTCCATGGATAGAGCAAAGATCAGGGGCGAGAGCGGGCAGCCTTGTCTGGTGCCTCTTGTGATGCAGATATGTTCGGACCTTGTGCCATTAACACGAAGTTGTGTGGTGGGAATTTGGTAATTAGCCGTGACCCACGCTGTGAAGTTGGGGCCGAAGCCGAAGCATTGGAGGACCTCGTGGATGTATCCCCAGTCCACACGATCGAAGGCTTTGTGTGCGTCTAATGAGATTACCGCCATTTTTGTTTTGGATTTGTGAGCGCCTTCAATTAGGTTTAGTACTCGCCGAATATTGTCATGTGTCCCTCTGCCAGGGATAAATCCAGTTTGGTCCCGGTCGATTAGGCTTGGAAGAGTTGGGCCCAGTCTTCTGGCTAATACCTTGGCAAAGATCTTCCCGTCATTGTTTAAGAGTGAGATGGGTCGGTAGGAATCTGGGAGTTCGGGGTCTTTTCCGGGTTTATGTAGTAGGATTGTAATTGATTCGGCCATGGATTTAGTGACGGTTTTCGTGGATAGGAAGGAGTTGAATAATGCGGATAATTGTGGGGCCAGGACTCTGGCGAATTTCTTATAGAAGGCTGCGGTTAGCCCATCTGGGCCTGGGGCAGAGGGTTTGAGGGCTTTGATGGCTTCAATAATTTCTTCTACTTCAATGGGAGCCTCCAGGTGTTCCAGATGTGTGGGGTTGCGGGGCGGAAGTGCGCTCAGGTATTCTGGTAGCTCATTGAGTGTTAGTGGGTCACTGGACATTATAGATGTGTGGTATCTCAGGAGTTCGTTCATTATCTCCGTTTGGGAGAAGAGCAGATTACCGTTTTCTCCTCGCAGTTTTAGTATGTTGTTTCGGTTACGGAGCGCCCTCAACTTTTGTACCAATATCCTGTTTGCTTTATTTCCTTTGGCGTAGTAAAATTGCTTTGTGTACGCCAGGGATTTGGCTGTCCGGTCAGCACAGTGCATTTCCAAAGCAATTTTCGCCTTTCTCAGGGCCCGCTCGGTTTTCCTTGAGTATTGAGTTTTTAGCTGTGATTCGTGGAGGGATACTTCTTTTTCTAGTTTGGAGAAGGCAATGTTTGAGATCCTTCGCTGTTCAGCTCCTGCTCCTATTAGTACCCCCCTGACCACCGCTTTCATTGCGTCCCAGATTGTACTGATGTGGGATGTTTGTGTGGTGTTCTCTTCAAAGTAGTTTATCAATGAGTCCTCCACTTCGGCTCTTATGCTGATATCTAGAAGGAGTGCATCGTTCAATTTCCAGTACCTTTGAGGGGGGGATTTCTGGCCTGAGATGGATAGGTTTACAGATATCGGGGAGTGGTCGGAGATCATGCGTGTGTGAATTTCCGTATCAGTGACACATGGGAGTAGGGCGCCGGGGATTAAAATTAGGTCAATTCTTGAGATTCCCTTATGAACGTTGGAGAAATATGTGAAATCTCTTGAGTCGCCGTTCTGTATTCTCCATGCGTCTACAGTCTCTGTTTCTCTGAACAACTTAAGTAAGGCAAGGGCATGCACGTAATCATTGTTTGTGGTTGGGAGAGTTTTGTCTAGCAGTGGGTTAGGGATGGTATTGAAATCTCCTCCGATAAATAGGTGGCCTTCTCGGAATGCTAGAATTGTTGGGAGGATGTCGTTTAAGAACTTATTTTGGGAGGAATTGGGGCTGTAGATTGAGGCTGGTGTAATGGGAAGTTCTTCAAAGGTGCCTTTGAGAAGCAGGTAACGGCCGTCTGGGTCTCTTCTTATAGTGATGTTGAGTAGTGGGATTTTGTTGCTGAGAAGGATTGCAACCCCTCTTTTCTTTGAGCCAGAGGTGGCGAAGAAGGACTGTTTGTATCTCTTGAATTTTATGCGTCGTTCATCCTCCGCGAGTAGATGCGTTTCTTGTAGTAGAACGATATCTCCGGCCAGTTGACTCAAGCGGTGCTCAACCGATCTGCGTTTCCTTGGTGAGTTCATCCCCTGAATGTTCCAGGAGAGAAATCTTAACTCGCTTGTATTAGTCGTCTCTGGCGGCGTTGTGATGAGGCTGATTCTTGGAATTTATCCCTGGGCTGATCTGTGGGGGTTGTATCAGGCTTGATGAGTGTAACGAGGTGTAAGCATGTTTTGGGGTGTTGTTGCATGTTGTGCTGCCGAGTCCTTGGTTGATTCTGGGACCATTGAATAAACGAATTGAATAGCGCATTCTTGCAAGTTTTCGTACTTCTTTCTGAGTTTTTCCTCCTTTCCAAACGTTGGACTGGTAGATGGAACTTCTACCTACTGCCACTGGGGAACTTGTGGCACCAATGCGCTCGGTGTGGCCAACTGGGCCGTCGAGATGAACCGGGGGTAAGCTCGTCGGGTGAAGCCTCTCCGTATCGGTGCGCGAGGGTTGTTTGCGAAGTTCTCGGAGGGGCTTCATTGGACTTGGGAGAACATTGCTTGAGGGAATCATTGTTTCCTGCATCGGTGAGCTGTTGTTAAGTGTTCAGCCCCTGTCGCCGTCTTTTTTCGGGGGTCCTCTGAGTCTGCGCCGTCTGTTGGATTTGGACCATGACCCTCCTGGTGATGTGTCTCGGGGAGGGTGAGTTGCCTCCACGGGTTCGGCGCTGGGGTCGGTACCGCCCACGCCCATGAGTTTCTCCGCCTCTTTCAATGACTGTATTTGCCTCTGTGTACCGTCCCATTTGAATTTCACTGAAGTGGGGAAACCCCAGTGGTATGGGATTTTCTTTTCTTGTAGCCAGTTTGTCATGGGTCTCATTGCTTTCCGTTTCAGGAGTGTGGTGTTCGCTAGGTCTTGGAAAAGAGAGATCGTGGACCCTCTGAAGGTGATCTGTCTCATTTGCCTTGCTTCTCGCATGATGTCCTCTTTTATCTGGAAGAAGTGTATTCTGGCCAGGACATCCGGGGGGAGCGCTGAGGATTTCCTTGGGTTTGTTCTGTGTACCCGGTCCAATTCTAGGGGGGAGGTGTCTGGGAGAGTGATAATGAATCGAAAGAGATCCGTTATGTACGCTCTCAGATCTGGTTCCGGGATAGAGGTTGGGATCCCTCTGATTCTGATGTTGTTCCTTCTTGATCGATTTTCCAAATCCTCCTGCTTTGCGTCAAGGATGTTACATCTTGCTTCGAGGGCAGCTATCCGGTCTTTGTCGTGTTCCTCTTCGAATCTTTGGTCACAGATTTCGGATTCGATTTCGGCGGTTCGCTGTTCTACTTCCCCCATTCTTTTGTCAAGAGTGTTTATTTTCTTAGTAATTTCCTCTGAGCTTTTTTGGATTTCCCTGGTTAGGGCTACTAATAGCTCTTGTAGGTCTGCTTTGGTTGCCGCTTGAGGCAGAGTGGGATCTGTTTCTGTGGTTGGTGGGGTGGTATTTTTCATAGTCTCCCCCGGAAGGTCGGTTTTCTTTGCTCTTTCGGCGGCCACGGACGACATAAGGGAAATAATGTCCGATTGTTTAGGAGCTTTCCCGCTTTTGGACATTGCCGTGTGGGGTTGCGGAGAGTGGTAGTAGCTCAGTCTTAGCGAGTTGGTGAGAGTTATGAGCTGCTCGGGAGGATTTAGGGTTGGAGTTCTGGGTCCGATAGCGGAAGTTGTCTGATCCGGAGGTGTGGGGGCACAGTAAGAGGTTGCGCCGCTGGGTGGGACCCGAGGAGACTGGTGATATCGGGCTCGGAAAATCAAGCTAGCAAGCCGGTGAGTTCGTGAGGTCCCCCTCTGCCGCACTCCCAGGGTCTCCCCCCGACTCCTTACCTCCTGTCCCCTGCTCCGGAGTGAACTGCCGCTGTGCTGAATACTTGAGTTTCCTGCGCCCGGGAGGATGTTGGGGGTAGCAAACCCTGCGGGTCTATGGAGCAGCAGTCCCGGGAGGGGGGTTAAGGGTTACGAGGAGTGGATGGCAGTTGAGTGGTGGATGGGGCGGTCAGGTGGAGGTCGAACTCCGCCGGTGAAATGCGGGGGGCAGGAGGGCTCGATGCTGTGGTGGATGCTCCGGGCTCTGGACCGCAAGGCCGCAAGATGGCCGCCGGGCCTGGGGGTGCCGAAGCCGCGGAGGCAGACGTGCGAGTACAGGTGGGAAGTGCTGTGATGAGATGTCCGTACCACCGCCTGCACCGCGCACTGAGATGGGAGGTGGAGGTCCGTGGGTCAGGGCCTCTGTGGTTCTAGTGCAGTCCTGTGGGCGGGCACAGGGCTCGCCCTCTCCTGGTGGGGTTAATGGCTGGTCAGCCTCAGGGCCCACGGGCTCCAGTGGCGATGGCGATGCGGAGGCTGATGGCCTCCTGCGGCGGGTGTTATGCGCAGAGGCAGGCAGGCTATGCGGCAGGCAGCGCCGTTCGGTGCCGGGCTCGGCAGTCGATCCCAGGTCGCGGTAGGTCGTAGTAGGTGAGGATCAGGATTAGCGTCCACGCTACCTGGGGTGCGATGTTGTCTCCGGCGGTGCTTGATGGGAGAGGCTGGGAGGTGGATCCAGGGCAGTTGGACTCAGCGATGGGCGACGAGCGGTACACCCCGGATCATCACTGGCGGTTGCCGGTCGGCAGGGCTTCAGTGTCCGCTCCGCCCCCTCCTGGGTGGTCTCCGACTCCCGAAGCTGCGGCGGCCATCTTGCTGCCGAGTGGGCCCCAGGGTTGTTGGGGGTCTAACACTGCGGATTCGGGATGGAACCGGGAATCGGTCAGCCGGTGGGAGCAGGGGAGGTTCACCCGCCGGTGGCTTCAATCACGGCCAAAATGGGAGGCTGGGAGCTGGTTTTTAACGAAAAGGCGCATTGGGCCAGGCGGGAGCTCTCAGGAAGACATTCCAGATGAGTCGGCTCCAGGCCACGCCCGAAATGGGAAGACTTTAACACATGTTGAGAGACATCTATTACTAGGAAGGATTGGAACATCTAATAATGAACTGAAACAGATTTTGAGTTGCATAATTAGTAAACTTATACAAAAATAAGAGTAGAGCACATGAGTCTTGGAAGAAAGATTATCACAATATGTTTGAGGGGATTTCAATGCAAACTGTTCATCCAGTTAAGATGATAGTTAGGCTAGAGATCAGATTGCCAAAACTTCATTATAAAGAGCTCATAAAAGCAGTGAAGAGAAAAGCAGTGTTCTGCCACTTGAGTTGAAAGGAAATGTACAGAATCTCGGTGTAAAATGTCTTGGTGATTGGTGATTTGAGAAGCCACAAAAGAAAGGAACATTTGGCAGGAACTTATTGGAAAAGGACAGTAAAACCAGCTTTGGAAAATGTATGAAAAGAAAATGAAATTTATGTTAAATATTTATTCATTTATTTATTGGTTATTTCTAATGCACCTATACACAAGTGTTCCGAGGTGCAACAAGGCAGGGGGAAGAGGGAAAGAAAAAGACAAACAGGGAAGTGTTCATACTAGGCCTTATGATATTCAGATTGTACAGGTGTAGTGACAAGAAGAGCAGGGGCGGGGATGGTGGGAAGTGAATGAGCAAGGCCAAAGGCCCGTGGGAGGGAGAGTGCCTGTGGAGGCCAGGTGGACAGGGTGAGGGAGGAAGAGAGAGCAGCGGAAGAAGGCTCCACAAGCTAAGTGCTGGTAAGGGTCTTGAATGACTCCAGGGGTGTTGAACCCAGATAAGTGCAGACAGGGACCCGTAAGGGGGGTGAGGTGCGACCAATTGCACTGGTTGACTGGACAGATGGTGCCCTGTAAGACTCTTGCAGGAACCAGGCCGCCAGTTAAGGTTAGAGGTGAAGATTAACAGGGCAGGGGGAGAGGGAAGGAGGAAGAGAAGAAGAAGGTCTTCAGAAGCCTCTGGAACTTAAGGAGATTGGGCTCAAGTCTGGGAGGGACAGGGAGGCCATTACAGAGGGAGGCCCCTGCGGAGGGGAGAGATCTACCCCCACTCTCTGCTTGGAATAATTTCTGATCTGCTTGGAGTTAAAGCTAGAAGACCAAAGGGCTCTAGCAGGGGGGGATTTCGGGAGGGCAAGTTGGATTTAGCAGGGTTCCAGGCCCAGAAAACCTTGCAGATGCTACAGAGGGTCTTCAACTTGATTCCCACAACCACCAGGAGCAAGCTGAGAGATTTAAGGGCTGGCGGGAGATGCAGTCCCTGGGCTTGAGGCCAAGGCTAAGTCTTGCAGTTGTATTCTAGATTAGTTGAAAGGGGCTGTAGAGGAGGCATGGTATCACAAGTATGACACTGACACAATGGGTACAATTTGTGAAACCTTTATTCCAATTGTTGGGGTTGGAGAAACTCCTATTCTGCCCAATAACTAAAATGGGCGTAGTCTCGACCATCACATATTAAATAACACAGTCCTAGTGGAGTCAAGGTTCAATCAAAATGGCCTATGCTAACAAAATCTAAAGCCTGCCTTATCTCTTGTACAAAAAGGTGTAAAAATGAAAATTGTATGAAAAAGGAAAAATCAGTGTTCAAATGAAAATGTGGTTGAACCAGCTCTCCTCCCCATGTTATACCGCATGGAGTAAGGCTGTCCCTGCAGGCAGGATGACACACTCTGGCTCGGCTTTCAGTACAATAAACAGTTCCAGGACCTGGATTGCTGTCTGTCTGGCCTTCCACGTTTAAATCTCATTTCTCGACCAAAAAGTTGGTCCCTCTCTGTCGAGCTCAAACCTTTCACCACAAAGTTCTCTGTAGGTCTTCCTCAGCCGTGCTCAGACCTCTCAAGATAAAGCTCAACAAAACTTGCCTGGGGGCTCCCTTCCTCAAGCTTATTTCACTCTAGGTCTCCCTCTGTAAGGCTCGGACCACTTTAGGATGTCGAAAACTTTTGAATGTGCATGGTTTACTTTTCAGAACACTGCAGGACCACTTTGACTCACAGTTTACAGTCAACTTTCACTCTCCCCTTCTCTAGGAGTTAAACCTCGTTATTTCACTTTTGTTATTCTTTCGCTTTATCGCTTTGCATAATTTACTTTTCACAGAGACTTTTGAGTGGACTACTTCCTTTCGCCGGACCACTCCGTTACCTAGTGTTGCAGATTTTACAGCTGTCTTTTACTTCAGAGTTCATTCACAAGTCTGCCTTTCCGTGCATCTCCCTCACCCTCATGCAGCCTTCACTTGTGATAAAATGTTGCTGTTTCAAACTTTAACACACACCGGTCTGTCAGATTGCTGGCCAACTCACCGGCTTTGTACGTCTTTCTCTTGGTTTTGCGATATCCAATTCACAAGTCAAGGTTAGTACCACAGGCTTGGCCTCACCTGCCCAACTCTGCCGTTCACCTTGGAGGGTCATTGGTGTTATTGAAACAGAATGCAGTCTTCACTTGTGGGATCTGGCCTTCTCCACATGTTTTCCATGGCCTGTCGGAAGCAACAACCTCTGGTAGGGAACTCTTGGTATTTTTGACCAACTGCTCTCGCCCCTTGGTCTGCCGCTCTTCTCCCGTAGGTTTGCCGTTGTCCCGGAAGTTCTGCTCGTACTCGTGTTCCGCCTTGCACAGAGTGTGTCTTTCACTTCTGCCTTTTATTTGTGACAGGAGAGCTAATTGGTATAAGGTGTATGCACTTAAAATCAAGTGCCTGACTTTGCCTGACCCGATTAGAGGGACATTTCCAGTACGATGTGTGAAAGTTTTGGTTTTTACTCTGGCACCCTCTTCCTAAGCCCAGTGTTTGTGCAAAAAGGGGGGTGGGAGTTGAGACCTTGGAGCATCTTAAAACATAGGATGAGTTGGATAAATAAAATAAGGGGGAATACCATCTCTCACCATCAGCTATCTCACCCCCAGTCCCCGAAGACCCCTCACCCAGGGATCCTCCCACACTGGTTCACCCCAAGGGTCTGGATCCAAAGGCGATGGCCAGGCCCTGGCCACCTGAGAGAGAGATCCCCGGGGACTTGTGGGTGAGACACCATCTGGTTTATCACTGGGAGAAGGGAGGAATTAGGTAGAGTGAGCAAGAAGTTGTTGGCGTAGTCCAGTCTGGAGGAAGAGCCAAATGCCTCTACCGGTAATCCCGCCCCCTTATTGCCTATATGTTGGAAACCGGAAAATGCGATATGCACAACCGCAATAATGTTCCCTATACTGTGAAGAGTCCTCAAAACAAGGTACCCTTTGAGAAAGCCCTACATGATGGACCCGTGCAGAAATGACAGTCTTTTAAAGTAGATTCCGCAAGAAGTGTGAAGATGAATGAAAGAGAAAACTGATGACGTCACATGAAGCATAAATGACACACCCAGAAGAGATGCCAATGAAGAGAGTACATAGACCCTATAGAATCTGAAGGTGAAATAAAGAATTAAGCAACATTTCATGTGCGGAATGAAGATTGCACGTGCAAAGATCACTTAAGAAAGTTGTTTTACAATTGTACAGATGCTGAAATGCAAGTAGACTAAGTAACCACAAGAGTGGCTATACCTAGTGAATAGACTGCAGGCAGTGCCGCCATTATATATATATGTGTATAGAATCTGGATGTTCCACAACGCATTTTAGCAAACTAGGACCCCATGAACAGAAGGGCTGAAAGTGTGGCGCAGTTGAAGAAAATAGATGACTATAAAGGAATATTCGAGAAAGCTTGTCTGGCCCGGTGTCAAGGGTTGGGGCAGCCAAGAAACTAGTTATCTATTTGAGAAGATACAATGAAACTGAGAAGTGAGGCGAGCTCCTGTTGAGGTGTAATGGAAAAACACTAGAAGTGCCAGGTTTTATTCATTTAATAGTGTTAAATGCGAAGAAGGAGCTCAATACAAGGTCTCCTGTCACATGGTCAAAATTAAAATAGACTTTTGGCAAGCTACACCGAGATTGAAGATAAGACCATGCTCACAATCCCTTCTATTCTCAGGCACAGTGATACTTGCAAGGCCGAGTTCAATGACTAATTGAATGGCAGACAGCAGGAGTGATGATGGATGTTGGGCTAATTGGGTGGGGAGGCATGGTCAAGTCCAACCCTCCAGCACCATGCAGTACTAGCTTGTGTGCTGCTAGTGAGTGGAATATTCCAGAAGGGTACAAGTGTGCCAACCAATTATAGAGGGCCATGTGCAAAGAGCCCTATAGTTTGAAAGCCAATGAAACGTTGTGTATCTCATGACAGCGAAGATGACTTGCACAAGGGGTGGGCATAGCTGTACACCTGACCTTAGAGATCCAATCACAATTATACCCCCCAAAGAAAGTTTACCTAGATGTTCCCCTCCAGCCTATCACAACCTCAAGTGGGTTTTCTTATTTTGCCACGTAGTATGACGTCACGTATGATGAGTTTTTGCTATAAAAGTAATGATTTTTATGAAATGCGTTGAGAATTATGCTGTGGGTCATCCGTTGATGCCCGCTGTACTCCCTGTTTTAGACAATTGCAATTAAAAACAGTTATGTTTTGCCAACTTCCTGAATCAATCTTATTATTGGTGTAAGAATAAGATCTGCATCCCCATCCATCCCATAGAGCACTACCTCGCTTAAAGGGCCTGCAGGTTCACCAGCCTGGAAAGAACCAGAGCTCTGGAGACATTGAGTTTCTGGGGGAAGGTGAGTAAAGGAAGAATAACTCTTAGGGGGTGCAGCTGAAAGTGGGCCCTCTTGGCCAGGCCTGTGATGTGAGGAGAGAAAGAGCGGGTGGAGTCGAAGATAACACCAAGATATTTTGCTTCACAGTACGCTGAGGGGAGTGGGCCCATGGTGGGTGACCAGAGTGTGGGGGGGAAAGGGAGCAGGGGTCCTTATGAGAAGGATCTTTGTCTTACTTGCATTAAGGCAGAGATCATTAGTTGTACACCATGCCTAAATAGCGGATAGGCGGTCATCAGGAATGAGAGAGGAAGAAGGAGGCAGAGGAGGGTAGCTTGAAGGAGAGCTGCGTGTCATCTGTATAACATTGGAAATTAGGCAAGAAGGTAGAGATCAACTGGGCTATAGGGACCAGGTAGATATTGAAAAGCAAAGGTGAGAGGGTAGAGCCCTGAGGGATGCCACAAGTGGAGAGTGAGATGGTGGAGAGAAAGAGGCCCAGTTCCACCTGGGAAGGTCAGTCAGAGAGGAAGGAGGTCATCCAATCCAGTGCCAGGTTTTTGATGCCAAAGGTGTCACAGACCCGCTATATGAGGGTGGCATGGTTGACCATATCGAACGCAGAAGAAAGCTCAAGAAGGAGGAGAATAGAAGGAGGTCTGGAATAAATATTACAGAGCTGGAATCAATATTACAGAGCAAGTCTTCACGGGTGTTCAGGAGAGCATTATCTGTGCCTCTGGCAGCTCTGAGGCTAGACTGGTGATGGTAGGGACTACCAGCAGATGAAGTATGGTGGATCAGCTGGGAGATAGCCAGCTTCTCCAAGAGTTTGCCCAGGAAGGGGGTGATAGAGATAGGGCCAAGGCAAGGGCAAGGGAGACTATGTTGTCCTTGATAGTTCTGGAGGAGCAGGGGAGCACCTATTTGGAGGAGACTTTCATAGACCAGACTAGTCTAGAAACCTCATCAGGTGTTATGGGAAATAAAGAGGGGAGAAGGAGGGTAGGGGAGAGGGGCAGCCAAGGGGTGCAATATAGAAAGTGAGGAAGGAGGGTGTGGAGTAGAGCAGAGTGGGGAGAGGATGTGCGCGTTTTGGAAATTAATTGGGAGGCTAGAGAAGTGCAGAGGGCCATGGAGGGCAGGGAGGAAGTGGAGACTTCAGTTGGGTTGGCGAGTTCCTTGCAGATTTTGAAAAGTTCTGCTGTGTTGTTAGTGGCCGTGGAGATGCGCGCTTGGAAAAAGGATCTCTTCTTAGAGAAAATGGAGAGTCTGTATTGCCTTTGGAGCAGGCAGCAGGCTGCCACTTCTGCTCATCTGCTCTGCACTTGCATTTCAGAGTGGCCACAAGGAAGTCAAACCAAGAGTTGCACTTAGAGGTAGGTTTCATGTGGATCCTCATGACAGGCACAAGGATTTCCAGAGTGTTGGGGATGGACAGTTGAAAGTTAAAGAGGGCAGTGTCAGGGGGAGAATCAGTGGGAGGAATAGGAGGTGCAGCGAAGGTGGTGGCAAAAGTGTCAACTCACTTCATCATGGTCAGACCAGGAAAGAGAAGTAATGACAGGGATGGAGATGGGAAGGTCTGAAGAGATGAGGGCATCCAAGGTGTGCCCAGCAGAGTGTGTAGGACCAGAGGGATGAATGGAGAGGGAAAGAAAGACCCAAAGTTTATGGAACAGCCCAGAGGCCACATCAGTGGAGTTGAGGTGAAAATTAAAGTCTCGGAAGAGGAGGAGCTTGGAGGTGGGGGACAAGAGAGAAGGGTTGAGGTCAGCCCGTTCAGAGAAGAAGAGGATGACCTGGCCAGGTGGCCTGTAGATGGTGGCCAAAGTCCAAGAGAGGCCAGGGGAGACACCAAACCTGCAGACATCGGCATTAAAAAAAGAAGTAGGTTTCCGTCGGTATGGTGATAGCAGGGACCCACTCAAGAGAGAGCAAGGCCTCTCAATCCTGGACTAGTTAAGCCTGGGATTAGAGAGGATCTTGTAATCCTCAGGGAGGAGAGTGTCAAAACTTGTGACAGAGCTGGGAGTAAACCATGTCTCAGGAAGAGCGAGGACATCTAGGTTGAGGTCCTCAAAGAGGTGACAAATGTCAGAGGAGTGGTTTATGGCAGAGTGAGAGTTGAAGGTAGCTAAGTGACTCAGGTTACGACTTGAGGGGGTTACATGGATGTGGTACAACCGTCAACGGTGGAGGAGGAGCAAGAGAGAAGACATCAGTAGGAGTGGCATGAGAGGGGAAGAAGTTGATGAGAGATGGGAGATACCTGTACAGCAGGAGTAGGTTGGTCTGTGGGCCATGATAGTGCCATTTAGGTAGACATTAATGAAGACATTAATGAAGACACTGGAGGGCAGGAATTGAGCCAAGATTGCCTCCCAGTGGGTGCCACCATTAATGAGAGAGGAGGAGAAAGGGGAGAGAGCAGCGACCATGTGGGGAATCCGAAGGTCAGGAGAGGGAATGACAGTCTGTTTGGAAGAGGCATTGACGTAGGTGTCAGCGATGGGAGGACTGGATTGGAGGCCAGGAGACCCATCTTAAACTTTTTCCTTCCAGATTTAGACAAGGGGGATGGAATAGCAGTTAGAGAAGATAGGGGAGATGGAGAGCACCATTAAGGGGAGTGAGGAGGAAAGGAGGGGCAGGGAGGGGGAGGACTGCGGTGCGCAACCCAACTGGAACACAACAAAGCACAATCAGGCCAGTGAGAAGGAGGTGCAGAATACAGCAGAAAAACAGCAACTAGAAGTGGAGTCACAAGGACTGGAACAAGACTGGGTAAGCAGGGTGGAGACAAAAACAAAACATGCCAGCAATTACAAAACAAGCAGTTTTGAATTTCCTTGGGTGGCTAACCTTTAAGCTCAGCAATTAACTTTTAAGCAAAGGCAGTGGTTAATACAAGCAGATTTCCTAGGGAGGCCGACCTTTAACCACAGCAATGAACTTTTAATCACAGGCAGTGGTCAATTCAGGCAGATTTGACTATCCTAGGTAGGCCAACCTTTAGATAGCAATAACCCATTAAGCACTGGCAGTGGTTACACGCAGGTTAATATTTCCTAGGAAGGACAACTTTAACACATCCAGGATTTACAAAACAAGCAGATTTGAAATTC
This sequence comes from Ambystoma mexicanum, assembly GCF_040938575.1. NCBI lineage: Eukaryota > Metazoa > Chordata > Amphibia > Caudata > Ambystomatidae > Ambystoma > Ambystoma mexicanum. Next base: position 469,003,185 of record NC_090923.1, read on the forward strand.
CATGGGAGGCAAACCTTTAAAAACAGCGAGCCACTTTAAAACACAGACAACAGTAACCACAAGCAGAATTGACTTTCTTAGGGAGGCAAAACTAAACAAGCCAGCCATTACAGAGCAAGCAGGTTTGCCTTTTCTTGGGGGGTAGGTGAGCGGTGGTCAGCTTAACGCAGACAAAGCAATTACAAAACAGGCAGATTTGAAATTCATAGGAAGGACAACTGTTAAAAACAGCAAGGAACGTTTAAACACCAGCAGCTGTAACTACAAGCAGATTTGGCTTCCTTAGGGAGGCAAAACTACACTAGCCAGCCAAAAACAGAGCAAGCGGAGTTTGCTTTCCTGGAGGGTCAGCTTAACACAGTCAAAGCAATTACAAAACAGGCAGATTTGAAATTCAGAAAGAGGTGTGAAAAACCTGCAGGTGTCTCCCTAGCTAGTCCCCGGCGATCTGTCCTCCATGTGGCCAGGACACGTCATCGCAATTGGATCCAGTTCCTGGGGGTGGACCCGTTAGGGAGGATCACCTGGATGGGGGGTCCTCAGCGGGTGGGAGTGAGATATCGATGAGTGAGACGCGGTATCCCCCTTCCTTCAACACCTTTTCCCCATCCTACCACATAGGACATTCAAAACCAATGTCCCCCACTTTTCTGACACAAACAATTTCACGTGACACACCAGAGAACGGATTCACACCAGAGCCGTTTACCTGACATGTTCCAACACAAGGGTCAGGCAAAGTCAGGCAATTGATCAGAATCACACACACCTCACGTCCTTTCCCTTCCCCACAGGCATAAAAGGTGGCACAAGAGAGCACAGTACAAGCACGGCAGACAGCACGACAACGTGGCTAATCAGGCACGGCAGTTCAAGAGGAGGAGAAAGGCGGCAGGAATCTAGAGGGTGGCGAGGAGAGAAGCAACCTTGCCATTTTTATCCCAGGCCCACGGAACCTTCGCGGAAGAGAGCCTAAGACCCCCAACAATAGCACAAGTGCCTTGCAGCAGATGTCAACTGTACACGGGACAAGCCTATGCCGATAAGTAGGAGAGGAGCAAGGGCAGCTCCCGCGACCGTGGTACCGGCCTTGACTTCAGAGAAGCCGAAAGCCAAGCAGTTCATCACAGCCAGTGAGTTGAGGGGAGAGCCGCTAAGAACCGGGCAGTGTTGAATGAGACTCACAAAGTGGCAAGTCTGAACCAAGTTCAATGAACTGTGAAGAGTGTTAAGGGTAGACCAGCTGCAGAGGAAAACTGGCACCACGTGGGTGCTATCTCGAGAGACTCTGGTCGATCCCCATCTGAGCAAAACTACAAGTACCAGAAGGCTTTAGGAGAGCCGCCAAAAGAGGTCATATTGGTCATATAGGAGGTCTAGTAAAATCTCCATACAATCGAAAGACTTTTATCTACAAACTGTGTGAAAGAAAGGGAAGGGAATCCCGTATTGAGAGAAAGCAAGCAAGGGAAGTGAATCCTGCATTGAGAGAAAGTAAGAGACGTGAATCACACAACACTTGAAAGTAAAGTGAATGTGTAGTCAGCAAGAGTGAACCTGACCGAGGAATGCTGATGAAGAGGGGGCAAGTCTAAGGTCCCAAGAAACAGTATGTTGACAAGAGTGAACCCGGCCGAGTCATGTCCACTGGAACTGTTTAAAAAGACATTAAGAATTATGAAGGAAAGAAAACCCATAGTCAACCCAGTAAGGGAGGATGAAGGTAAAGAAGTGTCAGCACTCGGAAGAGGTGGACACAGGAGTGGAAATTCCTCACCTAAAGTGAAACCACAAAACAAACTTTCATTTTGTTGAAGGAACTTTTGTTTTGTTGTATAATACATCAGGCCCTCGAAGGCAAGAGAGTTTCAAGAGAAATGAGACTTAGCCATCAATGATCCTGATAGCTGTATTTGGAACTGTCGACTGGTGCTGGGGAAAGCTCGAGTGTGTGCTGTGCTCCAAGATCCCATCTTACCCTGTGTTCAAAACGTGGGGAAGGGAAATCCAAGCTATCTCATCCTGACATATTATTTGTGGACACTTCTTTCTTTTCTTGAAAACCATCCCACACCCTTTTAGTATAAGTTTTAAGGTTTGGCAATACATTTCTTAGTATAGGTCCCTTTTTATTTGATACAATACCACTAGGAATGACTTATTTTCATTTGATGGTTGACGCTTGCTGCCATCTTAGATTTAGGTTTAGGTAAGGCATTTTTCCAATCTGCATATAGTTTAATAAACAAATAAACACCCTTGAACTGTGATCACTTGTGTCTGTCTTTACTGTTGTCACCGTGAGTTCCTCACAGATGTCAACTTTTTAAAACAGCAAGGAGCTTTTACACACAGGCAGCAGTAACTACAAGTAGATATGTCTATCATAGAGAAGACAGAGACAGGACAACTTTTAAGAATGCAGAATACGGATGAGAATCAGTAATAGGTTAAAACCATAGGTAAGAGGCGATTGTGGAATGTCAGAAAAGTCTAAGATGCAGGTTAGGCTAGAAGGCCATAAAACAGTGGGGGATAAGTCGAAGCAGCAAGGAGGGCAGGAGAATAAAGTCTGTGAGGCAAGACGAGGCTGGGGTTCAGTAAGTATAAAGCTGGGCCATGTTAGGAGTGTGGAAGATGGTGAAAAAATATTAGGTCTGGTGCTAGAGTGTGTAGGCCTAGGCAATGCAGTAGGGATCACAAGGGATGGCCATAACACTTAATGGGGTGGAGAGGAGGGGGAGTTAAAGGCAACACTGGCACTCCGATGCAGCGCAGTAAACAAAGAGGGCGCAACAATTAGGGGAGGGAATTCATTTCAGGGGAGATCAATAGCAGCACACATCAGGAATCGTACACGAGTGAGGTGGAGGCGGGGTGGTGTACTTTCTGGCAGAGCACGGCAGGCTAAGAGCCTGATGAGAGAGGCTGGACGAAAGAGTGCAAGCCCTTCCCAGGACCGGACAGGCCCAGACGGGGAGAGGCAACACCCTTATAGGTGGCCCTTATAGGGGGTCGGTGTCATCTTCCAGCTCGTGGGCCAAGGGGGATGAAAACACAGACCACAACCAATCAAGCGGACCTTGCTGTAAGGTTGCTTTACAAGGCCAGGAATATGAACACACCGTGGCAGCCATGTTGGTATAGAGTGGTCTGATGAATAGAGTGGGCACCACCTGAGAGGTGAGGAGGTACTAGGGGACTTTCATTATAAAGCCACTCAAAGCTTTTATTAGTACCGCTTTATCTATGTTCCTGTTTTATTTGCTGCTAATTTAGCCTGCACTTTATTCTCAACTTGTGTTTACCCCGACGCTGCTACATTTTTCTTAATTGTTTTAAAGCTTTTGTGTTTACGTTCTCACTTAAGAGCACTGGAATGCTGTGTTTATTCCAGTCCTCTTTCTTTGCTCACTGATTGGCGTTCTCCGCCTTTCTCTGCTTCCCCCCCAGGGCATTTATGTGCCTTATCAATCATTCGCGCAGCGGGCACGCCATCCGTGCGCTGAAGGCGCGCTTAAGGCAAGCCTGTCCGCGCCCGTCCGTGCAGGGCTCGGGTAGGAAGGGAAAGTTAGTTTACACCCATTGGTTCCCTGGGATCGTAATTCTTTGATCTCCCTTGCCCCATCTGAAACATATTGGCCTCCTCAGTTTCTCAACACATCTATTGCAGAGGCCAAACTTGCAGTTACAGGCCTACAATGTGGACTCCTTAACAACCGTTACTTAGTGGCTCACGCCCCTGCTTGCCATAAATTGCTAATAGACTCCCATCCTGATCTGCTTTTTCTCACAGAACACTGGCTGAGGGAGACATCTGGCCTCGCTATTGTACAGGTTTTGCCCCCTAATTATACCCTGGCCCATGTTGATTGGGTATCAGCCCACTCTGGAGGTTGACTGGCCATTATCCATAAAAATCTCTATAAAACTGTATGCACGGTGCCTACCCATACACTCAATATTGAGTGCTGTCTGGCCCGGATTTTGGTTTCCCCACTATCAACGCTTACCATCTTACTGGTCTACCGCCCTCCGGGTGTGGACGCCATGTTTTGTACTAATTTTCCCGACCTGCTCTCTGAAATCCAGACCTTGTATCCCAACTTCTGGGTCTTGGTAGACTTCAACTTGCCAGCTATCCGCTCCCCCCAACCCTCTAGTTCAGTCACTAATTTTCTCTCTCTGATGGCGGATCTGGGCATACCTCAATTGATTTTGGAATCCACCCATCAACAAGGTAACATCCTGGATTTTATCTTCGCCCCTTACTCCTTTGCTTTGGACTGACCACTTCTTAATTTCATTCTCTACTCGGCTGCGTGATACCTTGGCGTGTCTGGCCAAACCTGCCATTTCGATACGCAACTGGCACAAAGTAAATAACGCTGACTTGATCACTTCCCTCCTTGCCCAGCTGACCCCTCACAGCCCTTGTTCCCTTAGCCTCTTTGGGGAATCTTTTTCAGCTGTGGCAGATTATCTGGCCCCACTCAAGTCTTGCAAAACAAGGAATCATAATTCGGAGCCATGGTTCTCTGATGGTCTCAGAGCTCTTAAACTCGGCTGCAGATGTGTAGAGAGGAAATGGCAGGCGTAATACTCTAATACCGATAAATGTATCTTTCGTATCGCTATGTCTGTCTACCAAAAAGCCATTAGCGCTGCAAAGAAATCCTTTTTCAGTAACAAGGTGCATGCTGCTGTCAACAAGCCTCAGAGCAATGCCAGTGGTTAAGATTCATTCTAAACCTTCCAGCCATCACCTCTTTGTTTTTGCTTTGTCACCCCGAGTGGGACGGGTATGCCCAGACGTGGGTCCCGTGCCTGCTGGGCCTAGAGACCCAAGCTACTCCTCACTGATGAGCCCCAACAGGGCGAAACATGTTTGGGGATGCTTGTGGTCTCGTGCAGAAGGGATGTGACCTAGCAGTTCGGGCTGGACTGCCCCTTTTGGGGTGGGGCCAAGCCTGATTTGCATATGGTCTTTCGCCTTCTGTAATGGCTTGGCAGGCGAAGAACGGTGGTCTGGAGGGTTGCCCAGAGCAATGCCAGTGGTTAAGATTCATTCTAAACCTTCCAGCCATCACCTCTTTGTTTTTGCTTTGTCACCCCGAGTGGGACGGGTATGCCCAGACGTGGGTCCCGTGCCTGCTGGGCCTAGAGACCCAAGCTACTCCTCACTGATGAGCCCCAACAGGGCGAAACATGTTTGGGGATGCTTGTGGTCTCGTGCAGAAGGGATGTGACCTAGCAGTTCGGGCTGGACTGCCCCTTTTGGGGTGGGGCCAAGCCTGATTTGCATATGGTCTTTCCCCTTCTGTAATGGCTTGGCAGGCGAAGAACGGTGGTCTGGAGGGTTGCCCAGAGCAATGCCAGTGGTTAAGATTCATTCTAAACCTTCCAGCCATCACCTCTTTGTTTTTGCTTTGTCACCCCGAGTGGGACGGGTATGCCCAGACGTGGGTCCCGTGCCTGCTGGGCCTAGAGACCCAAGCTACTCCTCACTGATGAGCCCCAACAGGGCGAAACATGTTTGGGGATGCTTGTGGTCTCGTGCAGAAGGGATGTGACCTAGCAGTTCGGGCTGGACTGCCCCTTTTGGGGTGGGGCCAAGCCTGATTTGCATATGGTCTTTCCCCTTCTGTAATGGCTTGGCAGGCGAAGAACGGTGGTCTGGAGGGTTGCCCAGAGCAATGCCAGTGGTTAAGATTCATTCTAAACCTTCCAGCCATCACCTCTTTGTTTTTGCTTTGTCACCCCGAGTGGGACGGGTATGCCCAGACGTGGGTCCCGTGCCTGCTGGGCCTAGAGACCCAAGCTACTCCTCACTGATGAGCCCCAACAGGGCGAAACATGTTTGGGGATGCTTGTGGTCTCGTGCAGAAGGGATGTGACCTAGCAGTTCGGGCTGGACTGCCCCTTTTGGGGTGGGGCCAAGCCTGATTTGCATATGGTCTTTCCCCTTCTGTAATGGCTTGGCAGGCGAAGAACGGTGGTCTGGAGGGTTGCCCAGAGCAATGCCAGTGGTTAAGATTCATTCTAAACCTTCCAGCCATCACCTCTTTGTTTTTGCTTTGTCACCCCGAGTGGGACGGGTATGCCCAGACGTGGGTCCCGTGCCTGCTGGGCCTAGAGACCCAAGCTACTCCTCACTGATGAGCCCCAACAGGGCGAAACATGTTTGGGGATGCTTGTGGTCTCGTGCAGAAGGGATGTGACCTAGCAGTTCGGGCTGGACTGCCCCTTTTGGGGTGGGGCCAAGCCTGATTTGCATATGGTCTTTCCCCTTCTGTAATGGCTTGGCAGGCGAAGAACGGTGGTCTGGAGGGTTGCCCAGAGCAATGCCAGTGGTTAAGATTCATTCTAAACCTTCCAGCCATCACCTCTTTGTTTTTGCTTTGTCACCCCGAGTGGGACGGGTATGCCCAGACGTGGGTCCCGTGCCTGCTGGGCCTAGAGACCCAAGCTACTCCTCACTGATGAGCCCCAACAGGGCGAAACATGTTTGGGGATGCTTGTGGTCTCGTGCAGAAGGGATGTAACCTAGCAGTTCGGGCTGGACTGCCCCTTTTGGGGTGGGGCCAAGCCTGATTTGCATATGGTCTTTCCCCTTCTGTAATGGCTTGGCAGGCGAAGAACGGTGGTCTGGAGGGTTGCCCAGAGCAATGCCAGTGGTTAAGATTCATTCTAAACCTTCCAGCCATCACCTCTTTGTTTTTGCTTTGTCACCCCGAGTGGGACGGGTATGCCCAGACGTGGGTCCCGTGCCTGCTGGGCCTAGAGACCCAAGCTACTCCTCACTGATGAGCCCCAACAGGGCGAAACATGTTTGGGGATGCTTGTGGTCTCGTGCAGAAGGGATGTGACCTAGCAGTTCGGGCTGGACTGCCCCTTTTGGGGTGGGGCCAAGCCTGATTTGCATATGGTCTTTCCCCTTCTGTAATGGCTTGGCAGGCGAAGAACGGTGGTCTGGAGGGTTGCCCAGAGCAATGCCAGTGGTTAAGATTCATTCTAAACCTTCCAGCCATCACCTCTTTGTTTTTGCTTTGTCACCCCGAGTGGGACGGGTATGCCCAGACGTGGGTCCCGTGCCTGCTGGGCCTAGAGACCCAAGCTACTCCTCACTGATGAGCCCCAACAGGGCGAAACATGTTTGGGGATGCTTGTGGTCTCGTGCAGAAGGGATGTGACCTAGCAGTTCGGGCTGGACTGCCCCTTTTGGGGTGGGGCCAAGCCTGATTTGCATATGGTCTTTCCCCTTCTGTAATGGCTTGGCAGGCGAAGAACGGTGGTCTGGAGGGTTGCCCAGAGCAATGCCAGTGGTTAAGATTCATTCTAAACCTTCCAGCCATCACCTCTTTGTTTTTGCTTTGTCAACAAGCCTAAGGCTTTATTTGAACTTGTTCAGTCCTTGTCCACTCCTAGTACAACAGACTCTGTTGTTACACCTTCTCAAGTCCTCTGTAACGCTTTGTCGTTTTTCTTTCTGACCAAGATTGAAACTATTTGCAATGGGATTGGAGTGGTGGTTAGTCAATCCTCACCCATCTTGACCCCTATCCACTCCCTTTCCCAAGTCTACCTGGTCCACTTTTCCTGTGTTCTGCGAAATGGACATCTCAGAGGCTATTCAGCGCCTTAATTCAGCCTCCCCGGCTGGCCCTATACTGCTTGCCCTGCTTAAAAACATATCAGGCGAAGTAATCTCGGATATTACGGCGGCAGTTAACATTTCGTTTTCTGAGGGTTTTATTCCCAGTCCCCTGAAACATGCTCTGGTCATAGCACTGCTAAAAAGCCTTCACTTGATCCTGGGATGCTTGAAAATGTTTGACCCATTTCACTTCTCTCTGGGCTGATGATGGTCATGGAGGCCCTTGTCTCCCCACTTCTTTCCTCCTTCCTGAAATCCTCAGGATGTTTTGACATCTTCAATGAAGCTTTTGCCCAGGAAGGGGCACTGAATCGGTGTTAAATTCTGTATCAACGATCTTGCTCGCCTAGTTGACCAGGGTGAGGGGGGAGCAGTACTGTTGTTGGATTTATCCGCGGCCTTCGACATGGTAGAACATACCATACTTATCTCTTGGTTGTCGGAGGTCGGGATATCCGACAAGGTCTTAAACTGGTTGTCTGCCTTTTTGGCTGACCACTCTCAGTCCTTCTCCCTTTCCCCCTTCTGCTCTGAACCGGTTGGGCTTACCTGTGGGGTTCCTCAGGGATCCGCACTTTCCCCTATACTTTTCAATATACATATCAGATGCCTCCTCCTTTTCATCCACTCTCATGGATTTAGATTTTACTCCTACGCTGATGACACCCAGCTGTTGGTTCGTCTTGACCTCACTTGTCCCGACACTGTGGAGCATGGATGGTACTCAACTCACTCAAACTGAATGGGAACAAGACTGAGGTCTTGGTGGTGGGCACAGCCTGCCCCCTCTGCTTCTGGACACCAGACTTCTGGCCTACCTCTCTTGCCGTTTCCTCTTCCATCCACCACTGTGAAAAACATTTGGGTTAAGCTCTCCTCCTCTCTATCTATGGACGATCAGGCTGCTGCTGTCAGTAAATCTGGCAATGTTAAACTCTGTGTACTGAGGAAAGTTCTCCCCTTTATCCCTACCCAGTTTCATGCCCATGTGGTCGCTGCACTAGTTTTGAGTACAATGACTACTGTAACTCATTTTATTTTGGCCAACCAGTGGGTAATAATAAGCAGCGCTCAAATACCTGAGGGTTTGTAGCGCTATATAAATGCTAAATTATTATTATATCATAAATAGACTTCAGCTGCTCCAAAATGCTGCTACCAGAGCAGTTTCTCGCCCCCCTCCTCGTACCCACATGTCCCCTGTGCTCAGAAGAATGCACTGGCTTCTTGTGGAGAAACGGGTCCTGTTAAAATCACTTTGTATCGTCCACCGCGCCGTCTATAAACAAGGAGCTGAATATCTCCAAGAAAGGTTCTCTCAATATGTACCCTCATGTGCTCTCCGTTCACAGTCTGCCCTTCTGCTGTTGATTCCACGCATTAGGCTGGCTAGGAGAGGGGGACGTGCATTCTCGGTGATGGCAGCAAGGTCCTGGAATAAACTCCTGCTTACGCTGCGTGCTCCTACTGACCATCTCTCCTTCCGGCTCCCCTAAAACACTGCTCTTCTAGGCCTTTGTATGTTCTGTTCCTCCTTTTCTCTCAGCGCCATGGTGCCCCGGGTGTACGTGCACTTTATAAATAACTGTAACATAACATAACACTTGGATACAATTCTGTTATACGCTATTTATTTGTATATGTATTCTGGTTCTAGTTAGATTATTTGGTCCTGTGGCCAGAAGAAACTCCAATCGCACTGAGGAGTGTGAAATCTGTCTACGAAATCTGTTTGGGTTGAGATGTCCCAAATATCTGAAACGACCTGTGTGAATATTTCACCTAAAGTTAGTCTTTATACATGTATTTTGTTGACATATTCATAATTCATTTCTCTATACTTCGGGACGGAATGTTCTTACAGAAACGTAGTTGCATAAACCACATAAATTATTTATTATCAGAGACATAGGCTTGTCTACAGTGTCCAATGCATTTCGGTCCTAGTGACCATCTTAAGGGAACAAGATCTAAAAAATAAATTAAAAAAAAACTTGTAAGTGGTCTCTTTACATGGGATATTCATGTCATATTTGTCCATGTATTCTTTATAATTACCAGCCTATGTGGTCTTTACTTTTAACATCGGTAAAAGATTTGTGTATTCCTTTCTTGTGGAAGGTTTTTACTTGCTGGCGGTCTTTTCTTATGACCTAAGATCCTACTGTACGATCTGCAATGTAAAATAAATGAATATGATAACTGTTCTAGTTCATTGCAAATTTTAGCTTAGTTGATAGCCTTAATTTATGAAAAAGACATACCTTTTTCGTATTTGAAGGCTTGGATATTCAGTCATGTTTCCCTCCTGTTTGGAAACATATCAGGCATGCAGATAATAAACTTTTCACCACCCTGTACCAGACTTTTCACCACCCTGCACCAGAAACACAATGATCGCAACCTCTTACTGCACAGACTTAGCTTTCACAACCCTAATACCATCAAAAGCCTTCCATATAGTCAATTTCTGAGAGTGGAGGAAATTGTGCAGGATTAGACGCTTAACTCAGAAACTACTCAAATATATGGCAAATAGATTCAAAGCAAGGGGCTATCATGATGCAGAAGTAAACAGTTTCCTGAACAATATCGATACAATCAGTAGAGAAACTATACTAAACAAAGAAAATGTGAAAATGCAACCCCCGCTGGTATGTGTCATCAAATACTCCACACAGAGCAATAAGATCAGGGAGATTGTCAACAAACACTGGCACTACCTATCTGATGACAGAGCACTCGGCAAACTACATGAGTCTCCAACAGTATTTGCATACACTCGCAGTAGGAACATAAAGGACATGCTGGTTAGAAGCGACATAAAAAGACCACCAGAAAAAACAAAAGATCTGGGGCCTTCCCATGCTTAAACTGCACCAATTGCAGTCTTGTACAAAAAGGGAATATCATATTTCATCCCAACACAGGGAAGAAGATATACCTCAAATGTTATGCTACATGCGATACCAGCAACATCATCTACAGTATAAAATGCCCATGTGGCAAATACTATGTAGGATAATCTACCAGAAAAGCCCAAATCTTGTGGAACAAACACAATAAGATGTTTTTATTGTCATGACTTGTGACCAATTTTTACTTGCCTGAATCAGAACAGTTATGTTTACAACTCCTTCCCCTGCATAGAAATGCCACAAATAAACCTGGCACTATCTACACTGGATCAAGTGTAAGACCGGCAGTGCCTCAATGAGCAGGAATTGTCAAATTCGCCATAAATACACAAAATGATTCCCAATAATTACTCCTGTGCTTATTAGAAGGCAAAGTCTAAAAAGAGAAAGTATTCCTGAAAATAAAATCCTGCAGATTCAATACACTTTGAAATATGTATGCAGTCTCTGCAACCATGTTTCAAAAGACCACGTTCAAAATAAATGATTTGTGTCTATATCAAATTGTGATACTATACTATTTCAAGCACTTCTAAAAAAAAATGCTGAACGTGGCATGTTGTGCTCATTTTGCAATTCAGACATTCATTAAACTATAACAATGGGTACACAGGCAAATATGTTGTTCTAATGCTTCTAAGACACAGAGCAGATGGATTATAAATAACTCACCATCTTCGTATATGAACAAGTCCCTCTTGGTGGAAAACTATCAAACCACAGTAGGCATAATATACAACAGAGGTGCCACAACCATATCAGACCACTATACTGCTAATGTCAAACAAATAATTGATTGGTTTGAATGTAACAGCAATTCTGCCACACAAAAAACAAAGATTACCTTCAAACCTACAGAATGCCTACTTAATATTCTTAAAACTAAAATTCAATAATACAATTATACATAAAATGTATATTTTTTATCATGTTATGGTTAGTGTATGCCAATGGGTATCTAACCACATCAGAACATAAGGGATTCCACAAAACAAACAAGATGACACATTAAATAAATAAATAACTCGACTTTACAGAATATATTTCATAAACTACGGTTAGAATAAGCCATCACATATCTTGCTACTTTAACTGTGCTGCAACAGATATAGCTAACATTATCAAAAATATATATCGGAAAGCGAAATATGTTTTTTAAGCACCCCAGATTTCTTTCCCATGAAACAATGATTAGAAATATGTCAATACAACAGCATTGTAACATACATAAATATTGTGCAAAACATGGTACATACAATGTGCTATCTATGAGGGGAAAAAAGAGTTCACGTTGTTATATTTTCCATATCATGTTCTACCACTAGTTATGTATTATTTTCCTTACTGATATCCAAAAATTGTATTAACTTTCCCCAATTGTCAGTCCAAGATGCCACTGAGACTACAAAAGCAGTCACAACATCATCAGTAAATAGTAAATGTTGAACCTTCCAACCAAAAACGTTACACTTGCACTAAACCCTCACCAACAACAGGACCAGACAACGAAGGGTCCATCACCTGCCCTCCACCTACACTCCAAATCCACCATTTACTGGACATGATTATGTGATCAACAGAACTCTAGTAGACATGTTCTGTTAAAATAAGTACATTTCATGGTACATGAGACTCAGCCATGACACCAGCCCCACCAAAGCACACTACATATCCATTTGACTTTGCCAGCGGGCTCCTCCACTATCTACTAATCCCCCATGGCAGAAGTTGCCATGTAAATGGTATGCTATATGGGAGAAGCAATGAGAAAGCTACAGGATACCACCATTTACTGACCTGTGGAAATGGACACTAAAGTGAACAATACTATGATTGTAAAAAACAACATACATCAGAGTGACAGCAGAAATGCATTTTAATCTCAGACTAAGGCCTGGAAGATTAGACAAGGCCCATAATCCCTGCTAATGAAACAGCCACAGAGAGAATATATTTGTCGAGCTGCACCTTCAGCCCATTCTCCAAGAACTATTGTGATTTATTAAGGATACCAGTCACTTCCTACGAATGATTGGAAATTGTAACCAAAAGGGCCTCTTTGATGAAAACATTATCATGGCTATGTTTGTTGGCACTTCACGATACACCATGATATACCCCATGATGATCGTTTTCTGGCATGTACTGAAGCGCTCAACAAAAGATCCAATTAACAAAATATCCATAAAAATGCCATCTACCCATCTCACCAACTTGGCTTGACTCTTCCTTACATGCAACCACTTTCCCTTCAATGGGCACATCTATTGCACCTGTTATACCAACATCTTCATGGACAAAATAGAACATCTAATACTTTCCAAATCCCCATGATGATCGTTTTCTGGCATGTACTGAAGCGCTCAACAAAAGATCCAATTAACAAAATATCCATAAAAATGCCATCTACCCATCTCACCAACTTGGCTTGACTCTTCCTTACATGCAACCACTTTCCCTTCAATGGGCACATCTATTGCACCTGTTATACCAACATCTTCATGGACAAAATAGAACATCTAATACTTTCCAAATCCTCAAATAAACCAGTAGTTTGTCTCAGATGCATTGATGACATCTTTATACTTGTGTATACAGGGACAAAAGCACTTGCAGAATTTACAACTTTCGTCAACAGCATCTCCATACCACCATCACATTCACCAGTAGCAGCACCTTGGAAAGCACTTCCTTTTCTCCCTGGATGTGCTTCTCTGCAGTCAAGAAAACAAGATATTTACAGATATGCACACTACATATAAGATGGCCATTAATACATGTAAACTGGCCTTTCTGCCACCCACACCATATGAAAGTCAACATCCTCTACAATCAAACTCTGAGAGTAAGATGCATCTGCGTTAATGAAGGCACTGGCAAAAAACGTATAGATAGCACACTTATCTATGCCAACTGTGTGGCTGCCATTTTGTAATTGGTTATTTATAACACGCTTAATACCCAGAGGTTTCTAAGCACAGACGCAAGGATTGAACCTGTGTTGCTCCTCATCATCTTGCTTCCAAGACGAGCGCATTGACCCTGAGCTATCCTCCCGAGACAATTGTCTATTCATACCATGCAGTGGCAGATTCACATATCTTTTCTATTACCGAGAGGAACACTCTGATACACTGCACAAGCAATATGTGTACATACACAATTTGGAAGGATGTATAATTTCTTACACATAAGCTAAATGTGTATATTTACAATTTGGAAGAAAATTTATCTTATTAAGCATAAGCAAAATATGCATATATTTACTTATGCTTAAGAAGCTATATATACCTCCAAATTACCATTTGGAATCATTACATTGCCAGCGTCTAGCCTCCTGGGAGAACTAGCAGTCAAATTGTTAAAACATGAGTGGTCCAATCGTGGACCTCGGTGGTCACTGTGAGACACCTAGAAAGGGGTCACACTGAACCAATCTAATAAGTTGCCCTTGTTATAAGTCAATACAAAGAAAATGTGCTTACGAATGTGGATTTCGAGGAAAATGGGGCAAGAAACAGGGGGTCATTTCATTGATCTCCTTAATTTCACTTGAGGGTTCATGTTGATTTTAATTACATGGAAAGGATCCCCTCCATGTAGTTTTTGCCATTTAAAAAATGGAGTGGAAATCGACTTTACTCTTCCCATAAAAAGTGTGAATGGCACCAACAAATTGCACTTACAAGAGGCCTTTAGAAGGATTCCTATGGAATCCTCCTAATTTTACCGGGTGGTATAGTGAGGCGGATTTCATGGGAATCCATTGGTGTTCCACCAAAATGAAAATACATGCTATATGAAGGCAGAGTGGGAATGCACAATGGAAATGTACATCATGTTACATGCCCCCACTCCGCCTCAAAATAGCATGAACATACCCTAAATCATAAAACCAAATGGTAAAGAGCCTGTTTTTTGCAATCCAAATGTTTAGCAAATGACCTCATTAAACTTACTAGAAAATATGTCAAGGCATTTTTGGCGATAGAGCAGGTCCAGGTAAAAGAATTAATAACTTCTGCAAAAACAGCACCATTGGCAGGATTGTATTTATGTATGTGTTTATGTATTAATTTATGTATGAGTTTTATCATGCACTGACTCAAAGGGGTGCCGCTTCATAGTGCATTGGGACAACAGAACATTGGGTACACTACAACGGTGTAAAATACATGTAAGACAATGCAAGCATGGTATGAGGGTACAAGCCCGAGTAGTTTTCTTAGTTTCAGTTAGTAATAGATTTGCACTGACAGTTGGGTTATATATTGTGGTTGATGCTTTTGCTAAGGCACCACATTTAACAGAAATGCTGGTGCTCGCTGGTCATTCATGTTCCAACAAACAGAAAGCAAGTGGCCATGAATTCAGGTAAACTTTTGTAGTGCCAAGGCAGGCAAATTGAAGGTTATCAGGTAATGGCTGAATGTAGCCGCAAGGCAGAAGTGCGAGTCATAACGTACAAGTGTGGAAGAGATAAGTACAGGAGTCACTGAGAGGAGGGAAGGTTATTTGGTTAATGTACTTGGGCATATCTGAGTTACATCTTCTGTCAACACAGAGATCATTTAGGAAGGAGATATAGAAATATGAACCACCATACTTCAAATGTGTGAAAACAATTCAAAGGTGTAGCAGAATAAATCTAAGAGGTTTTAGGGATGACAGACACTACCCCCTCCTATTCAACCAGTTCTCTCACAAGGAATAAGAGAAAAAACTGGGGCATAGTAGCGGGCAGTGGACATCATTAAAAGGTTACTGTAGCCAGGTCTCAGATATGCATAGAATAACCAGAGCAAGGTCATTGAATAATTTGGCAGAATGAAGCACAAGAAAATCATCTGTTCGAATTTAAGAATAGAATTTAACATAATTTAATAGAATTGCAGAACGTCTGCAGCTTTTTGAAAATACATATTGCTAATTAGAGGAGAATGCTAAAAAGTGGTGATTGCAGTATATGCAGCCCACCCCTACTACCCTCTTACTACTGCACTGCACCCAGGAAGGCATCACTCAGCCAAGTGTCCAAGCAATCTGTGGTTAGGAGGAAACGGGTCTAGGCATAAGAGCAATGTGGCTGCCAGATTTTGGCTTAACTAAAAACGGGCCAACAATCCTACAACATGAGCCCTACCTGACAGACAACCAAACTGTCCTCCCAGTGGGAAGTGTTGGGAAGAGGACTACCCCATCCCACCCCCTAGGCATTTTAGAGTAAGGCGAGTGGCATTCAAAACACTATGATGGGTCAGGGGGACAGTGTTATGACCCCACCCCAATAGAATCAAGCCACATAGCGTACCACAAGGCACAAGCAAGACTGCCATTTTGTATAGATGTTAGTGAATTATTTGTAGATGTTAGTGAGCATAATTTTGAGACAAGGCCTGTCTGGCAAATTCAGCATTTCATGCACTAGACCCTAATTGCGGGACAAGGGAAATCTCCAACCATACCCCAGCTCCCGTGAGGGCAACCCACACCCCTAACCGCCATAAAGCTCATTCATTGTTCTAACAGTGTTGCAAAGATGTTTTTCTATCTGCAAGGAATATGCCCTACAAGGACGCAATCATAGACCAGCGCCTGGTGTGCATGTTATTTCACACTGGCCAAAGCATGGCTCGGTCCATCCCCAGGCGACCACAAGTTATAGCCCGTATAACTGACTAAACCTCAAGATCCCTGAATTCCATGGCACCATGGAATTGGTGCCCTTTGACCACCAACCCCAAAGTAACAAGTCCTGTAATGTTCAAAGAGGATGGACATTGCACGTCTATGAGCTACAATCGTATGATTTGTATTGTGAGGTGCTGGGAGGGATAAATTGTGCAAATCAAGGGTGGAGACCTTGGAGCCAGATGGTGATGAAGGGAGTGAGTGAAATGTGTGTGTGGAGGTTAGAGTGCCCAGAACCTCCTCTGTGCCAGTCTTAAAGCCTGCCAGGTGCACAGTTTAATCAAGGGTCGAGTTCTAAAAATGAAAGTGGGGGCACTCATAAAAAAAACGCAGTGGAATGTGTCACCAGAATTTATTATATGAAGGTGAAATATGCACATTTCATTAAAATGGCTTTGCATAACCACCCACATTGCACAGGACGAATGACATTTGCCTTTCATAAAATCAACACACACATGCACAACCAAGAGTGGATATATTCTTCTAATAGTGTTTTTTGAAAATGTGAAAAGGTGTGCATGTTTTAAACTCCAAGAAACAATAAACATGTTTTCCCTGAAACTTGCAGTAGCGAAATGGGACAGTTCACATTTAGCTGTTTGTAGTTTTTCATCAGGGGTTATATAGTGCAGTGGTCAAGTGTGCTGCCTGTAAACCTGATGACTGTGGTTTGATCCGCGAGGCAGGCTTTAATTCACAAATTCAAAGAGGACATTCAATGTTTCTCTTTTTAGCTGGGGGGCACTGAGTCCACCCTCTGAAAAAAGTGGGGGGACTCTGTCAACCTGCGTGTACCCTCGACTTGAGCCCAGTGTATAATGATAAAGTAGCATTGTTTTAGAAGTGTAGTTAATTTGTTCTTTAACCTCCGTCAGTGAGAAGAAGATGATCTCTGCAGCATCCACGTGATAGAAGACGGACGGGTTGGGCGGATCCTGTAGAGGTGCACACCAACCAGTCGTGTGGGCTTTTATTGTATGTATTGCATCACTATGACGATGTGTCTTCTCTTAAGCCTCTGCTTGTACCCTTTTTTGGAAGAATGTTTGTAGCAGAAGCCTTCTTTGCTCTTGCTGTCATCTGTGTGTGAGATTAAAACGTGTTATCCTTACAAGATCGACTTGGGCCTTTCTTCCCTAGCGGGTTGTATCCTCTCTGGTGTGAGCTTTCAGGGACATGCCTTCAGAAGCAGGTGCCATCAGCCTCCACAACATCCCAAAACACCTCAAAGTGCTCAAAGAATACTCATGGTGTCCAGCATCCAAAGCCAAACAGGCTATCCCATCGCAGTTCTGCAGCGCCGCCACCCCTCACAAGCAATGGGAAAGTCAGGGCACGCTACTTCAATAGGCCACACTGTTTAGAACTATGCTGCACCAGCTGAATGGCCTAACATCACTCCCCTGCAAATAACATACTCTGTGGTCCTCTCATGTCCCTTGATATGCTGCTCCCCACCTAGAGCATCCTTCCAAAGTTATCCAGGGGCTTCAGAAGGCCTCAAAGGGCTCCACAAAGCTTCCAGTGCCCGGTGCTCAACCACAGATATATGTCGCTGAGGCCTCGAGATCGAGTTGCAGAGCCTCCGAACCAAAGGTGGCGAGCAGCAAGCCCCACGGCGTGCGTGAGACATGCACATATATCTATGCCCAGGGGCGTTGCTAGGTGGGGGCTGAGGGGGCTATAGCCCCTGATCTTTTGGTTGTAGCCCCGGATAGAATCTCAGGAGCTACAGCCAAAAGACTAGCTAGCCCCCAGTCCCAACAGTTCCGACATCAGCTTAGCCCCGGGTCTTTTCCAGACCTAGCAACTCCCCTATCTACGCCCACGCTGCCTCAACTCTGCTTCGGGGTTAGTATGCACAGTGGAAGAATAGGTGAGCACCTACAGTGTTCACTCAGAGCTCTGAAGCTAACAGAGAAAACAATACAGCAAGCTCAACCCATAATGGAAAGAATACAACCAGGGCATGGTTGAGTGACTCGCTGAGAGTTCTGCACTAGAGGCAGTCAAAGCTGTGATACCCTAAAACTGAGGAATTCCTCCTTCTACAACTGTTCACGGCGTTTCACTTACGACAGGGGAACTTGCAGCGAGGCAGGTTTTACAATATTAATAACTTTCTAAATATCTTTAAAAAATCTAATTTCAAAATGTGAAATGATAGGGAAACAGCAGTCAAGTAAAAATATTGCAGATTCAAAGTAAGCCCCAAAACTGTACAGAATACATTCGAACCGTGATTTCCCGTGCGCGCAGGATGCAATTCTGTTCACTGACTGCATGCAAATACCTCCGAACAATAAAAATAGCTAATTAAGAAACAAGTGTTTAAAGACATGAGTGTTAATTACAAATGAATAATTCATAACTAATTAGCTGGATGAACTTCTCAGGGAAAAAATATGAACCTATTTACACGCAGAAAGGACAGCCATTCTCAAGATGCTCAGGCACTTTTGTGAAGGGACACAATCACTACACAACAGTGTTGCCCAAACAATGTAATCCTGTAGATTTAGTGTGTGGCCTACGTGGCAATGGAACCTGTTTAACCTTTGATATCCATTTGACCTCGAGCAAATGAAGACAGACTCGCTAAACAGATCCAAACAATATGGCAGACAAGGTCACAGGGTCGAATCAAGGATTAAGAGGTCACTCGGCAGCCCACTTGGGAACAATTACTTTTGGTCACGGCTAAGTGGTCACTTGATTGAATGCCATGCAGGCAGCTCACATCCCACAGATAACAATCCTCGTAGTGATTAAGAATTAAGGCCCACGTGATTCAGCCTTTATTACTCAAATGAACCTAAGTGTTCCATTAAAAAAAAAAAACTCTTGGTATGCACATGATGCGAGGCCTAAATTGAAATGCCACCTCATTAAACAATAATATCTAATTTTATCTAAATGAATTTTCATGAAGTACGCCACACAGCACAGGAATTTCTGAAACGAATTAACACAGTGATAAATAATTTCACCAAAAACAGCAGAAGAAACAAATGCTTGTAAAATTAAAGTTACAACAAATGTAGAGGGAAACGCGAAGTGTTCTTTGTTTATATATAAAAAAAATGCAACACCGAGTGAGGGCTGGGGCCAACTATAATGATGGTTTCTATGCAAACACGAATAAAACAGGGACGGGTGATATCTGCACTTCAAAGTTCAACGTTTAGTAATTTTCACCAATGAAATATTCAAAAAAGACATTCACGGTTGAACTGCTTTTGACTTCTAAAAAATGCCTTTCTGCTTTTTTTATTGACATGCAACTTGAAAGGAATTACTCCTAACATTCTGTAAATGATAGTAGCCATTAACATTATTATCTCATGCTCCACTCCATTGGAGACGCCTGTCAAATGGATGTTCTACTTTGGCTAGCCGTTTTATTGTTTTTTTTTTTTTTACTTCAATTCTGAACAGTAAATATGATTGCCGCCATTTCCAGGACTCAGAGCTGGTAATACCGCTGCTGCTAAACATAGTGCCTTCTAGAATGTCATCGGATTATTACCCAGGATTGGCAAGGTGAACTACTTTGGCGTGTCACACGGAGACTAACCTTAAAATACTAGGGCGGTGGTCGGAGGGTACCAAGAGAAGTAGTGTTCCTATGTTCCCTACTGGCCTGTCACTGCTGCCCACAAGTGCAAGTTCCAACGGCTCCCTAAACTTTTATTTTTTAAACGAAACTGTTCCGGAACGATTTCTTTTTAAAATAAAAGTATAGGACAGTAAAACTTAATTTAAAAATGTAGATGAACACGCTCCCAACCGCTCCCTCCCACGTCTACCACTGTGCTACAGTAAATGGCAGCAAGTAACACGATGCAATGGAATAACCTGCAAGTACTTAACCAGATGCATTGTTTAGGATTTTGCAATATGCCCTTAGAGTAAGTGTGTTACAGACGATAGAGTACCTATTCAGCAACCCCTGTGGTGTTGCCTTGCTAACTGATACTTTTACCATGTGCAAGGAATCTAAGCAATACTGCTCTTATGCCTGTACTACCTCCTGTCTCAATCAAACAGGCAGAGCTCTTAAATTAGCTCATCTCAGTTGTTTCCAGCTCAACCACTTGAGCCCTCACAGCCTCTTTTTTCAATGACAAATCCACCTTAGTCCCTTCTTCTCCATCTACTCCAGGCAATGTTCTGTTTTCTTCCTTCCAACTATATAGGATTTGCATTAATCAAAAATCTACACCTCCTTGCTTTTGCTTCCCCATCAGTTCAACTACTTACTTTATCTCTTTCCTCATTTCAATTTCCCATGATGGTCTGCAATGGTCTCATCCTCATTTTACCCTGCAGAAACATATAGGTTTGAGGGTAAGGCCGAAAATATTAGACAAGAAATACCCACTCCTACACCGCTCTGGCTGACAATATTGGATGAGGGACACCCACTCATACAACGCTCAGGCCGACAATATTAGACGAGGAACGTCCACTCATACAACGCTACCATGATTCGCTGTGATCTCTGCACATCCCATTGCTCTCACTCAAAGTCTAGAATTAGGCAAAAAACATTGATGCGTGAATCCGATTTTGTTCGACCTCAAAGGTTCCTCCCCCAGTTTTCCCTGGAAATGCATCCTATGGATACGGCCCTCTTTTTTCATCCTCCATGCACAGCAAAGATCCATCTGACTCACCTACCCCTTTTTTGACAAAGTGGTTGTAACCATTCCGTACAAGCATTTGCAATACCAACAATTTGGGCTTTTGTGTAGGTTTAGGAAAGACACTTGCCAGGCACTGCCATAGTGTATTAAAGGCATGGTCTAGTAAAATGTTTTATTGTCCCTACGGGTCGGCCATGTTTTTTTAAGCCTAAGTGGCTCGATTTTAGAAGACTTTCCTATGGACCTTACCCGAGTTTTCGTCCATTAAACGCACGCGAAAACAAGCACCAGGGAGCCGCCATTTTCTGATAATCCTATCTTTTCCCCGATCGCCCTGGCTGACCTGCTTTTGCGGCACTAAATCAATTCCCCCGCCCCTGAGCCTGTCATCAGCAGACTCGTACCGCCCATTTCCCAACGCCAAAGCACGTCTCGTGTCAACATTCGCTGCGCTTCAGCTAATGACGTGTCGCCATGGAAATGGCAGGACGCCTCTTTCCTCAATAAGTATAAACAGACCGTTTCACAACACACAGCAGCAGATTTTCGATTCCATTCCTCTCTCTGTGTTACTTTGAGTATTCTGTGACTCGTTTCAGTGCTCTGGTCAGCTACCTTCGCCGCTTGTAGCCCGTGTGAACAGATACCAGTACCACCGCTATAAATTATTTTAGTTTGTTTAACACACAATGGCTACAATAATGCCCTACATGTACGTGCCCGAGTATACCGAGGAGGAACTACTGGAAAGGGAAGCACACGAAAACGATGGGGATTCGGACGGCAGTTGGCAGGACGAATCAACAGATGAAAAGCCTGGGCCTAGTCGAATGGACGGCGTCTCCACCTGGTGCACATGCAATCGGTGCGAGCTAATGCCAACTGAAGACGAGAACTGCTGCTGCCGAGAAAACTCGGGATGCCTGGCCTACATTTCGGAAGGCGAGCCATGACCGCAATGCATCACCGAGCTGCCAGACTTCAGGGCAGCCTGCCTCACACGGGCCGTGTTGAGAATAATGATGGTGCATATGCACGAACTTCGCGCAACTGTTCGTCCTCGTAATCCGAGTAACGAGTAAGTATACTCTGCTTGTCATGCCACTCCTATTTCATGTTCTTCTACTATATCCAAAATTACACCTACATATCATTGTAATGCATGTAAGTCGTTCAATAGTGTGCATTGTCTAGATAGCATTTGTCCGTGCAGAATGCCATTAGTAACAAGAATTGTCATTGACAACAAAAGTTTATTAAACTTATCTTGGTCATTTAAAAACATTTTGTTTCATTCCTTTTCACAGGTGGTACAGGCTGGTGGCCTATCGTTCCTTTACATGGTGGCTCCACGGGAGGCTTGGACACCGCGTTCGAAGAGTGATACCCGCCTGTGCCGTTCGTGCCATTAGAGAAACGTTCCTGAGTGACAGCGGTCAGTACAGGGGATTTTCTCTCGCTGTGCTGCAACCTGACCTGTATAATGTTTAAAGTCTTGTATTTTTGTGTCATGAAAATAAGATACAAAATAAAACACCACATATATTTTAACAACGGTTGTTTCGATTTTTTAAATGAATCAAGTGTGTCTCCATTCAAGGATGGAAGTCAGACATCTGTGCTCCGAATGGGTGAAGGTCTGGTCGCTGTGAAGCAGGGTGTTCACTATCTATCTAAGCTAACATAACATATTCTCGATAATGCATGCACTAAATAACACTTGTTCAAAGTCTTTCAGTAGGTTATGTCTCTATAAAAGTCACACATATATCTATACTAACAATTACCATTGGATTATACAGGCCTTAGGGTCTTGACCACTATAATACACCGGTTGAATTGTGGGTCTGTGCTCACAAGAATCTCCGATATGTGGCATTTGTTATTGATAAGCAACGATATACTATCATTGATATAAAGGCGATATACTATATATTGATATAAAGGCGGTTCGCGCCAGTGGATGAGCGCTGGCATGAGGGGCTGTCAGGGGCGCGAAAGGCCAAGGTGCCAAACTACATGTACACTTCAAAAGGTGTCCCACGCCAAGGGGCCATCGGTCACATGGCCCCCTCAGACCCCGTGTCTCCAGCCAGGCCTCCCCTTCAAGCAGGCCGCCCCCCTGCAATCCACATAAGTGTGTCTCCATTCAGCAGTCTTCCTGTGCCTTATCTGCACGCCCCAGGGCCATCCATCCCACCCCCCTGTATCAAAGGCGGTTCGCGCCGGTGGATGCGCGCTGGCATGAGGGGCTGTCAGGGGCGCGAAAGGCCAAGGTGCCAAACTACATGTACACTTCAAAAGGTGTCCCATGCCAAGGGGCCATCGGTCACATGACCTCCTCAGACCTCGTGTCTCCAGCCAGGCCTCCCCTTCAAGCAGGCCGCCCCCCTGCAATCCACATAAGTGTGTCTCCATTCAGCAGTCTTCCTGTGCCTTATCTGCATGCCCCAGGGCCATCCATCCCACCCCCCTGTACCAAAGGCGGTTCGCGCCGGTGGATGCGCGCTGGCATGGGGGGCTGTGACGGGCGCAAACGGCCAAGGTGCCAAACTACATGTACACTTCAAAAGGTGTCCCACGCCAAGGGGCCATTGTTCACATGGTTTCCTCAGACACCGTGTTTCCAGGCAGGCCTCCCCTGGGGCAGGCCGCCCCCCTACAATCCACATAAGGTTGTCTCCATTCAGCAGTCTTCCTGTGCCTTATCTGCACGCCCCAAGGCCATCCATCCCACCCCCCTGTATCAAAGGCGGTTCGCGCCAGTGGATGAGCGCTGGCATGGGGAGCTGACAGGGGCGCGAAAGGCCAAGGTGCCAAACTACATGTACACTTCAAAAGGTGTCCCACGCCAAGGGGCCATGGGTCACATGGCCTCCTCAGACCCCGTTTCTCCAGCCAGGCCTCCCCTTCAAGCAGGCCGCCCCCCTAATACCACGACATACATACGTCATTCATTCACAAACACACCCCAGTTTCTAATACTTTAAAAACCACTCGATATGTCTCATGAGAACATCTTTGTGCTTTGCAAGTCAACTCCTGAACGTGCTACCTGGGAACCACTGAGATCTATGCTAATCTGCTCGTCGTCGTGCTATCCGTGAACTTCTGTGACCGCTTCGAGCATACCCATCAGTGCGCTACCTGTGGCCATCCACCTATTCTCCCGCAACATACTGCTCTGCTTGCTGAATCCAACTGTTTGTTGGTCAAGGTAAGGCCATGTATCCTGGTCATATTTCGCAGATTTTTAAATTTCTATCTATTTGCGAGTAGATTACCCAATAGTGCTATGTTCATTGGTCTCATTGCTATTGACTTGAATTTCCATTGCTATGCTATCAATAGATCTATTTATTTTCATCTGTGTCAATTGTCATCGAATTGCATCCTTCGGGGGTCCAGTCTATGATGTAAGCATGTTTCCTTCTCGTGCAATACAGAACATCCAAGGGATGAGTCACATGTTCAGTTTTTAGTCACATCATTTATACATTTCTGCAACGTATGCAAATACTAAGCCGCACATAATGAACTGGTATAGTTCCTGCGACCAAAACAAACCTTGCATTGATCATTGTATGATTCATATACTTTTGTATCAAATCTTTATTCTTGAAGATTGTATAATAATGTCGATATTTACTTTTCAGATTTATCAACAATGCCTGCCTGTTCGATTAGCGCTTGCCCTTCGAAGACCCATGCGAAATCTGAAGGCACTACAATGCATGTATTCCCGAAAACTGTTGATCGAATAAGAGAATGGGTCAGACATTGCGTATATTCACTGGATGAGCTGGAGTCCAACAAGTCTTACAGGACAAGAGGGGTGATCGATACCGCATCTGCAGCCGGTACTTTTCCGTGGACATGTACACAACATCTTGGGTAACAAAGAAGAATAAACGGCGAACGACACGGAAATTGCTCGAAAACGCTATTCCCACTCTATTCGTCCACATTCCGCCACCGGTGAGTCAAGTGTCCGGATTTAGCTTTAGGCCTTGCGGTAGTGTGTAGGTATCCGAACGGATTAATTGATATTGTAGGTGTTCTATCCCTTGTAATAATTTCGATATTGATATGATTGTATAGTTTTTTGAATAATGACATTTACCAATATATTCTTTTTCGATTTCATAACCCACAAACGCAATGTATATATATGGGAACAGGGAACTGTGCTGTATTGAGCATTTTACAAGTATTCTGTCGCCTTACATGGCTATTCTTGATATTGGCATTTCATTATCAATCATTAATTTACCTTTACAACTTCTTGACTATCCCTTGAATCTGAAGCAAGAACATTCTACATCCTTGACGTGGTCGCAGTTATCAACCACTTCTAGCGCGTATCAGGTGATCTTACTAGGCTAATCCGCTACAGACCTTTTATGCATGTCAATTAATATTTTTATTTTATCGTGTAATCATTTTACCGAATGTTTCGTTAGTGCTTTCTAATTGATATACACTTTAGTTATTGTCCACTGGTGTTTGTTTTCGGTTATAATTAGTGTTATCCATACTAATGCAAGTACTGTCTTTCAGGGAGATGCTGAAGCGTCCGCCACATCTACAACATTTCTAGATGTTCTTCAACAGCAGGAGGTATGGATACTGACAGCTCCATCGAGCGTCATCATCAGAGCTGGAATTCTTGTTGTTTGATTGTTCTACACAATGTTTCATTCGTGGTTAGCCGTTGATATGTACCTGTGCTGTCGACCCCAGGTGTGTGTTATGTTTTCACTATTATAATCCTCACTAATGCAAGTACTATGTTTCAGGCAGTTGATGGAGTGTCAATCCCTGCACTTGATGCAGAGCCTGACATTCAAGTAATTCCAGGGGAAGTGGAAGCGGGACCAAGTACATTCGAAGGCAAACGATTCAGGCTAGCCGGCGATGGAGAGGGCGACAGCCCTGGATTTTCTGCCAAGTACTGCACCTACCACTTTCAGGACATGGATAGTAAGAAAATTGTGAGTTCGGTGGTCGTGCAGGTAACACAATGTACATCCTCAGTGGCCATGGAGAAACTAGGTTTTACAAAATCAGTGGAATATCTACAATCGAGGGGAATGCACATCGACCTCATAGCCACCGATAGACACGTTTCAATTGCCAAGACAATGAGAGAGCAGTTCCCACATATTAAACATCAATTTGACGTATGGTATCTTGCTAAATCAATCAATAAGAAAATCTCACTCTACTAGCGGTCTTGGCCCATAACAGCAATGTCGGGCGTGAACAATCTAGGACTAGGGGTAAAGTAAGGATGCCTCGCTACACTAAGGTGTTTTCAAAACGAAGTAAGCAATGGGTGATCAAACCAGTCTATGATGAAATGCAGTTCCACTTTGTGAAAGGCCTTATTGTTGCTGTGTTAGAGAAGCACAGATATGTAATTTTGGACGTTTCTGTGCAGAGCAGTGATCCATTGCCACCGATTGCGACTGTGCCATGCCCACCCAAAGCACAGCTGATTGTGAAGTACAAATCCCGGTTTAAATAATTGCAATACGATTGTCTTTTTGTAAATAAATGTTATTGTACAGTGTACCTGTAAACCTAACCCCTACCTTCACCATCATGGGTGGCGAACAAGCTGGGTGTCATCTTTGAATTCTCTCTATCACCTCACATATGTGTATGTATATATTTTTCTCATGTCTCATCTCATGTAAATGTAAATGCTGCGCACTGTTAACGGAGGGGAGGCTTGCATATTGCAAATAATAAAACAAACAAACAATCGATAAATCTCACTTTTAACTCAACTCCTGTGGTACTTTATACTTTCCCTGACCTTCCGCCAAAAATGAAATGTCTCAATTTGGGCTGCAAACCTCGCAGACAACGGGGACAAAATTGGGGCACTTGGAACGCGCCAGCCAAGCGGGCTGTGGCATTTGGGAGAGAAGCCAGTTCCCATTTGCACATTGAGGCACACTACATAGACGGATTCTAAACTTCAAGTTCTCACAGATGCCTATACTACGTGATGTTGCAAATAAAGAATGCGAAGGACAGCGCCCAGATGAGGCCCACAAGTCGCACTGGAAGTATAAGGGTCTATTGTTTTTTGACCTTGAGACAGGGACAATGCCGAAAGAACTACATTTGAAGGGAGTGCGCAATATCGTAAGAGACGATAAGGCAGAAAATTCAGAAACTAGACCGAGTTTCATTTTAGGTCAGTATACGAAAAATCGTTGTCAAGAGCACGGTCCGTTTTACAGACTTCATTACGAAGAGACACAATGGAAATTTCAAATATAATGTAAGGAAATCTTTACACGCTTTTATACCGGAATGAAGATTTAATGAATGGATGCATGAATAAATGAATGAATGAAGAGCTAGGAAAAGCAAGTAAAACTGTTTGTAGTGGGCACATGGGCATGCAGGTCCACTGGTCTCACCGATCTCAGTCCTTGGCCCAGCCCCTTCTCTCGGCATTTACCTTGCACTTGCCACCAGCTGGCCCTATTATTTAATTTGTATTCAACTAACCATGTACAGCCCTTCCCCATGCGCGATCAGAAAGACACCTGGCCTAGTAGGATCGTTGTCTGTCTGCCCTTGTTCCCCACCTGCCTCGTCATGCCTAGAAACACTTGAGTATAGGCGCGTTACAAATGCCATATCATATATCATATCATTCCTCACGCATGTAGACTAACTGTCGTTTATCATTGTGTGTTGGCCTCGATTTTTCTCGTTACTTTTCGCATTGATTTTAGAGACAAACATACTCCATTGAACTATCCTTGCAAGCAAATAGTTTCTGATCGGCCGTAATAAATAAAATGAGTAATATTAATGAAGTTCGGCTTGCGAGACTAATTATCATTTTTTTGTTTTCATAACAGGTATTTGATCCCATTCTGCCACTGCCATCTGTTTGAGACACCGGCGGATGGATTCTTCAGCAGACACCTGCAGCTTCGTGTCAACAACTGGAGCACGATCACCATATTATGGGACGATCGCCAAGGGCCCACACGCCCTTACGCTGTACTAGTGGCTAGAAGCAACATAACAACCTTTAGGCTGGACTAGTGCCTAGTTGATGGAACAGCCTTGCGGTTCATCGTGCTTCCAAAGTGATTCTTTTTACGAAAATGAACACCCTGTGTACCATAAAGGAACAGCGCGTGACTCAAGATGAAACGGAACAGTTATTGCGGATACAGATAAAAGAAAATAAATGGCTTCCGGAGTTCATATGGCAATTGCTGAATATTCTCTAAACATTTAATGTCAAATAAATGTACTTTACCAAATGTACCGTGTTGCTGTTTCATTTTAAAGTACAGTTTCATATTCTGAATTGTGGCGTGCTGTGTTGTGAGTTGGTCTGTGTTGGTTTCCGGGTTCTCTGTGGAGTCGCGCAGAAGACGACTGGGCGCGTTTGCCTACGCAGCACAGTAACGTCACAGGGAGAGGCGGGGAATATGAATGTTTTGATAATGTCAGGCTCAGGGGCGGGGGAATTGATTTAGTGCCGCAAAAGCAGGTCAGCCAGGGCGATCGGGGAAAAGATAGGATTATCAGAAAATGGCGGCTCCCTGGTGCTTGTTTTCGCATGCGTTTAATGGACGAAAACTCGGGTAAGGTCCATAGGAAAGTTTTCTAAAATCGAGCCACTTAAGCTTAAAAAAACATGGCCGACCCGTAGGGACAATAAACATTTTTACTAGACCATGCCTTTAACTGCCTATTGATGGAAGCAGATGCAGATTGGTGTGTGTACCTGGGCTTCTAGTAGCAGTGCCTGGCAAATGCCTAATACTTATACACAAGCCAAAACTGTTAGCGTTGCCAATACATCTTTTTAACAGGATTTAGCGGACGATAAGCATAGTGCTTATAAATATAGTGAATGAAGGCACACCTATTAAAGACATTTATTATTACATCAGTAGCATATTTACAGTTCCAATTAAGGGCCCAATTCACAGAAAAGTTAGCATTGATCCCGCAAAGCCCCCACGCCAGAACCAACTCTGCATGGCTCGACGCACAAAGTTTCCAATGTGCGGTCCACGTATTCATGGAATCCAAATCGCAAAGCAAGCTGATCTGCAAAGAAAACCAAGGTGCGCGAGTTACGGCCACAACACACCCTCAAGAAAACCAAGCACATAGCCATAAATCAACCTTTCTGCAAACCTCTGCATCCACCCCTGACCCACCATCCAGCAACACTGCAAAACCGTGCAAGCCCCCTCGTGAGTCAAGGCTGCACCCCTGCGAAAATGTGTGAGCCCCTCATAAGTCAAGGCTGTACCCCAGAGAAACCATGCAATCTCCCTCGTAAGGCAAGGCTGCACCCCTACAAAACCATGCAAGCTCCCTCATACGTCAAGGCTGCATGCCTGTGAAACGGTGCAAGAACCCTCATAAATCAAGGCTGTACCCCTGAGAAACCATGCAAGCTCCCATGTAAATAGCGGCTGCACCGCTGCAAAACTGCAAACCATCCCCCCTACTCTCAAAGCAGCCAAACTGCCGGCATATACCACAACT
Source organism: Ambystoma mexicanum (assembly GCF_040938575.1). Classification (NCBI taxonomy): domain Eukaryota; kingdom Metazoa; phylum Chordata; class Amphibia; order Caudata; family Ambystomatidae; genus Ambystoma; species Ambystoma mexicanum. The sequence continues at coordinate 469,032,653 of NC_090923.1, forward strand.
GCACATCAGCCCCATCAAGCCCAGACACCACACACCAGCCCCACACATCTCCGACACCACACCAGGCCGCCTGCACAAGCCCAGATACCACCCAACAGTCCCACTCACCCGCGACACTACACCAGCCAGCCCACACAAGCCCAGATATCACCCACCAGCCCCCTCACCTCCAACACTACACCAGCCAGCCCCCCTCAACTCCAGACACCACCCACCAGCCCCCTCGCCTCTGGCACTACACCAGACAGGCCGTAAAGCCTAGACACCATCGACCAGCCCCCTTACCTCCAACACTACACCAGCCAGCTCCCACAAGACAAGACACCACCCACCAACCCCCTCACCTCTGACACTACACCCATCAGCCCCTTCAAGCCCAGACATCACCCACCAGCCGCCCTCACTTCCAACACTACACCAGACAGCCTTCTGTCAGTCTGAAACCCTACCAGTCCAATGTATAGCTTCAACTCACCTTAACCTCGGTGGTCTGCCACCACCAACATGATCAACTGGACGCACTGAGGAGCAATCCAGGACCGGAGCATCTCCTGTCACTCCTGGGCAGACCTGAATCTGTAACAGCTCAACTGGACAGCACAATATTGCAACAACCACACTAGGGCCATCCCATCCACATGTGACATGTGAATGCAATGCAAAGTGTCATGTGCATATTGGCCATGGGTCATTGCAAAGGTATCAAAGCAGAGCAAGTGAATGTGTGTTGAGGACAGAAGCACCTACAATCAAACATTGGGCAGATCCATATATAATGACTAGGCGCATTACAGCCTGAGCATAAAGTCCCTGTCAGGGATGACAACATAACAGGCCTGTGCCTGGGTGATGGGTATTGTCTCTTTCTCAATCTGCCTTCCTCCACCCTCCGCTCTCTGCAACTCCCTGATACTTCAGGGTATGGCGCGCCATAGAAATAATAAACTAAACTAAACTAAACTAATCCAGAACAGGACTGCAAGACTTATCCTTGGCCTCTGAAATCGCCACTGGTTCCCGGTGGCTGCAAGGATAAAATTCAAAACCCTCTGCATTGTCCTCAAGGCTTTCTGGGGCCAGGGCCCACACTACATCCAAATCTCTCTTCCTAAATACACTCCTTCTCAAACCCTTCGCTCAGCTACCTCCAACTCTCTGAGGGTCAGACGCTTATACAGGCAGAGAGTGGAGGTGCGGGGATCTCTCTCCTCTTCAGGTGTCTCCCTCTGGAACAGCCTCCCTGACCCTCTCAAACTTGAACCAGATCACTGGATGTTCTGGCAGCAGCTCAAGACCTTCTTTTTCACCTCTGCTTTCTCTCTCTCCCTTCCCTGCTGACCTACCTGTTTGCTGCGCTGACTGGTTGCTTAGTTCCCTCAGAGTCTCACTGGGTACAAGGTTCCTCCACAATCAGCCTCCCCTACACTGCCTCCAGGCCTAACGTGCACTTAGGGGCTGTAATTGTAACCTCTACAATCCCCTGCCTCCTTGCACTTACCCTGAACCGCGCTGCCCTGGCTGCACTTACTCAGAACAATGCTGCTCTGATGGTACTTTCCCCTCCCTCTCCCTGGCACTTCCCCCTCTCCCTTCTCCCTACTCTCTGTCACAATGTCATGATGTGAATGACACAAGGGCTAGAAAGATCGCTTGTATTGACCTCCATCTGTCTTCCCTCCCTTGTCTTGTCGCGCCTAGAAACACTTGTGTACAGGCGCGGTATAAATAACATATGTATTATCATATCAATGCAAACTACACACTACAGTGAATAAAGTGTGGCCACATACACAATCACAAGAATATGCAAAGGGGACACATGAACAACAATCGACCTGGAATGAAAACAATGTGAAAGCGTGCAAATACAAATGAACAGGTGGTAATCCATCCACAATGTGTCAACCAAAACATACATAACACATCCACACATCACTGCAACTATACTTGTATGTACATCATCACACACACAAAAGAAGCCTCCATGCCAACCACACTGCCGCCAAGCACGCAGTGATGCTGCACACACAAAATAAAATCATTCAGTGCAGCCTCCAGTTGTCTGATGGCCTCACCCCCACATGTCAGGCACATGTGCATCTCTCCATCCGTAAACATCACAGCATCAGCATGCGACATACAGGCATGACACGTTACACATGACCTGCAATGAAGAGATGCACTGGGTAAAATGTAAACAATTAAATGTACAGACAGACAAATGAACGGCATGACGTGTGGAATGTATTAATAGAAAACCTGTATTGAATAAAACTGTATAAAAAACAGTGAAGGAAAGTTCGATAAGTCCGAGGCAAAAGAAGAAAACAGAAAAGTACCCTATTCCTAAACAATTATATATATGAAAAACTGGGAAGGAATGTCACTGAAGTCCGGGGGGGAGAGGGAACAGAAATGAAACCTATACCTAAAGAACTATATACAAAGGCATCAGGCTAGTCCTCCTCACCAATATCTGACAACCTGTTGACCAGTGCTGATTCACAGGCCACGTCCTCCTCCCTCCTTTGTTGCCTGGAGGACTTGCAGGGTGGACAACAACTGATGTTCTGCATCCCGTGCTGACCTGCAAGTCAATAACAGGATGGCAGCCCACCTCTGTGCCTGACGCAGCTCACCTCAGCCCTGGCCACATCACCTGTGCCTCCTGTGCCTGCTGCCTCTCTGCTAGCAGCTGCCTCGCATTTTGCTAGAACACAGAAGAAATGGCTGTCAAGGTCCCCCTCTTGCCCTCCTGCCTCATTGTTGCCACCTACCGCCTTTGGGTGGTTTGCCCTGTGACAGTCTGCCTCCTCATATTTGGCACTCCCCGAAGATGAGCTGTCAAAGGGGAGTGGCTGGGGCCTGTGCCTTTGTCTGGTGGAATGGTCCCTGCTTCCATGCTCCTCAGCACAGATTGATTGGGGTATCGCTGTTTAGACACTGATGATTGCACCACTCAGAGCATGGCCATGCCAGCACCTGCTTGGGCATCTGTCCACACAATCACTTCAAACAACATGCCTCCCTGACAGCCTGAATTGTGAGCATGCAACACATACATGCATCAATGGCAGAGGGACACGTGAGTATGCCATAGCCCCAACCACATACACATGGCATGCACACACATTAACTCAGAGCAAACATGCAGCAGCATGACAGATCACATCAATGTCCCCGAAATGTCAATGCCACAACTTAACACCACCAAACATCTATACACACGTGTCTACTCCAGATGTTGAGTGTGCATACCCACACATTGGAATGGTCCACATTACATCATGTCCATCATGCATGCCCCTCATATGGGCACCACATCCTCATCTGGCATCCTTGCTGTCCAAGCACGTCTAACCATCAACTGACATTGCATGGGCAGAGTTTGCACAACTGTACAACTACACACACTATCCACCACCCCATAACAAATATTCCATGCAATAGCTTAAGTAGAAATGCAAAATTACGATCTAGACTACCCAAAATCTATGAACCACTAGCCAGACTAGCCACCAAACCTAGCAATAGAAGAAATCACCAACGCAATGCCCTCAAACTAGACACCTCCCCCACCAAAAGAAATTCCCACGCTGACAGTCCCACTAACAACCACCGCAAATCAAGCAACAGACCCACCAAAAAGAAAAGCCATGTCACCCCTGCGACACCCAAACCAAACATACCGCTGAAGGGTGCCCTCATTATTGCTAGATCATTGATAGCACATGCCACCGAAATTGCCGATCTCATCCAAATAGGCGATTATGACCTTCTAGCCATAACGGAAACCTGGCTTCACCAAGCAGCAGGACCCGCTTTGATGCTTGCCCTACCCCCTAACTACAACATTCTCAGAGAGGACAGAACCAACTCTCGAGGAGGCGGCCTGGCCATCATTGCTAAAAACAACCTCGCCATAACAATAGAAATGCCCTCAATCACCAAATCTTGTGAATCCTTAACCGCCAAACTCTCAACATCACCCTCCCAATCTATCAATATACACCTCATCTATAGGCCTCCAAGTCCCATTGGAACCTTTGAGGAGGACATCTCTATGATCCTCTCAAATAATCTAAAAAACTCATCGCAAGCCATCCTCCTGGGAGACATGAACTTAGGTTTCAATGACCACAAAGACTTGCAAGTGACTAACATCGCCAATGTCATCACAGAACTGGGATTTACCCAAAGAATCTCACAACCTACCCACAAAAAAGGTCGAACACTCGACTGGGTAGCCAACCACAACTGTAATGTAACAATTACTGATGTCTGCCCACAAATCTGGACAGACCATGCACTAATAACCTTCTTCATAAATGAAAAGACCACCCAACCCAAGGAAATTGTACTGCCCCCCCCCTACCGACCAGAAATAAAAAAAACATAACTACAGACAAACTGCTACCACTTATCCTCCCAACCCTAAATTCCTTATCTGAATCGCTAAACCCAACAGCCCTAGTGAACAAATTCAACTCAACCATGGCCACAGCCTTGGACACTATCGCCCCGTTGAAAATGAGAAAAAGCAAGCCCAGAGCACACTTAAATACTTGGTTCACCCCTCACCTCAAATCCCTAAGAATTGAAAAACGCAAATGCGAATTCGCCTGGCGACTAACAAAATAGCTCTCATCAGTGCCTCTAAGATCTACAAAAATGAAATAAGGAAGGCCAAAAAAGAAAACTTTAACAACAGAATATTACAGGCTAAGTCTGGAACCAAAGAACTATTTCTTATACTAAAGGAACTGGAAAACCCTATCCCTGCTCCAGACAACTGCGATAAAAATAAAACGGGGTGCTCCAACATCCAAAAAGCTCTAAACAACAAAATTGCCACACTCCAAACCAAAATTGAGAAAAAGAAACACACTATACCCACCTCAACCAATCCAAGTGGTAAACCACCCACCTCCACCAAGCCAGAACACAAATTCAACTTCACCAAAGTAACAATGCTAGAGATTGAAAAAATAATACTCTCGCTCAAACCAACTAACTGTCGAGGCGACATATGCCCAGCCCAACTGATAAAAGACGCGGCCAGAGACCTTTCCCCATTTATCACCAAACTTATTAATGCTTCCTTTGCATCAGGCACTATACCAGACAATCTTAAGCAATCATGGGTCCTCCCCCTCCTTAAAAAGCAAACCCTGGACCCCGCCATCCCGACTAACTACAGGCCAATCACCACGGTACCATTTCTGCTAAAAATCCTAGACAGAGTGGCCTACCTACAGATCCAAAAATATCTGGAGATGCACCAACTATTAGGTACCAGACAGTCAGGCTTCAGGCCTCAACATGGCACCGAAACTGCACTTATCGATCTCAAAACCCAGGTTGATGAGCTGAGAGATCTTGGAAAAACTGCCCTACTCCTCCTGCTGGTCCTCTCAGCGGCATTTGACCTGGTGGTTCATGATGTGCTTTGTACCCACCTGGAAACCGCGGCCCACTTCTCCACACATGCCATTGCATGGATCAGGTCGTTCCTAAGCGGCAGAACCATGAGGGTTTTCTCCACCTCCGCAGCGGCTGACCCAGTGCCTATCACATGTGGCGTCCCCCAGCGAGGGATCCTGTGTCTCTCCGACCATGTATAACATCTTCACAAAGCCCCTGTTCGATGATCTGGACCTTCTGGGTGTCACCTACACAAACTATGCAGATGACACTCAGATTCTCATCCCACTTTCGGGGGATTATGAACAGGATTTGGCCTTGGTGAACAGAATACACCTCATCATTCAGGCATGGATGGCCCGTCATGGTCTATGCCTGAATGATGACAAAACGGAACTCATCATACTGGGGAACACACAAAATATCAAAAAACTGAACAATGACTACTCATCATTTGTCATAGATGGCAACACCATTAAAGTAGCGAAACTCTAGGTTTTTACCTCGACTCTTGCCTCTCCCTAACAAAGCAGGTGAATGCGATGGCCTCTAGCACCGTTTACACCTGTAAACTGATTAGAGCAGCTAAACCATATCTATCCACCACCAGCTGCCTCACCCTATCAAGAGCCCTGGTATTATCCGAATTGGACTACTGCAATGCACTATACATAGGGTCCAATAAACACACACTGCAAAAAATCCAAACCCTGCAGAACAACGCCCTTCGAGTCGCCCTAGGAATCCCAAGAAGAGAGCACATCTCAGACGTCATAAGACAATCTAATTGGCTATCCACAGCTGACAAAATTAAACTCAAAACAGCATCACTGACTTTCAAAAGTATTAATGACCTAGCCCCCAAATACCTAACAGAAATATTCAAAAGGAGAACCTCTAACAGATCTACCAGAGAAGCATACACCAACCAACTAGCCGTGCCCCCATTTAAGCTGAGCACAGCTGGAGGCACCAGCTTCCCTGTCAAAGCGGCCCAGCTATGGAACTCCCTCCCATCATCCTTAAGATCTGTCCAATCTTATCCACACTTCAGACCCAATTGCATTAAATGGCTCAAAGAAAATGACCGATAACCTACTAGTCTAGGACTATTCACGTCTGACCCACCTGTTAATCTGCAGCCGAATGCATACCACGTTCATCACCCGCTTAACCCACCTTGCTCCCGACACTCAATGCTTACTGTGTACACATCCCTATGCACACTCACCTGCGCATGTAACCACGCATACTGTCATCACTTACTATTGATACACCCTGTAACCTTCCTGAAATGTGTAACTGTAACATGTAAGCTTAAAGTATTCTTGAACACGCGCCCGGATACCCTCGGGTCTGGCGCGCGCTACAAATAAATAAACAAAACAAAACAAACAAAACACTGCAAATACCAGTGCATGTCCAATGAACAGATGCCACACTTCATACATGGGGTACATTGTCTGGGTACTGCATGCCACTGTGGATCACTGAAACACGCATGCCACATACATAAGGGTGTAACTACAAACATGCAGGCCCATGGGTAGAACCTCACCAGGACCTGCATGTTTGTGTTGGAAGACTTGCACCTACCCGCACGGTGCACCACCATGGTTGCACCGGCCTTCATGGCGTGCAATGCCTTGGTGTGGGTCCTGGAATTTGAGGTCCTCTCATCGCTTATGGATGCTCTTGGGTTCAGCAGACTGCCAGCCCCTCTGAATTGATGGCATCTATTATGTCTTACCAGATCTTGCGTCGTTCTTTCCCCTTTTGCTTTGCTGGGTCGAAGAGGGCATCATAGTGCCCCAGGACCTGACCCACCAGGATACCAACTGTCCTGCAACTGGAGTTGGCAACCCTCTGCCTCACTGCTTTGGGGTTGCCACTCTGTTCAGAGGTTGATGGTGCATACATGGCAACCGCTAAGGCAGGTGTGGGTGGGCAAAGTGGTCCTGAAGAAGGGCTGTGCAGCAATGGTGATGGTATGGAGAGATGGTAGTCCGACATGGCAGCTGAGGTGGTCACAGGGCCGGAGGACAGGGAATGGCACGTCAGCAGGCAGGCAGCAGCAGATGGCAAGGTGGGAGGCAGCACTGGGTAGGAGGAGGCAGTATAACTGGCACAGAGGCAAGAGAGGGGTTTCTTCTGTGTCTAGCTACGAAGGCAGCCGAAAACAGAGTAAATGCCCTTAGCGCGTAAGTTATGTGACATGCGCTACACGCAGCGTGCCAACGTGGTTCACAGCATTGACAGTGATATTTAAGAGTCACAATGCGTGACTCTGGTTGTGCGTGCGAAGGAACAGAGAAGGACGAGTATCGTTTACACGTGTTTGGGAGTGTTACACAAGCTGTTTCCTTCCGGTAATGCGTACCGTATTTTTCTTTTTGGGGGTTGCCTCTGCACATACGAACATGTATGTATGTCCATTTTGGGGCCTACGTTGCGTCCCGTACTCAGTTATGGGTTTTGGGGTGTCTCTGCATATTGCATACTTTTTTTTACGCCTTTGGGAAGCTTTCCGGGGTAATGTGGATGCAATTTGTGAGTTTAGGTGTGCCCCTGCATATCATGTACTATATTCTTTGCTTTTGGGGTACATTGGAATCTTGCTGGGCCAAACATCTACGTCGCACATCACACAGACTTCTCCATTCTTCGTATTGCCCAGAATATTATCTTGGTGTGCTTTACATTTCTCCTTTGCATCTGAAACATGAGTGGAAAGGCCCCAAGAGGGGACGGTAGTAGACGGGGTCGGGGTCAGGCATGTGGTGAGTACACATCTTCCCCAGCCCCAGGAGGACGTGGTGGACCTCAGTCCACAGGTGACCCAGCACCTGGAAATCAACGTGGTCGCAGCCAGGCAGTCAAAGCAGCACCACCTAGGGCCACTCAGGCCAAGAAGGGACACCCTGCAGAGCAGGAAGAGGCTTCAACCCAAGAAATGGCACAGGAGATGGGTCTACAGAGGGAGAGGCACTTCACTGATGAGGAGCTCCAGATCCTTGTTGACTACCTAACCGATCACTATCGTGAGATGTGCCATTATACGGGGAGCACCCATACACCCTCAAAATGGATGGTACATTGGCAGCGGGTCCTGCACACTGCTGAACAGGTCCAGAAGTGGTGGAATGATCTCACACGTAGGACCAAGCACAAGCTCGGTGTCACCCATTCCTCTGTGCTGGCCACTGGAGGGGGGCCACCAGAGAAGGAGCAGCTGACACTGCATGAAGAGGCCACAAGTCAATTCATCACCCTTGAGCAGTTGGAAGGCATGGAGACCTATGAGGACACATCTGCTGTGTGACATTTCTTCATGTATGACCCAACCATATATGTGTAGGGGTAAAGCTGGCTGCAGTTGTCTAACATACTTGGGGAATACTTGTTTGCTAACATGTAGACTCATGTCACATGGCCTTCATTCTGGGATTATCCTGTGTTATGGACATATGTAGCATATGTTCGTCTGACAGTACAGATCACCGTCTGCTGGCCTACACAGCAGTGACAGTACTTACATGCAAGGTATCAATGTCCAAGAACATGTGCAAATGCCAAGACCTCACACTGTGCCATCCTGACAGGAACACATAACCCACAGGGCACACCTCTGTGTCATGCCCAATAAATGAGACACCTACATGTACTTTTGTTTGCTACATTCATGCGGCCTGTCCCTTTGAATGGCTCAAAGAGTGAATGCAATATATGTTGACCAATCACATTATTTGATGCAGAGTTGCATGTTAAATTGTCATTTGCTCTTATGGGATGCCTTGTCATGATGCACATCAGAGCTGTCTGTCATGACACCCTGTGGTGTGACCAGACTGACGGTGCATCAGTGCCCACAGACCACTGCTCTGAGTAGCAGGCGTGACCTTGATGCAATAATACTTGTATGGTTTAAGGGGTTAAACTATACTCTGCATGGTGAACAATAGCTGATGGTGGGTCATCATGTAGAGGTTGACATTCTGGCAATCTGAAAATGATATGGCCATAGCCAGCCCATGTGAGCAGTAATGAACATTGTTAATGCCAGTGAGTGTGCCTGTTTGCATACCATTTCATGTATGTGCATGGTAGTTCACTTAAAATTAAAAGCACATGTCTGTCATGAAAGACCTGTATTTGTCAATCAGTTGATACATGACAGACACATGCCTTGTCACTCGCATCATTGTGCTGTACACTCGCACGGGCATTGGCCTGTCTGTGTACTTGAGATATGCATACTTGTCCACGCTTGTGTCATCTGTTTGAAGAGGAAAGACATGCCAGCTACATCGCCCACTCAGATGTGGCATGATGGCTCTGTTGCTCTTTGTGCCATGTGAGATGTACTTCAGGAGGTGCAGGTTCTCAGTCAAATCATGCACGGGCATGAACAATGACCCACCATTGTGAGATGATGTTCATAGTCAGGGACTTATTCACAAAGACACCTATCCTGGGGGCATTTCTGTAGGAAAGGATTGTTGCACTTACATGCTACTCCTGCACCTTGTATGACCTTTATAAGTATGTCTGACAAAGATGGCTCAGGATATGTCATATGGGCTCCACATTTGCACAGAGACAGCCTCCTCAGTATAATAGGTGGAGCATGACCCTAGGAGTAGGGCCATGCTTCGACTGACAATGCTGGTATCTGCGTCTCTACTCAGTGCTGGCCGGCAGCCAGTGAATCCCATTTAGTGGCGGTGTAGCAAGGTTATTTGTTACAGTGGAGTATTGAATTTGAGGAGAAATCCGTGATTGATGCATGCCGTAGATGGTGTGTACAGTATGGCACACTACTGGTAGATGCATATGTCAATATTCCCACTTCACTATTTAATGAACTATTGACATAGTGCTGGTGCAAGGGGTTGCCAAGTTTTGTGGCCACACATGGCAAGAACAAATATGGTGCTTGTATGAGATGACAGTGGCTGTTGCATGACAGTGTCATACAAAACGACAGTCAATGACTGTTGGTCACTCACTCATGGACAGTCATCGACTGACTCTTCATATGACAATGTCATGTGAATGACACTGTCATTAGACACAATGTCAATTTGCAATGCATATATTTTATATATAAAAGTTGTTAGTTTGATTAACAAACTTTTACAACATAATCTCATATGTTATATTCTTATCATACAATACTTATTACTTTTAACATATGATCGCAAAAAGAAAAACATTAAATATCTCATAAATTCCTTTCATACAGTACTTATTACTTTAACATGTCGTCACAGAAAAAAAACATTAAATATCTCATACATTTCTTTCAATCATACATTCACTACTATAACTCTTTTTTAAACAGTTTACAATTAAAACACAAATTATTAATATAGATAATTTCAAGTAAGGAGGATAAGAGTAACTGTTCACAGACATTGTAAGTAATTCATGAATTCATGACACAAATTATTCATTATTAAGAGAATGAGCAGACTTACATTTTTCTACATTGATTCAGTTTTTAAATTTGCAGTTCGGGTTAAACCTTAACTGTTATGCAATTTTTATGCATTGATCACCTCTTTATATTCCAACTCATGTACCAAAAGTATAAGAAATCTCGTAAGTGAGATTATAGTTTTAGTCGAATTACCCCACATCATATTTTTCCAACACCATTCCCTTGCATTTAGTGAATTCCCGATTTTTTCAGGTCCTATCATATTGTGTCGTACTGATTCAAAATAACTACAGTAGATAACCAAATGTTTCAAAGATTCAGTGTGTGACGTAACTTTACAGAATCGACAGATGGTTACACTAATGTTTTCGAAGGTTTTATGCCATCTTGAAATATTTTCTAAGGTGTGGAGTTGATTCAACTTAAATCTCATATATAAATCTCTGTGTTTATTGCAAGGAAATTGTATTAGGTACATTTTTCTCGGAGTTCTTGCAGTTGCAAATAAATTGGCCTCGTAACAGTAAATTTTGTTGTTCATCATATTTAGTGTTTAGTCCAATCCAATTCAAATAGTCGTTTCTTAACATGCAACACCCTACATTCCAAGTCCTCGGTTGTCAATGCCATTTCCTTAAGTAAAGTTCCCATTTCTTTATAAAAATTCATAACAGAAGGAGGTTTCTCCTCAATGATCATCACCCTAAATGTTTCATATATTGAGTTTTTTGGCGGGTACAACATCTTTGCTAAATTCGACAGTTGCCGCCATTGAAATCTTGCGGATAATGCAGTTAGGCCCAATTCCTGCCGTAGCACACAGTTAGGCATGGATTTGGCTAAACGCAGGGTACATTTCCAAGCTTTTCCTTGTAACTGTTCTAAAATGTCATAAATATCCATTAAACACAAGTCGAGCCCATAAAGCAGGACTGGTTCTACTTTGAGCATGTAAAATTCAAAGAGCGGACACATCGAATACTTGCAATATCTCCCATAGATCATCTTCATTTGTGTTATTAAAGTAGAGAGTTTTTCATTAAGCCCTTTCTTCCAGTTAGTCTTAGAGTTGGTATCTGTCACATTATAGCCTAGATATTTTAGGGAAATTTCTACTGGTATGATCATGGAGTTGATTGTCCATTTCGTTAACTTTAAGTTCCTTTTGAGGTTCCTAAATATCATAATTTTAGATTTGTTTACATTACATTGTAGATTGTGTTTGTAGAGAAATTCAGCAACGATGTTTAACTTCAATTGTAGGCCATATGGTGTTCTATCAAAAATGATAACATCATACGCAAAGGCCAGCCATTGAATTTTTAGGTGTCCAAGCCTAGCGGGGTATGATATCTCCCTTGTCCAAATTTCATCAATATCACAGAGGTAGAGGTTAAACAGGGTCGCTGCCAAATTGCAGCCCTGCTTAACCCCCACCTCCGTCGGTATTGGATGTGTGGTTGCTCCTGTAGCACTGGTTCTTACCAGGTAAGATGTGTTATAGTGGAGTCCTGCAATTAGAGATATCAAATGATCTGGAATACCCTTCCTGGCCATTTTTTCCCAAAGAAGTGCTCTAATCACACAGTCAAACGCTGATGACAGGTCCACTGAAGCTATGTATGGTGGGCCTGAATTGGGAATTTTAGATTGTGCCAGTAAATGAGCTAACAATGATGCATTCAGAGCGGTGCCCATGTGGGCTCTAAAACCAATTTGGAAGCGTGAAAATATTTGCGCTTCACTAATAATTGTGTGAAGCTATTGCAAAATTAAGATTGCAAATACTTTAGCACTTGCATCAATTAGTGCAATCGGCCTATAATTTAATGGGTCTGTTAAAGTACCCTTTTTATGGATAGGTACGATTATAGCTTTTACCCATGATTGGGAAATTACTTGGTTGCACATAATTTGTTGGATTTGATAGTATATTATATTAGCCCATAACATGGGATCTCTTTTGATCGCGCAAGGCGGGATACAGTACGGTCCAGGTGCTTTTGAGTTGTTAATTTTAAGTATTGCATTTTTGATTTCTGACCGATCCCAATATGAACAACCTCCCACAATGATGATTTGCTTGTTAGAGTAGGTTCTTTCATAGCGTTCACGTAGAGCAAATTTTTGTTTATAGAAGTTATACCATTCATCCTCTGAAATAGTAGATGTTTGTAGTCCTCGCTTTTTGGCTTTATCATCGCGCAAAATAGCCCAGGTGGAGCGCCTATCGTTGCGACACAGACTGGAAATCATCGCCTGATTAGTAAGATTATATTGATAGATTTTATAGTTTTTGCATCTATTTCTATACAGGTTACATATCCATCTTTTATATTGTTGGAATTCTTCCTCGTTCAATTTTAAATATTTCAATTTTTTCAATTCAGAGTTTTTCTGCCTTTTAGCAAGTTGCATCTCTCTACTAAAGTTCTGTAAGCAACAATTCTAAGTTTTGTTTGTTTTTTGTCTTGAAATAATTATTGCAATTGCCCCCTTAATAGCTTTCAAATATAGTTCCAATCTAAGTTGAACATTTGTGGGTAAACAGTGGGCTAGTGTATGTATTTGTATATTCTATATCATTACAGATTCCACATATTCCCGTAGAACCAACAAAATAATCAATCACAGAGTAGTTGTAATTTCTAGACCAAGTAGCCATCACTTTTTCAGATTCAAATGGCACAAAGTACAACTCCCAAGACGTTAGAAATGCATACCACACATCCCCACGTACATTGGCTGGAGTATTTTTGTAACTGGCACACTTCATTGAATTAAGCTGTGTGATACCAAGGCAATCTGCATTAAAGTCCCCCCCCAGAATCACATTAATTTGTGGCCACTGTAAAAAGACATCCTCAAAGAGGGCTGCTAGTTTCTTCGTAATCTATTCTAATTTAACATTTATGGGATTGTGATATAGGGAGATTACCAAATACCATTCTTTATCCTCGATCCCTATTTGCATTGCAATTGCCACAAACGATTGATCCTTGTATGTTTTGTGAATCACATATCCTAATTCATTATTAATGAAAATAGCAATTCCCCCTGCAGGCCTTCCATGAGAGCCCTTTGCTGCAGCTATTTGAACAGCCTTAAAACCATTAATCTGAATAGTTGACACACTCATGGTTTCCTGTGAAAGAATGATATCAACCTGCTCCTGAATGTTATTTGTGCTTGCCCAACATAGTACATTTTTAGTACCACAGGAATTCCATGAGACCACACGTAGTGGTGTATTTAGTGGTTAGATATTTGATGTATTTTTAGATTCTCTTGAAGATGCTAACAATGCGGATAGCCAAGACCAAGCCTTGCTGGTCGCCGACATTGCTGCTAAATGTGCTAATACCGCAAATTCAGAAGAGTGATTCTCTGGGTTTAGTACCCTAGAACTTACTTGCGTAGTAATAGTTGGTAAAAGTTTCTCATTGTATTCAATTGCATCCTCAATTGATTGAAAAAGATGCAATTCCAAACCTATCATATTTAGTTGTCTTTTGTACTTCCACAGCAACTCGGTAATAATAGTAGATTGAACCTGGAACACCATCCTATTATTTTTAATCGGTGGAAGCATGATCCATTCAATATCATTGGAGGATAGTGTTCTCAGGGCAGGAATTTTTTGAAAGGCTTGTAGAATAAATGACCGATTTAAGCTTTTTTTTGGTTGATTTCGGGGTAACTGATCCATCCAATGATACAGGTCTTCAGCGGGATAGATTCTGCATACTCCTCCTCTTTAGCTCCTTCATATTTTTCTTCGATATAATTCGAGTTTTCGTAGTACACTCGATGTTCGTGTTCCTGGGAGCCACCCTGTTCCTGTTCATGGATTACTTCATTTGGTGAGAGTACAGGCTGTTCGCCTATTAAGTTCGTATTTGTTGTGATCTTTTTGGGATATTCCATAAGTGTTGTCTGATCGATTTTTTTCTTGTTCTGTTCATCCAATACCTTTACATTTTTTTCAATACAACCTTTTGAGGCAGCTTTTGTTTCAAGTTCAGCTACCTCGGACACTTTGTCCCCCTAAATGTCCCCAGAACATTTCCCATATTAGATTTTTTATTGGGGATGGGTTTATAAAACATAGAGAGCAGTGTCTATTGAGAGACCGTGAGGGATGATGCAAATTCATTTTGTTTTTGGACAATTAGTTCAGCACTTTGTTTAGCTACAACATCATCTGGAATCTCCCTAATTTTCACGTTTACTTTATCAGTGATGGTAGGCTCACCTTTTGCATTTAACTGGAGTGCTAGCCTATTTCCTCCACATTTATTCCCAAGTCAGATGATTCCTGGGGAATATGGCTTTTCATTTTTTCTTTTCTGCTTCCTTCATTTTTTTCACATTTTTTAATCTTTTTTTTTCTTTGTTATTATATTTGCCTGTGGGCAGTTTTTTGTTGATTTCACCATCACAAGCCTTTCGAAGTTGAGCTCTTTCCAAATCACGAAGGTAAGATTTTTTTTCTTTTCTGGAAGGAAAGTGTTTACCCTGTGGAATATTTAGGGAAGCATCTTCTATGGAGTCGACTTCATCAACCTCCTCCTTCTGTTTATTTTCCTCATCCATCAGTTTTATGAGTACTGACAGACTATCCGGTATGGGTTAATTCCCTGTATGATTTGGTAACCCATCCAAAGTAAGCTCCACTCCTTTATCCTCTGCATTAATCTGATTAAAGAACATCAGTTGGTCAATTTTCTCTGCATGAGCTGTTATCATCTGACATAATTGTGCATGTGAGAAAATTTGGATCACCTCCTCAGTGTTTTTCGTATTCACGATTTTTGCGAAGGATTGAGGGAATGTATAGATTGATAGACCTTTTGACTGAGGCTCAATTTGGTTTGGAGGAATTTCAACGTGCTGATCCTTCTTCATGCCATCAGGGTCCGTTTGGGTTGCAGATGCTTTTTTAAGCGTCCCGGTTGATTTTGGAGAAATTAGTCCCCCATTTTGTTTATAGGTTTCCGCAAATATAAACCCCTCTAGCTTATTGAACTTTTCCAGGATAAGAGCTAGAGCCGTTTTAATGTCCCTTAGCTCGTAGTGAGTATATTCGTGTCCTTTATCTAGAAGATTTAAAATTCTAGATATCACTGGATAGTTCGCTTCCAAGGTTTGCATTTCTTCTACTGGGGATATGAGTGGAGGGGGAGATGTGGTGTTCTGTCAAGCTATTCTAGGAGGCATCTCTGGTTCCTCTGCTATAGATGCCTCTTAATATGCCTCTCCCAATTCAACTGCATATTCTTCCTCACCCATGGTGTAATCCATGGGCAGAGAAGCCTGACTCTGAATGGCTCTGTGAAAATGTACTTTGGCAACTCTCCCTACTGGGGCAGTCACTGGGGTTGAAGGACCCTCTGATAGCTCTATTCTTTTTTCAAGCACATTAAGAATCTCAGGTGCTAGCATAGATACATCAGCTGGATCACTTTGCTCATCATTTACTGGAGAAACTGTTAGTTCACAATTTCTCATACTTAAGAAACTTTTAGGTACCTTTGAGATAGACCTCTTCTCAACCTCCTTGATCGAATTGAGGCTACTAGGTAGAGGTGGAAGGTTCATTGATGCTTTCATATAAGCAAAGGCCACCTTATGGCAAATCATAGATTCTTCTATCGTTTTTTGATTTGTATCTCGCGAATCGCTACCCCCAATATTTGTATTGGTATAATCACAGTTTGCCATTACAGCGAGAGTACTTTTAGAATTTGTTAATTGATTTGAACCATGGGGCATGCTTTGCCGCTTCTTAATTGAAGGCTGCCCCACTCTGTGTCCACTACGTAGATGCACTACCATCTTTTATTCAACTTCACTTTGTTGATAATATTCACCCCGGAAATAGAACATTGACTAAGTATATGTTAACCCATTTTGCGCTTGGGGTATTTTTGCAATCATTACAATACATTCATGTGTACGTCTTATGCTTATAGAATAGCTTCAAAATACAATCGTAAGTGCACCCCACAACACCCACCTCCCTGCTCACCTACTCAGCTGAACAGCCCAACAGCCACTTTCCAATGCCATATGCCAATGCATATTCCTGAATTCTGCTAGGCATACAGCAGGGGACTCATGCCCATATGGAGCCCCACACAGGGTTCCAAGAAACCTTGTGTTGTCATTGATGTGACATAGCAGAGGGTAACAGTCATATGCATGGTCACTTTTCTGCCAAACACAGGCAGCCTTACACTGAGAGGGTTGTGATTTTGACAGCGCTCACATCTTTGCTGCACACATATAACATTGTTCATTGTACATGGACTACGCTCCGCACCACGATGCAATGCACCATGCTGTCCTGGTGAGGGTGAATAAGTGCATTAAGGTGACCTGGGCAGTGGTTATTATGTTGGGTGGATGAAGTGGATGCCAAGGGCGAGGGAATGCATTTATGCCATGTCCCAATGCAGTCATGGAAGCACTTTTCAAAGGATGTTACAGTTTTCCATCTCAAGCATGCAACATGTGTAGTGATGGTGCAAAAGATTTAAAAGCATACCTGTGTATTGACTGGACATGGTTCTCTAGTTCTTAGTTGAAATCATGTATTGTGTGTCATGTTTTGATGTTGGTAGTATCTGTGGATTTGTGTGGCTGACTAATGCAATTTGATGACCTTCAGCATCACAATGCTCCATGTGCAGTACTTGTCCCTGGGTTTTGTGCCGACATGACAGTTGCATGGCCCATCAGTCAATCTGTATGCCACTTTCGTACGTCAATGTGTCCACCAACGGCATGGACAGGACCTGGGGAAGTGGGGGGTGCCGCATGTCAGCAAAAACCATACATCTGTGGCTTACATTTCATAGTGTGGGAAGTCACAATGCCAGATGCTTGTGTGTACTGCCATTTTGTGTCTGTCTGCAATTTGATGCAAATGTGTATTTTTGTCTGGAGGCTCATGACTCAAAATGACATTCTCTGTCCATGTGCAGGTGAAGATGCAACGGATGCAGAGGAGGTGTTGGAGGAAGAAGAAGCGTTGGTACGTCAGACCACCAGTGGAGGCTATGGTATTGTTCCCCATTTAAACCCACTGATGCTACAAACGATCATCAGTAGTGCTCCGGCCTCTTCAGACTCAGCTGCTTTGGATGCAGAGTCAGATGTGTTTAACTCACAGAGGGTGAGTTTCCCAACAGGCAGACCAGATGGGGCCATTGAGTCTAAAGCTGGGCAGCTGGCTTCACAAGGCCAGTCAGTTTTGGGCCCCTCATCTGCAGTGGTTATGGATGCAGTGCCACCCTCCCATGAGTTGGCATCAGGTTCTGGGGCTGATATCCAATGGAGGGTTGCAGACCTGCAGCCAATGACAGAGGCACCACAGCAATGGGCATGGTCCCTTACATCAGGCCGCCGTGAGCCCTGCACACGTGGTGGACATCTGCAGGCTGGAGAGACAGTGTGAGAGCAGTGTTGCGTGCCGCCATCCGACATGGAAATGTGTTGGATAAAATTGCAGAGGGCATGGATCAAATGGCCAAGAACTTGACCCCACCAGCGGGCCAGGAATTGCAATGGCTGCAGATCATGCGGTCCTGAATCTGCACCCACAAACTGGGCCTGGAGGCCAACATCAAGGTCCAACGGCTGATCTGAGGTGTTTGCAGGAGTCCCTGCATGCAGATCCTCGGGCACATAGAGAGGCCCTAAGGTGTGCGATGGAGGGCTTGAGGACTGCAATTCATGATGAACTCTCTGCCACAAGAACACAACTCTACAAGAAGATGGCTGCCTTGAGGCAGACATTGTCACAGCAACTCGATGCGTCACGAGTGATCACGCATACAGACTGTGGTCATTCGTGAGGAAGCGCATCAAGACCTCACTGCCCTTGGGCTGCTGGTGCATGCTTCCATGTCCTGGTTGGCCCTGGCCAATGAAGACCAGGACTTGGCATTGCATGGATTGGATCCACCATCACAACCACCAGCAGATCAACCACAGGATGGGAGGCCCAGCACACCCACGCCTCCATAACCACCATTGCCATGATGTCCATGAGCCTATGGTGACAACTTATTTTTGTTTTTATTGTTTTTCCCCACTCATGTGGAATTCGACATGCACCTTCGCCCTCCCACCTCCAGGGTGGAATTTATTCTCACAAGTCCATGATGGACATGTTTTTTATTTTATTTACATGACCAGTGTGGTCTGAATTATTTATTTTTGACCCCTTAATTGGGATGAACCCGTTTCTATTTGTTTTCAGTACCCCTGTCCAGGATGGAGGTATGTGTTGTTTTTTCACCCAATCCAAGATGGGCTCATTTTCGTTTATTTGTTATTTCCTTTATGTGCTGTTTCCCTTTCAAATGAATGAGCGCAGTAGAGGACATGCAGCCATGCACGGTGGTGTCAGCTGCCATCACTGGCTTGAGGATGAAACCCTGCACCCTTTGACGTCCCTAGTCCCCATGCCCTCTGCCAGGCACTGGCCCTCCTTTCACTAATATGGGGGTACGGTTTCCGGTGTAGGTGATGTGGGAACCAAATCAGGCCAGCTCTGTCAGCAGGTAAGGATGTGCATGTCTGTTTTAATGGTCACCACAGTCTTTGCATGTATTCCACATATTTGCTAACTGGGGTTGTAATCATTGAGTCATGGTTTATGTCACTTCATGATGTGTGTCTGTACACATGCATGTGTGTGTGTGTATATGCACTTCCACTTTGATGTGTGTGCATTGTTTTGGAAGATTAACTTACACAATTGATGACACAAATTGAAGGGATTGTGAAGCACTAATTTACATCATGCATTCTCTGTGCATGCGTTCTCTCTGTATTTTGGTTCTCCAACACTTGCCTCACTGACTGTGATGATGTCTCCATTTTGCAACCCTTCTACTCCCCCCGCCCCATGTCTCCTACGGGGCCCTGCAGGTGTATGCCATGTCCACACTTCTCTTTGTCCTGTGCACACTGCCCACTCCACTCACTTATCTGCTCACATGACCTGCCATGCTAATATTCCACATGTAACCTGTTATGTCGTGCCTGAGTGTGTTTGTAATGTTCATCAGTAAAGGAAGGAGATGTGTTGTGATGTGCTTTTATCTGCATGTGAAAGCTGGTGATGTCATGTGGAGTGTTGCCTTGTGAATGTTCGAATGTTACCCAAGGATTCCACACCCAGCCAGTTAGAGCTCCCCAGCCTGGGTGATGGGAGCCAGTGTTATGTCCTGTCTACTTATGTATATAACTTCATGCAACTGTGACTTAAGTACTTGTAATAAACATATAAGTAATCCCAAAAGCCTGGAAGTCACTTTATAACATTTGCGACAAGTTGGTCTTAAAAAGAAGAACATGCGAGCAAGAAACTGAAGAAAGTGGAAGAAGCCTGCTGCTGGGGGTGCCGGAAGAAGTTGGACAAGAAGGACAACACTGCCCCAAAACACAAGTAAGACCCATCACCTAGAGCACCAAAAGGGAGGAAGGAAGCCCTATATCAGATGGATCAGCTGCCCGTAAGGTGGAGGGAGAGCTGGGTCCTGGGGCTGAAGAGAGGAGCAGGGCCTTGAAGGGAAGCTCAAGAAGGGAGCAAGGCCTTCAAGATGAAGAAATCTGTGTGAAGAAGTCAATCCTGTTAAAATAATCCAGAAGTGTTGTCTGTTAAGTGAAGATAAAAGGAAGCTTAAAATGACACCTGGGCCCTTAAACTGAAGAAGGAATCCTGCCCCATTAGTTTAAGAAACCTGTAGATTAAACAAAGATTGTAGTAAAGAGGATTCCCATGAGAGAGGGAGGAGCTAAGGAGATGTGGGCAAGAGAAGACAGCTGAGGCCATGACCAGCAGGGACTGTTTGTGGTAGGAAGGTGTTCAAGGGGTATGGTGTGCTGGGCGAAGATGTCGCCTGTCAGAGACTGCATTGCAAGTGTGAAGTACTGAGGGGTGAAGAAGAAAGCTGCGCAGTGATGTTTCCATTCCCCAGTCAAGCAGTGCAGGGATCTGATGCCGTTTACCCTCATGTGAAACCAAAAGTAAATTTGGGGAAAGATATGAAGCCCAGTAAGCATCCTCCCGTGTAGGAGTGTAAGTCTGCTTTGAGTTCAATAAATGAGACTTGGAGAAGGATGTGAGACTGCGGACAGTGAGCTGAGGGGTTCCCCAACAAGCCACTACGATGTTAGGGAAGATGTTGAAGTGACAGTCTGGAGTGAGCTGCGAGTATTGGCTCTGCATGTTCCAAGCGCAATGTGAACTAAAGGTTAGACCCGGGCAGCGCTAGTCTGGTAGCGATTGCTCAGGGAAAGGGATGCAGGGAAAACTGCCTGCGTGCCACTTTGTTTTCATGGATCATAAGCGGATCGTATTTTGGAATCAGTGAACCGTTTTAAAATATTGAAGTTGAAGGTTGACATGCGCTGGGTTGCGGTACGTGGTATGAGTGATGGTTGGCTTATGAAAATCAGCATTGCCCCGAGGCAGAAGTGTGACTGGTGACATCACAGCTGGTCTAAAGGGAGTCGGTGATGCCATAGAACTCCAGATTCAAGCATTAAGTTCTTATTAGAATGCATTCACCGTGCCAGATTCCAGCCGGTAGCCGAAGCCGCTAACTGAGGCAGGATGAAGAATTAAATAAACAATTTTATGAGGAAAGAACCTTGGGACGTGCATTGCCCTGCACAGGAAGAGGAGAGCGGAAGGCATTGGGCCGTTCCATAAAATGAGTGAAGAAGCCTAAGTGCGTTGTGGGTTGAGAGGAGAGAACCCCTTACGAATCATCTTCACAGTGTGCCTACAGTTTTATGGGTATTATCCGGCTGAGAGATGTAGAGCGCAGCTGAGCACGTCAGTGAGTCAGAAAATCAGACAGGAATAAGAGCGCAGTAGGAAATCCGAATTCCACTATATGATTTGCCAAGGACGTCATTATTGTCGTCATGAGTGTCGTTCCTAGTGAAGGGAATGCGGCAAATTTGGATTATGGTGCATCAAGGTGCTGCGACTGCAGAGGAGGAACAAGCACCGCATTTGAAGTAATGGCTGCAGTGTATCATTTTATGTTTAAGTGATTATGATGGTCACAAATCTGGTCTTTCAGAAGATAACGTTGGACATTCAGGAGCAGCAACGTGTATCCTTTAACTGCTTTTGCATTAAGTTTGTGTTACCAACTGAGTTTTGTAACAGATTAAGGATTGGTAAGCATGGGAGGTGCACGAGAAGTTTGTGTGTGGTTATATGCGTGCAGGAAGTGAGGTTAAAAGCTAAAATGTATTAGATTTAACGCATTTGAGGAATTTTAGGTATAAAAGGACTCATTTGGACACTCTGAACATGCACGATATGCATCGATGTGTGCGAGTCAGGAGCAGGGTGTGAGAGAAGTTAGAGTAACCTTTGAAGGATTGCAGAGTAGGCTGCAGCGCAACATGGACATGTAGGAATTAATGTGCATATTTCTTTGTTACGCCATAAGGGCTGTGTACGCAAATGTCACTATGAGGTTTAGTTGTTAGGCAGTGTAGACACGAGTGTTTGTGGGTGAGTGCCACAGAGGTGCAGGGAAGTAGCGTATCAGAGTGATTGTGGGTGAGTTCCACAAAGATGCATGGTGGTACATAAACTTGCCATGGAATGGATTTTAGGAAATGTAATTATATAGTTTGCTATTGCTTTAATGGTGACAAAAGAAGTATATATATATATATATATATATATATATATATATATATATATATATATATATTGTGCAACATGGATTATTAGGATGGTAATTTTTGCAAAATGGTAATGCAAAATGTTGTTTTATGTGACTCATGTATGAAATGGGTGCACATTGGTAAAATAACCAACACATTTATTGTCAGTCTACACATCCTCGGCTGCTCCGCTTCATGGCGTTGCCTCTGGTGACACAGTTCTGGACATTTTGGTACAATTACTACACAGGACAGGTTTGTCGCATTAGCTGCATGTAGGGTTGTACAGATATGTGCATGTGTACCCCTGACAGAGTGCTCATGTGTTCCCCAATCAGGTCACTTGTTGTTCATTGTTCATTTCTGTATGTTCTCTCCAACTGGATATATTGCATAACTTTATTTTGCATTAATTATTGTTCTAATTCAGCACTGTGAGTGACTGCATGGTAAGTGTTCACATTGTGGGCCTATGCAAGTGGTACATTTTCAATTACCACAGCTTGTCTTCATTTGTTGTCCCTGTAGATGTTGCCAGTGCACCATGTGATCCACACACACTTACTCGGACTGTCACGCACAGGGTGTGGTCTGTTGGAGGTGAGTGAACCACTGCATATTGACCTGAGGTCCATTTACAGTGGTGTACAACAGGGGGGAGGGTGGTTGCCGCAGGCTATGGGTATGTGGTTGTAGGCACTTCTTTGCTGGGATGTTGCGGAAATGGGTCTCTTTCTGGTTTCCATGCCATGGTGGGTTGTGCATGTTTTTATTTTATGTGAAGCTGCTGATTGTCCTTTCACAGGTGTCCGTTCTTTGCCAGCTCGCCCTTGTCTATCACCCACTTTTGTCCTTACTCACCCACTACATGTGCTACTTTTCCACCTATGTGCCTTCCACACTCTCTGATCATGCTGCTTCTTTTACAAATGCTTATTTCTCTATCTTCCTCCCTTGGCCACCTTTTCTCTGCCCTCACTCACTGTGATGTCAGACATATCCATCCTCATCTCCCCACCTGCCAGCCTCTTCTTTGTACCACTTTTCAACTATCCCTCTCTCTCTCCCTCTACACTCCACTGCTATACATTCATCACTCTTTGCCTTGTCTCCTTCTTGCCCTCTGTCATCCTTCTCATCAGCTACCACACTATACTTCCACTCCCGGGACATCACCTCCTCACTTGGTGTCCTTTTTCCTACCCAGCATCCATGGTTGAACCAAAGAGACCTGACAGTGGGTGTGCAGAACTTGTGTGCCTACTATCAATGTCCCCACTTGGGCCCACATCCCGGGGCTGTGTGACACCTATTTCCAGAGTGCATGCCCTGCTCTGCTTGTAATCTGTTTGCTTTGCTGCCAGACATTTCTCTGTTGGTAAGTTTTGCTGTTGTGATGTTGATCGTTGCTCACGCTTGGTTATTTGTACTTCCAGATGTTGACACTTGGTGATCCATGGCTATTGATGCAAAGCATGTCTTTGCAAGTTGAAAATGTTGTTTCAGGTGGGATGCAGTGGATGCGAGCCAGGTGGATACCTTGTGTAGGTAAGTCGAAGGCATTCAGGTTGGCACTTGTAGTTTTTTTGGTGGCAAGAAGTCTGGCATTGTGTGGGGATATTTGTCTTTTGCTTGTCCTGAGGTGGGCGGGTCCAGCTTTATGGGTGCATGTAACACATGGTGATGGTAGGCTTGTGTGTCTATGCATGCTGTTTTATCATGCCAATCAGGGTGGCACTGGTTGCGGGGTGATTTTTTTGAGGGAGGCTATCACTGTAGGGCATTTATTGGTGAGTTGTCATGAGGGTGGCAGGTCTGGATGTTGTGTACTGGGACACATGGTGATGGGAGTGATGGCAGGTGTTTCCTTGCAGTTTTTGCATGTGTCTTGCCTGCCACGTGGCATCCCATTTATTGAGCTTATCTAGTCATGTCTACCCATGCAGGAAATCCACTCTTGGTCCTTCTGCCTCTTCTGGCGGTGCTGTCCCAAAACAAATCCAAAAAACAGCACAGCACTACTGGCCATTTGGGGGATGTCATGTTCACCACAGACACCAGGCACACGCCATTGGTCAGGTGTAGTTCTTTGCCATGGTGGACATATACCATGAACATAACATACATATCAGCATATATTGTGTAGCCTATTGACAGCAGCTCAGTGCATCTCAACACTTCCTTCAGTTCCCAGCACATTGGTCCCTGTTCAATCCAGTCCCTTCCCTTCCTCTTGCCTGCTCTCTTTTGTGTGGCAGTGTCCTTGGCCTCTGTTTTTCTTTCCTTTCTCATGTCTGCTTGTCTCTTTCATCAGTTGCCTCTGTGCCTTGCCTTCCTGTATGACTGCTGCTTCTGTGAACAGCTGCCTTCTGATGGATCCTGTCTTCAATACAATTTCTGATATGTTTGCACCCCATCGACTTGGGCTTTACATCATCGGCACCCCTGCCAGTGTTTACTGCACTGTCCTGCCGCCACGTTTATCAAGGGATGCCATATTGTGACATTGGGATTAGTTCCAAGGGCTTCCAACCTCTCAGTGATCTCTATTTGGGAGTCCTCTAATTGTCATACCGAATCAGAGTGTTCACAATGTCCCATCACCATGACGATTGGTAAGTGCTACCTGGCCCTTCACTGCATGGCAGTCTGGGGGTCAGGCAGTGTAGAGGTTGTGAGTGGGTAAGGTGTCACTGTGTGGGGTGTTTTCATTGCATTGGCATGAGGTGGGCAGATCTGGCTGCATGGGTGAAAGTACACATGGTGATGGGTGGCTGGTGAGTTCTTGCTTGCATTTGTTGGATGGCAATCAGGGGGGCACATATTGCAGTGCAATTGGGTGCATGGATGTGTTGCCTCCCCTGACCCTGTGTTGTTTTTCTCTACAGAGTCATTCTGCAGGGGAAGATGGTTTCTGCTATTGAAGGGTTGCTGTTGTATGCGTGTATGGAACACATCATCAGAGTTGGGTGGTTTGCAGGCCTACAGAGAGGGAAATTCATGCATTCCAGGGTACAGCTGGTGCAGGCACACAAAGAAGAAGGTGTGAGGTGAGATGTGCATCTTTATTGCAGTGCATTCGCATTTCTCAAATTCTGCATGACTATTATGATTTGAATGTGTATTGAGAGCATACTTGTTGTCAGGGAATGGGTTGGCCACTCAACCTATATATTGTTGTGGAACACGCACAGGGGGTCCAAGGCAGTCCTCACATGTGTTAGTTGCTCATTTCCATTTTGTACTATGCTTTCCTACTTGTTTTCCCGGGTGTGTAGTTTGGGGGCTACATGCAAAATAGTTGTTGGTGTCCATGTGATGTGGTTGGGGATTTTGTTGCTTGTGTGCTTTTGGCTGGAATACATGGACACTCTTGGTTCCAGTTGCTATGACGTGCTGGTAATCTGTGCACAGCCCTACAGATAAGGGGAGTATTGGCCACTTTTACTCTCTAGAAAAGGGCAAATACTCACAAAAAATAAATTAAAATAGGGAGTACACATACTCCCAACACAAAATATTAAAAAGACATGTGGAATCATGCGCCCCTGCTTTCACCCTCACAGCGACATGGATATATTTGGCCCAGTAGTGCATGTAGTACCACAGGAAGTAAATACTATTTTAACTGCCTGATTGGAAGAAGGAAACATATAACCTTTGATTAGCATATATTACTAGGTGCAAGGAAATATATGTTACCAAAAGAATGCAGTTTTCTAGTTAAAAATATGTTTACTCACTTATAAATTACTCTCATTGGGAATTGGATTTACATTTTGACTCCCTAAAGATCATTTTACTCACAACTTTAAAAAATAGGGAAAACAATACTCCCATCTACAAATCTTATCTGGAGCACTTTTTTTGCATGTTATTTTATGTCAAATGGACGCACACAATTTGCCTCTCCCAGACACACATTCTCAGGGTGTTGTTATGAGCAGGATAGGCCCAATTCATCATTGAATCGCAACTGGGATGTGGCCTCACTGTGTGTGCTCCACAGGGGCAGGTTTTTAGGTGAAGTATGTTTTCACAAGCTGAGTGCATGCAGCCTCTCCGTGTGCCCTTTGGCCAAACAAGGTCAAGGGTGGTGCCTGTGGATGAGGGTGGTGTCCCACCTGCATTCATTTCCACTGGTATGTCATGCCATGTTTGGACATTGTGCAGTACACATGCTGCCACTATCATTTTACAGGCTACTGTTGGGGCACATAGCAAAACCCCACCAGAGTGGTCAATGGAGCAGAAATGTGACTTAATCACCCCTAATGTGCACTCCACTATGGCTCTAGTGGCTACATGTGCTGAATTGTATTTTACCTCAGCTGGTGTGGCAGGATTATGGTATGGCATCATCATGAACGGTGATAGTAGGTAGGCCCTGTCCCCTGAATATGTGTACATGGTTGCTATTGCCATTTATTGTAATGGGGCCTCATTGCGACCCAGGCGTTAATCATGGCGCTATTAGCGCCATGGTTGACGCCGGTACTTACCGATTCCGCCATGGTTTACCAAGGTTGGCAGGGGCAGTAATTCCCCATTCACCATGGCCCTTCCCTATTCCCATTTGAGCCCCAATAGGGCTCAATGGGAATGGGGAAGGCGGTAATTACGGTACTGCAAATTGCGGTACTGTAATTACCTCCAAAGTCCCTTTGCGGGTCCCGTCCTTAACGCTGGTAAAACCAGCCGTTAAGGGAGGACCCACAAAGGGACCTCGGAATAGGGCGGTAAGGGATTACCGGTACCGGTGCCCTTACGGTACCGGTAATCCCTTACTGCCTTGGTCATAATGGGCCCAATGGTCTGTTGTTCAGTGTGTCACGTGCTTGCATTTGCGTGATAGTTCATACTCACCGATGAGCCAGGTGTTGCCATATTTTCCAATGCCAGTGCCCAGTGGAATGGTATGAAATTGGCTTTCACTTGCATGATCAGTCCATTAGTGTCACAGACTACCTGCATGTTAATGGAATGGCAGTGCTTGCGATTGCAGTATATGCGCTCCATCAGTCGGGGGTCATAGTGCAACATGTGTACAGTCCATTGCACCTAGTACACGTGGAAAGTGTTCTACCGCGTAGAATTCCTTGCACACTCTCTGCCTTTCCCCCAGGGCTCTGTATATATGTGCCTGTGCTGTTATGCAGTCCAATACCTGGTGGAGACAGCAGGATTGTGTGGCCCTTGATATCCCACCAACTAAGGCCATGGTACGCTGATGGTGGCCAATAAATGTAGTGCAGTCAGCACTTTTTAAAGGGGATAAGGGCCTGGGAGCAGATGATGGTTGATGCTAGGTCTTTCTCCCACTCTCTGACAAGGACTAGGATAACATGGTGGGGAACTGGTACCTAGCATACACCTGGTCATCAGGCATTCCAAATAGCGTGGTGTGTTGTGCAATAATACAAGCCCTGGGCATACTCCTCCTCCTTCTGTATCCATGTGCGATAGCTCCTGCTATTGCGGGGATCATCGTAGCTGTCCCATGTTT
This sequence comes from Ambystoma mexicanum, assembly GCF_040938575.1. NCBI lineage: Eukaryota > Metazoa > Chordata > Amphibia > Caudata > Ambystomatidae > Ambystoma > Ambystoma mexicanum. Next base: position 469,060,738 of record NC_090923.1, read on the forward strand.
GTGTGGTGTGCATTGCATGCTTTATACGCATTGAATCCTTTGCACTTTGACCTTTACGCCTGCTATCATTGAAGCTGGCGTCAATGTTTAGTGGGTGTATTAGAGGCCTCTGTGAGGCAGTGGGTATGTTTTTATTTGCATTACCAGTGCTAGATAGGGTATTATATTTCTAATTTAGCACTGCTCAGTGACTCCTTCATGACTGATGGCAACAACAGAAACAAATATATTTCTAGTACTCATAACTAGAAACAATGTTTTTTGTAATTATAAAGAAAGTGAAATTAGTGTCTTCTATTGCTACCATGAACTGGTATGTTTTATGAACAGAAACCATATTATTTCTAGCAACCTAGCCCCAAATAGGTAAATACAATTTTTACTGACCAATGCCACAAAAAGCAATGTTTTTCTATTTATACTATAAAGGAGACTTTGGAAGAAATAGAACACATACTATTTTAGTACAGTCCCAGCGTCAGAATGTTGCTGCAGGTTCGTGGTAGGATTCAGGAGTTCAAAGTGACCTCTAATTAGTCACAATTTGTGCTAAATTTTACAAGCAGACCAGCAAATAATCCTGAGTGAAAGTATTTCAACTTCACCTAAGGATAACGGCTACCTAATGTGGAAACTGCCGTTTATCAATTGTGCATACGTTCTACTGATTCAACTTTATATCCTACTAGGCCACTATTTTTAAAACACTATTTTTAAAACTCCCTCGGTATGTTGTGAGGGAGGAAAACAATGTATTTCTGTATCGTCTGACATTCCTGTCTGTGTTAATCTTTCAGCATTCTTTCACCTTGCATGAGCTCAAAGTATAGAATACATTTTGCAAAGCGGTTTTACAGAAAAGAAAAAGCAAATGGCAGATATTTCACACATGATATATGTCCTATCATTTGCAAGAAATTAAGAAGATAACTTTATTTTTACAGGAAGTTAGACTTAAGTCTTTGCTTGATACCCTTTTAAGGGTACTTACAGCCTTATACTCAACGGGGAGAGCACAGTTAAACATCGTGGAACAAGGCTTTCATGTCAGTATTTAGGGATCATATTTCTGATTTCCGCAGAATGTTCCACCTTAAACTGTGCAAAGAACTGATAACCAACTCAGTGATGCCCACCATGTTGCCCATGGTTGCTGCCATTGGGATTATGCGCCAAGCAAAGAGTGCATGTCAGAGATCACTCCAGACTCACTGCCTGCTGTAATGAAAGGCATTGACACTTGGGTAGATCATGGGTTCCTGTGTCTTCCACCACAGAATGTGATGCAACTATTGTATCAAAATGAATAGTAAGCATTCCATCACAACCCTGAATAAGTGTAAGAGTCCATTTAACCCAGTGTGTGTATGTGTTAATGAGTCAGCAAAAAAGCATAGCTGACAGACAACTGAAAGGCGTTGTTCAGAATGACAGTTTTATAAGTAAGCCAGTATGTTACAGACAGTTTACAAATATACACAAAATATAAAAACGGAAACAACAAAGAGTAATGTACCCTGTGCTGCAGGGGATGCTGTTGTGACCGTGCACGATAGGGGCTGTTTATTTTATTTATTTATTTAATGTGATACAGTCTATTTAATAAACTTCACACATATTAATGAACAAGCATCATATATAGATTAAACTTCCGAGAACAGAATAGCAACAATATGACAATGATATAACATTATAATGATAATAAACTATTTACATATATAAAATCAATCTCAAAGCTCAAGGCTCAGATAGCATATAAAATGACAAATAGAGAAGTTGCTGAGAGGAAGGGGAACAAAGGGCCGGGGCAGTGACAGTTATAGATTACGAGTGCTGATTTCAGATCTGAATATTCAATATTTCTTCTATCTTAGTCCAGATATTGAAGAGAGCTATCATTTCTCGCATGCTCTCAGAGTTCATGCAGTGATGCCAGAATAATGACGTTCCAATTGATGCTGGATTATGGGAGAACTTTCCCAGATGACAATGGATTACGTCAATCATAGTACCGCATTCTGTCAAAACATGCCTTGCTGACTCTAATACTTTGTTTCCTTCACACAGTCGACAAGTGCGTTGTTCCAGTGGTAACTGCTGTCTTCTGCCCGTAACCAGGAGAATAGGCAGTTGGTCCATCCTTAACAAAAGGATAAATCGTCGCAGTTTTTTTGAGGGACATAGATTGAGATACCCTTGGGGTTGCAAGAATGAGTATAGCCTATACTGAACAAATGCGTAGCTTTTCAACGCGCTAAGTTGAGCGAAGTTCTCTAGCCAATCCCACATTTCTACCCTCTTGTCGAGTGCATTTTGAACTTGCTTGGTATATGGGCCAGCTCGCCAGGTCCATCCTATGGTAGCAAGAAATTTTATCATCGTCGCATATGGAGACTGAGGTTTTTGTTTCTTGCACAATTCTTGGGAGATGGTAAGCAGCAGAGGGTTAGCTGTTGTACTGCACATTTTCAGAAAGGTGCCCAATCTCCTTTTCATGACGATGGCCCTCATAGAGGGTAGCCCTAGTTCTAATCGAATAATTGCCATCGGGACTCCCGGGCACAGGCCAAGTATGCGACGCCATAATTTCCCCTCGATGACTTGAAGCCAGCTAAGATCTAAGTCAAAAAGTGAATCCAGACCATAAGTCATCATAGGGATAAATACCTGTATGTATAATTGGCGCGTACCCCAGAGTGTAAATCCTCCTTGCTGATTGGTAAAGTTGGCTATTAAAGATGTTATTTGTGCTGCTCGCATTGTACGTGAGAGCTTAAGAGCCACAAAATCCCCATTGGGCTCAAAATCAATACCTAGATAACGGTAGAGAGGGGCATATGAGATCAAGTTGTTATTCACCCTGAGGTTCACGCGGGACACTTTTTTGCTAGTAAATCTCAGTACCTTGGTTTTGTCTAGGTTAATAATGAGACCATTAGATTCGGCATACTCCCATAATGCAATGGCTGATCTACGTAAGCCACTAATAGTGTGGTCAAAAATGACCAAATCGTCAGCATATGCCATGACGGTACAGGCAGAGTCCCCTATTTTAGGGGAGCAATTATGAGTAGAAGTTAGAGCAAGCGGAATATCATGCACGTACAGATTGTACACTAGGGGGGCAGTCACACAGCCCTGTTTGACCCCCCTATTTTGATATACCTTGCCGGTCAGATGTCCCTCCTGGTCCAATTTTAACCTGACTTAGGTATTCTGATGTAACAATCTGAGAAAATATAATACGCCAGCAGGGCAGCCTAGAGCAGCCAGTTTAGACCATAGGCGTTCTCTAGGTACCAGATCAAAAGCTGCTTTAAAATCGATGTATAGTGCATACAACGGTGGCTCATCTCTTTTACGGGCTCTTGCTCTTAGTAGATTCATTACCATCAAATTGTACCCGGTAGAGTAGCCTTTTCTGAAACCACATTGGAATTTGGATAATATATGAGCCTCGTCTACCCATGTCTGAAGGTCCTTGAGCAGCAAAGCGGCAAACAATTTGCCTGTCGTGTCCAGCATAGAGAGGAGTCTGTAATTATTCGGGTCTAGCCGGTTTCCCTTTTTAAACACCGGGATCAACACGGCTGTTTGCCACGATTTAGGTATCACCCCTTGGTTCAGAATTTTTTTAAACATAATTGTCAACAATCCTGCCCAAAACTCAGGTTGGGCTTTGATAACTATGTTGGCTAGGCCATTAGGGCCGGGAGCTCTAGAGGATTTTAGAGTTTTTATCTTATAGAGTATCGCTGTGTATGACATGTCAAATGATATACTAGATCTTGGAGGAAGCGATGGAAAACTCTCCTCAGGCTGTACGATGGCGTTACGATTCAACAGGAACTCCTCCCATTCCTTTGCACCAATAGGGTTAGCAAGTTGCCCCTTGGTAGTTTCTCTAGCTTCACGTAGCAGTGCCCAGATGCTACGAGTGTTTTTCGAGCAAATGGTGTGAATCAATTTCTGATATGCCAGAGTTCTTTCGGTAAGCCGTAGTTTTTTGATATTGGTTCTATATTTGTTCTTGCATTTCCTAAGAGCCACCCTGAGATTTTCTAAAGATTTGCTCCTTTGTTTGATCGTTTGCAGCTCCCTTCTAAATTCCCTCTTAGTGTCTCTGATCTTTTTGTTAAACGGGGGTATACCACCCTCTGGTTTAATCATACTCCGATTAGGGGTGGATGCATGAGTATTAGAAAAACGACTGATCCAAGTTTCTATAGCTTCTATAGACATATCGTTGAAGTTGGGTAATAGGGGCCAGTTCTCAGTATTTAATGCTTTTGAAGCCAAGTGTATGTTCTGGACAGTCCACCTGATACTAGAGCCTGCTTTGTTTACCTGAATTGTACCCAGATTACTCTTTTCTGTTTTAGTGTTATCAATATTTAATACACACTGAAGTGCAGCGTGGTCACTCCATTCATTTAAAAATACCATTAAGTCAACAACACATAGCAGCATTTTAGGGCACAAAAATATATAGTCAATTGTACTGGAAGAAGAACCATTAGCCCATGTTGGTTTTCCTGGATGGTCACTAACAGTGTAACCATTCACCATCTCAAGATCCCAGTCATCAAACAAGAGGCGCCATTGCGGGCCTTCAGTATCTTTTTTGCTATGCGTAAGTGACCGCATGTTTCTTAGCCTAGAGTTTTGTGGGTGTAGCCCTCCCTCCCCTGGTATACGGCAATTGAAATCGCTGACTACCATAACCGCACCGTTTCCCTGAGTTGCTGACCAGGATGCCAACAATTCTTGAAGGGCTGCTTGAAGTGGTTCACTTATACGGGCATAAGGAGGATTATATATATTTATCAGCAGTACCTTTTCTCCTTTACCCTTAGGTCCGTATTTAACTTCCACTGCCAACAGATCATTGTCTAGACTACAGGGTATCTGTTTCGAGATCAAACGGCTTGCCACCCCAGTAAGCAACCCGCCGAATGGTCTACCCTTCTCTCCCCTTTTCGCAAAAGACTGATAAGTCACAAAACCATCCAGTAATAAAGGGTCCATCACCCAGGTCTCTTGTAAACATATTAGCTCATGTTTGGCGACAAAGTTTGCTGATCCCTCAGAGGACAGCAGATGCGCAAAACCTCTGCAATTCCACGAAAGTAATGACCAGGTTCAATGGTTGGCTAGAGCTTCGGGGAGTGCTTCAGTCAACCATTTTAACACATGTTGTATTTCTGACACTTCTACTTTCTTTCCCTTAGGTACAATCGGGCATACATCTAAATCAGCTGAACCACTTGTTTCGCCGTTATCGACACAGGGATCAGGTTCATCCAAGTCAGCGTCTATCTCCACGTCAACTGCCCAAAGTTCATCACGATACTTCCTGATCAGCTGTGCGGTTGAAAGAAACTTGCAATGGAGGGCAGATACACACGAATTCCGCCCCTTCAATGGCTCCACAAACTGAAAGTCATCAGATTGCAATACTCGCAATTCCGGAACGGAGTATAATCGGGTTAAAAGTTCTGACCGAGACAGCCATCTGCGCCCGCCGTTATTATAAAGGTTCTTGATCCGACATATCCTACTAAACGGAGAACTCAAACCCTCCTCCGTTGGTTTGATAGGAGGATGGATGATTTTAGCCTGGGGCAGCAGGGGATGGGATGGTTTCTCTGGGGACCTACATAACCTTTCCTCTGGCAGCTGAGCATCGACTTCAAGATGTTCCAACTCTTCGTCCAGTGCTTCTAGGTCATCCAAAGTCAATGTACCTTTAGCCTCAGTATCCTCGTCCTCCCTTGCAGGCATTGGCGGCTTCTTCGACTGTTCCTTGTACTGGTCTTGGTCTGTAATCAGCCAGCTAGTCAGGCAGCCACCTCCATTGTTATTCCTTTTCTTAGCTCGGGCAGCTCTTTTCTTTGCTTTTTTTGAGCGGCCCCCGGTTTTCACAAGTTCTTCTACTGAGGGGCGCTCTAACAGTTTTTTCCTGTTTTGTTGAGCCTTCTTAGCCAGTTTGCGCTGTTTGCGCGAGTAAAAAACCATCTCGCTCTGGTCCATATTTGCAGATGCTTCTTTGATGGGCATGGCATTTATCTCTTCAGCTAAATCAATGTCCTCCGCTAAGTTGATTTCTGCCTCATCTTCCACAGGATTTTCATAAGTCCGGGGTGTGCTCGGTGCGGTGGTATTGGCTAAGATGCGCCCGGCCATTTGGAGCAGAATTTTTAGGGCAAACTGGATAGAAGTTACAGAGGATTGTATCTCTGCTATTTCATTTGCTCCAGGAAACGGGATAGAAGGGTCCACATCCTCATTGTCCGGGACGTCCTCCATTGATACCATTACGAGGTTGGGGGAGGCTGATAATCTGCCCCCCTGCTCAGAGTAGCCCGAGATAATGACAGGAGAAGCCGCAGGGTGCGTTCCCTGTGTCAGATCTTTATCATCCTACCTCTTGGGTATCAGGGGGGTCATCCCACGTTGTATGTTCAGGCATAGATCAAGTAGAGAATTATTATCGATGTCGTCGAAGTTAGTGGTACTCATACAGTCCCCCCCCAACCCCTCCAATGTATGTTGGTTCCTCTATGATCGTTGAATTAGTTTCAGGTATGGAGTTTGTAGGGAAGAAACCAGTAATCTTCCCTTGACCTGGGAGGGTGGGCTTTTTGAGCTTCTTCATGGAAATTTCCTTAGTACTGCCCTTCTCCTCACTCCGCAGTGCCTCTGCTTCTCTGGCTTTCAGTGTCTTTCGTAAATTATATTTGTTTTGTGCTGTCTTTTGTCCAGGAGGCATTTTAAGTTATTCAAATGAGTATATAATTAGAGGGAGGGTAGTAGTACTGTTTTATGGGGTCACCTGTCTGTCACAAAGGGGGGGAGGGGGTCCAATGGGCCTCTTCCACTGGGGATACAGGGAGTACTTCCCACCTCTCTTACAGTTCCAGCACCTCCCCAACAAAGTCTTAGTGTGTCCCCTGCACCACCGGTTCCAGCTTGCTGTAATGTGCCAGGGAGGAGGGGGGGGGAGCAGGGACGCCAATAGGCACCCACAGGCACCAGATATAACGGCCGCTGAACTTCCTTAAGTTCAGCGGTCCAGGCAAAGACACCCGCACCTTCCTCCCGCGCTTCTGTCTCTTCGGGGGGGAGTAATAAAAGGCGGTAGTGGCGTAACAAAGGAAAAAATATCAGGTCCAGGAGCAAAACAGACCGCTAGCGATAAAGGAGATTATGGCGTGTCATAGACAAGAATATCAGGAGCACAGTAACGGTAAGGTGCCTTTGCACCAATGCTCTCTGTTGGTTCTGTTGGCAGCCTTAATGAGGCATTACTGCTTACCGCCTCGTAGCTGCCTCTTCGCAGGGGGTCCTCTCCATTGGTTTCTTTGCCAGCTGACCGCAGCAACACACCCCGCACACACCGCCTCAACGGGATGCTGCTCCTCAGCTCAGCAGCTCCGCGGGCTCCACCACTCCCGTTCTGCCGCTCTGCCGGGTGCCTCAGTAAGCTTCCTGCTTCGCTTTCCGCCGCGTAGCACTGCGTCGGCTCCTTCCACACTCCTCGCAGGGAAACGTTTAGAGGAAGGGACCCTCTCACACTCAGACGAGCAGACGAGTCAAGCCGCACTGTGAGACACTCCTCACTCTCCCAGCTGCTTCCCAGGCTGTGTAACGTGACTAAACCCCCGAGAAAGATATCGGCTTTTAAGCGCGGAGTGAAACTCACCCGTGGTAAAATAATGTACAACTGTAACCAATGGGGTGGGGCAGGAGAGGGGCGGGGGGCTAATGCAGTGCAAGTGGCTGTAAGTATGTGCATATAGGGGGAATGCATGCATCCGCAGTGTTTTGTCTTTTCTCTTTGCTCCAGTCTTTTGATCTATTCCTTGTTACCATACCACTCTGGCCCTGACTGGTCCTTTTTACTTATTTACAGGTAAGGCCACGAGGATGGGGCTAATATTGGCTCGTCCCTGGCTGGTATTCTCCTCTGCTTTCTCATCTTCCATGAGGAAAACGTTTAGAGTGAAGGCGCGGTAGGGCAAAGGCGAGGTGAGAGGTGGTGCAGCATGCAGGCCTTTGGTACAGAGCATGAGCACTGCTTCACCTTTCTTTGTTTCCCAAAGTGATGTACCTGAAATGCTGGCAGCTACCATGGATTGTTTGTTTACCTTAAGAAGGCCCATGAGTTAAGGTGACACTGAGCTCTTTAGAATCACTTGTCTGGGTGGGCATTGGCCTCGGATTTTTTGCAAGAGCAGTGTGCGGATGAGTGATTCTGTCCACGAGACGTTACTTGCAGGGCAATGTTCATGCTGTTCCCTCCTCATAAGCAAATCAATCTTCCAGGTTATAGAATAATTAAATGCTAGTTGGTTGACTCAAGTAGAAAGAGCAAAGCAACACACTAAAATTGCTACGCTCGCTCCTAGGTAAGCATCCCCTAAGTAATAGGATACTAAGGAGTCCAAAGTGATGTCTAAGCACCAGCCTCGAAGTCCCTAATGTGGTTCTTCCAGTGCAGGGAGTTTTCAGTATTTCAGTATTTTGGACAGCTCCAAAAGAAATGGAGCTGTAAATTGAGCCAGAAAGTAGAGATAGAGTATTAGACAAATGAATGAAATAATGACCAGGGTTATAATAGCATCCTTGGCCATACCCCCTCTCAAATACTATATTTCCTCTCTTCCGAATTCCAGTGAAGTGAAAAGAGAATACAGTCGTTACTGGAGAAAGGTCACAGAGAGGTCAAGGTAAAGAGAAGTAGCAGGGGCTGGTATATACTTCAACTTCTATCATAGGTTGATTCTGATTAATTAGAAGCCTAACTTGAGCTGAAAGCCGTACAATGTGCTTCGGTCAGTCTTGTATGTGATTCAATTATAACTTCTTGGTGCTCCTGTGGCAGCTGGAATAACTTGACAACTCCCTATCTTCAGACTCATGTTAACCTACTTCCTCATTCTCTCTCTGCTTCATTAGAATTAGTAGAGGTGCAAAAAATAGAAAGTGAAAAGGTTAAGAATGTTTCCCCATTATTATGGCTCTGGGGAAAAAAACACTTAGAAGCTACACTCAAAACCTCTTCGATACTGTGCCCCCCTCTCATTAACTGCTCTATATTCCATAGCCCTCTCTAAAGGATCCAACTTCTACCATAGATCATCGTTCAGAATTTCAAATCAACATATCTAATGCCATGAAGAAAGACGCCTCACCAACCCTTTCTGTCATCTGTCAGAATCAAACGAATATGATTTTAATACACAATGAGTAGATGCCGCTTAGCTTACCACACTCAAACGAACAGTCTTATTCTTATCACCAATGCACGTCGGAATTCTGGTCATAAACCTTGAAAGGCTCTTTGTAATAAGACTGCGGATTGGATAAGGGGAAATTAGATGCATCAACCATTTTACTAATGACTCATATCCTTGAATAGGAGTTTTGATAGACTGCAGAGATAGCAACTTACCTCAGTTTCTCTGGAAAAATAGTAACATGCAATTAGAACCACCTGCTAAACAACGGTTCTAAATCTGTATGAAAGGTGTTGCTAATACTATTATGATGTCATGCCACTGAGTGTGGTCTTATCACATGCCCTTTTACTTCCCGTGCTTATCATTTTGTGCTGAGTGTGTATGGGATTTGTGTTTTCCGGAATTTGCTAATTCTATTATACATTCATTTGTCCATACTGCGTTTTTGAAAAAGCTTTGATACTTTAATGTTGTTTGCGCTTTACAAATTAATAAGTGAATATCAATAAACATAATGCAAAAGTTAGTAAACTGAAAAGATACAGCCTGAAATGAGCTGGTTGTGAGGCTGCTAGCGTGGGATATCAGGGAGACTAATCATTGGCTCTTAGGAGAGGTACAGAGTCACACCGACAGTGGAAAGATGGCAGGCAATGGAGCTGTTCTGTGGCAGGAACATGAATAAGCTGTGTTGGAAGTGAACGGAAAGAGGAACAACATGGCTTCTGTTGCCTTGATTGATATTGGCTTTTTGAGAAATGTGTGCATTAATTTCCTTAACTCCATGTTACAACTGATGTCTCCATATTATCCTCTATCCATTTAATCTCTGCAATGAGCTCCCCCATTTGTGCCTTCTGTTCGGTGGCATCCATCTTGTGCACCAGCAGAGGTCTTAGCAAGCTTGGTTTCTCATCTTGTGTGTGGTAAATGAGCTAGTCACGGTTCGATTTGTAAGAAAGGGGTCAATCTAACTTCTCATTGAATCTCAGGTATGTTCAGGAATCTTCAGTTTGAGGCTCAAGTGACCTACCTTCCCTTGTACAATCTACAATATTAGGGGAGATCACAAGGGCAGAAAAGGGGTACATTCAACAGTTCCCAGGGGCGGGCGCACATACAAGTTAAAGAAGTAATGCAGTAATGCCAAAAAGTAACTAACTAAAGCTGGCCCGATACAAGGGAAGAGACTGGGAGAGTTGGCAGGTGCACAAGGCGAGGGAGGAGGGGAATCAATCAGGGGACTGGGATATGGTGTTCCAGGGGCTGTAACAATGCCTGTGTCTCAGGCTATCGCCAACACAAGGTCCAATAAGCTTGCATCTTTTATCTATGTGTGTGTTGATCTGTGCCAGCCAATTGCAGATAAGGGTCCTTCTGATGTTCAGCTTAATTTATTTTCAAATTTGTTTATTGGCATTTGTTATCATACAATTACACATTTCGAACTGATTGTGTTCTTAGTAGCAGGATTAACAGTACTGCTTAATAAACAGTAATGTTTTTACTTTTATAAAGGTAACTTAACAACATTCAACTGTCTCAGAGTCTCATTGTCTTTACTCAAATTCGTGGCGATCTGTAGGGTGGGGTATTGGGAGCGGGGGAGGGAGTTCCAGGGTTCCGGGGGTCTGACCCAGTCTGTGCTTGCCTCTGCAATTGGTGTTGTGTGCTTGCAACGCGGTATGGTCTAGTCCGTATTTGTTCATGAGGGTTTATCATCTGGGGAGGAAAACATTGCTACTGGTTATTTCTTTCCATGACTCCAGGGCAGACCTTGATTTGTTGGTGGACCTGGTGACGCTATCCTCCCATGCTCTTGTTTCCGTGTTGATCCATCTTTCCAACTCGTTACACCATGCCTTGTAGTTTGGCCCTGCTGGTTTTTTCCAGGCCATGGCGATTTGTCTTTTAGCCAGTATACAGGTTAAATCCATAGGTTTCACTCATTGTTTTAGTTTGGCCCGCCTTGAGAGTGTTCTAGAAGGCACTCCTCGGGGGACCACTTGTAGCTTGAGGTGCCCGCTTTATCAAATGTCTGTTTAATTTTCATCCATAAGGATTGCACTGTATTGCATTCCCAGAACATGTGGAGTAGGTCTGCTACGTCTGCTTTGCACCATGGACAGTGGGGCCCCTTTTGTCTATTCATTTTCGCTAGCCTGCAGGGAGTCAGATATGTTTGATGTAGCATGTTCAGTTTTATGAACCGGAATCTGTGGTTTCTGGACACAGCTTTAGGGTATGCTAACGCTCTGTCCCATTCTCCTTCTGACAGTTCCCGTCTCAGATCTGTCTCTAATTTTTTTTTCTTTGTCTCACTTTTCGGGTTGGGGTTATCGCTGAGATGTTTGTATATCTGGGAGACCGCTCTCCGGCCATCGCCCAAATTATATAGCAGCGTTAAGAGGGGGGCAGACTCTGGTTCCTCTGGCCAAGTTTCCTATTTTTTCTTTGCCGTTTCTCGTATCCTGCGATACCAGAGGAATTGACCAGCGTGTATGTCATCCTCCCTTCAAAGTGATTCAGATTCCCTGAAGGAACCTTCTTCGTAGTGTAAATGCCCTTCCTCTCCCAATGTCTGATGTGCAGTAGGTCCGCACTTGTTTTGCACATGTCTTGGATCATTGGTATTTCTGGAGAATACAGGTGTTTTAGCTGAGTTATCGATCTCACCCTTTGCCATATTTGTCTCCCCAGAGTGGCTATGAGGGGTATGCCTCTTAGTAGGTGTTGTGGTGCCCATATGAGTTCTCTCAGTTGTATGGGGGAAATCATGGATTGGAGAAGGGGGGTCTCGGATGTGATGTCGTCGGCCAACCATTTGGACACAAAACTGAGTTGGGCAGCTAGATAGTATTTTTCAAGATTCGGGAGTTGGATTCCCCCATGTGCATATGTCAATACCAGGTAGGGTGTGCTACTTTGTGTCTGTTCTGCCCCCAAAGGAATTCACAAATAATCGATTCAAGCAGGCAAAAGAACTAATTTTTGATGTTATATTGAACATTCTGGAACTTGTATAGGAACCGGGGAAGAACAATTATTTTAACCACAGAGGTCCTACCCATCACTGATAAAGGAAGTTTTGCCCAGAAACTCATTCATCTGCGAAGTGCAGATATCGCCGCTTTCATATTGTGTTTGTGCATCAGTTCCGGGGTGGGCATTATTTGGATTCCGAGGTAGCGGAACGCTGTGTACTGCCATTGTATTCCTAGCGCCGGGAGCTCCTCCGTGTCTCTGCCTTTTTGCCCTGCTAGAGGGAACAAACAAGACTTAGCTCTGCTAAATTGTATACCTGAGACCTTGGAGAAGTTGTCAAGGACCTCCAACATAGTAGGAACATTAAGGTGCGGGTCTCTAACGTATAACAGGACATCATCCGTGTAGAGCGAAATGATGTGGTCCGTCCCACCTAGTCTTATCCCTGCATCAAAAAACTGTTTCCTGAAATAAATAGCTATGGGTTCCAACCCGAGGATATAGAGCATGGGGGACAGCGGGCATCCCTGCCTAGTACCCCTACATATGTTGCGTATCTCTGACACATATCTCCCCGTTTTTACCCAAGCTCTTCGTTTGGTATATAGTATTTTGACCCATCTAACAAAACCTGGGCCAAAGCCAAATTCCTTCAGGACCGCCAACAACCATTCCCAATATATAGAATCAAATGCCTTAATGGCATCTAGCGACAGTAAGGCATAGGGTTCGGGACTTGTGTCTGTTTGTTCAACAATATGTTGGAGTCTGTGTAAATTCATAGTTGTGTTGCGTCCTGGCACAAATCCGCTTTGGTCTATGTGGATAATGTCGCCTATAAGTCTGGAGAGTCTTTTAGCTAGGATTATGGTCAGTAATTTAACGTCATAATTAAGCATGGCCAGAGGTCGGTATGAGTCGCATTGTTCAGCCGGTTTGTTTGGCTTGAGGACTGGGATCACTAGGGTTTCCCTCATGCTGTCAGGTAGAATGCCTCGCTCGTATGTTTCTAGGAAGACCTCGTGTAATAGTGGGACCAGAGAGGGGCCATACGTCTTATAAAATTCTAGGGGTAATCCGTCACTGCCTGCCTGGGGCCTTGCACGTAGCTTGTGATTTAATTGCTTCAGCTATATCTTCTGCAGTGATGTCAGCATCTAAGGCTTCGGCTTGTGCAGGGGAGAGTCTAGGTAATCCTATCTCCTTTAGGGTGTCCATTATCTGGTCTGAAGGGATTCCATCGCTATGTGAGTACAAGTGTGCATAGTAGTCTTTAAAGGTGTTGTTTATGTTGTGTTGGGTTAGGTGTATGTTGCCATCTTTGTCTTGGAGTGTGGTGATTGTGTGTCTGGGATATTCCTTTCTGCAGAGCCAGGCTAACAGTCTGCTGGGCTTGTCAGCCTCTGTGTGCGCTCTGTTTGTTTTGGTAGCGTAATCAAACTTAGCCAGTCTATCCCAGGCCTTCGTACATTCAGCTTTAAGGGTTTTGAGTTTGTCTTCCCGTTGCTGTGGGTCTGAGGGACTGGTGTCAAGCCTCTCTATCTCCCTTTCTCTTTGTGTCAGTTCATCTCGCAACTGTTTTCTCACACCTCCAGCCTTTGCTATGACTTCACCGCGAAACACTACTTTTAGGGCTTCCCATACGGTACTCACGAGGTCTACACTTCCCATATTTAGCTCTATGTAGTCATCTATTAAATCTTGTAGCTCATCTTTGAAAGCTTGGTCCTTCAGGCTTCCACTGGCATTCGCCACATGGGAATGGGTGGTCTGGGGCCAGCGTGGTTCCATTCTACCACCAATGGGGAGTGATCAGAGATTGTTCTACCCAGGTATTATGCTTCTTCCATTTCCCTACCTACAAAGATATAATCTAGTCTAGTGTGGAGGCCATGGGGAGACGAATAGTAAGAGTAGTTACGTGTCTGCGGGTGAAGTTCCCTCCACACATCAGCCAGGTCCAGTCTACCCGTCATGGTGTTTAATGAGGTTGTGGCCACTGATGGGCTTTTGGGTAAGGGTAAGGATCTATCCAGTTCTGGATTGTGGGTGCAATTGAAATCCCCACCCCATATGAATAGGCCGTTTCTACGTGGTGTGACTCCGGCGTACATTGAGTCGAGGTGGGCTGGAATATTATTATTGGGGAGGTAGGAGTTCACTATGCACATTTCTTGTTGCTCTATGAGTCCCCACAGTATCACAAATCTGCCCTCTGGGTCATTTACAGCTTTGGTTAATTGAAATAGAAGTTGGGGGTGGATCCATGTGTAGACCCCTCTAGCGTAATTAGAGTAGGCAGTTCCGTACCCCTGCCCACCCCAATGATCCCAGAGTTTGGCCATAGACTCCGCAGTGCAGTGTGTTTCCTGTAGAAGCGCTATCATTACCCCTTTTCTGTGTAGATAGGACTTGATTCTATTTCTAGAAAGGTAAGTACCAAGGCCTCTTAGGTTCCAAGTCATTATTTTTATTCTCATCGCCATGTCACTTTACGGGGGGTGTTGCGGTTTTCGTAATATACTTGGTGGGCTCCCGGAGTCAGGGTGTTTTGAACAAGGGACTTTGTTTGTTTGCCAGGGTTCCAGGGGCGTATTCCCCGCTCCCGCCTCCCTCCCCGCCACCAACATAATGTATCTCGGAGACTTAGCAACTTTTTCAACTGTCATTCTAGTGAATGAACTATCTAAACCGTTTAACTGTGAACTGCCACCAGCAGTTGCGTTGAACTTGCAGCGCTCAGGAGCTCCCGAACCTTCCAGGCCTCTCCAGACCTTCCGGTGCGGGTGGTGTGCAAGCATTTTACTTACACGTGCTTTGTGGGTGTGAACCATTGACGTGGTCGCATGTGGTTCCTTGTGCTTCTGCCCGATATTGCTATCTTCATATTACGGTCTTAGTTAGAGGCCGATTGACTGCATTGCACTCCCGTGTGGGATCAACGACTGGTGTTAGTAATTGTAGCTTCCTGCTTTATCTGTTGTCTGCTTTTGGCGGTTCCTCTTCGTCATCTGCTAGGTTCTTGTGCTCAAGCCACAGGTTTGCTGCAGCTGGGGATTCTAAGAAGAGTGCTTTCCCTTTATAGAGAACTTTGAGGCGAGAGGGGTAGAGCAACATGTATTTAAGATTAAGTTTACGCAGCCTCGCCTTCACCGGTATGAAAGAATTCCTGGCGCATTGTACTGCGGAGGTGTAATCAGGATACATGACGATTGGCGAGTCTTGCCTTCTAATTTCTCCGCCTTCTCTGGAATATCGCAATATAGTTTCTCTGTCGCGAAAATTTAGAATTTTGGCAATAATCGGACGCGGGTGCGAGCCTGGTGGAGGGCGCTTTTGGAGAGATCTGTGGGCGCGTTCTACTGAGAACCCTTGTGAGAGTTTTCCTGCCCCAAATTCTTGTTGTAGCATTGTCTTTATAAATTCTGTAGGGTCTGGGCCTTCCATATCTTCGGGAACACCTAAAATCCTGATATTATTTTGCCTTGTGTGACCTTCTGCGTCCTCGGATCGTGTGTCTAATCTAGCCACTTTTTGTTCCAGGTCTTGGACTTGCTTCTTCAGATCTGTGGTGCTTTCAACATTGACCTGTAGAGTGGCTTTGTTGGCGTTCACTTTTTTTCGTCAGGTTGCGTGCGTCTTGACGCATAAGCTGCATGTCGGCTTTCATTTCATCAATCTTGTTTTCAATGGAGGTGCGGAGCGCTGCAATGGCCTGGAGAACTTGTGTATCGTTAGTCACTGTTTCCGTGTGTAATGGTTCATCAGCGGTTATGGGTTCAGGCTGTGGCAATTGTTTGGGCCTGACCATCGTATAAGAGTCCATTGTTGTGGATTTCGTTCTGTTTCTAGGTGGAGACATCATTTCCCTTGGGGCCGCCATGTCGGCCTCTCTATTCAGTAGATGCTTATGTAAATGCTGGATTTCCGAGATGCACTAGAGATAGAACCCTTCCCCGTTGCGGGTTCTGGTTGCGTTGGGTTAGGTTCAGCTTTTTGGAATACTGCTAGTAGTGGCCCAGGGGGTATTCCTGGTAGTGTTGGGTTGTTCCCTCAGCTGCGGCCCGGCTCCGGAGTGGCTGCAGCGGTGTGTTGTCTCCCATGTTCAACCAGGCCAGAGGGATCTCAAGCCAAGAGTACGTGTGTTAGAAGTTCTCCTCCGAGGTTGCGTGTGGGGGGACCACAGGTCACCTGTAATTGCGTGCAGTTCCTCAGTTTGTGGTTAAGTAGAGCTCCATCAAGGGTACACTAGACGCAGCCCGCCTAGCGCGTTAGCGAGCTGTGTCGAGGTGTTTACTTTGTGGGCTGAGGCCAGGGATTTCTAGAGGTTGGCCTAGCAGTGAGTTCAAGTCCCCGTGCTCACATCTCATGCTGGTTACGTCGGCGCACTCCTGTGTAGTCCCACTCTTTCTCCCTATATGTCCATGGCAGCAGGTGGGGGAGGATGTAAGGGAGCCACTCACTGTTTTTGGTGTTGGGGTCCTGCCGTCCGATTCGCTGAGAATAGATTTCAGGTCCCGTTGTGCGGGGCCGCTCCTTTGTGCTTCCGGACTTTCGCGGGGAGCTGATGTCTGTTCCCTCGCTCTCCATCACCAGTTGCAGTCGGAGGGGGGCCCAGCGTCTGTGTGGTCGGTCAGCATAGGGAGGCCCACACCTCCAGCTCCTTCGATATAGCTCTCGCGGGTTCCTCCTCCCTCCCAGTCGATAGCAGCAGACGATCTGCAGGTCCCAACTCTGTGCAGTCCGGTAGTGACTCCTCCAATCCTCATGGGGCCGAGGCCAGATTAGGAGCCAGGAACTAGATCTTCGCTGCGCGGGGAGGGGAAGGCAGCCTCCTCCGGTCTCAGCGTAGCTTCGTCGCTCACTCGGCAGTCCTCGAAGTCGTAGCGGTTGCCGCCATCTTGGATTTGCAGGGGCGCCTTTGTGTTCGGCTCGTTTGAGGTGATACCGACTCAGGTGATTTTGCTCGGAAGCCAGGTCGCTGCAGTGTGGAGAGGTTCCCCTATCAATATATCTGTGCCTTTTTGCGAATTTCATGGGTATATCAGCCCATTGCAGTCGGCCAAAGGATCGCGGGCAGGAGCTTCGCGAATGCACAGCTTTACGGCATACATGCTGGCCACGCCCCCGCTGTTCAGCTTAAGTCATGTATTTAGAGAGCAGGATATTTTGGTATTTTGATGTCATGAAAGTGTTTTCACGAATTAGCATTATCTAATTTATTGTCATGAACCATCGGACACGCCCCTTCTGGGCCTCCTGGTCCTTGACACATCGGGGCTTACACTCTGTTGTACTTCCAACATGGCCGTAAACACAAAATGCTGCTTATCAGCCTTCACGTCCGATGCAGCATGTTCTATAAATTAGACACACCCCTGCGGCCCTGCGCGACTCAACGCTACTGTTAGCTGTGGCTAGACATGTGCTACGTAGTTCGCCTTTGCGGAACTCTGTTGTTTCCTGGTTCCCGGATCCTTCGCTTTCCCCTACTATCCTTTCTCCTTCTTATTCAGCCTTCTGCCCGGATTCTCTGCACCCGCCTCCGAGTGCACCTTCTGCTTATCCTGGACTTCCTGGAGTTTCCTGTTGATCCCGGACATCGAAGCTGAACAAACACTGGAAGCCGAAGACGGCCGAGTGGGCTTGTACAAGACCCGTACCATACGGAAGAAAACTCCTCCTAAAGAGTCCATCAAGCAGCGAAAATAGGTGAGAAAGGGGGAAACCTGTGACATTTATGGTTTATAGTGACATTTTCGAACACCATATTTTCGAAATGCCATTTTGTCGACACAAAATTGCCCAAGCATTTTTTTAAATGTGGGGGTTCACCGCCCAACCCCCTGTTTTTTTTATTGACACTTTTTTCTTACTAACAAAACAAACATAAAAAAAAATTTTAAAAAATGATTCAAATCTTTTTTTCACCATTTTGTTTTCGACAAAATGGCATTTCGAAAATATGTTTTTGACAATTTAACCGGATACCCTAATTTATAAGGTCCTTTAGGGGCTCAGTGATGATAGGCAATAATTTATTTTGACCTGCCCCAAAATCTAATTAATGTTTTGCTATATAAATAGTGTCTCAGCAGTGGGCAGGGTAGTGAACCCCTTCATCCAGTTCAGTTCCACAGGATTGTCTGAATTTATTCTCCCAGCTGTTTATACAATAAAGCTGAGCTCCTTCTTGCACAGTGAATACTTTTCTTTGGATTTCTTGTTTGTACTTTATTTGGATTAAATATCAAAGAAGCCCTGCTCGACAACATCATTTATAACAGTTTGTATTTATTTTGAGGAATCTGTTGCAAATGAAGTACTTACATGTATAATATACACACAACAAAGTAAACAACAATATTGCAAAAAGTATTCATTTTCATTTTAACATGTGTATGGTCACTGTCCAAAGCAGATTCTCCTAGATTTACTATGAAACAATTAACAACAGCAACCATAGCTAAGACCCTCATGGTGAACCACATATTTGGAAACAGCACATATGTTTCTTTGTATGGTAAATACGTGGCAAATAAGACATTTCCACAATCTATTAATTTTGGCTTTGTTATAGCCACAGTATAGTCTGGTAAAGCATGAGTGAGGCTTATTTTAACAGAAGACACTGAACTGAATCGTATTTGGGGGGTATTACAACTCTGGCTAAGATAAAGTGAGATTAAATGATTTGTCCAAGAGCACGCACTTTAGGTAAGTGATGAAGCCAGGATTTGAGTCCAGTCTGCAATTTAAGCACTTGGCCACATATCTTCACAAGCACTAGTTTGTACACATCTGTGTATAATGATTGGCTTCCCAGAGCTTAGAGAATACTGTGCTTTATACGATGACTTGAAAAATAGACCATTCACATAATAAACCAACCTGACAAAATACTTTTTGTAGAAACATGTTGAGCTAAAAGATTATGAAGTTCTGAAGACTAAGTTCTAATCACCCACCCATTACACCTCTTATTGGACATCACACTAACAATAGCTATTCACAATTATTTCTATATTCCATCTATTTCTATGTTTTGCCATTTTATCAAGCACACTGTTACAACAGTGTACTTTCGTGGTGCTGTGGCCAGAGAGGAGTATATTAGCGGCCAAATAGTTAAAAGGTGGATTTTGAGCTTACAACCAAAAGTGAGGGGGAAGGAAGAAAACAAGCATAGATCAAGCTGTAGAGAATTATGGAAGGACAGGACCAGGACCTCCTCCTTCGAGTGACTAGTCTGCAGGATCTCACTCTCTCCTAAATCTTCTCTCCTTTTGGCCACCTTCTATCGGCCACCACGACAGTCCACTCTCTTCCTTTTGGAATGGGCTGTCCTGGCCTCCTCTCTACACTCCTACTCCTCCCAACTCCTCCTGCTGGGCTATCTCAAAATCCAACTGGACTCTCCTGACTCCTCTGGACCTTTCTGAAACCTATACGACTATCTCTCCCTCTCTATTTTACACTCTGGCTCCACGCACACATGGGGCCACACTTTGGATGCTCTCTCTCTTGGATGGACCACTCTCTTCTCTCTTCACACTTGAAGCTCTCCTCGGCTCTTGTATCGGCACACCCGGCTTGGCCACTTGGTTACACAGTCACCAGACCCATGAAAAGAGTGACTGCGGCTGCCTCTGCCTCCACCTACTCTCCACCTCCTACGCCTGCGGTTCACTCCCACCCTGTCACAGCCCTTGCTAACTTCAATCTCTCTATCTCCAACACTCTTGATACTCTTGCCCCTGTCATGAAGGTCCGATTGAAGGCTTCCAAAAAGTCCAACTCTTGGTACGACTTCGATCTGGCTGCCCTTAAATGCAAGTGTAGGGCAGCCGAGCGGAAATTGAATTAGTTGGGTGGACCCTCTGACAAACTGGACTTCTGCCTCCTTCAAAGACAATATCAACCCTGCATCCACTCCAAGAAAAGAGTCTTTATTCAAGCCTGCATCTCCGCAGCATGAAGCAACACAGCCAAACTTTTCAAAGTCTTTAAGGAACTGGCCAATCCTGCCGAAGCCTCCTCTTCTGTCACACCCACCCAGGACATTTGGTCGACCCTGGCTGCACACTTCAACACAAACACGCAACCATCCTTTCCTCTCTCTCCTCCACACCATATCATACACCAACACCTCTGGAGCCTCCCTTGGCCCCTCCACCACTTCTCTCTTTTCTCACTCCCATCACACCTGATGAGGTCGCCAGACAAGTCCAGTCTATGAAGGCTTCATCCAAACAGGTGGACCACTGCCCCTCCAAAACCATTAAGGGCAACATTTACTGTTTGTGTGTTTAATAATTTTGTATGGCGCGCCAGACCCAAGGGTAACAGGGCGCTACAGAGAACAGGAAATCAAGATTTCTTAAAAATATAGTTACAGGCACAGTATAAACATATATATTACATTATGCGATAAATCAGTTAAGAATATACATATGTAAAGTTGGGTTAATAGCGATGGATTAGGGCGTGGTTAATCTTGGGGGTCATTGGAGTGTAGCCATGTGAGAATATTGCGTCTAAAGCTCTTGTAGGACTGGTCAGTTCTGATGTCAAGTGGGAGAGCATTCCAGTATTGGGCTGCCTTAACTGGGAAGCTGCTGCCGCCTGTTTTTTTTAGTCTAAATTTGGGAATTTTAAGGCAGTAGGAGTTGACGGTTCTGGTGGGGCGAGTTGAGGTTTTTCTCACAATTCTTGCTGCCAGGTGGGGGGGCTACATTATTAAGACATTTGAAGGTGAGCGCTGCTGTCTTAAGTGAGATTCTGTCGCAGATTTTGAGCCATTTGTATTTTCTTTTGGTATTAGAAATGTGTTCTTTAGAGGGTAAGTTGAGGGGGGTTCTAAGGGCATTATTTTGCAATATTTGAATTTTGTCAATGATGTATTTGTTAGCACCCAAATACAGAGCATTGCAATAGTCAAGTTTGGAGAGTATTAGGGCATTGTCAATAATGATACAGCTGGCCTGGGTGAGGAAAGCTCTACCTGCCATAATAAGCTTGCACATGTAGGCTGAAGAAGATGCAAGGGAGTTAACTTGTTTCTTAAGTGTTAGGGCTAAGTCGAGGTGAAAGCCTAGTGTTTTAACTGTTTTGGAGACTGTAATTATATTACCATCAATGTTAAATGCTGAGTAGTTGGGGCTGAGTTTTTTTAAATTGGCAATGGATCCGAGGAGTAGGATTTCGGTTTTATCATCATTCAGACATAGTCCATGTGTGGACATCCATCCTTGAATGATACGATATATATTGTTTACCAGGAACGTATCCGTATTGAAATTGCCCGAAAGAGGAATGAGGATCTGAGTGTCGTCTGCGTAATTAGTGTAGGTGACACCCAGTCTGTCCAATTTGTCAAATAGGGGCTTGGTAAAGATATTGTATAGAGTTGCGAGACCAAGAGCCTTGGGGTACACCGCAAGTTATTTTGATGGGGTCCACTGATGCCAATGTAGAGAAGACTCTCATTGTGCGGTTGTCCAAAAATGATTGGATCCAGGCTATGGCTTCATTTGAGAAGTGGGCAGCCGATGCCGGGTGTTTGCACAGGACTGCGTGATCCACTAGATCAAAGGCTGCCGACAGATCAAGGAGGAGTAGCATGGCAGTGTTTCCCTTGTCATTGAGTTCGTCAATATGTACTTTAAGATCAATTAAGGCTGTTTCTGTGCCGTGCGGTGGTCTGAATACTGATTGGCGGGTACCTAAGAGTTGGTTAGTTTCAAGGTGGTGCTGGATTTGTAGGTATGCTACTCTGTCTATTATCTTGAGGAGAAATGGTACCGTGGTGATGGGTCTATAGTTAGTGGGAATGGCGGGATCTAGAGTTTGCTTCTTGAGGAGGGGTAGGACCCAGGACTCTTTTAGGTTACTTGGGATGGTGTTGGAGGAGAAGGAAGCATTGATCAGTTTGGTTATGAATGGGGACAAGTCTCTTGCGGCATCCTTAATTAACTGGGCTGGGCAGCTGTCACCCTTAAAGTTAGAGTGTTTCAGGGATACAATAATCTTTTCGGTTTCTGCGATGGATTCTTTTTAATTTGAAAGGGTCGAGGCCGGGTGAGTTGGTAGTCATAGGGATGGTGATGAGAGATGTTTCAATGGGAGTTAAGGAGTCTTTTTTTAAAGCAATTTTAGTTTGGAGTGTTTTAATTTTATTTGCTTGGGCATTTTGGATGCTGGTGCACCATTGTTTGTCTTTGGCAATGTTGTCGGGTGGTGATACTGGGGATTCCAGCTCTCTTAGGATGGTAAATAATTCCCTAGTGTTGGAGGTTGTGTTGCAGATTCTTTCATTAAAGAGATTTTATTTTGAGAGTAGGATTTCTTTTTTGTATTTATTGGAGAAAAGTCTAAGTTTCAGTTTATTTTCTTCAGATGGGGTATGGTGCCATATAGACTCTAGTTTCCTTTTTTACATTCTTAGATCTTTTAGGTGTGGGGTGAACCAAGCATTTAGGTGAGCTTGTTGTTTACTTTTTTGAAGTTTTAGAGGAGCAATGGTGTCCAGTGCTATTTTCATAGCATTATTGTAGCTTTCTACCAGGATCTCTGGGTGCTGGTTGTTTGGAAGAGCATTGATAGTAGGCAATAGCAATGGCAGGAGATTGTCTGGAGTTATATTTTTTTGGGCTCTAGTGGGTGGGGGGGGGGGTGCCATGATTTTCTCTTTGGTGGTTTGTTTATTAAGCGTTAATGTAAAGTCGATAAAGTAGTGGTCTGACCACTGTTGAGGGGAAATTTTGGTAATAGCGGTATCACAATTCAGGGTGGCGACCCAGTCCAGGGTTCTTCCTTTGTTGTGGTTTGGGGTGAGATCTTTTTTGGTTTAGGGCATGTTCAGCTAACATAGTGGCTATAGATTGGGCTGGTTTGTCATCTGTATCGTTAAATCCTAGGTTTAGGTCGCCTAGTAGTAGGATTTGTGAGGAGTCTTTGGTGTTTTTGGCTAAGAGACTGGAATGATCCTCTTTGAAGGTCCCAATGGGGCCAGGTGGCCTGTATATTAGGTAGATACGTAGTGTGTGGCAGTTGGAGATGGGCAGTTTGGCTATGAGGAGTTCGCATGGTTTGAGGGGGCATGAGGTTTGTAGTCTAATAGCGAGATCGTTTTTAGCTATGATAGCTAAAGCCCCTCCATTACTGTCAGGTCTGTCCATTCTAATTAATTCGTAATCTTCAGGGATAGCTAGGGAGATTGCAGGGCCTGCAGCTTCGTGTAACCATGATTCGG